>NC_135671.1:41516702-42116702 GCF_964188315.1 Podarcis muralis | reverse complement strand
AACAAGACGAAGAAGCTGGGATTTTTTCATTGGGTGTTCATTCACCAACAAATAGCAAAGCAAAAGTTAAGCTAAAACAGAGCAAAACAGGTTGTTTTGCGTTCCAGCTACATCGAAAGAAGAATCTTGGATGTCACTTATTTCAAGTTGTGTTCTTTGGTGTTAATGCAACATTAACCCAGAAATCGCAAACTGTATGTAATGAGACCCAAATGACAAAACACCGTCTTTTCGCTACCATATGCGCAGAAAGAAGACGAATAAGCTTTGATTGCGCTTACTTGCAATTGTTGCTTTTCAGATTCGAATGCACATTCACTCAAAAATCACGCAGTGTAATGTTTGTTATCAGCCCAAATTAAGCATACGTGTTTTAGTTCCATCTCAATAGAAACAAGACGAAGAAGCTGGGATTTTTTCATTGGGTGTTCATTCACCAACAAATAGCAAAGCAAAGTGTAGTAAGCTAAAACAGAGCAAAACAGGTTGTTTTGCGTTCCAGCTACATCGGAACAAGAATCTTGGATGTCGCTTATTTCAAGTTGTGTTCTTTGGTGTTAATGCAACATTAACCCAGAAATCGCAAAGTGTATGTAATGAGACCCAAATGACAAAACACCGTCTTTTCGCTACCATATGCGCAGAAAGAAGACGAATAAGCTTTGATTGCGCTTACTTGCAATTGTTGCTTTTCAGATTCGAATGCACATTCACCCAAAAATCACGCAGTGTAATGTTTGTTATCAGCCCAAATTAAGCATACGTGTTTTAGTTCCATCTCAATAGAAACAAGACGAAGCTGGGATTTTTTCATTGGGTGTTCATTCACCAACAAATAGCAAAGCAAAGTGTAGTAAGCTAAAACAGAGCAAAACAGGTTGTTTTGCGTTCCAGCTACATCGAAACAAGAATCTTGGATGTCGCTTATTTCAAGTTGTGTTCTTTGGTGTTAATGCAACATTCACCCAAAAATCACGCAGAGAAATGTTTGTTATCAACCGAAATTAAGCATACGTGTTTTGGTTCCATCTCAATAGAAACAAGACGAAGAAGCTGGGATTTTTTCATTGGGTGTTCATTCACCAACAAATAGCAAAGCAAAAGTGTAGTAAGCTAAAACAGAGCAAAACAGGTTGTTTTGCGTTCCAGCTACATCGAAACAAGAATCTTGGATGTCGCTTATTTCAAGTTGTGTTTTTTGGTGTTAATGCAACATTAACCCAGAAATCGCAAAGTGTATGTAATGAGACCCAAATGACAAAACACCGTCTTTTCGCTACCATATGCGCAGAAAGAAGACGAATAAGCTTTGATTGCGCTTACTTCCAATTGTTGCTTTTTGGATTAGAATGCACATTCACCCAAAAATCACGCAGTGTAATGTTTGTTATCAGCCCAAATTAAGCATACGTGTTTTAGTTCCATCTCAATAGAAACAAGACGAAGCTGGGATTTTTTCATTGGGTGTTCATTCACCAACAAATAGCAAAGCAAAGTGTAGTAAGCTAAAACAGAGCAAAACAGGTTGTTTTGCGTTCCAGCTACATCGAAACAAGAATCTTGGATGTCGCTTATTTCAAGTTGTGTTCTTTGGTGTTAATGCAACATTAACCCAGAAATCGCAAAGTGTATGTAATGAGACCCAAATGACAAAACACCGTCTTTTCGCTACCATATGCGCAGAAAGAAGACGAATAAGCTTTGATTGCGCTTACTTGCAATTGTTGCTTTTCAGATTCGAATGCACATTCACCCAAAAATCACGCAGTGTAATGTTTGTTATCAGCCCAAATTAAGCATACGTGTTTTGGTTCTATCTCAACAGAAACAAGACGAAGAAGCTGGGATTTTTTCATTGGGTGTTCATTCACCAATAAATAGCAAAGCAAAGTGTAGTAAGCTAAAACAGAGCAAAACAGGTTGTTTTGCGTTCCAGCTACATCGAAACAAGAATCTTGGATGTCGCTTATTTCAAGTTGTGTTCTTTGGTGTTAATGCAACATTAACCCAGAAATCGCAAAGTGTATGTAATGAGACCCAAATGACAAAACACCGTCTTTTCGCTACCATATGCGCAGAAAGAAGACGAATAAGCTTTGATTGCGCTTATTTGCAATTGTTGCTTTTCGGATTCGAATACACATTCACCCAAAAATCACGCAGAGAAATGTTTGTTATCAGCCCAAATTAAGCATACGTGTTTTGGTTCCATCTCAATAGAAACAAGACGAAGAAGCTGGGATTTTTTCATTGGGTGTTCATTCACCAACAAATAGCAAAGCAAAGTGTAGTAAGGTAAAACAGAGCAAAACAGGTTGTATTGCGTTCCAGCTACATCGAAACAAGAATCTTGGATGTCGCTTATTTCAAGTTGTGTTCTTTGGTGTTAATGCAACATTAACCCAGAAATCGCAAAGTGTATGTAATGAGACCCAAATGACAAAACACCGTCTTTTCGCTACCATATGCGCAGAAAGAAGACGAATAAGCTTTGATTGCGCTTACTTGCAATTGTTGCTTTTCGGATTCGAATGCACATTCACCCAAAAATCACGCAGAGAAATGTTTGTTATCAGCCCAAATTAAGCATACGTGTTTTGGTTCCATCTCAATAGAAACAAGACGAAGAAGCTGGGATTTTTTCATTGGGTGTTCATTCACCAACAAATAGCAAAGCAAAAGTTAAGCTAAAACAGAGCAAAACAGGTTGTTTTGCGTTCCAGCTACATCGAAACAAGAATCTTGGATGTCGCTTATTTCAAGTTGTGTTCTTTGGTGTTAATGCAACATTAACCCAGAAATCGCAAACTGTATGTAATGAGACCCAAATGACAAAACACCGTCTTTTCGCTACCATATGCGCAGAAAGAAGACGAATAAGCTTTGATTGCGCTTACTTGCAATTGTTGCTTTTCGGATTCGAATACACATTCACCCAAAAATCACGCAGAGAAATGTTTGTTATCAGCCCAAATTAAGCATACGTGTTTTGGTTCCATCTCAATAGAAACAAGACGAAGAAGCTGGGATTTTTTCATTGGGTGTTCATTCACCAACAAATAGCAAAGCAAAGTGTAGTAAGGTAAAACAGAGCAAAACAGGTTGTATTGCGTTCCAGCTACATCGAAACAAGAATCTTGGATGTCGCTTATTTCAAGTTGTGTTCTTTGGTGTTAATGCAACATTAACCCAGAAATCGCAAAGTGTATGTAATGAGACCCAAATGACAAAACACCGTCTTTTCGCTACCATATGCGCAGAAAGAAGACGAATAAGCTTTGATTGCGCTTACTTGCAATTGTTGCTTTTCGGATTCGAATGCACATTCACCCAAAAATCACGCAGAGAAATGTTTGTTATCAGCCCAAATTAAGCATACGTGTTTTGGTTCCATCTCAATAGAAACAAGACGAAGAAGCTGGGATTTTTTCATTGGGTGTTCATTCATCAACAAATAGCAAAGCAAAAGTGTAGTAAGCTAAAACAGAGCAAAACAGGTTGTTTTGCGTTCCAGCTACATCGAAACAAGAATCTTGGATGTCGCTTATTTCAAGTTGTGTTCTTTGGTGTTAATGCAACATTAACCCAGAAATCGCAAACTGTATGTAATGAGACCCAAATGACAAAACACCGTCTTTTCGCTACCATATGCGCAGAAAGAAGACGAATAAGCTTTGATTGCGCTTACTTGCAATTGTTGCTTTTCAGATTCGATTGCACATTCACCCAAAAATCACGCAGTGTAATGTTTGTTATCAGCCCAAATTAAGCATACGTGTTTTAGTTCCATCTCAATAGAAACAAGACGAAGCTGGGATTTTTTCATTGGGTGTTCATTCACCAACAAATAGCAAAGCAAAGTGTAATAAGCTAAAACAGAGCAAAACAGGTTGTTTTGCGTTCCAGCTACATCGAAACAAGAATCTTGGATGTCGCTTATTTCAAGTTGTGTTCTTTGGTGTTAATGCAACATTAACCCAGAAATCGCAAAGTGTACGTAATGAGACCCAAATGACAAAACACCGTCTTTTCGCTACCATATGCGCAGAAAGAAGACGAATAAGCTTTGATTGCGCTTACTTCCAATTGTTTCTTTTTGGATTAGAATGCACATTCACCCAAAAATCACGCAGTGCAATGTTTGTTATCAGCCCAAATTAAGCATACGTGTTTTAGTTCCATCTCAATAGAAACAAGACGAAGAAGCTGGGATTTTTTCATTGGGTGTTCATTCACCAACAAATAGCAAAGCAAAGTGTAGTAAGCTAAAACAGAGCAAAACAGGTTGTTTTGCGTTCCAGCTACATCGAAACAAGAATCTTGGATGTCGCTTATTTCAAGTTGTGTTCTTTGGTGTTAATGCAACATTAACCCAGATATCGCAAAGTGTATGTAATGAGACCCAAATGACAAAACACCGTCTTTTCGCTACCATATGCGCAGAAAGGAGACGAATAAGCTTTGATTGCGCTTACTTCCAATTGTTGCTTTTTGGATTAGAATGCACATTCATCCAAAAACCACGCAGTGAAATGTTTGTTATCAGCCCAAATTAAGCATACGTGTTTTGGTTCCATCTCAATAGAAACAAGACGAAGAAGCTGGGATTTTTTCATTGGGTGTTCATTCACCAACAAATAGCAAAGCAAAGTGTAGTAAGCTAAAACAGAGCAAAACAGGTTGTTTTGCGTTCCAGCTACATCGAAACAAGAATCTTGGATGTCGCTTGTTTCAAGTTGTGTTCTTTGGTGTTAATGCAACATTAACCCAGAAATCGCAAAGTATGTAATGAGACCCAAATGACAAAACACCGTCTTTTCGCTACTATATGCGCATGAAGAAGACGAATAAGCTTTGATTGCGCTTACTTGCAATTGTTGCTTTTTGGATTAGAATGCACATTCACCCAAAAACCACGCAGTGTAATGTTTGTTATCAGCCCAAATTAAGCATACGTGTTTTGGTTCTATCTCAACAGAAACAAGACGAAGAAGCTGGGATTTTTTCATTGGGTGTTCATTCACCAACAAATAGCAAAGCAAAGTGTAGTAAGCTAAAACAGAGCAAAACAGGTTGTTTTGCGTTCCAGCTACATCGAAACAAGAATCTTGGATGTCGCTTATTTCAAGTTGTGTTCTTTGGTGTTAATGCAACATTAACCCAGATATCGCAAAGTGTATGTAATGAGACCCAAATGACAAAACACCGTCTTTTCGCTACCATATGCGCAGAAAGGAGACGAATAAGCTTTGATTGCGCTTACTTCCAATTGTTGCTTTTTGGATTAGAATGCACATTCACCCAAAAACCACGCAGTGAAATGTTTGTTATCAGCCCAAATTAAGCATACGTGTTTTGGTTCTCTCTCAACAGAAACAAGACGAAGAAGCTGGGATTTTTTCATTGGGTGTTCATTCACCAACAAATAGCAAAGCAAAGGGTAGTAAGCTAAAACAGAGCAAAACAGGTTGTTTTGCGTTCCAGCTACATCGAAACAAGAATCTTGGATGTCGCTTATTTCAAGTTGTGTTCTTTGGTGTTAATGCAACATTAACCCAGAAATCGCAAAGTATGTAATGAGACCCAAATGACAAAACACCGTCTTTTCGCTACTATATGCGCATGAAGAAGACGAATAAGCTTTGATTGCGCTTACTTGCAATTGTTGCTTTTTGGATTAGAATGCACATTCACCCAAAAACCACGCAGTGAAATGTTTGTTATCAGCCCAAATTAAGCATACGTGTTTTGGTTCTATCTCAACAGAAACAAGACGAAGAAGCTGGGATTTTTTCATTGGGTATTCATTCACCAACAAATAGCAAAGCAAAGTGTAGTAAGCTAAAACAGAGCAAAACAGGTTGTTTTGCGTTCCAGCTACATCGAAACAAGAATCTTGGATGTCGCTTATTTCAAGTTGTGTTCTTTGGTGTTAATGCAACATTAACCCAGAAATCGCAAAGTGTATGTAATGAGACCCAAATGACAAAACACCGTCTTTTCGCTACCATATGCGCAGAAAGAAGACGAATAAGCTTTGATTGCGCTTATTTGCAATTGTTGCTTTTCGGATTCGAATACACATTCACCCAAAAATCACGCAGAGAAATGTTTGTTATCAGCCCAAATTAAGCATACGTGTTTTGGTTCCATCTCAATAGAAACAAGACGAAGAAGCTGGGATTTTTTCATTGGGTGTTCATTCACCAACAAATAGCAAAGCAAAGTGTAGTAAGGTAAAACAGAGCAAAACAGGTTGTATTGCGTTCCAGCTACATCGAAACAAGAATCTTGGATGTCGCTTATTTCAAGTTGTGTTCTTTGGTGTTAATGCAACATTAACCCAGAAATCGCAAAGTGTATGTAATGAGACCCAAATGACAAAACACCGTCTTTTCGCTACCATATGCGCAGAAAGAAGACGAATAAGCTTTGATTGCGCTTACTTGCAATTGTTGCTTTTCGGATTCGAATGCACATTCACCCAAAAATCACGCAGAGAAATGTTTGTTATCAGCCCAAATTAAGCATACGTGTTTTGGTTCCATCTCAATAGAAACAAGACGAAGAAGCTGGGATTTTTTCATTGGGTGTTCATTCACCAACAAATAGCAAAGCAAAAGTTAAGCTAAAACAGAGCAAAACAGGTTGTTTTGCGTTCCAGCTACATCGAAACAAGAATCTTGGATGTCGCTTATTTCAAGTTGTGTTCTTTGGTGTTAATGCAACATTAACCCAGAAATCGCAAACTGTATGTAATGAGACCCAAATGACAAAACACCGTCTTTTCGCTACCATATGCGCAGAAAGAAGACGAATAAGCTTTGATTGCGCTTACTTGCAATTGTTGCTTTTCGGATTCGAATACACATTCACCCAAAAATCACGCAGAGAAATGTTTGTTATCAGCCCAAATTAAGCATACGTGTTTTGGTTCCATCTCAATAGAAACAAGACGAAGAAGCTGGGATTTTTTCATTGGGTGTTCATTCACCAACAAATAGCAAAGCAAAGTGTAGTAAGGTAAAACAGAGCAAAACAGGTTGTATTGCGTTCCAGCTACATCGAAACAAGAATCTTGGATGTCGCTTATTTCAAGTTGTGTTCTTTGGTGTTAATGCAACATTAACCCAGAAATCGCAAAGTGTATGTAATGAGACCCAAATGACAAAACACCGTCTTTTCGCTACCATATGCGCAGAAAGAAGACGAATAAGCTTTGATTGCGCTTACTTGCAATTGTTGCTTTTCGGATTCGAATGCACATTCACCCAAAAATCACGCAGAGAAATGTTTGTTATCAGCCCAAATTAAGCATACGTGTTTTGGTTCCATCTCAATAGAAACAAGACGAAGAAGCTGGGATTTTTTCATTGGGTGTTCATTCACCAACAAATAGCAAAGCAAAAGTGTAGTAAGCTAAAACAGAGCAAAACAGGTTGTTTTGCGTTCCAGCTACATCGAAACAAGAATCTTGGATGTCGCTTATTTCAAGTTGTGTTCTTTGGTGTTAATGCAACATTAACCCAGAAATCGCAAACTGTATGTAATGAGACCCAAATGACAAAACACCGTCTTTTCGCTACCATATGCGCAGAAAGAAGACGAATAAGCTTTGATTGCGCTTACTTGCAATTGTTGCTTTTCAGATTCGAATGCACATTCACCCAAAAATCACGCAGTGTAATGTTTGTTATCAGCCCAAATTAAGCATACGTGTTTTAGTTCCATCTCAATAGAAACAAGACGAAGCTGGGATTTTTTCATTGGGTGTTCATTCACCAACAAATAGCAAAGCAAAGTGTAATAAGCTAAAACAGAGCAAAACAGGTTGTTTTGCGTTCCAGCTACATCGAAACAAGAATCTTGGATGTCGCTTATTTCAAGTTGTGTTCTTTGGTGTTAATGCAACATTAACCCAGAAATCGCAAAGTGTACGTAATGAGACCCAAATGACAAAACACCGTCTTTTCGCTACCATATGCGCAGAAAGAAGACGAATAAGCTTTGATTGCGCTTACTTCCAATTGTTTCTTTTTGGATTAGAATGCACATTCACCCAAAAATCACGCAGTGCAATGTTTGTTATCAGCCCAAATTAAGCATACGTGTTTTAGTTCCATCTCAATAGAAACAAGACGAAGAAGCTGGGATTTTTTCATTGGGTGTTCATTCACCAACAAATAGCAAAGCAAAGTGTAGTAAGCTAAAACAGAGCAAAACAGGTTGTTTTGCGTTCCAGCTACATCGAAACAAGAATCTTGGATGTCGCTTATTTCAAGTTGTGTTCTTTGGTGTTAATGCAACATTAACCCAGATATCGCAAAGTGTATGTAATGAGACCCAAATGACAAAACACCGTCTTTTCGCTACCATATGCGCAGAAAGGAGACGAATAAGCTTTGATTGCGCTTACTTCCAATTGTTGCTTTTTGGATTAGAATGCACATTCACCCAAAAACCACGCAGTGAAATGTTTGTTATCAGCCCAAATTAAGCATACGTGTTTTGGTTCTCTCTCAACAGAAACAAGACGAAGAAGCTGGGATTTTTTCATTGGGTGTTCATTCACCAACAAATAGCAAAGCAAAGGGTAGTAAGCTAAAACAGAGCAAAACAGGTTGTTTTGCGTTCCAGCTACATCGAAACAAGAATCTTGGATGTCGCTTATTTCAAGTTGTGTTCTTTGGTGTTAATGCAACATTAACCCAGAAATCGCAAAGTATGTAATGAGACCCAAATGACAAAACACCGTCTTTTCGCTACTATATGCGCATGAAGAAGACGAATAAGCTTTGATTGCGCTTACTTGCAATTGTTGCTTTTTGGATTAGAATGCACATTCACCCAAAAACCACGCAGTGAAATGTTTGTTATCAGCCCAAATTAAGCATACGTGTTTTGGTTCTATCTCAACAGAAACAAGACGAAGAAGCTGGGATTTTTTCATTGGGTATTCATTCACCAACAAATAGCAAAGCAAAGTGTAGTAAGCTAAAACAGAGCAAAACAGGTTGTTTTGCGTTCCAGCTACATCGAAACAAGAATCTTGGATGTCGCTTATTTCAAGTTGTGTTCTTTGGTGTTAATGCAACATTAACCCAGATATCGCAAAGTGTATGTAATGAGACCCAAATGACAAAACACCGTCTTTTCGCTACCATATGCGCAGAAAGAAGACGAATAAGCTTTGATTGCGCTTACTTCCAATTGTTGCTTTTCGGATTAGAATGCACATTCACCCAAAAACCACGCAGTGAAATGTTTGTTATCAGCCCAAATTAAGCATACGTGTTTTGGTTCTATCTCAACAGAAACAAGACGAAGAAGCTGGGATTTTTTCATTGGGTGTTCATTCACCAACAAATAGCAAAGCAAAGTGTAGTAAGCTAAAACAGAGCAAAACAGGTTGTTTTGCGTTCCAGCTACATCGAAACAAGAATCTTGGATGTCGCTTATTTCAAGTTGTGTTCTTTGGTGTTAATGCAACATTAACCCAGATATCGCAAAGTGTATGTAATGAGACCCAAATGACAAAACACCGTCTTTTCGCTACCATATGCGCAGAAAGAAGACGAATAAGCTTTGATTGCGCTTACTTCCAATTGTTGCTTTTCGGATTAGAATGCACATTCACCCAAAAACCACGCAGTGAAATGTTTGTTATCAGCCCAAATTAAGCATACGTGTTTTGGTTCTATCTCAACAGAAACAAGACGAAGAAGCTGGGATTTTTTCATTGGGTGTTCATTCACCAACAAATAGCAAAGCAAAGGGTAGTAAGCTAAAACAGAGCAAAACAGGTTGTTTTGCGTTCCAGCTACATCGAAACAAGAATCTTGGATGTCGCTTATTTCAAGTTGTGTTCTTTGGTGTTAATGCAACATTAACCCAGAAATCGCAAAGTATGTAATGAGACCCAAATGACAAAACACCGTCTTTTCGCTACTATATGCGCATGAAGAAGACGAATAAGCTTTGATTGCGCTTACTTGCAATTGTTGCTTTTCAGATTCGAATGCACATTCACCCAAAAACCACGCAGTGAAATGTTTGTTATCAGCCCAAATTAAGCATACGTGTTTTGGTTCTATCTCAACAGAAACAAGACGAAGAAGCTGGGATTTTTTCATTGGGTGTTCATTCACCAACAAATAGCAAAGCAAAGTGTAGTAAGCTAAAACAGAGCAAAACAGGTTGTTTTGCGTTCCAGCTACATCGAAACAAGAATCTTGGATGTCGCTTATTTCAAGTTGTGTTCTTTGGTGTTAATGCAACATTAACCCAGAAATCGCAAAGTGTATGTAATGAGACCCAAATGACAAAACACCGTCTTTTCGCTACCATATGCGCAGAAAGAAGACGAATAAGCTTTGATTGCGCTTACTTGCAATTGTTGCTTTTCGGATTCGAATGCACATTCACCCAAAAATCACGCAGAGAAATGTTTGTTATCAGCCCAAATTAAGCATACGTGTTTTGGTTCCATCTCAATAGAAACAAGACGAAGAAGCTGGGATTTTTTCATTGGGTGTTCATTCACCAACAAATAGCAAAGCAAAAGTTAAGCTAAAACAGAGCAAAACAGGTTGTTTTGCGTTCCAGCTACATCGAAACAAGAATCTTGGATGTCACTTATTTCAAGTTGTGTTCTTTGGTGTTAATGCAACATTAACCCAGAAATCGCAAACTGTATGTAATGAGACCCAAATGACAAAACACCGTCTTTTCGCTACCATATGCGCAGAAAGAAGACGAATAAGCTTTGATTGCGCTTACTTGCAATTGTTGCTTTTCAGATTCGAATGCACATTCACCCAAAAATCACACAGTGTAATGTTTGTTATCAGCCCAAATTAAGCATACGTGTTTTAGTTCCATCTCAATAGAAACAAGACGAAGTAGCTGGGATTTTTTCATTGGGTGTTCATTCACCAACAAATAGCAAAGCAAAGTGTAGTAAGCTAAAACAGAGCAAAACAGGTTGTTTTGCGTTCCAGCTACATCGGAACAAGAATCTTGGATGTCGCTTATTTCAAGTTGTGTTCTTTGGTGTTAATGCAACATTAACCCAGAAATCGCAAAGTGTATGTAATGAGACCCAAATGACAAAACACCGTCTTTTCGCTACCATATGCGCAGAAAGAAGACGAATAAGCTTTGATTGCGCTTACTTGCAATTGTTGCTTTTCAGATTCGAATGCACATTCACCCAAAAATCACGCAGTGTAATGTTTGTTATCAGCCCAAATTAAGCATACGTGTTTTAGTTCCATCTCAATAGAAACAAGACGAAGCTGGGATTTTTTCATTGGGTGTTCATTCACCAACAAATAGCAAAGCAAAGTGTAGTAAGCTAAAACAGAGCAAAACAGGTTGTTTTGCGTTCCAGCTACATCGAAACAAGAATCTTGGATGTCGCTTATTTCAAGTTGTGTTCTTTGGTGTTAATGCAACATTAACCCAGAAATCGCAAAGTGTACGTGTCAGAGACTGCCTCCCGGTCTCAGCTCACAGAAGACCAACGCTAGCCATTTGAACTGTGCAGAAGTCTTTATTGGCATTTAGTTTCCATTTCCAAACACTAGCGTGCGTCTCTACGTCTAAACCCTAGACCAGCGAAGCCTCGTCTGAGTCTCCGCCCCCTGTACACCAGCTTAAGACTCTAGCCTTACTCCACCTTCTACGTTTCTCCTTCCTCCTCTGGGTCCTACTACCCCCCTGGGTGCCTTCTTTCCGGGATGCCTCGGAAGCGGACCCTTCGGACTCCTCCCCTTCTCTCCGGCGGGCTTTGGGACCCGGCTCTCTCTCCGGACTGCCCATTGCGCCCCCCTCCTGTACATTTGAACTTGGCGCGCGCGCGCTGCCCCTGACCTTCCTTTTGACCGTTACCTCGCTCTCTGATGCAGGCGTGGCTAACCCTGACTCATGTCCTTCCGCTGACGGAAGGCTGCCTGCTGCCGATGTTTGGGACTCCTCGCCCTTACTGCTCTCCGGTGGGAAAGTTGGTCCCGATTTCCAGCTGCTGCTCTCTGAGTCCCCTCTGGCCCCTCCTTCCTGGGGTGTTCCCTCTGGCAACCCCCTGGCTCTGACCACTGGGGCCCCTTTCTGTGAATCCTCTGATTCACTGGAGAGACTTAGAGACCTCGGATGGCTACCCTCGCTGACTTCTCCCTCAGATTCCTCTCCCTCGGTCTCTACTTCCTCCCTCTCCTGTCCCTCTGCTCCTGAACCCCTGACATCCATCCCCCCCTCGAAGCCCCCCCTTCCCCCCTCCCCTCCTTCCGGTGCGGGTACTGGGTGCTCCGTCGTCGCGGGGGTGCTTGCCGGATACAGTTCATCCCCCATGTACTCGTCAACGTCGCTCTCCTCTGCTTCCATCTCTCTGTCTTCATGCTCGAACCCCACGTTGTCCCCCAACACGTCCATGTCCGTCTCGCCCCTCTCCCCCTCTTCGGGTGGTCCCATCCAAGGACCCCTCAGCCACTTCCTGCGCCACTGCTCCTCTGGTTGATCGTCCCACCAATACGAGTGGTCTGAGGCAGACCCCGGTGGCGAACCCACCTGAGAGCTGGGGACTGGTGCCTGTTCCTCGTCCGAGTCGAACCCCAGGAATGTGCTGGCTGAAAGAGTGGGTGTGAAAAGCCAGTCATCGAAATACTCTGCTGGCATGGGCCTGTGCAGGAAGAGGGCATGAAACTCCTCTTTGAGCAGCGGTTCCTCCAAGGCATAGTCCGGTACCCAGCTGTTGGCACTGGCCGGGGTACCCTCTCTGGCTAGGAAATATTCTACTCCCTCTTCCCCCCATCTGGAGTCCAAAATCTCTGTGACCTCATTGATGTGTCCCTTCCTAGGCGGCCCCCTCACTCTGGGCCCTTCACTGCTCTGGTCTGGTGCGGTGTCTGGCTCCTGAAACCTATGAGGTGCTTTGTAGGGCGTGAGCACCGATCTATGGAACACCGGATGCATTCTGGAACCCTCCGGAAGAGCCAACCGGAAGGCCACTGGATTGACCTGCGCCTGGACTTGGTAAGGTCCTAGCTGCTTATGCCCTAGCTTCTTCTTAGCTAATGATCTGGTCGGCACTGCTTGCGCTGCTAGCCAGACCCAGTCACCCACCTGTATGTCTTCCCCAACTCTTCTGTGTCTGTCGGCCTGCACCTTGTATGCGTGCTTTGCTAGTTCTAGCTGCCTCCTGAGCTGTTCGTGGACTTCCTGCAACTCTGACGCTAAGGCTTCCGCTGCCTGTGGCTCCCCCTCCCCCACTCTCTCTAAACCCGGGAAGGTTCTGGGATGCCTCCCGTTGTTGGCGAAGAACGGCGTCACCCCCGTCGACACGTGCTTCGTATTGTTGTAAGCGAACTCGGCGAGCGGCAGGTAGTCCACCCATGTCGTGGGCTGCTGGTTGGCGTAGCATCTTAGGTACTGCTGCATGACGGCGTTGACCCTCTCCGCTTGTCCGTTGGTCTGCGGGTGTCTCGCCGACGCCAAATTGACTTTGACGTTCAGAATGCCCATCAGCTTCTGCCAGAAGTTCGAGATGAACTGTCGCCCCCGGTCGGAAAGAATAGACCGTGGCAGACCGTGGACCTTGAACACGTGGTCTATGAACAGTTTGGCGGTCTGCTCTGCCGTGGCTACCTTCGCACACGGAATGAAGTGTGCCATCTTAGTAAACATGTCCACCACCACTAGCACTGCTGTCTTTCCCCTCGAGCTGGGCAGATCCGTGACGAAGTCCAGGGCCACCCTCTCCCACGGTTCAGACGGTGTCTGCAGCGGTTCCAGCAATCCCGCCGGCGGTCTGTGAACTGACTTGGCCCTTTGGCAGGTGTCACATCTCGAGACGTAATCCGCTACTTCCCCCCGCATCTTGGGCCACCAAAAGTCTCTGGCTACGAGTTCGACAGTCTTTTCTTTGCCAAAGTGCCCTGCGGTGGGAGCGTCGTGTAGCTGCTGCAAGACCCTTGCGCGGAGGTCATCTCCCGGCACGTAGAGTGCTCCCTTGTGGAGGAGCAACCCATCGCGAATCTGGAACTCGTCGGCCCTCGCTGTGCCCCTGTGCACCTCCTCCATCTTGGCCCGTGCGAAGGGGTCTTCCCGCAGCGCGCGACGTACGGCGTCCAGGTCCACGGTTGCCGACGCGCATGCCCACGCTTCCGGTGCGAAAATGTGCTTGGCCGCCGACGGTGCCGCCTCCTCCAGGTATTGCGGCTTTCTGGACAATGCATCCGCCATCACGTTGTTGTCGCCTGGGATGTACTCTATCTTGAAGTCGAAGTCCGCGAAGAACTCTGCCCATCTAATGTGTCTCTGGTTGAGGAACCTAGCCGTGCGCCAGTACTCCAGATTCTTGTGGTCCGTGTGGACCTGCACTGTATGTCTGGCTCCGATGAGGAAGTGCCTCCATGCCTTGAATGCTGCATGTATGGCTAGCAACTCCCTGTCCCAGATAGTGTAATTCTGCTCCGACTTGCTGAGCTTCCTCGAGTAGAAGGCGCACGGCCTCCAGTCCCCCTGCTGGTCTTGTTGCAACAGGACAGCTCCCACGGCTCTGTCTGAGGCGTCCGTCTCCACCCTCATGGGTCTGCTGGGATTCACATGCAGCAGCTGCTCTTCGGACGCGAAGAGACGCTTGAGTTTCTGAAAGGACTGCTCCGCTTGCTCCGTCCAGATGAATTTCTTCTTCTTGGAGCTGAGCGTGTCGGTGATGGCCGCTGTCTGCATGGCAAATCCCTTGATGAACTTGCGGTAAAAGTTGGCAAAGCCGACAAACCGCTGGACTTCCTTCCGATTGCGTGGGCTCTTCCAGTCCAAAACTGCGCGAACCTTGGCGCTGTCCATGGCGAGCCCCTTGTCCGACAACTTGTAGCCCAGGAAATCCACCTCCGTCACGTCGAACTGGCACTTCTCCAGTTTGGCGTACAGCCTGTGCTCCTTCAGTCTCTGCAGAACTTCCCTGACATCCCTCTCGTGCGCCTCTCGCGATTCTGAAAAAATCAGGATGTCGTCCAGGAAGCATACGCACTTCTTGTAAAGGAGCCCCGCCAGCACGTGATGCATAAAGGCTTGGAAAGTGTGAGAGCCATTTTGTAATCCGAAGGGCATAACTCTGTATTCGTAGGTGCCCAGTGGCGTGAACATGGCCGTCTTCCACTCGTCTCCGTCGCGCATGCGAATCAGGTTGTACGCGCCACGTAGATCCAGCTTGGTGAAAACGCGTCCTTTCCGCACCGTCGCGAGCAGGTCGTCTATCTTGGGCATGGGGAAAGCTGAGGGCTTGGTTTTCGAATTCAAGATTCTGAAGTCCTCCACCAGTCTTTTTTGGGGCGTATCCCGCTTCTTCACAAAGAATACGGGACTGCCTCCCACCGCTTTCGACTCCCGGATGAACCCACGCTTCAAATTGTGATCTATGAACTCCCTGAGTTCTTGCAGTTCATCCTCAGACATGGAGTACAGTTTCCCAGTTGGCAGCGTCGCCCCCGGCAGGAGGTCAATCTTGCAATCATAGGGTCTGTGAGGGGGTAGCTTGTCCGCCTCCTTCTCGCAGAATACCTCCAAAAACTCCGCATACTTGTGGGGTACTGCTTGCAGCGTGCCCAACTGCAACTGCGGGTCCTCCTCTTCCCCTTCCGGGCTGGGTATAATGCAGTGTTCTGCACAGTAGGAGGAGCCAAAAGTCAGGTGGCGCTGGTACCACGCCAATGCTGGGCTGTGCCTGTGCAGCCAACTCATGCCTAATACTATAGGCGTGTCGGACAGCTGGGTGACATTGAAACTGATGACTTCCCGGTGATTCCCAATTTGCATCACCATAGGCGGCGTCTGCTGCACCACCTGCCCCCCTAGCAGTTCCCTGCCATCCACCGTGACAACCTTCAGGGGCAGTGTGGCTGGCAGTAATGCTACGTTGTGTTGTTGAATGAACTCCAATCCTATAAAGTCTGCGTTACTGCCAGAGTCAATTGTAATAGGCACTTCTAAGGTGAGTCCATTGGGCAGCTGAAGCGATGCGGTTAGCTGCACCACTGGCTTGGGCGGGAGGGGGTCTGTGGGCTGCAAAATCTCTGGGGACTTCCTCACTGACTCGTCTGGCTGGGCCCCAGTGCCTCCTCTTCCAGCCAGACCTGGTCGTTTCCCTGCTGTGGTGCTCTCTGCTGAGTTGTTTCCAATACTGTCACTGAAGCTGCAGTGTGCTTGAAACTCCTCTGGGGACACTCTTTCGCCATGTGCTCTGCACTCTCACATATATAA
Organism: Podarcis muralis; assembly: GCF_964188315.1. Lineage (NCBI taxonomy): Eukaryota > Metazoa > Chordata > Lepidosauria > Squamata > Lacertidae > Podarcis > Podarcis muralis. The sequence continues at coordinate 42,100,445 of NC_135671.1, read as the reverse complement.
CACTTCCTGTTCCTTCTAGGCAGCTTCGATTTTACTGCTCCCGGCGTTAAGGCTCTGGTAGCTGAGTGAGCCCTAGCACCGCCAATCTCCATCTGCTCCTCGCCCCCTCCCTGTGGAGGCGTGGACTGCGCACGCGCTGCCTCTCTGGGCAAGAGGGAGGGCACTCTCGCTGGTGAACGTCCCCAACGCCCTTCTTCTTTGCTCCACGGACGTTCTTCCTGCCTCACCCCAATAGACAACGCTCTTTCCACCACTTGCTGAGTGGTGGTGGGTCTCTCTCCCCTTGCCATCTCATCCTTGATCTGTGCATTCAGACCCTCCCAAAAAAGGTCTCTAACCGGCGGAGAATCCTTATCCCAATTCAGCGCGTTGACCAATGCAAAAAACCGGGAATGATACTGCCTTACGCTGGCTTTCCCTTGTCTTAGCCCAAATATGTCCCTCCGGGCAATGTCCAGGTCTATTTTGGATAAGAAACAGGAGTCCATCGCCTTAATGAACGCATCTGCGCTTTGGAGCGCTGGATCCTTATCTCTCCACAGGTTGCGCAGCCATGATTTCGCGTCCCCATGCAAATGAGACAAAATAAACCCCACTTTTTCCCGCTCATCTCTAAAGTCTCTTTCCAGCAGCTGCAGCGCAAACAGCACATCTGCTCGGAAATTGGGGTACTGCTGCAAATTCCCATCAAAATGAGATACAATGCTGCCTCCTCTCTTCCCCAAACCGATCCCCTCGGACCTGGGTGCTGGGATCCCCTGCTTTACAAGCCCTTCCAACCTGGCTTGAAGATCTCTGCATGCAGCTGCCGCTTCTTCCTCTCTCTTCCTGGATGCGATTATTTCAGCGTTGAGTAGCGTCACCGCTTCTTGCAGGGAAGCTATTTTCTGTTCTGTAGTCATCTTGCCTGACTCTTGTGAGCTCGCAAGGCACCAGTCTTCCACCCTCCCTGCCTCGCTTCCTTAGCGATGCTTGAGGCGAAGAAACCGATGATAACCTGAGACGAGGCTTACTGTCAGAGACTGCCTCCCGGTCTCAGCTCACAGAAGACCAACGCTAGCCATTTGAACTGTGCAGAAGTCTTTATTGGCATTTAGTTTCCATTTCCAAACACTAGCGTGCGTCTCTACGTCTAAACCCTAGACCAGCGAAGCCTCGTCTGAGTCTCCGCCCCCTGTACACCAGCTTAAGACTCTAGCCTTACTCCACCTTCTACGTTTCTCCTTCCTCCTCTGGGTCCTACTACCCCCCTGGGTGCCTTCTTTCCGGGATGCCTCGGAAGCGGACCCTTCGGACTCCTCCCCTTCTCTCCGGCGGGCTTTGGGACCCGGCTCTCTCTCCGGACTGCCCATTGCGCCCCCCTCCTGTACATTTGAACTTGGCGCGCGCGCGCTGCCCCTGACCTTCCTTTTGACCGTTACCTCGCTCTCTGATGCAGGCGTGGCTAACCCTGACTCATGTCCTTCCGCTGACGGAAGGCTGCCTGCTGCCGATGTTTGGGACTCCTCCCCCTTACTGCTCTCCGGTGGGAAAGTTGGTCCCGATTTCCAGCTGCTGCTCTCTGAGTCCCCTCTGGCCCCTCCTTCCTGGGGTGTTCCCTCTGGCAACCCCCTGGCTCTGACCACTGGGGCCCCTTTCTGTGAATCCTCTGATTCACTGGAGAGACTTAGAGACCTCGGATGGCTACCCTCGCTGACTTCACCCTCAGATTCCTCTCCCTCGGTCTCTACTTCCTCCCTCTCCTGTCCCTCTGCTCCTGAACCCCTGACAGTACGTAATGAGACCCAAATGACAAAACACCGTCTTTTCGCTACCATATGCGCAGAAAGAAGACGAATAAGCTTTGATTGCGCTTACTTCCAATTGTTGCTTTTTGGATTAGAATGCACATTCACCCAAAAATCACGCAGTGCAATGTTTGTTATCAGCCCAAATTAAGCATACGTGTTTTAGTTCCATCTCAATAGAAACAAGACGAAGAAGCTGGGATTTTTTCATTGGGTGTTCATTCACCAACAAATAGCAAAGCAAAGTGTAGTAAGCTAAAACAGAGCAAAACAGGTTGTTTTGCGTTCCAGCTACATCGAAACAAGAATCTTGGATGTCGCTTATTTCAAGTTGTGTTCTTTGGTGTTAATGCAACATTAACCCAGATATCGCAAAGTGTATGTAATGAGACCCAAATGACAAAACACCGTCTTTTCGCTACCATATGCGCAGAAAGGAGACGAATAAGCTTTGATTGCGCTTACTTCCAATTGTTGCTTTTTGGATTAGAATGCACATTCACCCAAAAACCACGCAGTGAAATGTTTGTTATCAGCCCAAATTAAGCATACGTGTTTTGGTTCCATCTCAATAGAAACAAGGCGAAGAAGCTGGGATTTTTTCATTGGGTGTTCATTCACCAACAAATAGCAAAGCAAAGTGTAGTCAGCTAAAACAGAGCAAAACAGGTTGTTTTGCGTTCCAGCTACATCGAAACAAGAATCTTGGATGTCGCTTATTTCAAGTTGTGTTCTTTGGTGTTAATGCAACATTAACCCAGAAATCGCAAAGTGTATGTAATGAGACCCAAATGACAAAACACTGTCTTTTCGCTACCATATGCGCAGAAAGAAGATGAATAAGCTTTGATTGCGCTTACTTGCAATTGTTGCTTTTCAGATTCGAATGCACATTCACCCAAAAATCACGCAGACAAATGTTTGTTATCAGCCCAAATTAAGCATACGTGTTTTGGTTCCATCTCAATAGAAACAAGACGAAGAAGCTGGGATTTTTTCATTGGGTGTTCATTCACCAACAAATAGCAAAGCAAAGTGTTGTAAGGTAAAACAGAGCAAAACAGGTTGTATTGCGTTCCAGCTACATCGAAACAAGAATCTTGGATGTCGCTTATTTCAAGTTGTGTTCTTTGGTGTTAATGCAACATTAACCCAGAAATCGCAAAGTGTATGTAATGAGACCCAAATGACAAAACACCGTCTTTTCGCTACCATATGCGCAGAAAGAAGACGAATAAGCTTTGATTGCGCTTACTTGCAATTGTTGCTTTTTGGATTAGAATGCACATTCACCCAAAAACCACGCAGTGAAATGTTTGTTATCAGCCCAAATTAAGCATACGTGTTTTGGTTCTATCTCAACAGAAACAAGACGAAGAAGCTGGGATTTTTTCATTGGGTGTTCATTCACCAACAAATAGCAAAGCAAAGTGTAGTAAGCTAAAACAGAGCAAAACAGGTTGTTTTGCGTTCCAGCTACATCGAAACAAGAATCTTGGATGTCGCTTATTTCAAGTTGTGTTCTTTGGTGTTAATGCAACATTAACCCAGAAATCGCAAAGTGTATGTAATGAGACCCAAATGACAAAACACCGTCTTTTCGCTACCATATGCGCTGAAAGAAGACAAATAAGCTTTGATTGCGCTTACTTGCAATTGTTGCTTTTCGGATTCGAATGCACATTCACCCAAAAATCACGCAGAGAAATGTTTGTTATCAGCCCAAATTAAGCATACGTGTTTTGGTTCCATCTCAATAGAAACAAGGCGAAGAAGCTGGGATTTTTTCATTGGGTGTTCATTCACCAACAAATAGCAAAGCAAAGTGTAGTCAGCTAAAACAGAGCAAAACAGGTTGTTTTGCGTTCCAGCTACATCGAAACAAGAATCTTGGATGTCGCTTATTTCAAGTTGTGTTCTTTGGTGTTAATGCAACATTAACCCAGAAATCGCAAAGTGTATGTAATGAGACCCAAATGACAAAACACCGTCTTTTCGCTACCATATGCGCAGAAAGAAGATGAATAAGCTTTGATTGCGCTTACTTGCAATTGTTGCTTTTCAGATTCGAATGCACATTCACCCAAAAACCACGCAGTGAAATGTTTGTTATCAGCCCAAATTAAGCATACGTGTTTTGGTTCTATCTCAACAGAAACAAGACGAAGAAGCTGGGATTTTTTCATTGGGTGTTCATTCACCAACAAATAGCAAAGCAAAGTGTAGTAAGCTAAAACAACGCAAAACAGGTTGTTTTGCGTTCCAGCTACATCGAAACAAGAATCTTGGATGTCGCTTATTTCAAGTTGTGTTCTTTGGTGTTAATGCAACATTAACCCAGAAATCGCAAAGTGTATGTAATGAGACCCAACTGACAAAACACCGTCTTTTCGCTACCATATGCGCAGAAAGAAGACGAATAAGCTTTGATTGCGCTTACTTGCAATTGTTGCTTTTCGGATTCGAATGCACATTCACCCAAAAATCACGCAGACAAATGTTTGTTATCAGCCCAAATTAAGCATACGTGTTTTGGTTCCATCTCAATAGAAACAAGACGAAGAAGCTGGGATTTTTTCATTGGGTGTTCATTCACCAACAAATAGCAAAGCAAAGTGTAGTAAGGTAAAACAGAGCAAAACAGGTTGTATTGCGTTCCAGCTACATCGAAACAAGAATCTTGGATGTCGCTTATTTCAAGTTGTGTTCTTTGGTGTTAATGCAACATTAACCCAGAAATCGCAAAGTGTATGTAATGAGACCCAAATGACAAAACACCGTCTTTTCGCTACCATATGCGCAGAAAGAAGACGAATAAGCTTTGATTGCGCTTACTTGCAATTGTTGCTTTTTGGATTAGAATGCACATTCACCCAAAAACCACGCAGTGAAATGTTTGTTATCAGCCCAAATTAAGCATACGTGTTTTGGTTCTATCTCAACAGAAACAAGACGAAGAAGCTGGGATTTTTTCATTGGGTGTTCATTCACCAACAAATAGCAAAGCAAAGTGTAGTAAGCTAAAACAGAGCAAAACAGGTTGTTTTGCGTTCCAGCTACATCGAAACAAGAATCTTGGATGTCGCTTATTTCAAGTTGTGTTCTTTGGTGTTAATGCAACATTAACCCAGAAATCGCAAAGTGTATGTAATGAGACCCAAATGACAAAACACCGTCTTTTCGCTACCATATGCGCTGAAAGAAGACAAATAAGCTTTGATTGCGCTTACTTGCAATTGTTGCTTTTCGGATTCGAATGCACATTCACCCAAAAATCACGCAGAGAAATGTTTGTTATCAGCCCAAATTAAGCATACGTGTTTTGGTTCCATCTCAATAGAAACAAGGCGAAGAAGCTGGGATTTTTTCATTGGGTGTTCATTCACCAACAAATAGCAAAGCAAAGTGTAGTCAGCTAAAACAGAGCAAAACAGGTTGTTTTGCGTTCCAGCTACATCGAAACAAGAATCTTGGATGTCGCTTATTTCAAGTTGTGTTCTTTGGTGTTAATGCAACATTAACCCAGAAATCGCAAAGTGTATGTAATGAGACCCAAATGACAAAACACCGTCTTTTCGCTACCATATGCGCAGAAAGAAGATGAATAAGCTTTGATTGCGCTTACTTGCAATTGTTGCTTTTCAGATTCGAATGCACATTCACCCAAAAACCACGCAGTGAAATGTTTGTTATCAGCCCAAATTAAGCATACGTGTTTTGGTTCTATCTCAACAGAAACAAGACGAAGAAGCTGGGATTTTTTCATTGGGTGTTCATTCACCAACAAATAGCAAAGCAAAGTGTAGTAAGGTAAAACAGAGCAAAACAGGTTGTATTGCGTTCCAGCTACATCGAAACAAGAATCTTGGATGTCGCTTATTTCAAGTTGTGTTCTTTGGTGTTAATGCAACATTAACCCAGAAATCGCAAAGTGTATGTAATGAGACCCAAATGACAAAACACCGTCTTTTCGCTACCATATGCGCAGAAAGAAGACGAATAAGCTTTGATTGCGCTTACTTGCAATTGTTGCTTTTCGGATTCGAATGCACATTCACCCAAAAATCACGCAGAGAAATGTTTGTTATCAGCCCAAATTAAGCATACGTGTTTTGGTTCCATCTCAATAGAAACAAGACGAAGAAGCTGGGATTTTTTCATTGGGTGTTCATTCACCAACAAATAGCAAAGCAAAAGTTAAGCTAAAACAGAGCAAAACAGGTTGTTTTGCGTTCCAGCTACATCGAAACAAGAATCTTGGATGTCGCTTATTTCAAGTTGTGTTCTTTGGTGTTAATGCAACATTAACCCAGAAATCGCAAACTGTATGTAATGAGACCCAAATGACAAAACACCGTCTTTTCGCTACCATATGCGCAGAAAGAAGACGAATAAGCTTTGATTGCGCTTACTTGCAATTGTTGCTTTTCAGATTCGAATGCACATTCACCCAAAAATCACGCAGTGTAATGTTTGTTATCAGCCCAAATTAAGCATACGTGTTTTAGTTCCATCTCAATAGAAACAAGACGAAGCTGGGATTTTTTCATTGGGTGTTCATTCACCAACAAATAGCAAAGCAAAGTGTAGTAAGCTAAAACAGAGCAAAACAGGTTGTTTTGCGTTCCAGCTACATCGGAACAAGAATCTTGGATGTCGCTTATTTCAAGTTGTGTTCTTTGGTGTTAATGCAACATTAACCCAGAAATCGCAAAGTGTATGTAATGAGACCCAAATGACAAAACACCGTCTTTTCGCTACCATATGCGCAGAAAGAAGACGAATAAGCTTTGATTGCGCTTACTTGCAATTGTTGCTTTTCAGATTCGAATGCACATTCACCCAAAAATCACGCAGTGTAATGTTTGTTATCAGCCCAAATTAAGCATACGTGTTTTAGTTCCATCTCAATAGAAAGAAGACGAAGCTGGGATTTTTTCATTGGGTGTTCATTCACCAACAAATAGCAAAGCAAAGTGTAGTAAGCTAAAACAGAGCAAAACAGGTTGTTTTGTGTTTCAGCTACATCGGAATAAGAATCTTGGATGTCGCTTATTTCAAGTTGTGTTCTTTGGTGTTAATGCAACATTAACCCAGAAATCGCAAAGTGTATGTAATGAGACCCAAATGACAAAACACCGTCTTTTCGCTACCATATGCGCATGAAGAAGACGAATAAGCTTTGATTGCGCTTACTTGCAATTGTTGCTTTTTGGATTAGAATGCACATTCAACCAAAAACCACGCAGTGAAATGTTTGTTATCAGCCCAAATTAAGCATACGTGTTTTGGTTCTATCTCAACAGAAACAAGACGAAGAAGCTGGGATTTTTTCATTGGGTGTTCATTCACCAACAAATAGCAAAGCAAAGTGTAGTAAGCTAAAACAGAGCAAAACAGGTTGTTTTGCGTTCCAGCTACATCGAAACAAGAATCTTGGATGTCGCTTATTTCAAGTTGTGTTCTTTGGTGTTAATGCAACATTAACCCAGAAATCGCAAAGTGTATGTAATGAGACCCAAATGACAAAACACCGTCTTTTCGCTACCATATGCGCAGAAAGAAGACGAATAAGCTTTGATTGCGCTTACTTGCAATTGTTGCTTTTCAGATTCGAATGCACATTCACCCAAAAATCACGCAGTGTAATGTTTGTTATCAGCCCAAATTAAGCATAAGTGTTTTGGTTCTATCTCAACAGAAACAAGACGAAGAAGCTGGGATTTTTTCATTGGGTGTTCATTCACCAATAAATAGCAAAGCAAAGTGTAGTAAGCTAAAACAGAGCAAAACAGGTTGTTTTGCGTTCCAGCTACATCGAAACAAGAATCTTGGATGTCGCTTATTTCAAGTTGTGTTCTTTGGTGTTAATGCAACATTAACCCAGAAATCGCAAAGTGTATGTAATGAGACCCAAATGACAAAACACCGTCTTTTCGCTACCATATGCGCAGAAAGAAGACGAATAAGCTTTGATTGCGCTTACTTGCAATTGTTGCTTTTCGGATTCGAATACACATTCACCCAAAAATCACGCAGAGAAATGTTTGTTATCAGCCCAAATTAAGCATACGTGTTTTGGTTCCATCTCAATAGAAACAAGACGAAGAAGCTGGGATTTTTTCATTGGGTGTTCATTCACCAACAAATAGCAAAGCAAAGTGTAGTAAGGTAAAACAGAGCAAAACAGGTTGTATTGCGTTCCAGCTACATCGAAACAAGAATCTTGGATGTCGCTTATTTCAAGTTGTGTTCTTTGGTGTTAATGCAACATTAACCCAGAAATCGCAAAGTGTATGTAATGAGACCCAAATGACAAAACACCGTCTTTTCGCTACCATATGCGCAGAAAGAAGACGAATAAGCTTTGATTGCGCTTACTTGCAATTGTTGCTTTTTCGGATTCGAATGCACATTCACCCAAAAATCACGCAGAGAAATGTTTGTTATCAGCCCAAATTAAGCATACGTGTTTTGGTTCCATCTCAATAGAAACAAGACGAAGAAGCTGGGATTTTTTCATTGGGTGTTCATTCACCAACAAATAGCAAAGCAAAAGTGTAGTAAGCTAAAACAGAGCAAAACAGGTTGTTTTGCGTTCCAGCTACATTGAAACAAGAATCTTGGATGTCGCTTATTTCAAGTTGTGTTCTTTGGTGTTAATGCAACATTAACCCAGAAATCGCAAACTGTATGTAATGAGACCCAAATGACAAAACACCGTCTTTTCGCTACCATATGCGCAGAAAGAAGACGAATAAGCTTTGATTGCGCTTACTTGCAATTGTTGCTTTTCAGATTCGAATGCACATTCACCCAAAAACCACGCAGTGAAATGTTTGTTATCAGCCCAAATTAAGCATACGTGTTTTGGTTCTATCTCAACAGAAACAAGACGAAGAAGCTGGGATTTTTTCATTGGGTGTTCATTCACCAACAAATAGCAAAGCAAAGTGTAGTAAGGTAAAACAGAGCAAAACAGGTTGTATTGCGTTCCAGCTACATCGAAACAAGAATCTTGGATGTCGCTTATTTCAAGTTGTGTTCTTTGGTGTTAATGCAACATTAACCCAGAAATCGCAAAGTGTATGTAATGAGACCCAAATGACAAAACACCGTCTTTTCGCTACCATATGCGCAGAAAGAAGACGAATAAGCTTTGATTGCGCTTACTTGCAATTGTTGCTTTTCGGATTCGAATGCACATTCACCCAAAAATCACGCAGAGAAATGTTTGTTATCAGCCCAAATTAAGCATACGTGTTTTGGTTCCATCTCAATAGAAACAAGACGAAGAAGCTGGGATTTTTTCATTGGGTGTTCATTCACCAACAAATAGCAAAGCAAAAGTTAAGCTAAAACAGAGCAAAACAGGTTGTTTTGCGTTCCAGCTACATCGAAACAAGAATCTTGGATGTCGCTTATTTCAAGTTGTGTTCTTTGGTGTTAATGCAACATTAACCCAGAAATCGCAAACTGTATGTAATGAGACCCAAATGACAAAACACCGTCTTTTCGCTACCATATGCGCAGAAAGAAGACGAATAAGCTTTGATTGCGCTTACTTGCAATTGTTGCTTTTCAGATTCGAATGCACATTCACCCAAAAATCACGCAGTGTAATGTTTGTTATCAGCCCAAATTAAGCATACGTGTTTTAGTTCCATCTCAATAGAAACAAGACGAAGCTGGGATTTTTTCATTGGGTGTTCATTCACCAACAAATAGCAAAGCAAAGTGTAGTAAGCTAAAACAGAGCAAAACAGGTTGTTTTGCGTTCCAGCTACATCGGAACAAGAATCTTGGATGTCGCTTATTTCAAGTTGTGTTCTTTGGTGTTAATGCAACATTAACCCAGAAATCGCAAAGTGTATGTAATGAGACCCAAATGACAAAACACCGTCTTTTCGCTACCATATGCGCAGAAAGAAGACGAATAAGCTTTGATTGCGCTTACTTGCAATTGTTGCTTTTCAGATTCGAATGCACATTCACCCAAAAATCACGCAGTGTAATGTTTGTTATCAGCCCAAATTAAGCATACGTGTTTTAGTTCCATCTCAATAGAAAGAAGACGAAGCTGGGATTTTTTCATTGGGTGTTCATTCACCAACAAATAGCAAAGCAAAGTGTAGTAAGCTAAAACAGAGCAAAACAGGTTGTTTTGTGTTTCAGCTACATCGGAATAAGAATCTTGGATGTCGCTTATTTCAAGTTGTGTTCTTTGGTGTTAATGCAACATTAACCCAGAAATCGCAAAGTGTATGTAATGAGACCCAAATGACAAAACACCGTCTTTTCGCTACCATATGCGCATGAAGAAGACGAATAAGCTTTGATTGCGCTTACTTGCAATTGTTGCTTTTTGGATTAGAATGCACATTCAACCAAAAACCACGCAGTGAAATGTTTGTTATCAGCCCAAATTAAGCATACGTGTTTTGGTTCTATCTCAACAGAAACAAGACGAAGAAGCTGGGATTTTTTCATTGGGTGTTCATTCACCAACAAATAGCAAAGCAAAGTGTAGTAAGCTAAAACAGAGCAAAACAGGTTGTTTTGCGTTCCAGCTACATCGAAACAAGAATCTTGGATGTCGCTTATTTCAAGTTGTGTTCTTTGGTGTTAATGCAACATTAACCCAGAAATCGCAAAGTGTATGTAATGAGACCCAAATGACAAAACACCGTCTTTTCGCTACCATATGCGCAGAAAGAAGACGAATAAGCTTTGATTGCGCTTACTTGCAATTGTTGCTTTTCAGATTCGAATGCACATTCACCCAAAAATCACGCAGTGTAATGTTTGTTATCAGCCCAAATTAAGCATAAGTGTTTTGGTTCTATCTCAACAGAAACAAGACGAAGAAGCTGGGATTTTTTCATTGGGTGTTCATTCACCAATAAATAGCAAAGCAAAGTGTAGTAAGCTAAAACAGAGCAAAACAGGTTGTTTTGCGTTCCAGCTACATCGAAACAAGAATCTTGGATGTCGCTTATTTCAAATTGTGTTCTTTGGTGTTAATGCAACATTAACCCAGAAATCGCAAAGTGTATGTAATGAGACCCAAATGACAAAACACCGTCTTTTCGCTACCATATGCGCAGAAAGAAGACGAATAAGCTTTGATTGCGCTTACTTGCAATTGTTGCTTTTCGGATTCGAATACACATTCACCCAAAAATCACGCAGAGAAATGTTTGTTATCAGCCCAAATTAAGCATACGTGTTTTGGTTCCATCTCAATAGAAACAAGACGAAGAAGCTGGGATTTTTTCATTGGGTGTTCATTCACCAACAAATAGCAAAGCAAAGTGTAGTAAGGTAAAACAGAGCAAAACAGGTTGTATTGCGTTCCAGCTACATCGAAACAAGAATCTTGGATGTCGCTTATTTCAAGTTGTGTTCTTTGGTGTTAATGCAACATTAACCCAGAAATCGCAAAGTGTATGTAATGAGACCCAAATGACAAAACACCGTCTTTTCGCTACCATATGCGCAGAAAGAAGACGAATAAGCTTTGATTGCGCTTACTTGCAATTGTTGCTTTTCGGATTCGAATGCACATTCACCCAAAAATCACGCAGAGAAATGTTTGTTATCAGCCCAAATTAAGCATACGTGTTTTGGTTCCATCTCAATAGAAACAAGACGAAGAAGCTGGGATTTTTTCATTGGGTGTTCATTCACCAACAAATAGCAAAGCAAAAGTGTAGTAAGCTAAAACAGAGCAAAACAGGTTGTTTTGCGTTCCAGCTACATTGAAACAAGAATCTTGGATGTCGCTTATTTCAAGTTGTGTTCTTTGGTGTTAATGCAACATTAACCCAGAAATCGCAAACTGTATGTAATGAGACCCAAATGACAAAACACCGTCTTTTCGCTACCATATGCGCAGAAAGAAGACGAATAAGCTTTGATTGCGCTTACTTGCAATTGTTGCTTTTCGGATTCGAATACACATTCACCCAAAAATCACGCAGAGAAATGTTTGTTATCAGCCCAAATTAAGCATACGTGTTTTGGTTCCATCTCAATAGAAACAAGACGAAGAAGCTGGGATTTTTTCATTGGGTGTTCATTCACCAACAAATAGCAAAGCAAAGTGTAGTAAGGTAAAACAGAGCAAAACAGGTTGTATTGCGTTCCAGCTACATCGAAACAAGAATCTTGGATGTCGCTTATTTCAAGTTGTGTTCTTTGGTGTTAATGCAACATTAACCCAGAAATCGCAAAGTGTATGTAATGAGACCCAAATGACAAAACACCGTCTTTTCGCTACCATATGCGCAGAAAGAAGACGAATAAGCTTTGATTGCGCTTACTTGCAATTGTTGCTTTTCGGATTCGAATGCACATTCACCCAAAAATCACGCAGAGAAATGTTTGTTATCAGCCCAAATTAAGCATACGTGTTTTGGTTCCATCTCAATAGAAACAAGACGAAGAAGCTGGGATTTTTTCATTGGGTGTTCATTCACCAACAAATAGCAAAGCAAAAGTGTAGTAAGCTAAAACAGAGCAAAACAGGTTGTTTTGCGTTCCAGCTACATCGAAACAAGAATCTTGGTTGTCGCTTATTTCAAGTTGTGTTCTTTGGTGTTAATGCAACATTAACCCAGAAATCGCAAAGTGTATGTAATGAGACCCAAATGACAAAACACCGTCTTTTCGCTACCATATGCGCAGAAAGAAGACGAATAAGCTTTGATTGCGCTTACTTGCAATTGTTGCTTTTCGGATTCGAATGCACAATCACCCAAAAATCACGCAGAGAAATGTTTGTTATCAGCCCAAATTAAGCATACGTGTTTTGGTTCCATCTCAATAGAAACAAGACGAAGAAGCTGGGATTTTTTCATTGGGTGTTCATTCACCAACAAATAGCAAAGCAAAAGTGTAGTAAGCTAAAACAGAGCAAAACAGGTTGTTTTGCGTTCCAGCTACATCGAAACAAGAATCTTGGATGTCGCTTATTTCAAGTTGTGTTCTTTGGTGTTAATGCAACATTAACCCAGAAATCGCAAACTGTATGTAATGAGACCCAAATGACAAAACACCGTTGTCAGGGTTGCTTCAAGATCCTAGCTCACAGAGGATCACGCTAGCCAACGGTCATTAAGTAAAAGTCTTTATTGAGTTACAGTTTCCATTCTCAAGCGGCTGCGTGCAACTCTACGTCTAGTAGCTAGACCGGCGAAGCTCCGTCTGAATCTCCGCCCCTCGTACACCAACTTAATATCCTAGCCCTGCTCCACCTTTTCCGCCTGACTGTTCTTCTCTGGGTCCCTCTGCCCCCCTGGGTCTCTTCCTTCCGGGATTCTTCTGACGCTGACCCCCCGGACCCTCCTGTCTCCTTGCGCCGGGCTTTAGGACCCGGCTCCCTTTCCGGGCTGCTTACTGCGTCGCCTTCCTGTGCATTTGAACTTGGCGCGCGCGCCCAACCTTCCACCTTCCGTCTAACCGTCTCTTCGCTCCCAGATGGAGGTGTGGCCACTCCTGACTCGTGCCCTCCCTCCTGTTGTGAGCTGCCAGCGCTTGCCCCCTGGCTCCCTTCCTCTTCCCTGTTCTCTGGCGGTGACGCTGGTCCCGATCTCCAACTGCTCTCCTCTGAGTCCCCTCTGGCTCTATCTTCCTGGGGTGCCCCCCTAAACTCCCCCCTTGCCCTGGCCACTGGTGCTCCTTTCTGTGAATCCTCCGATTCACTGGAAAGGCTCGGAGATCTCGGGTCGTCGTCATCGCTCATCTTTTCTTCTGCCTCCTCCCCTTCGCTCTCTGTTTCCTCCCTTGCCCTTGCCTCTGCTCCTGAACCCCTGACATCCATCCCCCCCTCGAAGCCCCCCACTCCCCCTTCCCCTCCTTCCGGTGCTGGAGCTGGGTGCTGCTGTGTCAAGGGAACGAATGTCGGGTACCGTTCGCTTCCCGTAGCGGGCCTCCTTCCGAAGTCTTCCGGTTCTTCCTCCCTGCTCTCGTCGACGACGGTCACCTCTGCTTCCATCTCTGTGCCGCCGTGCTCGAAACCAGGGTCGTCCCCGAAAACGTCCATGTCCGTCTCTCCCTCACTTCCTCCTGGCGGCGTTGCTCGTCCTGGACCTTCTTGCCACTTCCTGCGCCACTGCTCCTCTGGTCTGTCGTCCCACCAATACGAGGGTTCTGAGGCAGATCCCGAGGGTGACCCCTCCGGGGAACGGACGTCTCGTGTCGGGTCCTCGTCCGAGTCGAACCCCCGGAACGTGCTGGCTGAAAGCGTGGGCGTGAAAAGCCAGTCGTCGAAAAAGTCTGCTGGCATTGGTCTATGTGGGAAGAGGGCATGAAACTCGTCTTTGAGCAGAGGTTCGTCCAAGGCGTAGCCCGGCACCCAGCTGTTCGCACTGGCCGGGGTGCCCTCCTTGGCGAGAAAGTATTCTACCCCTTCTTCCCCCCATCTGGAATCCAAAATCTCTGTGACTTCGTTGATGCGCTCCTTCTGTGCCACTCCTGCGCGCCCTGTTCTGTCTCTGACCGGACTCGGCGCCGTTCCGAGTTCCTGAAACCTGTGCGGTGCCTTGTAGGGAGTGAGCACCGATCTGTGGAACACCGGATGCATTCTGGAACCCTCCGGAAGCGCCAGCCTGAAGGCCACCGGGTTGATCTGCTCTTCGACTTGATAGGGCCCCAGTTGCTTATGCCCTAGTTTCTTCTTGGCCAACGACCTGGCCGGCACTGCGTGGGCTGCTAACCAGACCCAGTCTCCCACGTGGAGCTCTTCGCCAACCCTTCTACTTTTGTCCGCTTGTACCTTGTATGCGTGCTTGGCCAGCTCCAGGTGGCGCCTCAGCTGATCGTGGACTTCCTGCAGCTCCGACGCGAACGCATCTGCCGTCTGCGGCTCCCCCTCCCCCAGCCTTTCCAGTCCCGGAAAAGTTCTGGGGTGCCTCCCGTTGTTGGCGAAGAACGGCGTGATCCCCGTGGACACGTGCTTCGTGTTGTTGTAGGCGAACTCGGCGAGCGGCAGGTAATCCACCCACGTCGCAGGCTGTTGATTTGCATAACACCTCAAGTACTGCTGCATGATGGCATTGATCCGCTCCGCTTGCCCGTTGGTCTGCGGGTGTCTCGCCGATGCCAGGTTGATCTTGACGTTCAGGAAGCCCATCAGCTTCTGCCAGAAATTCGAGATGAACTGCCGCCCCCGGTCGGACAGAATAGACCGTGGCAGACCGTGAACCTTGAACACGTGGTCTATGAACAGTTTGGCGGTTTGCTCCGCCGTGGTCACCTTCGCACACGGAATGAAATGTGCCATCTTGGAAAACAGGTCCACCACCACCAGCACTGCCGTCTTGCCCCTCGAGCTGGGCAGATCCGTGACAAAGTCCAGGGCCACTCTCTCCCAAGGTTCGACCGGAGTTTGCAGCGGTTCCAACAGTCCGGCCGGCGGTCTATGCACTGGCTTCGCCCTCTGGCAGGTGTCACACCTCGCCACGTAGTCCGCGACCTCCCCTCTCATTCCAGGCCACCAGAAATCCCTGGCGACTAATTCCACCGTCTTCTCCTTGCCGAAGTGCCCAGCCGTGGGCGCGTCGTGCAGCTGCTGCAGCACCTTGGCGCGAAGTTCGTCTCCCGGCACGTAGATGGCCCCTTTACGGATGAGCAATCCATCTCTTAGCTGGAAACCGTCGGCCGCTGCCTTGCCCCTTTGCACCTCTGCCATCTTTGCTTGTGCGAAGGAGTCCCCCTGCAACGCTCGTCGCACCGCCTCCAGGTCCACGGTTGCCGCGGCGCACGCCCACACTGTTGGTGCGAAGATGTGCATGGCGGCCGCTGGCGTTGCGTCCTCCAGATACTGTGGCTTACGAGAGAGAGCGTCCGCCATGATGTTGGTGTCCCCCGGGACATACTCTATTCGGAAGTCGAAGTTCGCAAAGAACTCAGCCCAACGTATCTGCCTCTGGTTTAGGAACTGTGCCGTGCGCCAGTGCTCTAGGTTCTTGTGGTCCGTGCAAACCTGCACCGTGTGCTTGGCGCCGATCAGAAAGTGCCTCCACGCCTTGAACGCTGCATGAATGGCCAGCAACTCCCTGTCCCATATGGTGTAGTTCTGCTCGGACTTGCTGAGCTTCCTGGAGTAAAACGCTCCCGGTCGCCACACCCCTTGCGGGTCTTTCTGCAGCAGGACCGCCCCCACGGCTCTGTCCAAGGCGTCTGTCTCCACCCTCATCGGCTTGCTGGGGTTGACGTGAAGCAGCTGCTCTTCCGACGCGAAGAGACGCTTGAGTGCCTGAAAGGACTGTTCCGCCTGCTCTGTCCAAATGAACTTCTTTTTCTTGGAGCTAAGCGTGTCAGTGATGGCCGCCGTCTGCATAGCGAAGCCCTTGATAAACTTGCGATAGAAGTTCGCAAAGCCGACAAACCGTTGGACCTCCTTCCGGTTGCGCGGGCTCTTCCAATCCAACACCGCTTGAACCTTGGCGCTGTCCATGGCGAGCCCCTTGTCAGACAGCTTGTAGCCCAGAAAATCCACCTCCGTCACGTCAAATTGGCACTTCTCCAGCTTGGCGTAGAGCCTATGTTGCTGTAGCCTGTTCAGCACTTCCTTGACGTGTTTGTCATGCTCCTGTTGCGACTCCGAAAAGATCAGGATGTCATCTAAGAAACAGACGCACGTCTTGTAGAGAAGTCCCGCCAACACGTGATGCATGAATGCTTGAAAAACTTGGGCGCCATTTTGCAATCCAAACGGCATAACTCTATATTCGTAGGTCCCCAGCGGCGTGAACATGGCTGTTTTCCACTCATCTCCCTCCCGCATGCGAATGAGGTTGTACGCCCCTCGCAGGTCCAACTTGGTGAACACTCTGCCCTTCCGCACCTTTGCGAGGAGGTCGTCAATTCGGGGCATGGGGAAGTCCGATGGCTTAGTCACACTGTTCAAGATCCTGTAATCCACTACAAGTCTCTTTTGGGGCGTATCCCGCTTCTTAACGAAGAACACCGGACTGCCTCCCGCTGCCTTGGACTCTCGGATGAAACCGCGCTCCAAATTATGATCTATGAACTCCTCGAGTTCTTGCAGTTCATCCTCTGACATGGAATACAGTCTCCCCTTAGGCAGCGCCGCCCCTGGCAGCAGGTCAATCTTGCAGTCATATGGCCTGTGAGGTGGTAGCCGGTCTGCCTCCTTCTCGCAGAAAACTTCCAAAAATTCTGCGTACTTGTGGGGAATCGCTTGCAGCGTGCCTAGCAGCAGCTGTGACTCCTCTTCCTCTCCTTCCTGCCTGGGCACGATGCAGTGTTCAGCACAAAAGGAAGAGCCGAAGGTCAGCTGCCTCTGGTACCAAGCCAGCGTTGGGCTGTGCTTGTCCAGCCAACTCATGCCCAACACAATGGGCGTGTCCGATAATTGAGTGACGTTGAAGCTTATGACTTCTTTGTGATTCCCAAGTCGCATCACCATTGGTGGCGTTTGCTGCACCACTTGCCCCCCTAGCAGCTCCCTGCCGTCCACCGTGACAACCTGCAGGGGCAGTGTGGCCGGCAGCAACTGTATAGCATGCTTGTTGACAAAGTCCTGCCCTATAAAGTCCGCATTGCTGCCTGAGTCAATGGTGATTGGCACGTCCATGGTGATGCCATTGGGCAGCTGGAGAGATGCGGTGAGCCTCACCACTGGTTTGGGCGGGAGGGGGTTCACGGGCTGTAAAATCTCTGGGGACTGCATCATTAATACGTCTGGCTGGGCCCCAGTGCCTCTTCCTCCAGCCAGACTGCGTCGTTTCCCTGCTGTGGTCCTCCTTGCTGCGTTGCTGCAGTCACCATTGCTGAGGCTGCAGTGAGCTTGTTGAGCCTCTGGGGACACTCTTTCGCCATATGCCCTGGCTCCTCACAGACGTAACACTTCCTGTTCCCTCTAGGAGGCTTCGCTTTCACTGCTGCTGGTGCTAGGGCTCTGGTTGCTGACTGAGCCCTGGCACCTCCAACCTCCATAGGTTCAGCTCCTCCTCCTGGCGGAGGCGTGGATTGCGTACGCGCTGCTTCTCTGGGAAAGAAGGAGGAGCCCCTGGCTGTTTCGCGCCCTCCACGCCCTTCGTCCCTGCTCCACGGACGTCCTTCCAGCCGCACCCCCACTGCCAGCGCCCTCTGCACGACCTCCTGGGTGGTTCGGGGTCTCTCCCCCCTCGCAATTTCATCTTTCACAGAGCTGTGTAATCCCTCCCAGAACAGGTCTCTTACAGGAGCCGAATCTCTGTCCCATTCTAGGGCACTGGCCAAGGCGAAAAAGCGGGCATGGTACTGCCGTACGCTGGCCCTTCCCTGTTTCAGTCCATGAATCTGTTGCCTAGCAAGATCCACGTCAATGCTTGATAAAAAACACGCATCCATCGCTTTAATAAAGGCATTCGCATTTTGGAGCGCCGGATCGTTATCCCTCCACAAATTGCGCAGCCATGCTCTGGCATCCCCATGCAAATAGGACATGATGAATCCCACTTTCTCTTGCTCATCTCTAAAATCTTTACTCAGCAGTTGCAGTGCACACAGTACGTCTGCTCTAAAATTGGGATACTGTTGCAGGTTCCCATCGAAGTGAGAGACCAGACCGCCTGTGCGTCTCCCCAAACCAATCCCCTCTGGTTTGGGTGTCTGTTGCCCTTGCTTCGTAAGCACTTCCAACCTGACCTGGAGATCCCTGTAGGCGGCAGCTGCGTCCTCCTCTCTCTTCCTGGATGCGAGAGCCTCGGCATTCAGCTGTGACACTGCTTCTCTGAGTTCCGCTATCTGCTGTTCAGCCGTCATGTCGGCTGCCGTTCGTGAGCTCGCTAGTAGGCACCTGCTTCTTTCCTCTCCTCGAGGCTGTAGATGCCCACAATTCTGGGGACGGAGCTTACTGTCAGGGTTGCTTCAAGATCCTAGCTCACAGAGGATCACGCTAGCCAACGGTCATTAAGTAAAAGTCTTTATTGAGTTACAGTTTCCATTCTCAAGCGGCTGCGTGCAACTCTACGTCTAGTAGCTAGACCGGCGAAGCTCCGTCTGAATCTCCGCCCCTCGTACACCAACTTAATATCCTAGCCCTGCTCCACCTTTTCCGCCTGACTGTTCTTCTCTGGGTCCCTCTGCCCCCCTGGGTCTCTTCCTTCCGGGATTCTTCTGACGCTGACCCCCCGGACCCTCCTGTCTCCTTGCGCCGGGCTTTAGGACCCGGCTCCCTTTCCGGGCTGCTTACTGCGTCGCCTTCCTGTGCATTTGAACTTGGCGCGCGCGCCCAACCTTCCACCTTCCGTCTAACCGTCTCTTCGCTCCCAGATGGAGGTGTGGCCACTCCTGACTCGTGCCCTCCCTCCTGTTGTGAGCTGCCAGCGCTTGCCCCCTGGCTCCCTTCCTCTTCCCTGTTCTCTGGCGGTGACGCTGGTCCCGATCTCCAACTGCTCTCCTCTGAGTCCCCTCTGGCTCTATCTTCCTGGGGTGCCCCCCTAAACTCCCCCCTTGCCCTGGCCACTGGTGCTCCTTTCTGTGAATCCTCCGATTCACTGGAAAGGCTCGGAGATCTCGGGTCGTCGTCATCGCTCATCTTTTCTTCTGCCTCCTCCCCTTCGCTCTCTGTTTCCTCCCTTGCCCTTGCCTCTGCTCCTGAACCCCTGACAACCGTCTTTTCGCTACCATATGCGCAGAAAGAAGACGAATAAGCTTTGATTGCGCTTACTTGCAATTGTTGCTTTTCAGATTCGAATGCACATTCACCCAAAAATCACGCAGTGTAATGTTTGTTATCAGCCCAAATTAAGCATACGTGTTTTAGTTCCATCTCAATAGAAACAAGACGAAGCTGGGATTTTTTCATTGGGTGTTCATTCACCAACAAATAGCAAAGCAAAGTGTAGTAAGCTAAAACAGAGCAAAACAGGTTGTTTTGCGTTCCAGCTACATCGAAACAAGAATCTTGGATGTCGCTTATTTCAAGTTGTGTTCTTTGGTGTTAATGCAACATTAACCCAGAAATCGCAAAGTGTATGTAATGAGACCCAAATGACAAAACACCGTCTTTTCGCTACCATATGCGCAGAAAGAAGACGAATAAGCTTTGATTGCGCTTACTTCCAATTGTTGCTTTTTGGATTAGAATGCACATTCACCCAAAAATCACGCAGTGTAATGTTTGTTATCAGCCCAAATTAAGCATACGTGTTTTAGTTCCATCTCAACAGAAACAAGACGAAGAAGCTGGGATTTTTTCATTGGGTGTTCATTCACCAACAAATAGCAAAGCAAAGGGTAGTAAGCTAAAACAGAGCAAAACAGGTTGTTTTGCGTTCCAGCTACATCGAAACAAGAATCTTGGATGTCGCTTATTTCAAGTTGTGTTCTTTGGTGTTAATGCAACATTAACCCAGAAATCGCAAAGTATGTAATGAGACCCAAATGACAAAACACCGTCTTTTCGCTACTATATGCGCATGAAGAAGACGAATAAGCTTTGATTGCGCTTACTTGCAATTGTTGCTTTTTGGATTAGAATGCACATTCACCCAAAAACCACGCAGTGAAATGTTTGTTATCAGCCCAAATTAAGCATACGTGTTTTGGTTCTATCTCAACAGAAACAAGACGAAGAAGCTGGGATTTTTTCATTGGGTGTTCATTCACCAACAAATAGCAAAGCAAAGTGTAGTAAGCTAAAACAGAGCAAAACAGGTTGTTTTGCGTTCCAGCTACATCGAAACAACAATCTTGGATGTCGCTTATTTCAAGTTGTGTTCTTTGGTGTTAATGCAACATTAACCCAGAAATCGCAAAGTGTATGTAATGAGACCCAAATGACAAAACACCGTCTTTTCGCTACCATATGCGCAGAAAGAAGACGAATAAGCTTTGATTGCGCTTACTTCCAATTGTTGCTTTTTGGATTAGAATGCACATTCACCCAAAAATCACGCAGTGTAATGTTTGTTATCAGCCCAAATTAAGCATACGTGTTTTAGTTCCATCTCAATAGAAACAAGACGAAGAAGCTGGGATTTTTTCATTGGGTGTTCATTCACCAACAAATAGCAAAGCAAAGTGTAGTAAGCTAAAACAGAGCAAAACAGGTTGTTTTGCGTTCCAGCTACATCGAAACAAGAATCTTGGATGTCGCTTATTTCAAGTTGTGTTCTTTGGTGTTAATGCAACATTAACCCAGATATCGCAAAGTGTATGTAATGAGACCCAAATGACAAAACACCGTCTTTTCGCTACCATATGCGCAGAAAGAAGACGAATAAGCTTTGATTGCGCTTACTTCCAATTGTTGCTTTTTGGATTAGAATGCACATTCACCCAAAAACCACGCAGTGAAATGTTTGTTATCAGCCCAAATTAAGCATACGTGTTTTGGTTCTATCTCAACAGAAACAAGACGAAGAAGCTGGGATTTTTTCATTGGGTGTTCATTCACCAACAAATAGCAAAGCAAAGGGTAGTAAGCTAAAACAGAGCAAAACAGGTTGTTTTGCGTTCCAGCTACATCGAAACAAGAATCTTGGATGTCGCTTATTTCAAGTTGTGTTCTTTGGTGTTAATGCAACATTAACCCAGAAATCGCAAAGTATGTAATGAGACCCAAATGACAAAACACCGTCTTTTCGCTACTATATGCGCATGAAGAAGACGAATAAGCTTTGATTGCGCTTACTTGCAATTGTTGCTTTTTGGATTAGAATGCACATTCACCCAAAAACCACGCAGTGAAATGTTTGTTATCAGCCCAAATTAAGCATACGTGTTTTGGTTCTATCTCAACAGAAACAAGACGAAGAAGCTGGGATTTTTTCATTGGGTGTTCATTCACCAACAAATAGCAAAGCAAAGTGTAGTAAGCTAAAACAGAGCAAAACAGGTTGTTTTGCGTTCCAGCTACATCGAAACAAGAATCTTGGATGTCGCTTATTTCAAGTTGTGTTCTTTGGTGTTAATGCAACATTAACCCAGAAATCGCAAAGTGTATGTAATGAGACCCAAATGACAAAACACTGTCTTTTCGCTACCATATGCGCAGAAAGAAGACGAATAAGCTTTGATTGCGCTTACTTGCAATTGTTGCTTTTCGGATTCGAATGCACATTCACCCAAAAATCACGCAGAGAAATGTTTGTTATCAGCCCAAATTAAGCATACGTGTTTTGGTTCCATCTCAATAGAAACAAGGCGAAGAAGCTGGGATTTTTTCATTGGGTGTTCATTCACCAACAAATAGCAAAGCAAAGTGTAGTCAGCTAAAACAGAGCAAAACAGGTTGTTTTGCGTTCCAGCTACATCGAAACAAGAATCTTGGATGTCGCTTATTTCAAGTTGTGTTCTTTGGTGTTAATGCAACATTAACCCAGAAATCGCAAAGTGTATGTAATGAGACCCAAATGACAAAACACCGTCTTTTCGCTACCATATGCGCAGAAAGAAGACGAATAAGCTTTGATTGCGCTTACTTGCAATTGTTGCTTTTCAGATTCGAATGCACATTCACCCAAAAACCACGCAGTGAAATGTTTGTTATCAGCCCAAATTAAGCATACGTGTTTTGGTTCTATCTCAACAGAAACAAGACGAAGAAGCTGGGATTTTTTCATTGGGTGTTCATTCACCAACAAATAGCAAAGCAAAGTGTAGTAAGCTAAAACAGAGCAAAACAGGTTGTTTTGCGTTCCAGCTACATCGAAACAAGAATCTTGGATGTCGCTTATTTCAAGTTGTGTTCTTTGGTGTTAATGCAACATTAACCCAGAAATCGCAAAGTGTATGTAATGAGACCCAAATGACAAAACACCGTCTTTTCGCTACCATATGCGCAGAAAGAAGACGAATAAGCTTTGATTGCGCTTACTTGCAATTGTTGCTTTTCGGATTCGAATGCACATTCACCCAAAAATCACGCAGAGAAATGTTTGTTATCAGCCCAAATTAAGCATACGTGTTTTGGTTCCATCTCAATAGAAACAAGGCGAAGAAGCTGGGATTTTTTCATTGGGTGTTCATTCACCAACAAATAGCAAAGCAAAGTGTAGTCAGCTAAAACAGAGCAAAACAGGTTGTTTTGCGTTCCAGCTACATCGAAACAAGAATCTTGGATGTCGCTTATTTCAAGTTGTGTTCTTTGGTGTTAATGCAACATTAACCCAGAAATCGCAAAGTGTATGTAATGAGACCCAAATGACAAAACACCGTCTTTTCGCTACCATATGCGCAGAAAGAAGACGAATAAGCTTTGATTGCGCTTACTTGCAATTGTTGCTTTTCAGATTCGAATGCACATTCACCAAAAAACCACGCAGTGAAATGTTTGTTATCAGCCCAAATTAAGCATACGTGTTTTGGTTCCATCTCAATAGAAACAAGGCGAAGAAGCTGGGATTTTTTCATTGGGTGTTCATTCACCAACAAATAGCAAAGCAAAGTGTAGTAAGCTAAAACAGAGCAAAACAGGTTGTTTTGCGTTCCAGCTACATCGAAACAAGAATCTTGGATGTCGCTTGTTTCAAGTTGTGTTCTTTGGTGTTAATGCAACATTAACCCAGAAATCGCAAAGTGTATGTAATGAGACCCAAATGACAAAACACCGTCTTTTCGCTACCATATGCGCAGAAAGAAGACGAATAAGCTTTGATTGCGCTTACTTGCAATTGTTGCTTTTCGGATTCGAATGCACATTCACCCAAAAATCACGCAGAGAAATGTTTGTTATCAGCCCAAATTAAGCATACGTGTTTTGGTTCCATCTCAATAGAAACAAGGCGAAGAAGCTGGGATTTTTTCATTGGGTGTTCATTCACCAACAAATAGCAAAGCAAAGTGTAGTAAGCTAAAACAGAGCAAAACAGGTTGTTTTGCGTTCCAGCTACATCGAAACAAGAATCTTGGATGTCGCTTATTTCAAGTTGTGTTCTTTGGTGTTAATGCAACATTAACCCAGAAATCGCAAAGTGTATGTAATGAGACCCAAATGACAAAACAACGTCTTTTCGCTACCATATGCGCAGAAAGAAGACGAATAAGCTTTGATTGCGCTTACTTGCAATTGTTGCTTTTCGGATTCGAATACACATTCACCCAAAAATCACGCAGAGAAATGTTTGTTATCAGCCCAAATTAAGCATACGTGTTTTGGTTCCATCTCAATAGAAACAAGCCGAAGAAGCTGGGATTTTTTCATTGGGTGTTCATTCACCAACAAATAGCAAAGCAAAGTGTAGTAAGGTAAAACAGAGCAAAACAGGTTGTATTGCGTTCCAGCTACATCGAAACAAGAATCTTGGATGTCGCTTATTTCAAGTTGTGTTCTTTGGTGTTAATGCAACATTAACCCAGAAATCGCAAAGTGTATGTAATGAGACCCAAATGACAAAACACCGTCTTTTCGCTACCATATGCGCAGAAAGAAGACGAATAAGCTTTGATTGCGCTTACTTGCAATTGTTGCTTTTCGGATTCGAATGCACATTCACCCAAAAATCACGCAGAGAAATGTTTGTTATCAGCCCAAATTAAGCATACGTGTTTTGGTTCTATCTCAACAGAAACAAGACGAAGAAGCTGGGATTTTTTCATTGGGTGTTCATTCACCAACAAATAGCAAAGCAAAAGTGTAGTAAGCTAAAACAGAGCAAAACAGGTTGTTTTGCGTTCCAGCTACATCGAAACAAGAATCTTGGATGTCGCTTATTTCAAGTTGTGTTCGTTGGTGTTAATGCAACATTAACCCAGAAATCGCAAAGTGTATGTAATGAGACCCAAATGACAAAACACCGTCTTTTCGCTACCATATGCGCAGAAAGAAGACGAATAAGCTTTGATTGCGCTTACTTGCAATTGTTGCTTTTCAGATTCGAATGCACATTCACCCAAAAATCACGCAGTGTAATGTTTGTTATCAGCCCAAATTAAGCATACGTGTTTTAGTTCCATCTCAATAGAAACAAGACGAAGCTGGGATTTTTTCATTGGGTGTTCATTCACCAACAAATAGCAAAGCAAAGTGTAGTAAGCTAAAACAGAGCAAAACAGGTTGTTTTGCGTTCCAGCTACATCGAAACAAGAATCTTGGATGTCGCTTATTTCAAGTTGTGTTCTTTGGTGTTAATGCAACATTAACCCAGAAATCGCAAAGTGTATGTAATGAGACCCAAATGACAAAACACCGTCTTTTCGCTACCATATGCGCAGAAAGAAGACGAATAAGCTTTGATTGCGCTTACTTCCAATTGTTGCTTTTTGGATTAGAATGCACATTCACCCAAAAATCACGCAGTGTAATGTTTGTTATCAGCCCAAATTAAGCATACGTGTTTTAGTTCCATCTCAATAGAAACAAGACGAAGAAGCTGGGATTTTTTCATTGGGTGTTCATTCACCAACAAATAGCAAAGCAAAGTGTAGTAAGCTAAAACAGAGCAAAACAGGTTGTTTTGCGTTCCAGCTACATCGAAACAAGAATCTTGGATGTCGCTTATTTGAAGTTGTGTTCTTTGGTGTTAATGGAACATTAACCAAGAAATCGCAAAGTATGTAATGAGACCCAAATGACAAAACACCGTCTTTTCGCTACTATATGCGCATGAAGAAGACGAATAAGCTTTGATTGCGCTTACTTGCAATTGTTGCTTTTTGGATTAGAATGCACATTCACCCAAAAACCACGCAGTGAAATGTTTGTTATCAGCCCAAATTAAGCATACGTGTTTTGGTTCTATCTCAACAGAAACAAGACGAAGAAGCTGGGATTTTTTCATTGGGTGTTCATTCACCAACAAATAGCAAAGCAAAGGGTAGTAAGCTAAAACAGAGCAAAACAGGTTGTTTTGCGTTCCAGCTACATCGAAACAAGAATCTTGGATGTCGCTTATTTCAAGTTGTGTTCTTTGGTGTTAATGCAACATTAACCCAGATATCGCAAAGTGTATGTAATGAGACCCAAATGACAAAACACCGTCTTTTCGCTACCATATGCGCAGAAAGAAGACGAATAAGCTTTGATTGCGCTTACTTCCAATTGTTGCTTTTTGGATTAGAATGCACATTCACCCAAAAACCACGCAGTGAAATGTTTGTTATCAGCCCAAATTAAGCATACGTGTTTTGGTTCTATCTCAACAGAAACAAGACGAAGAAGCTGGGATTTTTTCATTGGGTGTTCATTCACCAACAAATAGCAAAGCAAAGGGTAGTAAGCTAAAACAGAGCAAAACAGGTTGTTTTGCGTTCCAGCTACATCGAAACAAGAATCTTGGATGTCGCTTATTTCAAGTTGTGTTCTTTGGTGTTAATGCAACATTAACCCAGAAATCGCAAAGTGTATGTAATGAGACCCAAATGACAAAACACCGTCTTTTCGCTACCATATGCGCAGAAAGAAGACGAATAAGCTTTGATTGCGCTTACTTGCAATTGTTGCTTTTCAGATTCGAATGCACATTCACCCAAAAACCACGCAGTGAAATGTTTGTTATCAGCCCAAATTAAGCATACGTGTTTTGGTTCCATCTCAATAGAAACAAGGCGAAGAAGCTGGGATTTTTTCATTGGGTGTTCATTCACCAACAAATAGCAAAGCAAAGTGTAGTAAGCTAAAACAGAGCAAAACAGGTTGTTTTGCGTTCCAGCTACATCGAAACAAGAATCTTGGATGTCGCTTGTTTCAAGTTGTGTTCTTTGGTGTTAATGCAACATTAACCCAGAAATCGCAAAGTGTATGTAATGAGACCCAAATGACAAAACACCGTCTTTTCGCTACCATATGCGCAGAAAGAAGACGAATAAGCTTTGATTGCGCTTACTTGCAATTGTTGCTTTTCGGATTCGAATGCACATTCACCCAAAAATCACGCAGAGAAATGTTTGTTATCAGCCCAAATTAAGCATACGTGTTTTGGTTCCATCTCAATAGAAACAAGGCGAAGAAGCTGGGATTTTTTCATTGGGTGTTCATTCACCAACAAATAGCAAAGCAAAGTGTAGTAAGCTAAAACAGAGCAAAACAGGTTGTTTTGCGTTCCAGCTACATCGAAACAAGAATCTTGGATGTCGCTTATTTCAAGTTGTGTTCTTTGGTGTTAATGCAACATTAACCCAGAAATCGCAAAGTGTATGTAATGAGACCCAAATGACAAAACAACGTCTTTTCGCTACCATATGCGCAGAAAGAAGACGAATAAGCTTTGATTGCGCTTACTTGCAATTGTTGCTTTTCGGATTCGAATACACATTCACCCAAAAATCACGCAGAGAAATGTTTGTTATCAGCCCAAATTAAGCATACGTGTTTTGGTTCCATCTCAATAGAAACAAGCCGAAGAAGCTGGGATTTTTTCATTGGGTGTTCATTCACCAACAAATAGCAAAGCAAAGTGTAGTAAGGTAAAACAGAGCAAAACAGGTTGTATTGCGTTCCAGCTACATCGAAACAAGAATCTTGGATGTCGCTTATTTCAAGTTGTGTTCTTTGGTGTTAATGCAACATTAACCCAGAAATCGCAAAGTGTATGTAATGAGACCCAAATGACAAAACACCGTCTTTTCGCTACCATATGCGCAGAAAGAAGACGAATAAGCTTTGATTGCGCTTACTTGCAATTGTTGCTTTTCGGATTCGAATGCACATTCACCCAAAAATCACGCAGAGAAATGTTTGTTATCAGCCCAAATTAAGCATACGTGTTTTGGTTCTATCTCAACAGAAACAAGACGAAGAAGCTGGGATTTTTTCATTGGGTGTTCATTCACCAACAAATAGCAAAGCAAAAGTGTAGTAAGCTAAAACAGAGCAAAACAGGTTGTTTTGCGTTCCAGCTACATCGAAACAAGAATCTTGGATGTCGCTTATTTCAAGTTGTGTTCGTTGGTGTTAATGCAACATTAACCCAGAAATCGCAAAGTGTATGTAATGAGACCCAAATGACAAAACACCGTCTTTTCGCTACCATATGCGCAGAAAGAAGACGAATAAGCTTTGATTGCGCTTACTTGCAATTGTTGCTTTTCAGATTCGAATGCACATTCACCCAAAAATCACGCAGTGTAATGTTTGTTATCAGCCCAAATTAAGCATACGTGTTTTAGTTCCATCTCAATAGAAACAAGACGAAGCTGGGATTTTTTCATTGGGTGTTCATTCACCAACAAATAGCAAAGCAAAGTGTAGTAAGCTAAAACAGAGCAAAATAGGTTGTTTTGCGTTCCAGCTACATCGAAACAAGAATCTTGGATGTCGCTTATTTCAAGTTGTGTTCTTTGGTGTTAATGCAACATTAACCCAGAAATCGCAAAGTGTATGTAATGAGACCCAAATGACAAAACAACGTCTTTTCGCTACCATATGCGCAGAAAGAAGACGAATAAGCTTTGATTGCGCTTATTTCCAATTGTTGCTTTTTGGATTAGAATGCACATTCACCCAAAAATCACGCAGTGTAATGTTTGTTATCAGCCCAAATTAAGCATACGTGTTTTAGTTCCATCTCAATAGAAACAAGACGAAGAAGCTGGGATTTTTTCATTGGGTGTTCATTCACCAACAAATAGCAAAGCAAAGTGTAGTAAGCTAAAACAGAGCAAAACAGGTTGTTTTGCGTTCCAGCTACATCGAAACAAGAATCTTGGATGTCGCTTATTTCAAGTTGTGTTCTTTGGTGTTAATGGAACATTAACCAAGAAATCGCAAAGTATGTAATGAGACCCAAATGACAAAACACCGTCTTTTCGCTACTATATGCGCATGAAGAAGACGAATAAGCTTTGATTGCGCTTACTTGCAATTGTTGCTTTTTGGATTAGAATGCACATTCACCCAAAAACCACGCAGTGAAATGTTTGTTATCAGCCCAAATTAAGCATACGTGTTTTGGTTCTATCTCAACAGAAACAAGACGAAGAAGCTGGGATTTTTTCATTGGGTGTTCATTCACCAACAAATAGCAAAGCAAAGGGTAGTAAGCTAAAACAGAGCAAAACAGGTTGTTTTGCGTTCCAGCTACATCGAAACAAGAATCTTGGATGTCGCTTATTTCAAGTTGTGTTCTTTGGTGTTAATGCAACATTAACCCAGATATCGCAAAGTGTATGTAATGAGACCCAAATGACAAAACACCGTCTTTTCGCTACTATATGCGCATGAAGAAGACGAATAAGCTTTGATTGCGCTTACTTGCAATTGTTGCTTTTTGGATTAGAATGCACATTCACCCAAAAACCACGCAGTGAAATGTTTGTTATCAGCCCAAATTAAGCATACGTGTTTTGGTTCTATCTCAACAGAAACAAGACGAAGAAGCTGGGATTTTTTCATTGGGTGTTCATTCACCAACAAATAGCAAAGCAAAGGGTAGTAAGCTAAAACAGAGCAAAACAGGTTGTTTTGCGTTCCAGCTACATCGAAACAAGAATCTTGGATGTCGCTTATTTCAAGTTGTGTTCTTTGGTGTTAATGCAACATTAACCCAGAAATCGCAAAGTGTATGTAATGAGACCCAAATGACAAAACACTGTCTTTTCGCTACCATATGCGCAGAAAGAAGTCGAATAAGCTTTGATTGCGCTTACTTGCAATTGTTGCTTTTCGGATTCGAATGCACATTCACCCAAAAATCACGCAGAGAAATGTTTGTTATCAGCCCAAATTAAGCATACGTGTTTTGGTTCCATCTCAATAGAAACAAGGCGAAGAAGCTGGGATTTTTTCATTGGGTGTTCATTCACCAACAAATAGCAAAGCAAAGTGTAGTCAGCTAAAACAGAGCAAAACAGGTTGTTTTGCGTTCCAGCTACATCGAAACAAGAATCTTGGATGTCGCTTATTTCAAGTTGTGTTCTTTGGTGTTAATGCAACATTAACCCAGAAATCGCAAAGTGTATGTAATGAGACCCAAATGACAAAACAACGTCTTTTCGCTACCATATGCGCAGAAAGAAGACGAATAAGCTTTGATTGCGCTTTCTTGCAATTGTTGCTTTTCGGATTCGAATACACATTCACCCAAAAATCACGCAGAGAAATGTTTGTTATCAGCCCAAATTAAGCATACGTGTTTTGGTTCCATCTCAATAGAAACAAGCCGAAGAAGCTGGGATTTTTTCATTGGGTGTTCATTCACCAACAAATAGCAAAGCAAAGTGTAGTCAGCTAAAACAGAGCAAAACAGGTTGTTTTGCGTTCCAGCTACATCGAAACAAGAATCTTGGATGTCGCTTATTTCAAGTTGTGTTCTTTGGTGTTAATGCAACATTAACCCAGAAATCGCAAAGTGTATGTAATGAGACCCAAATGACAAAACAACGTCTTTTCGCTACCATATGCGCAGAAAGAAGACGAATAAGCTTTGATTGCGCTTACTTGCAATTGTTGCTTTTCGGATTCGAATACACATTCACCCAAAAATCACGCAGAGAAATGTTTGTTATCAGCCCAAATTAAGCATACGTGTTTTGGTTCCATCTCAATAGAAACAAGCCGAAGAAGCTGGGATTTTTTCATTGGGTGTTCATTCACCAACAAATAGCAAAGCAAAGTGTAGTAAGGTAAAACAGAGCAAAACAGGTTGTATTGCGTTCCAGCTACATCGAAACAAGAATCTTGGATGTCGCTTATTTCAAGTTGTGTTCTTTGGTGTTAATGCAACATTAACCCAGAAATCGCAAAGTGTATGTAATGAGACCCAAATGACAAAACACCGTCTTTTCGCTACCATATGCGCAGAAAGAAGACGAATAAGCTTTGATTGCGCTTACTTGCAATTGTTGCTTTTCGGATTCGAATGCACATTCACCCAAAAATCACGCAGAGAAATGTTTGTTATCAGCCCAAATTAAGCATACGTGTTTGGGTTCTATCTCAACAGAAACAAGACGAAGAAGCTGGGATTTTTTCATTGGGTGTTCATTCACCAACAAATAGCAAAGCAAAGTGTAGTCAGCTAAAACAGAGCAAAACAGGTTGTTTTGCGTTCCAGCTACATCGAAACAAGAATCTTGGATGTCGCTTATTTCAAGTTGTGTTCTTTGGTGTTAATGCAACATTAACCCAGAAATCGCAAAGTGTATGTAATGAGACCCAAATGACAAAACAACGTCTTTTCGCTACCATATGCGCAGAAAGAAGACGAATAAGCTTTGATTGCGCTTACTTGCAATTGTTGCTTTTCGGATTCGAATACACATTCACCCAAAAATCACGCAGAGAAATGTTTGTTATCAGCCCAAATTAAGCATACGTGTTTTGGTTCCATCTCAATAGAAACAAGGCGAAGAAGCTGGGATTTTTTCATTGGGTGTTCATTCACCAACAAATAGCAAAGCAAAGTGTAGTCAGCTAAAACAGAGCAAAACAGGTTGTTTTGCGTTCCAGCTACATCGAAACAAGAATCTTGGATGTCGCTTATTTCAAGTTGTGTTCTTTGGTGTTAATGCAACATTAACCCAGAAATCGCAAAGTGTATGTAATGAGACCCAAATGACAAAACAACGTCTTTTCGCTACCATATGCGCAGAAAGAAGACGAATAAGCTTTGATTGCGCTTACTTGCAATTGTTGCTTTTCGGATTCGAATTCACATTCACCCAAAAATCACGCAGAGAAATGTTTGTTATCAGCCCAAATTAAGCATACGTGTTTTGGTTCCATCTCAATAGAAACAAGCCGAAGAAGCTGGGATTTTTTCATTGGGTGTTCATTCACCAACAAATAGCAAAGCAAAGTGTAGTAAGGTAAAACAGAGCAAAACAGGTTGTTTTGCGTTCCAGCTACATCGAAACAAGAATCTTGGATGTCGCTTATTTCAAGTTGTGTTCGTTGGTGTTAATGCAACATTAACCCAGAAATCGCAAAGTGTATGTAATGAGACCCAAATGACAAAACACCGTCTTTTCGCTACCATATGCGCAGAAAGAAGACGAATAAGCTTTGATTGCGCTTACTTGCAATTGTTGCTTTTCAGATTCGAATGCACATTCACCCAAAAATCACGCAGTGTAATGTTTGTTATCAGCCCAAATTAAGCATACGTGTTTTAGTTCCATCTCAATAGAAACAAGACGAAGCTGGGATTTTTTCATTGGGTGTTCATTCACCAACAAATAGCAAAGCAAAGTGTAGTAAGCTAAAACAGAGCAAAACAGGTTGTTTTGCGTTCCAGCTACATCGAAACAAGAATCTTGGATGTCGCTTATTTCAAGTTGTGTTCTTTGGTGTTAATGCAACATTAACCCAGAAATCGCAAAGTGTATGTAATGAGACCCAAATGACAAAACACCGTCTTTTCGCTACCATATGCGCAGAAAGAAGACGAATAAGCTTTGATTGCGCTTACTTCCAATTGTTGCTTTTTGGATTAGAATGCACATTCACCCAAAAATCACGCAGTGTAATGTTTGTTATCAGCCCAAATTAAGCATACGTGTTTTAGTTCCATCTCAATAGAAACAAGACGAAGAAGCTGGGATTTTTTCATTGGGTGTTCATTCACCAACAAATAGCAAAGCAAAGTGTAGTAAGCTAAAACAGAGCAAAACAGGTTGTTTTGCGTTCCAGCTACATCGAAACAAGAATCTTGGATGTCGCTTATTTCAAGTTGTGTTCTTTGGTGTTAATGCAACATTAACCCAGATATCGCAAAGTGTATGTAATGAGACCCAAATGACAAAACACCGTCTTTTCGCTACCATATGCGCAGAAAGAAGACGAATAAGCTTTGATTGCGCTTACTTCCAATTGTTGCTTTTTGGATTAGAATGCACATTCACCCAAAAACCACGCAGTGAAA
Source organism: Podarcis muralis (assembly GCF_964188315.1). Classification (NCBI taxonomy): domain Eukaryota; kingdom Metazoa; phylum Chordata; class Lepidosauria; order Squamata; family Lacertidae; genus Podarcis; species Podarcis muralis. The sequence goes on along the minus strand of NC_135671.1, from coordinate 42,067,900 downwards.
TGTTTGTTATCAGCCCAAATTAAGCATACGTATTTTGGTTCTATCTCAACAGAAACAAGACGAAGAAGCTGAGATTTTTTCATTGGGTGTTCATTCACCAACAAATAGCAAAGCAAAGGGTAGTAAGCTAAAACAGAGCAAAACAGGTTGTTTTGCGTTCCAGCTACATCGAAACAAGAATCTTGGATGTCGCTTATTTCAAGTTGTGTTCTTTGGTGTTAATGCAACATTAACCCAGAAATCGCAAAGTATGTTGTTGTTGTTGTTTAGTCGTTTAGTCGTGTCCGACTCTTCGTGACCCCATGGACCAGAGCACGCCAGGCACTCCTGTCTTCCACCGCCTCCCGCAGTTTGGTCAGGCTCATGTTTGTAGCTTCGAGAACACTATCCAACCATCTCATCCTCTGTCGTCCCCTTCTCCTTGTGCCCTCCATCTTTCCCAACATCAGGGTCTTTTCCAGGGAGACTTCTCTTCTCATGAGGTGGCCAAAGTATTGGAGCCTCAACTTCACGATCTGTCCTTCCAGTGAGCACTCAGGTCTGATTTCCTTAAGAATGGATGCGTTTGATCTTCTTGCAGTCCATGGGACTCTCAAGAGTCTCCTCCAGCACCATAATTCAAAAGCATCAATTCTTCGGCGATCAGCCTTCTTTATGGTCCAGCTCTCACTTCCATACATCACTACTGGGAAAACCATGGCTTTAACTATACGGACCTTTGTTGGTAAGGTGATGTCTCTACTTTTTAAGATGTTGTCTAGATTTGCCATCGCCTTTCTCCCAAGGAGCAGGCGTCTTTTAATTTCGTGGCTGCTGTCACCATCTGCAGTGATCATGGAGCCCAAGAAAATAAAATCTCTCACTGCCTCCATTTCTTCCCCTTCTATTTGCCAGGAGGTGATGGGACCAGTGGCCATGATCTTCGTTTTTTTGATGTTGAGCTTCAGACCATATTTTGCGCTCTCCTCTTTCACCCTCATTAAAAGGTTCTTTAATTCATCCTCACTTTCTGCCATCAAGGTTGTGTCATCTGCATATCTGAGGTTGTTGATATTTCTTCCGGCGATCTTAATTCCAGTTTGGGATTCATCCAGCCCAGCCTTTCGCATGATGAATTCTGCATATAAGTTAAATAAGCAGGGGGACAATATACAGCCTTGTCGTACTCCTTTCCCAATTTTGAACCAATCAGTTGTTCCATATCCAGTTCTAACTGTAGCTTCTTGTCCCACATAGAGATTTCTCAGGAGACAGATGAGGTGATCAGGCACTCCCATTTCTTTAAGAACTTGCCATAGTTTGCTGTGGTCGACACAGTCAAAGGCTTTTGCATAGTCAATGAAGCAGAAGTAGATGTCTTTCTGGAACTCTCTAGCTTTCTCCATAATCCAGCGCATGTTTGCAATTTGGTCTCTGGTTCCTCTGCCTCTTCTAAATCCAGCTTGCACTTCTGGGAGTTCTCGGTCCACATACTGCTTAAGCCTGCCTTGTAGAATTTTAAGCATAACCTTGCTAGCGTGTGAAATAAGTGCAATTGTGCGGTAGTTGGAGCATTCTTTGGCACTTCCCTTCTTTGGGATTGGGATGTAGACTGATCTTCTCCAATCTTCTGGCCACTGCTGAGTTTTCCAAATTTGCTGGCATATTGAGTGTAGCACCTTAACAGCATCATCTTTTAAAATTTTAAATAATTCAGCTGGAATATCATCACTTCCACTGGCCTTGTTATTAGCGATGCTTTCTAAGGCCCATTTGACTTCACTTTCCAGGATGTCTGGCTCAAGGTCAGCAACCACACTACCTGGGGTATACGAGACATCAATTTCTTTCTGGTATAGTTCCTCTGTGTATTCTTGCCACCTCTTCTTGATGTCTTCTGCTTCTGTTAGGTCCTTTCCAATGAGACCCAAATGACAAAACACCGTCTTTTCGCTACTATATGCGCATGAAGAAGACGAATAAGCTTTGATTGCGCTTACTTGCAATTGTTGCTTTTTGGATTAGAATGCACATTCACCCAAAAACCACGCAGTGAAATGTTTGTTATCAGCCCAAATTAAGCATACGTGTTTTGGTTCTATCTCAACAGAAACAAGACGAAGAAGCTGGGATTTTTTCATTGGGTGTTCATTCACCAACAAATAGCAAAGCAAAGTGTAGTAAGCTAAAACAGAGCAAAACAGGTTGTTTTGCGTTCCAGCTACATCGAAACAAGAATCTTGGATGTCGCTTATTTCAAGTTGTGTTCTTTGGTGTTAATGCAACATTAACCCAGAAATCGCAAAGTGTATGTAATGAGACCCAAATGACAAAACACCGTCTTTTCGCTACCATATGCGCAGAAAGAAGACGAATAAGCTTTGATTGCGCTTACTTGCAATTGTTGCTTTTCGGATTCGAATGCACATTCACCCAAAAATCACGCAGAGAAATGTTTGTTATCAGCCCAAATTAAGCATACCCAAATTAAGCATCTACAGCCTCCTCGAGGCTGTAGATGCCCACAATTCTGGAGACGGAGCTTACTGTCAGGGTTGCTTCAAGATCCCAGCTCACAGAGGATCACGCTAGCCAACGGTCATTAAGTAAAAGTCTTTATTGAGTTACAGTTTCCATTCTCAAGCTGCTGCGTGCAACTCTACGTCTAGTAGCTAGACCGGCGAAGCTCCGTCTGAATCTCCGCCCCTCGTACACCAACTTAATATCCTAGCCCTGCTCCACCTTTTCCGCCTGACTGTTCTTCTCTGGGTCCCTCTGCCCCCCTGGGTCTCTTCCTTCCGGGATTCTTCTGACGCTGACCCCCCGGACCCTCCTGTCTCCTTGCGCCGGGCTTTAGGACCCGGCTCCCTTTCCGGGCTGCCTACTGCGTCGCCTTCCTGTGCATTTGAACTTGGCGCGCGCGCCCAACCTTCCACCTTCCGTCTAACCGTCTCTTCGCTCCCAGATGGAGGTGTGGCCACTCCTGACTCGTGCCCTCCCTCCTGTTGTGAGCTGCCAGCGCTTGCCCCCTGGCTCCCTTCCTCTTCTCTGTTCTCTGGCGGTGACGCTGGTCCCGATCTCCAACTGCTCTCCTCTGAGTCCCCTCTGGCTCTATCTTCCTGGGGTGCCCCCCTAAACTCCCCCCTTGCCCTGGCCACTGGTGCTCCTTTCTGTGAATCCTCCGATTCACTGGAAAGGCTCGGAGATCTCGGGTCGTCGTCATCGCTCATCTTTTCTTCTGCCTCCTCCCCTTCGCTCTCTGTTTCCTCCCTTGCCCTTGCCTCTGCTCCTGAACCCCTGACAGTATGTAATGAGACCCAAATGACAAAACACCGTCTTTTCGCTACCATATGCGCAGAAAGAAGACGAATAAGCTTTGATTGCGCTTACTTGCAATTGTTGCTTTTCAGATTCGAATGCACATTCACCCAAAAATCACGCAGTGTAATGTTTGTTATCAGCCCAAATTAAGCATACGTGTTTTAGTTCCATCTCAATAGAAACAAGACGAAGAAGCTGGGATTTTTTCATTGGGTTTTCATTCACCAACAAATAGCAAAGCAAAGTGTAGTAAGCTAAAACAGAGCAAAACAGGTTGTTTTGCGTTCCAGCTACATCGAAACAAGAATCTTGGATGTCGCTTATTTCAAGTTGTGTTCTTTGGTGTTAATGCAACATTAACCCAGAAATCGCAAAGTGTATGTAATGAGACCCAAATGACAAAACACCGTCTTTTCGCTACCATATGCGCAGAAAGAAGACGAATAAGCTTTGATTGCGCTTACTTGCAATTGTTGCTTTTCGGATTCGAATGCACATTCACCCAAAAATCACGCAGAGAAATGTTTGTTATCAGCCCAAATTAAGCATACGTGTCAGGGTTGCTTCAAGATCCCAGCTCACAGAGGATCACGCTAGCCAACGGTCATTAAGTAAAAGTCTTTATTGAGTTACAGTTTCCATTCTCAAGCTGCTGCGTGCAACTCTATGTCTAGTAGCTAGACCGGCGAAGCTCCGTCTGAATCTCCGCCCCTCGTACACCAACTTAATATCCTAGCCCTGCTCCACCTTTTCCGCCTGACTGTTCTTCTCTGGGTCCCTCTGCCCCCCTGGGTCTCTTCCTTCCGGGATTCTTCTGACGCTGACCCCCCGGACCCTCCTGTCTCCTTGCGCCGGGCTTTAGGACCCGGCTCCCTTTCCGGACTGCCTACTGCGTCGCCTTCCTGTGCATTTGAACTTGGCGCGCGCGCCCAACCTTCCACCTTCCGTCTAACCGTCTCTTCGCTCCCAGATGGAGGTGTGGCCACTCCTGACTCGTGCCCTCCCTCCTGTAGTGAGCTGCCAGCGCTTGCCCTCTGGCTCCCTTCCTCTTCTCTGTTCTCTGGCGGTGACGCTGGTCCCGATCTCCAACTGCTCTCCTCTGAGTCCCCTCTGGCTCTATCTTCCTGGGGTGCCCCCCTAAACTCCCCCCTTGCCCTGGCCACTGGTGCTCCTTTCTGTGAATCCTCCGATTCACTGGAAAGGCTCGGAGATCTCGGGTCGTCGTCATCGCTCATCTTTTCTTCTGCCTCCTCCCCTTCGCTCTCTGTTTCCTCCCTTGCCCTTGCCTCTGCTCCTGAACCCCTGACATCCATCCCCCCCTCGAAGCCCCCCACTCCCCCTTCCCCTCCTTCCGGTGCTGGAGTTGGGTGCTGCTGTGTCAAGGGGACGAATGTCGGGTACCGTTCGCTTCCCGTAGCGGGCCTCCTTCCGAAGTCTTCCGGTTCTTCCTCCCTGCTCTCGTCGACGACGGTCACCTCTGCTTCCATCTCTGTGCCGCCGTGCTCGAAACCCGGGTCGTCCCCGAAAACGTCCATGTCCGTCTCTCCCTCACTTCCTCCTGGCGGCGTTGCTCGTCCTGGACCTTCTTGCCACTTCCTGCGCCACTGCTCCTCTGGTCTGTCGTCCCACCAATACGAGGGTTCTGAGGCAGATCCCGAGGGTGACCCCTCCGGGGAACGGACGTCTCGTGTCGGGTCCTCGTCCGAGTCGAACCCATGGAACGTGCTGGCCGAAAGCGTGGGCGTGAAAAGCCAGTCGTCGAAAAAGTCTGCTGGCATTGGTCTATGTGGGAAGAGGGCATGAAACTCGTCTTTGAGCAGAGGTTCGTCCAAGGCGTAGCCCGGCACCCAGCTGTTCGCACTGGCCGGGGTGCCCTCCTTGGCGAGAAAGTATTCTACCCCTTCTTCCCCCCATCTGGAATCCAAAATCTCTGTGACTTCGTTGATGCGCTCCTTCTGTGCCCCTCCTGCGCGCCCTGTTCTGTCTCTGACCGGACTCGGCGCCGTTCCGGGTTCCTGAAACCTGTGCGGTGCCTTGTAGGGAGTGAGCACCGATCTGTGGAACACCGGATGCATTCTGGAACCCTCCGGAAGCGCCAGCCTGAAGGCCACCGGGTTGATCTGCTCTTCGACTTGATAGGGCCCCAGTTGCTTATGCCCTAGTTTCTTCTTGGCCAACGACCTGGCCGGCACTGCGTGGGCTGCTAACCAGACCCAGTCTCCCACGTGGAGCTCTTCGCCAACCCTTCTACTTTTGTCCGCTTGTACCTTGTATGCGTGCTTGGCCAGCTCCAGGTGGCGCCTCAGCTGATCGTGGACTTCCTGCAGCTCCGACGCGAACGCATCTGCCGTCTGCGGCTCCCCCTCCCCCAGCCTTTCCAGTCCCGGAAAAGTTCTGGGGTGCCTCCCGTTGTTGGCGAAGAACGGCGTGATCCCCGTGGACACGTGCTTCGTGTTGTTGTAGGCGAACTCGGCGAGCGGCAGGTAATCCACCCACGTCGCAGGCTGTTGATTTGCATAACACCTCAAGTACTGCTGCATGATGGCATTGACTCGCTCGGCTTGCCCGTTGGTCTGCGGGTGTCTCGCCGACGCCAGGTTGATCTTGACGTTCAGGAAGCCCATCAGCTTCTGCCAGAAATTCGAGATGAACTGCCGCCCCCGGTCGGACAGAATAGACCGTGGCAGACCGTGAACCTTGAACACGTGGTCTATGAACAGTTTGGCGGTTTGCTCCGCCGTGGTCACCTTCGCACACGGAATGAAATGTGCCATCTTGGAAAACAGGTCCACCACCACCAGCACTGCCGTCTTGCCCCTCGAGCTGGGCAGATCCGTGACAAAGTCCAGGGCCACTCTCTCCCAAGGTTCGACCGGAGTTTGCAGCGGTTCCAACAGTCCGGCCGGCGGTCTATGCACTGGCTTCGCCCTCTGGCAGGTGTCACACCTCGCCACGTAGTCCGCGACCTCCCCTCTCATTCCAGGCCACCAGAAATCCCTGGCGACTAATTCCACCGTCTTCTCCTTGCCGAAGTGCCCAGCCGTGGGCGCGTCGTGCAGCTGCTGCAGCACCTTGGCGCGAAGTTCGTCTCCCGGCACGTAGATGGCCCCTTTACGGATGAGCAATCCATCTCTTAGCTGGAAACCGTCGGCCGCTGCCTTGCCCCTTTGCACCTCTGCCATCTTTGCTTGTGCGAAGGAGTCCCCCTGCAACGCTCGTCGCACCGCCTCCAGGTCCACGGTTGCCGCGGCGCACGCCCACACTGTTGGTGCGAAGATGTGCATGGCGGCCGCTGGCGTTGCGTCCTCCAGATACTGTGGCTTACGAGAGAGAGCGTCCGCCATGATGTTGGTGTCCCCCGGGACATACTCTATTCGGAAGTCGAAGTTCGTAAAGAACTCAGCCCAACGTATCTGCCTCTGGTTCAGGAACTGTGCCGTGCGCCAGTGCTCTAGGTTCTTGTGGTCCGTGCAAACCTGCACCGTGTGCTTGGCGCCGATCAGAAAGTGCCTCCACGCCTTGAACGCTGCATGAATGGCCAGCAACTCCCTGTCCCATATGGTGTAGTTCTGCTCGGACTTGCTGAGCTTCCTGGAGTAAAACGCTCCCGGTCGCCACACCCCTTGCGGGTCTTTCTGCAGCAGGACCGCCCCCACGGCTCTGTCCGAGGCGTCTGTCTCCACCCTCATCGGCTTGCTGGGGTTGACGTGAAGCAGCTGCTCTTCCGACGCGAAGAGACGCTTGAGTGCCTGAAAGGACTGTTCCGCCTGCTCTGTCCAAATGAACTTCTTTTTCTTGGAGCTAAGCGTGTCAGTGATGGCCGCCGTCTGCATAGCGAAGCCCTTGATAAACTTGCGATAGAAGTTCGCAAAGCCGACAAACCGTTGGACCTCCTTCCGGTTGCGCGGGCTCTTCCAATCCAACACCGCTTGAACCTTGGCGCTGTCCATGGCGAGCCCCGTGTCAGACAGCTTGTAGCCCAGAAAATCCACCTCCGTCACGTCAAATTGGCACTTCTCCAGCTTGGCGTAGAGCCTATGTTGCTTTAGCCTGTTCAGCACTTCCTTGACGTGTTTGTCATGCTCCTGTTGCGACCCCGAAAAGATCAGGATGTCATCTAAGAAACAGACGCACGTCTTGTAGAGAAGTCCCGCCAACACGTGATGCATGAATGCTTGAAAAACGTGGGCGCCATTTTGCAATCCAAACGGCATAACTCTATATTCGTAGGTCCCCAGTGGCGTGAACATGGCTGTTTTCCACTCATCTCCCTCCCGCATGCGAATGGGGTTGTACGCCCCTCGCAGGTCCAACTTGGTGAACACTCTGCCCTTCCGCACCTTTGCGAGGAGGTCGTCAATTCGGGGCATGGGGAAGTCCGATGGCTTAGTCACACTGTTCAAGATCCTGTAATCCACTACAAGTCTCTTTTGGGGCGTATCCCGCTTCTTAACGAAGAACACCGGACTGCCTCCCGCTGCCTCGGACTCCCGGATGAAACCGCGCTCCAAATTATGATCTATGAACTCCTTGAGTTCTTGCAGTTCGTCCTCTGACATGGAATACAGTCTCCCCTTAGGCAGCGCCGCCCCTGGCAGCAGGTCAATCTTGCAGTCATATGGCCTGTGAGGTGGTAGCCGGTCTGCCTCCTTCTCGCAGAAAACTTCCAAAAATTCTGCGTACTTGTGGGGAATCGCTTGCAGCGTGCCTAGCAGCAGCTGTGACTCCTCTTCCTCTCCTTCCTGCCTGGGCACGATGCAGTGTTCAGCACAAAAAGAAGAGCCGAAGGTCAGCTGCCTCTGGTACCAAGCCAGCGTTGGGCTGTGCTTGTCCAGCCAACTCATGCCCAACACAATGGGCGTGTCGGATAATTGAGTGACGTTGAAGCTGATGACTTCTTTGTGATTCCCAAGTCGCATCACCATTGGTGGCGTTTGCTGCACCACTTGCCCCCCTAGCAGCTCCCTGCCGTCCACCGTGACAACCTGCAGGGGCAGTGTGGCCGGCAGCAACTGTATAGCATGCTTGTTGACAAAGTCCTGCCCTATAAAGTCCGCATTGCTGCCTGAGTCAATGGTGATTGGCACGTCCATGGTGATGCCATTGGGCAGCTGGAGCGATGCGGTGAGCCTCACCACTGGTTTGGGCGGGAGGGGGTTCACGGGCTGTAAAATCTCTGGGGACTGCATCATTAACACGTCTGGCTGGGCCCCAGTGCCTCTTCCTCCAGCCAGACTGCGTCGTTTCCCTGCTGTGGTCCTCCTTGCTGCGTTGCTGCAGTCACCATTGCTGAGGCTGCAGTGAGCTTGTTGAGCCTCTGGGGACACTCTTTCGCCATATGCCCTGGCTCCTCACAGACGTAACACTTCCTGTTCCCTCTAGGAGGCTTCGCTTTCACTGCTGCTGGTGCTAGGGCTCTGGTTGCTGACTGAGCCCTGGCACCTCCAACCTCCATAGGTTCAGCTCCTCCTCCTGGCGGAGGCGTGGATTGCGTACGCGCTGCTTCTCTGGGAAAGAAGGAGGAGCCCCTGGCTGTTTCGCGCCCTCCACGCCCTTCGTCCCTGCTCCACGGACGTCCTTCCAGTCGCACCCCCACTGCCAGCGCCCTCTGCACGACCTCCTGGGTGGTTCGGGGTCTCTCCCCCCTCGCAATTTCATCTTTCACAGAGCTGTGTAATCCCTCCCAGAACAGGTCTCTTACAGGAGTCGAATCTCTGTCCCATTCTAGGGCACTGGCCAAGGCGAAAAAGCGGGCATGGTACTGCCGTACGCTGGCCCTTCCCTGTTTCAGTCCATGAATCTGTTGCCTAGCAAGATCCACGTCAATGCTTGATAAAAAACACGCATCCATCGCTTTAATAAAGGCATTCGCATTTTGGAGCGCCGGATCGTTATCCCTCCACAAATTGCGCAGCCATGCTCTGGCATCCCCATGCAAATAAGACATGATGAATCCCACTTTCTCTTGCTCATCTCTAAAATCTTTACTCAGCAGTTGCAGTGCACACAGTACGTCTGCTCTAAAATTGGGATACTGTTGCAGGTTCCCATCGAAGTGAGAGACCAGACCGCCTGTGCGTCTCCCCAACCCAATCCCCTCTGGTTTGGGTGTCTGTTGCCCTTGCTTCGTAAGCACTTCCAACCTGACCTGGAGATCCCTGTAGGCGGCAGCTGCGTCCTCCTCTCTCTTCCTGGATGCGAGAGCCTCGGCATTCAGCTGTGACACTGCTTCTCTGAGTTCCGCTATCTGCTGTTCAGCCGTCATGTCGGCTGCCGTTCGTGAGCTCGCTAGTAGGCACCTGCTTCTCTCCTCTCCTCGAGGCTGTAGATGCCCACAATTCTGGAGACGGAGCTTACTGTCAGGGTTGCTTCAAGATCCCAGCTCACAGAGGATCACGCTAGCCAACGGTCATTAAGTAAAAGTCTTTATTGAGTTACAGTTTCCATTCTCAAGCTGCTGCGTGCAACTCTACGTCTAGTAGCTAGACCGGCGAAGCTCCGTCTGAATCTCCGCCCCTCGTACACCAACTTAATATCCTAGCCCTGCTCCACCTTTTCCGCCTGACTGTTCTTCTCTGGGTCCCTCTGCCCCCCTGGGTCTCTTCCTTCCGGGATTCTTCTGACGCTGACCCCCCGGACCCTCCTGTCTCCTTGCGCCGGGCTTTAGGACCTGGCTCCCTTTCCGGGCTGCCTACTGCGCCGCCTTCCTGTGCATTTGAACTTGGCGCGCGCGCCCAACCTTCCACCTTCCGTCTAACCGTCTCTTCGCTCCCAGATGGAGGTGTGGCCACCCCTGACTCGTGCCCTCCCTCCTGTTGTGAGCTGCCAGCGCTTGCCCTCTGGCTCCCTTCCTCTTCTCTGTTCTCTGGCGGTGACGCTGGTCCCGATCTCCAACTGCTCTCCTCTGAGTCCCCTCTGGCTCTATCTTCCTGGGGTGCCCCCCTAAACTCCCCCCTTGCCCTGGCCACTGGTGCTCCTTTCTGTGAATCCTCCGATTCACTGGAAAGGCTCGGAGATCTCGGGTCGTCGTCATCGCTCATCTTTTCTTCTGCCTCCTCCCCTTCGCTCTCTGTTTCCTCCCTTGCCCTTGCCTCTGCTCCTGAACCCCTGACAATACGTGTTTTGGTTCCATCTCAATAGAAACAAGACGAAGAAGCTGGGATTTTTTCATTGGGTGTTCATTCACCAACAAATAGCAAAGCAAAGTGTAGTAAGCTAAAACAGAGCAAAACAGGTTGTTTTGCGTTCCAGCTACATCGAAACAAGAATCTTGGATGTCGCTTATTTCAAGTTGTGTTCTTTGGTGTTAATGCAACATTAACCCAGAAATCGCAAAGTGTATGTAATGAGACCCAAATGACAAAACACCGTCTTTTCGCTACCATATGCGCATGAAGAAGACGAATAAGCTTTGATTGCGCTTACTTGCAATTGTTGCTTTTTGGATTAGAATGCACATTCACCCAAAAACCACGCAGTGAAATGTTTGTTATCAGCCCAAATTAAGCATACGTGTCAGAGTTGCTTCAAGATCCTAGCTCACAGAGGATCACGCTAGCCAACGGTCATTAAGTAAAAGTCTTTATTGAGTTACAGTTTCCATTCTCAAGCTGCTGCGTGCAACTCTACGTCTAGTAGCTAGATCGGCGAAGCTCCGTCTGAATCTCCGCCCCTTGTACACCAACTTAATATCCTAGCCCTGCTCCACCTTTCCCGCCTGACTGTTCTTCTCTGGGTCCCTCTGCCCCCCTGGGTCTCTTCCTTCCGGGATTCTTCTGACGCTGACCCCCCGGACCCTCCTGTCTCCTTGCGCCGGGCTTTAGGACCTGGCTCCCTTTCCGGGCTGCCTACTGCGCCGCCTTCCTGTGCATTTGAACTTGGCGCGCGCGCCCAACCTTCCACCTTCCGTCTAACCGTCTCTTCGCTCCCAGATGGAGGTGTGGCCACCCCTGACTCGTGCCCTCCCTCCTGTTGTGAGCTGCCAGCGCTTGCCCCCTGGCTCCCTTCCTCTTCCCTGTTCTCTGGCGGTGACGCTGGTCCCGATCTCCAACTGCTCTCCTCTGAGTCCCCTCTGGCTCTATCTTCCTGGGGTGCCCCCCTAAACTCCCCCCTTGCCTTGGCTACTGGTGCTCCTTTCTGTGAATCCTCCGATTCACTGGAAAGACTCGGAGATCTCGGGTCGTCGTCATCACTCATCTTTTCTTCTGCCTCCTCCCCTTCGCTCTCTGTTTCCTCCCTTGCCCTTGCCTCTGCTCCTGAACCCCTGACAGTATGTAATGAGACCCAAATGACAAAACACCGTCTTTTCGCTACCATATGCGCAGAAAGAAGACGAATAAGCTTTGATTGCGCTTACTTGCAATTGTTGCTTTTCGGATTCGAATGCACATTCACCCAAAAATCACGCAGAGAAATGTTTGTTATCAGCCCAAATTAAGCATACGTGTTTTGGTTCCATCTCAATAGAAACAAGACGAAGAAGTTGGGATTTTTTCATTGGGTGTTCATTCACCAACAAATAGCAAAGCAAAAGTGTAGTAAGCTAAAACAGAGCAAAACAGGTTGTTTTGCGTTCCAGCTACATCGAAACAAGAATCTTGGATGTCGCTTATTTCAAGTTGTGTTCTTTGGTGTTAATGCAACATTAACCCAGAAATCGCAAACTGTATGTAATGAGACCCAAATGACAAAACACCGTCTTTTCGCTACCATATGCGCAGAAAGAAGACGAATAAGCTTTGATTGCGCTTACTTGCAATTGTTGCTTTTCAGATTCGAATGCACATTCACCCAAAAATCACGCAGTGTAATGTTTGTTATCAGCCCAAATTAAGCATACGTGTTTTAGTTCCATCTCAATAGAAACAAGACGAAGCTGGGATTTTTTCATTGGGTGTTCATTCACCAACAAATAGCAAAGCAAAGTGTAGTAAGCTAAAACAGAGCAAAACAGGTTGTTTTGCGTTCCAGCTACATCGAAACAAGAATCTTGGATGTTGCTTATTTCAAGTTGTGTTCTTTGGTGTTAATGCAACATTAACCCAGAAATCGCAAAGTGTATGTGTCAGAGACTGCCTCCCGGTCTCAGCTCACAGAAGACCAACGCTAGCCCTTAGAACTGTACAGAAGTCTTTATTGGCATTTAGTTTCCATTTCCAAACACTAGCGTGCGTCTCTACGTCTAAACCCTAGACCAGCGAAGCCTCGTCTGAGTCTCCGCCCCCTGTACACCAGCTTAAGACTCTAGCCTTACTCCACCTTCTACGTTTCTCCTTCCTCCTCTGGGTCCTACTACCCCCCTGGGTGCCTTCTTTCCGGGATGCCTCGGAAGCGGACCCTTCGGACTCCTCCCCTTCTCTCCGGCGGGCTTTGGGACCCGGCTCTCTCTCCGGACTGCCCATTGCGCCCCCCTCCTGTACTTTTGAACTTGGCGCGCGCGCGCTGCCCCTGACCTTCCTTTTGACCGTTACCTCGCTCTCTGATGCAGGCGTGGCTAACCCTGACTCATGTCCTTCCGCTGACGGAAGGCTGCCTGCTGCCGATGTTTGGGACTCCTCCCCCTTACTGCTCTCCGGTGGGAAAGTTGGTCCCGATTTCCAGCTGCTGCTCTCTGAGTCCCCTCTGGCCCCTCCTTCCTGGGGTGTTCCCTCTGGCAACCCCCTGGCTCTGACCACTGGGGCCCCTTTCTGTGAATCCTCTGATTCACTGGAGAGACTTAGAGACCTCGGATGGCTACCCTCGCTGACTTCTCCCTCAGATTCCTCTCCCTCGGTCTCTACTTCCTCCCTCTCCTGTCCCTCTGCTCCTGAACCCCTGACATCCATCCCCCCCTCGAAGCCCCCCCTTCCCCCCTCCCCTCCTTCCGGTGCGGGTACTGGGTGCTCCGTCGTCGCGGGGGTACTTGCCGGATACAGTTCATCCCCCATGTACTCGTCAACGTCGCTCTCCTCTGCTTCCATCTCTCTGTCTTCATGCTCGAACCCCACGTTGTCCCCCAACACGTCCATGTCCGTCTCGCCCCTCTCCCCCTCGTCGGGTGGTCCCATCCAAGGACCCCTCAGCCACTTCCTGCGCCACTGCTCCTCTGGTTGATCGTCCCACCAATACGAGTGGTCTGAGGCAGACCCCGGTGGCGAACCCACCTGAGAGCTGGGGACTGGTGCCTGTTCCTCGTCCGAGTCGAACCCCAGGAATGTGCTGGCTGAAAGAGTGGGTGTGAAAAGCCAGTCATCGAAATACTCTGCTGGCATGGGCCTGTGCGGGAAGAGGGCATGAAACTCCTCTTTGAGCAGCGGTTCCTCCAAGGCATAGTCCGGTACCCAGCTGTTGGCACTGGCCGGGGCACCCTCTCTGGCTAGGAAATATTCTACTCCCTCTTCCCCCCATCTGGAGTCCAAAATCTCTGTGACCTCATTGATGTGTCCCTTCCTAGGCGGCCCCCTCACTCTGGGCCCTTCACTGCTCTGGTCTGGTGCTGTGTCTGGCTCCTGAAACCTATGAGGTGCTTTGTAGGGCGTGAGCACCGATCTATGGAACACCGGATGCATTCTGGAACCCTCCGGAAGAGCCAACCGGAAGGCCACTGGATTGACCTGCGCCTGTACTTGGTAAGGTCCTAGCTGCTTATGTCCTAGCTTCTTCTTAGCTAATGATCTGGTCGGCACTGCTTGCGCTGCTAGCCAGACCCAGTCACCCACCTGTATGTCTTCCCCAACTCTTCTGTGTCTGTCGGCCTGCACCTTGTATGCGTGCTTTGCTAGTTCTAGCTGCCTCCTGAGCTGTTCGTGGACTTCCTGCAACTCTGACGCTAAGGCTTCCGCTGCCTGTGGCTCCCCCTCCCCCACTCTCTCTAAACCCGGGAAGGTTCTGGGATGCCTCCCGTTGTTGGCGAAGAACGGCGTCACCCCCGTCGACACGTGCTTCGTATTGTTGTAAGCGAACTCGGCGAGCGGCAGGTAGTCCACCCATGTCGTGGGCTGCTGGTTGGCGTAGCATCTTAGGTACTGCTGCATGACGGCGTTGACCCTCTCCGCTTGTCCGTTGGTCTGCGGGTGTCTCGCCGACGCCAAATTGACTTTGACGTTCAGAATGCCCATCAGCTTCTGCCAGAAGTTCGAGATGAACTGTCGCCCCCGGTCGGAAAGAATAGACCGTGGCAGACCGTGGACCTTGAACACGTGGTCTATGAACAGTTTGGCGGTCTGCTCTGCCGTGGCTACCTTCGCACACGGAATGAAGTGTGCCATCTTAGTAAACATGTCCACCACCACTAGCACTGCTGTCTTTCCCCTCGAGCTGGGCAGATCCGTGACGAAGTCCAGGGCCACCCTCTCCCACGGTTCAGACGGTGTCTGCAGCGGTTCCAGCAATCCCGCCGGCGGTCTGTGAACTGACTTGGCCCTTTGGCAGGTGTCACATCTCGAGACGTAATCCGCTACTTCCCCCCGCATCTTGGGCCACCAAAAGTCTCTGGCTACGAGTTCGACAGTCTTTTCTTTGCCAAAGTGCCCTGCGGTGGGAGCGTCGTGTAGCTGCTGCAGGACCCTTGCGCGGAGGTCGTCTCCCGGCACGTAGAGTGCTCCCTTGTGGAGGAGCAACCCATCGCGAATCTGGAACTCCTCGGCCCTCGCTGTGCCCCTGTGCACCTCCTCCATCTTGGCCCGTGCGAAGGGGTCTTCCCGCAGCGCGCGACGTACGGCGTCCAGGTCCACGGTTGCCGACGCGCATGCCCACGCTTCCGGTGCGAAAATGTGCTTGGCCGCCGACGGTGCCGCCTCCTCCAGGTATTGCGGCTTTCTGGACAATGCGTCCGCCATCACGTTGTTGTCGCCTGGGATGTACTCTATCTTGAAGTCGAAGTCCGCGAAGAACTCTGCCCATCTAATGTGTCTCTGGTTGAGGAACCTAGCCGTGCGCCAGTACTCCAGATTCTTGTGGTCCGTGTGGACCTGCACTGTATGTCTGGCTCCGATGAGGAAGTGCCTCCATGCCTTGAATGCTGCATGTATGGCTAGCAACTCCCTGTCCCAGATAGTGTAATTCTGCTCCGACTTGCTGAGCTTCCTCGAGTAGAAGGCGCACGGTCTCCAGTCCCCCTGCTGGTCTTGTTGCAACAGGACAGCTCCCACGGCTCTGTCTGAGGCGTCCGTCTCCACCCTCATGGGTCTGCTGGGATTCACATGCAGCAGCTGCTCTTCGGACGCGAAGAGGCGCTTGAGTTTCTGAAAGGACTGCTCCGCTTGCTCCGTCCAGATGAATTTCTTCTTCTTGGAGCTGAGCGTGTCGGTGATGGCCGCTGTCTGCATGGCAAATCCCTTGATGAACTTGCGGTAAAAGTTGGCAAAGCCGACAAACCGCTGGACTTCCTTCCGATTGCGTGGGCTCTTCCAGTCCAAAACTGCGCGAACCTTGGCGCTGTCCATGGCGAGCCCCTTGTCCGACAACTTGTAGCCCAGGAAATCCACCTCCGTCACGTCGAACTGGCACTTCTCCAGTTTGGCGTACAGCCTGTGCTCCTTCAGTCTCTGCAGAACTTCCCTGACATCCCTCTCGTGCGCCTCTCGCGATTCTGAAAAAATCAGGATGTCGTCCAGGAAGCATACGCACTTCTTGTAAAGGAGCCCCGCCAGCACGTGATGCATAAAAGCTTGGAAAGTGTGAGAGCCATTTTGTAATCCGAAGGGCATAACTCTGTATTCGTAGGTGCCCAGTGGCGTGAACATGGCCGTCTTCCACTCGTCTCCGTCGCGCATGCGAATCAGGTTGTACGCGCCACGTAGATCCAGCTTGGTGAAAACGCGTCCTTTCCGCACCGTCGCGAGCAAGTCGTCTATCTTGGGCATGGGGAAAGCTGAGGGCTTGGTTTTCGAATTCAAGATTCTGAAGTCCACCACCAGTCTTTTTTGGGGCGTATCCCGCTTCTTCACAAAGAATACGGGACTGCCTCCCACCGCTTTCGACTCCCGGATGAACCCACGCTTCAAATTGTGATCTATGAACTCCCTGAGTTCCTGCAGTTCATCCTCAGACATGGAGTACAGTTTCCCAGTTGGCAGCGTCGCCCCCGGCAGGAGGTCAATCTTGCAATCATAGGGTCTGTGAGGGGGTAGCTTGTCCGCCTCCTTCTCGCAGAATACCTCCAAAAACTCCGCATACTTGTGGGGTACTGCTTGCAGCGTGCCCAACTGCAACTGCGGGTCCTCCTCTTCCCCTTCCGGGCTGGGTATAATGCAGTGTTCTGCACAGTAGGAGGAGCCAAAAGTCAGGTGGCGCTGGTACCACGCCAATGCTGGGCTGTGCCTGTGCAGCCAACTCATGCCTAATACTATAGGCGTGTCGGACAGCTGGGTGACATTGAAACTGATGACTTCCCGGTGATTCCCAATTTGCATCACCATAGGCGGCGTCTGCTGCACCACCTGCCCCCCTAGCAGTTCCCTGCCATCCACCGTGACAACCTTCAGGGGCAGTGTGGCTGGCAGTAATGCTACGTTGTGTTGTTGAATGAACTCCAATCCTATAAAGTCTGCGTTACTGCCAGAGTCAATTGTAATAGGCACTTCTAAGGTGAGTCCATTGGGCAGCTGGAGCGATGCGGTGAGCTGCACCACTGGCTTGGGCGGGAGGGGGTCTGTGGGCTGCAAAATCTCTGGGGACTTCCTCACTGACTCGTCTGGCTGGGCCCCAGTGCCTCCTCTTCCAGCCAGACCTGGTCGTTTCCCTGCTGTGGTGCTCTCTGCTGAGTTGTTTCCAATACTGTCACTGAAGCTGCAGTGTGCTTGAAACTCCTCTGGGGACACTCTTTCGCCATGTGCTCTGCACTCTCACATATATAACACTTCCTGTTCCTTCTAGGCAGCTTCGATTTTACTGCTCCCGGCGTTAAGGCTCTGGTAGCTGAGTGAGCCCTAGCACCGCCAATCTCCATCTGCTCCTCGCCCCCTCCCTGTGGAGGCGTGGACTGCGCACGCGCTGCCTCTCTGGGCAAGAGGGAGGGCACTCTCGCTGGTGAACGTCCCCAACGCCCTTCTTCTTTGCTCCACGGACGTTCTTCCTGCCTCACCCCAATAGACAACGCTCTTTCAACCACTTGCTGAGTGGTGGTGGGTCTCTCTCCCCTTGCCATCTCATCCTTGATCTGTGCATTCAGACCCTCCCAAAAAAGGTCTCTAACCGGCGGAGAATCCTTATCCCAATTCAGCGCGTTGACCAATGCAAAAAACCGGGAATGATACTGCCTTACGCTGGCTTTCCCTTGTCTTAGCCCAAATATGTCCCTCCGGGCAATGTCCAGGTCTATTTTGGATAAGAAACAGGAGTCCATCGCCTTAATGAACGCATCTGCGCTTTGGAGCGCTGGATCCTTATCTCTCCACAGGTTGCGCAGCCATGATTTCGCGTCCCCATGCAAATGAGACAAAATAAACCCCACTTTTTCCCGCTCATCTCTAAAGTCTCTTTCCAGCAGCTGCAGCGCAAACAGCACATCTGCTCGGAAATTGGGGTACTGCTGCAAATTCCCATCAAAATGAGATACAATGCTGCCTCCTCTCTTCCCCAAACCGATCCCCTCGGACCTGGGTGCTGGGATCCCCTGCTTTACAAGCCCTTCCAACCTGGCTTGAAGATCTCTGCATGCAGCTGCCGCTTCTTCCTCTCTCTTCCTGGATGCGATTATTTCAGCGTTGAGTAGTGTCACCGCTTCTTGCAGGGAAGCTATTTTCTGTTCTGTAGTCATCTTGCCTGACTCTTGTGAGCTCGCAAGGCACCAGTCTTCCACCCTCCCTGCCTCGCTTCCTTAGCGATGCTTGAGGCGAAGAAAACCGCTGATAACAGTGAGACGAGGCTTACTGTCAGAGACTGCCTCCCGGTCTCAGCTCACAGAAGACCAACGCTAGCCCTTAGAACTGTACAGAAGTCTTTATTGGCATTTAGTTTCCATTTCCAAACACTAGCGTGCGTCTCTACGTCTAAACCCTAGACCAGCGAAGCCTCGTCTGAGTCTCCGCCCCCTGTACACCAGCTTAAGACTCTAGCCTTACTCCACCTTCTACGTTTCTCCTTCCTCCTCTGGGTCCTACTACCCCCCTGGGTGCCTTCTTTCCGGGATGCCTCGGAAGCGGACCCTTCGGACTCCTCCCCTTCTCTCCGGCGGGCTTTGGGACCCGGCTCTCTCTCCGGACTGCCCATTGCGCCCCCCTCCTGTACTTTTGAACTTGGCGCGCGCGCGCTGCCCCTGACCTTCCTTTTGACCGTTACCTCGCTCTCTGATGCAGGCGTGGCTAACCCTGACTCATGTCCTTCCGCTGACGGAAGGCTGCCTGCTGCCGATGTTTGGGACTCCTCCCCCTTACTGCTCTCCGGTGGGAAAGTTGGTCCCGATTTCCAGCTGCTGCTCTCTGAGTCCCCTCTGGCCCCTCCTTCCTGGGGTGTTCCCTCTGGCAACCCCCTGGCTCTGACCACTGGGGCCCCTTTCTGTGAATCCTCTGATTCACTGGAGAGACTTAGAGACCTCGGATGGCTACCCTCGCTGACTTCTCCCTCAGATTCCTCTCCCTCGGTCTCTACTTCCTCCCTCTCCTGTCCCTCTGCTCCTGAACCCCTGACAGTATGTAATGAGACCCAAATGACAAAACACCGTCTTTTCGCTACCATATGCGCAGAAAGAAGACGAATAAGCTTTGATTGCGCTTACTTCCAATTGTTGCTTTTTGGATTAGAATGCACATTCACCCAAAAATCACGCAGTGTAATGTTTGTTATCAGCCCAAATTAAGCATACGTGTTTTAGTTCCATCTCAATAGAAACAAGACGAAGAAGCTGGGATTTTTTCATTGGGTGTTCATTCACCAACAAATAGCAAAGCAAAGTGTAGTAAGCTAAAACAGAGCAAAACAGGTTGTTTTGCGTTCCAGCTACATCGAAACAAGAATCTTGGATGTCGCTTATTTCAAGTTGTGTTCTTTGGTGTTAATGCAACATTAACCCAGATATCGCAAAGTGTATGTAATGAGACCCAAATGACAAAACACCGTCTTTTCGCTACCATATGCGCAGAAAGAAGACGAATAAGCTTTGATTGCGCTTACTTCCAATTGTTGCTTTTTGGATTAGAATGCACATTCACCCAAAAACCACGCAGTGAAATGTTTGTTATCAGCCCAAATTAAGCATACGTGTTTTGGTTCTATCTCAACAGAAACAAGACGAAGAAGCTGGGATTTTTTCATTGGGTGTTCATTCACCAACAAATAGCAAAGCAAAGGGTAGTAAGCTAAAACAGAGCAAAACAGGTTGTTTTGCGTTCCAGCTACATCGAAACAAGAATCTTGGATGTCGCTTATTTCAAGTTGTGTTCTTTGGTGTTAATGCAACATTAACCCAGAAATCGCAAAGTGTATGTAATGAGACCCAAATGACAAAACACCGTCTTTTCGCTACCATATGCGCATGAAGAAGACGAATAAGCTTTGATTGCGCTTACTTGCAATTGTTGCTTTTTGGATTAGAATGCACATTCACCCAAAAACCACGCAGTGAAATGTTTGTTATCAGCCCAAATTAAGCATACGTGTTTTGGTTCTATCTCAACAGAAACAAGACGAAGAAGCTGGGATTTTTTCATTGGGTGTTCATTCACCAACAAATAGCAAAGCAAAGTGTAGTAAGCTAAAACAGAGCAAAACAGGTTGTTTTGCGTTCCAGCTACATCGAAACAAGAATCTTGGATGTCGCTTATTTCAAGTTGTGTTCTTTGGTGTTAATGCAACATTAACCCAGAAATCGCAAAGTGTATGTAATGAGACCCAAATGACAAAACACCGTCTTTTCGCTACCATATACGCAGAAAGAAGACGAATAAGCTTTGATTGCGCTTACTTGCAATTGTTGCTTTTCGGATTCGAATGCACATTCACCCAAAAATCACGCAGAGAAATGTTTGTTATCAGCCCAAATTAAGCATACGTGTTTTGGTTCCATCTCAATAGAAACAAGACGAAGAAGCTGGGATTTTTTCATTGGGTGTTCATTCACCAACAAATAGCAAAGCAAAAGTGTAGTAAGCTAAAAGAGCAAAACAGGTTGTTTTGCGTTCCAGCTACATCGAAACAAGAATCTTGGATGTCGCTTATTTCAAGTTGTGTTCTTTGGTGTTAATGCAACATTAACCCAGAAATCGCAAAGTGTATGTAATGAGACCCAAATGACAAAACACCGTCTTTTCGCTACCATATGCGCAGAAAGAAGACGAATAAGCTTTGATTGCGCTTACTTGCAATTGTTGCTTTTCAGATTCGAATGCACATTCACCCAAAAATCACGCAGTGTAATGTTTGTTATCAGCCCAAATTAAGCATACGTGTTTTAGTTCCATCTCAATAGAAACAAGACGAAGAAGCTGGGATTTTTTCATTGGGTTTTCATTCACCAACAAATAGCAAAGCAAAGTGTAGTAAGCTAAAACAGAGCAAAACAGGTTGTTTTGCGTTCCAGCTACATCGAAACAAGAATCTTGGATGTCGCTTATTTCAAGTTGTGTTCTTTGGTGTTAATGCAACATTAACCCAGAAATCGCAAAGTGTATGTAATGAGACCCAAATAACAAAACACCGTCATTTCGCTACCATATGCGCAGAAAGAAGACGAATAAGCTTTGATTGCGCTTACTTGCAATTGTTGCTTTTCGGATTCGAATGCACATTCACCCAAAAATCACGCAGAGAAATGTTTGTTATCAGCCCAAATTAAGCATACGTGTTTTGGTTCCATCTCAATAGAAACAAGACGAAGAAGCTGGGATTTTTTCATTGGGTGTTCATTCACCAACAAATAGCAAAGCAAAGTGTAGTAAGGTAAAACAGAGCAAAACAGGTTGTATTGCGTTCCAGCTACATCGAAACAAGAATCTTGGATGTCGCTTATTTCAAGTTGTGTTCTTTGGTGTTAATGCAACATTAACCCAGAAATCGCAAAGTGTATGTGTCAGAGACTGCCTCCCGGTCTCAGCTCACAGAAGACCAACGCTAGCCATTAGAACTGTACAGAAGTCTTTATTGGCATTTAGTTTCCATTTCCAAACACTAGCGTGCGTCTCTACGTCTAAACCCTAGACCAGCGAAGCCTCGTCTGAGTCTCCGCCCCCTGTACACCAGCTTAAGACTCTAGCCTTACTCCACCTTCTACGTTTCTCCTTCCTCCTCTGGGTCCTACTACCCAGGGTGCCTTCTTTCCGGGATGCCTCGGAAGCGGACCCTTCGGACTCCTCCCCTTCTCTCCGGCGGGCTTTGGGACCCGGCTCTCTCTCCGGACTGCCCATTGCGCCCCCCTCCTGTACATTTGAACTTGGCGCGCGCGCGCTGCCCCTGACCTTCCTTTTGACCGTTACCTCGCTCTCTGATGCCGGCGTGGCTAACCCTGACTCATGTCCTTCCGCTGACGGAAGGCTGCCTGCTGCCGATGTTTGGGACTCCTCCCCCTTACTGCTCTCCGGTGGGAAAGTTGGTCCCGATTTCCAGCTGCTGCTCTCTGAGTCCCCTCTGGCCCCTCCTTCCTGGGGTGTTCCCTCTGGCAACCCCCTGGCTCTGACCACTGGGGCCCCTTTCTGTGAATCCTCTGATTCACTGGAGAGACTTACAGACCTCGGATGGCTACCCTCGCTGACTTCTCCCTCAGATTCCTCTCCCTCGGTCTCTACTTCCTCCCTCTCCTGTCCCTCTGCTCCTGAACCCCTGACATCCATCCCCCCCTCGAAGCCCCCCCTTCCCCCCTCCCCTCCTTCCGGTGCGGGTACTGGGTGCTCCGTCGTCGCGGGGGTGCTTGCCGGATACAGTTCATCCCCCATGTACTCGTCAACGTCGCTCTCCTCTGCTTCCATCTCTCTGTCTTCATGCTCGAACCCCACGTTGTCCCCCAACACGTCCATGTCCGTCTCGCCCCTCTCCCCCTCTTCGGGTGGTCCCATCCAAGGACCCCTCAGCCACTTCCTGCGCCACTGCTCCTCTGGTTGATCGTCCCACCAATACGAGTGGTCTGAGGCAGACCCCGGTGGCGAACCCACCTGAGAGCTGGGGACTGGTGCCTGTTCCTCGTCCGAGTCGAACCCCAGGAATGTGCTGGCTGAAAGAGTGGGTGTGAAAAGCCAGTCATCGAAATACTCTGCTGGCATGGGCCTGTGCGGGAAGAGGGCATGAAACTCCTCTTTGACAATGCTAGGAAATATTCTACTCCCTCTTCCCCCCATCTGGAGTCCAAAATCTCTGTGACCTCATTGATGTGTCCCTTCCTAGGCGGCCCCCTCACTCTGGGCCCTTCACTGCTCTGGTCTGGTGCTGTGTCTGGCTCCTGAAACCTATGAGGTGCTTTGTAGGGCGTGAGCACCGATCTATGGAATAACGGATGCATTCTGGAACCCTCCGGAAGAGCCAACCGGAAGGCCACTGGATTGACCTGCGCCTGGACTTGGTAAGGTCCTAGCTGCTTATGTCCTAGCTTCTTCTTAGCTAATGATCTGGTCGGCACTGCTTGCGCTGCTAGCCAGACCCAGTCACCCACCTGTATGTCTTCCCCAACTCTTCTGTGTCTGTCGGCCTGCACCTTGTATGCGTGCTTTGCTAGTTCTAGCTGCCTCCTGAGCTGTTCGTGGACTTCCTGCAACTCTGACGCTAAGGCTTCCGCTGCCTGTGGCTCCCCCTCCCCCACTCTCTCTAAACCCGGGAAGGTTCTGGGATGCCTCCCGTTGTTGGCGAAGAACGGCGTCACCCCCGTCGACACGTGCTTCGTATTGTTGTAAGCGAACTCGGCGAGCGGCAGGTAGTCCACCCATGTCGTGGGCTGCTGGTTGGCGTAGCATCTTAGGTACTGCTGCATGACGGCGTTGACCCTCTCCGCTTGTCCGTTGGTCTGCGGGTGTCTCGCCGACGCCAAATTGACTTTGACGTTCAGAATGCCCATCAGCTTCTGCCAGAAGTTCGAGATGAACTGTCGCCCCCGGTCGGAAAGAATAGACCGTGGCAGACCGTGGACCTTGAACACGTGGTCTATGAACAGTTTGGCGGTCTGCTCTGCCGTGGCTACCTTCGCACACGGAATGAAGTGTGCCATCTTAGTAAACATGTCCACCACCACTAGCACTGCTGTCTTTCCCCTCGAGCTGGGCAGATCCGTGACGAAGTCCAGGGCCACCCTCTCCCACGGTTCAGACGGTGTCTGCAGCGGTTCCAGCAATCCCGCCGGCGGTCTGTGAACTGACTTGGCCCTTTGGCAGGTGTCACATCTCGAGACGTAATCCGCTACTTCCCCCCGCATCTTGGGCCACCAAAAGTCTCTGGCTACGAGTTCGACAGTCTTTTCTTTGCCAAAGTGCCCT
Source organism: Podarcis muralis (assembly GCF_964188315.1). Classification (NCBI taxonomy): domain Eukaryota; kingdom Metazoa; phylum Chordata; class Lepidosauria; order Squamata; family Lacertidae; genus Podarcis; species Podarcis muralis. The sequence goes on along the minus strand of NC_135671.1, from coordinate 42,044,234 downwards.
GCGGTGGGAGCGTCGTGTAGCTGCTGCAGGACCCTTGCGCGGAGGTCGTCTCCCGGCACGTAGAGTGCTCCCTTGTGGAGGAGCAACCCATCGCGAATCTGGAACTCCTCGGCCCTCGCTGTGCCCCTGTGCACCTCCTCCATCTTGGCCCGTGCGAAGGGGTCTTCCCGCAGCGCGCGACGTACGGCGTCCAGGTCCACGGTTGCCGACGCGCATGCCCACGCTTCCGGTGCGAAAATGTGCTTGGCCGCCGACGGTGCCGCCTCCTCCAGGTATTGCGGCTTTCTGGACAATGCGTCCGCCATCACGTTGTTGTCGCCTGGGATGTACTCTATCTTGAAGTCGAAGTCCGCGAAGAACTCTGCCCATCTAATGTGTCTCTGGTTGAGGAACCTAGCCGTGCGCCAGTACTCCAGATTCTTGTGGTCCGTGTGGACCTGCACTGTATGTCTGGCTCCGATGAGGAAGTGCCTCCATGCCTTGAATGCTGCATGTATGGCTAGCAACTCCCTGTCCCAGATAGTGTAATTCTGCTCCGACTTGCTGAGCTTCCTCGAGTAGAAGGCGCACGGTCTCCAGTCCCCCTGCTGGTCTTGTTGCAACAGGACAGCTCCCACGGCTCTGTCTGAGGCGTCCGTCTCCACCCTCATGGGTCTGCTGGGATTCACATGCAGCAGCTGCTCTTCGGACGCGAAGAGGCGCTTGAGTTTCTGAAAGGACTGCTCCGCTTGCTCCGTCCAGATGAATTTATTCTTCTTGGAGCTGAGCGTGTCGGTGATGGCCGCTGTCTGCATGGCAAATCCCTTGATGAACTTGCGGTAAAAGTTGGCAAAGCCGACAAACCGCTGGACTTCCTTCCGATTGCGTGGGCTCTTCCAGTCCAAAACTGCGCGAACCTTGGCGCTGTCCATGGCGAGCCCCTTGTCCGACAACTTGTAGCCCAGGAAATCCACCTCCGTCACGTCGAACTGGCACTTCTCCAGTTTGGCGTACAGCCTGTGCTCCTTCAGTCTCTGCAGAACTTCCCTGACATCCCTCTCGTGCGCCTCTCGCGATTCTGAAAAAATCAGGATGTCGTCCAGGAAGCATACGCACTTCTTGTAAAGGAGCCCCGCCAGCACGTGATGCATAAAAGCTTGGAAAGTGTGAGAGCCATTTTGTAATCCGAAGGGCATAACTCTGTATTCGTAGGTGCCCAGTGGCGTGAACATGGCCGTCTTCCACTCGTCTCCGTCGCGCATGCGAATCAGGTTGTACGCGCCACGTAGATCCAGCTTGGTGAAAACGCGTCCTTTCCGCACCGTCGCGAGCAAGTCGTCTATCTTGGGCATGGGGAAAGCTGAGGGCTTGGTTTTCGAATTCAAGATTCTGAAGTCCACCACCAGTCTTTTTTGGGGCGTATCCCGCTTCTTCACAAAGAATACGGGACTGCCTCCCACCGCTTTCGACTCCCGGATGAACCCACGCTTCAAATTGTGATCTATGAACTCCCTGAGTTCCTGCAGTTCATCCTCAGACATGGAGTACAGTTTCCCAGTTGGCAGCGTCGCCCCCGGCAGGAGGTCAATCTTGCAATCATAGGGTCTGTGAGGGGGTAGCTTGTCCGCCTCCTTCTCGCAGAATACCTCCAAAAACTCCGCATACTTGTGGGGTACTGCTTGCAGCGTGCCCAACTGCAACTGCGGGTCCTCCTCTTCCCCTTCCGGGCTGGGTATAATGCAGTGTTCTGCACAGTAGGAGGAGCCAAAAGTCAGGTGGCGCTGGTACCACGCCAATGCTGGGCTGTGCCTGTGCAGCCAACTCATGCCTAATACTATAGGCGTGTCGGACAGCTGGGTGACATTGAAACTGATGACTTCCCGGTGATTCCCAATTTGCATCACCATAGGCGGCGTCTGCTGCACCACCTGCCCCCCTAGCAGTTCCCTGCCATCCACCGTGACAACCTTCAGGGGCAGTGTGGCTGGCAGTAATGCTACGTTGTGTTGTTGAATGAACTCCAATCCTATAAAGTCTGCGTTACTGCCAGAGTCAATTGTAATAGGCACTTCTAAGGTGAGTCCATTGGGCAGCTGGAGCGATGCGGTGAGCTGCACCACTGGCTTGGGCGGGAGGGGGTCTGTGGGCTGCAAAATCTCTGGGGACTTCCTCACTGACTCGTCTGGCTGGGCCCCAGTGCCTCCTCTTCCAGCCAGACCTGGTCGTTTCCCTGCTGTGGTGCTCTCTGCTGAGTTGTTTCCAATACTGTCACTGAAGCTGCAGTGTGCTTGAAACTCCTCTGGGGACACTCTTTCGCCATGTGCTCTGCACTCTCACATATATAACACTTCCTGTTCCTTCTAGGCAGCTTCGATTTTACTGCTCCCGGCGTTAAGGCTCTGGTAGCTGAGTGAGCCCTAGCACCGCCAATCTCCATCTGCTCCTCGCCCCCTCCCTGTGGAGGCGTGGACTGCGCACGCGCTGCCTCTCTGGGCAAGAGGGAGGGCACTCTCGCTGGTGAACATCCCCAACGCCCTTCTTCTTTGCTCCACGGACGTTCTTCCTGCCTCACCCCAATAGACAACGCTCTTTCAACCACTTGCTGAGTGGTGGTGGGTCTCTCTCCCCTTGCCATCTCATCCTTGATCTGTGCATTCAGACCCTCCCAAAAAAGGTCTCTAACCGGCGGAGAATCCTTATCCCAATTCAGCGCGTTGACCAATGCAAAAAACCGGGAATGATACTGCCTTACGCTGGCTTTCCCTTGTCTTAGCCCAAATATGTCCCTCCGGGCAATGTCCAGGTCTATTTTGGATAAGAAACAGGAGTCCATCGCCTTAATGAACGCATCTGCGCTTTGGAGCGCTGGATCCTTATCTCTCCACAGGTTGCGCAGCCATGATTTCGCGTCCCCATGCAAATGAGACAAAATAAACCCCACTTTTTCCCGCTCATCTCTAAAGTCTCTTTCCAGCAGCTGCAGCGCAAACAGCACATCTGCTCGGAAATTGGGGTACTGCTGCAAATTCCCATCAAAATGAGATACAATGCTGCCTCCTCTCTTCCCCAAACCGATCCCCTCGGACCTGGGTGCTGGGATCCCCTGCTTTACAAGCCCTTCCAACCTGGCTTGAAGATCTCTGCATGCAGCTGCCGCTTCTTCCTCTCTCTTCCTGGATGCGATTATTTCAGCGTTGAGTAGTGTCACCGCTTCTTGCAGGGAAGCTATTTTCTGTTCTGTAGTCATCTTGCCTGACTCTTGTGAGCTCGCAAGGCACCAGTCTTCCACCCTCCCTGCCTCGCTTCCTTAGCGATGCTTGAGGCGAAGAAAACCGATGATAACAGTGAGACGAGGCTTACTGTCAGAGACTGCCTCCCGGTCTCAGCTCACAGAAGACCAACGCTAGCCCTTAGAACTGTACAGAAGTCTTTATTGGCATTTAGTTTCCATTTCCAAACACTAGCGTGCGTCTCTACGTCTAAACCCTAGACCAGCGAAGCCTCGTCTGAGTCTCCGCCCCCTGTACACCAGCTTAAGACTCTAGCCTTACTCCACCTTCTACGTTTCTCCTTCCTCCTCTGGGTCCTACTACCCCCCTGGGTGCCTTCTTTCCGGGATGCCTCGGAAGCGGACCCTTCGGACTCCTCCCCTTCTCTCCGGCGGGCTTTGGGACCCGGCTCTCTCTCCGGACTGCCCATTGCGCCCCCCTCCTGTACTTTTGAACTTGGCGCGCGCGCGCTGCCCCTGACCTTCCTTTTGACCGTTACCTCGCTCTCTGATGCAGGCGTGGCTAACCCTGACTCATGTCCTTCCGCTGACGGAAGGCTGCCTGCTGCCGATGTTTGGGACTCCTCGCCCTTACTGCTCTCCGGTGGGAAAGTTGGTCCCGATTTCCAGCTGCTGCTCTCTGAGTCCCCTCTGGCCCCTCCTTCCTGGGGTGTTCCCTCTGGCAACCCCTTGGCTCTGACCACTGGGGCCCCTTTCTGTGAATCCTCTGATTCACTGGAGAGACTTAGAGACCTCGGATGGCTACCCTCGCTGACTTCTCCCTCAGATTCCTCTCCCTCGGTCTCTACTTCCTCCCTCTCCTGTCCCTCTGCTCCTGAACCCCTGACAGTATGTAATGAGACCCAAATGACAAAACACCGTCTTTTCGCTACCATATGCGCAGAAAGAAGACGAATAAGCTTTGATTGCGCTTACTTCCAATTGTTGCTTTTTGGATTAGAATGCACATTCACCCAAAAATCACGCAGTGTAATGTTTGTTATCAGCCCAAATTAAGCATACGTGTTTTAGTTCCATCTCAATAGAAACAAGACGAAGAAGCTGGGATTTTTTCATTGGGTGTTCATTCACCAACAAATAGCAAAGCAAAGTGTAGTAAGCTAAAACAGAGCAAAACAGGTTGTTTTGCGTTCCAGCTACATCGAAACAAGAATCTTGGATGTCGCTTATTTCAAGTTGTGTTCTTTGGTGTTAATGCAACATTAACCCAGATATCGCAAAGTGTATGTAATGAGACCCAAATGACAAAACACCGTCTTTTCGCTACCATATGCGCAGAAAGAAGACGAATAAGCTTTGATTGCGCTTACTTCCAATTGTTGCTTTTTGGATTAGAATGCACATTCACCCAAAAACCACGCAGTGAAATGTTTGTTATCAGCCCAAATTAAGCATACGTGTTTTGGTTCTATCTCAACAGAAACAAGACGAAGAAGCTGGGATTTTTTCATTGGGTGTTCATTCACCAACAAATAGCAAAGCAAAGGGTAGTAAGCTAAAACAGAGCAAAACAGGTTGTTTTGCGTTCCAGCTACATCGAAACAAGAATCTTGGATGTCGCTTATTTCAAGTTGTGTTCTTTGGTGTTAATGCAACATTAACCCAGAAATCGCAAAGTGTATGTAATGAGACCCAAATGACAAAACACCGTCTTTTCGCTACCATATGCGCATGAAGAAGACGAATAAGCTTTGATTGCGCTTACTTGCAATTGTTGCTTTTTGGATTAGAATGCACATTCACCCAAAAACCACGCAGTGAAATGTTTGTTATCAGCCCAAATTAAGCATACGTGTTTTGGTTCTATCTCAACAGAAACAAGACGAAGAAGCTGGGATTTTTTCATTGGGTGTTCATTCACCAACAAATAGCAAAGCAAAGTGTAGTAAGCTAAAACAGAGCAAAACAGGTTGTTTTGCGTTCCAGCTACATCGAAACAAGAATCTTGGATGTCGCTTATTTCAAGTTGTGTTCTTTGGTGTTAATGCAACATTAACCCAGAAATCGCAAAGTGTATGTAATGAGACCCAAATGACAAAACACCGTCTTTTCGCTACCATATACGCAGAAAGAAGACGAATAAGCTTTGATTGCGCTTACTTGCAATTGTTGCTTTTCGGATTCGAATGCACATTCACCCAAAAATCACGCAGAGAAATGTTTGTTATCAGCCCAAATTAAGCATACGTGTTTTGGTTCCATCTCAATAGAAACAAGACGAAGAAGCTGGGATTTTTTCATTGGGTGTTCATTCACCAACAAATAGCAAAGCAAAAGTGTAGTAAGCTAAAAGAGCAAAACAGGTTGTTTTGCGTTCCAGCTACATCGAAACAAGAATCTTGGATGTCGCTTATTTCAAGTTGTGTTCTTTGGTGTTAATGCAACATTAACCCAGAAATCGCAAAGTGTATGTAATGAGACCCAAATGACAAAACACCGTCTTTTCGCTACCATATGCGCAGAAAGAAGACGAATAAGCTTTGATTGCGCTTACTTGCAATTGTTGCTTTTCAGATTCGAATGCACATTCACCCAAAAATCACGCAGTGTAATGTTTGTTATCAGCCCAAATTAAGCATACGTGTTTTAGTTCCATCTCAATAGAAACAAGACGAAGAAGCTGGGATTTTTTCATTGGGTTTTCATTCACCAACAAATAGCAAAGCAAAGTGTAGTAAGCTAAAACAGAGCAAAACAGGTTGTTTTGCGTTCCAGCTACATCGAAACAAGAATCTTGGATGTCGCTTATTTCAAGTTGTGTTCTTTGGTGTTAATGCAACATTAACCCAGAAATCGCAAAGTGTATGTAATGAGACCCAAATAACAAAACACCGTCATTTCGCTACCATATGCGCAGAAAGAAGACGAATAAGCTTTGATTGCGCTTACTTGCAATTGTTGCTTTTCGGATTCGAATGCACATTCACCCAAAAATCACGCAGAGAAATGTTTGTTATCAGCCCAAATTAAGCATACGTGTTTTGGTTCCATCTCAATAGAAACAAGACGAAGAAGCTGGGATTTTTTCATTGGGTGTTCATTCACCAACAAATAGCAAAGCAAAGTGTAGTAAGCTAAAACAGAGCAAAACAGGTTGTTTTGCGTTCCAGCTACATCGAAACAAGAATCTTGGATGTCGCTTATTTCAAGTTGTGTTCTTTGGTGTTAATGCAACATTAACCCAGAAATCGCAAAGTGTATGTAATGAGACCCAAATGACAAAACACCGTCTTTTCGCTACCATATGCGCATGAAGAAGACGAATAAGCTTTGATTGCGCTTACTTGCAATTGTTGCTTTTTGGATTAGAAAGCACATTCACCCAAAAACCACGCAGTGAAATGTTTGTTATCAGCCCAAATTAAGCATACGTGTTTTGGTTCTATCTCAATAGAAACAAGACGAAGAAGCTGGGATTTTTTCATTGGGTGTTCATTCACCAACAAATAGCAAAGCAAAGTGTAGTAAGGTAAAACAGAGCAAAACAGGTTGTATTGCGTTCCAGCTACATCGAAACAAGAATCTTGGATGTCGCTTATTTCAAGTTGTGTTCTTTGGTGTTAATGCAACATTAACCCAGAAATCGCAAAGTGTATGTGTCAGAGACTGCCTCCCGGTCTCAGCTCACAGAAGACCAACGCTAGCCATTAGAACTGTACAGAAGTCTTTATTGGCATTTAGTTTCCATTTCCAAACACTAGCGTGCGTCTCTACGTCTAAACCCTAGACCAGCGAAGCCTCGTCTGAGTCTCCGCCCCCTGTACACCAGCTTAAGACTCTAGCCTTACTCCACCTTCTACGTTTCTCCTTCCTCCTCTGGGTCCTACTACCCAGGGTGCCTTCTTTCCGGGATGCCTCGGAAGCGGACCCTTCGGACTCCTCCCCTTCTCTCCGGCGGGCTTTGGGACCCGGCTCTCTCTCCGGACTGCCCATTGCGCCCCCCTCCTGTACATTTGAACTTGGCGCGCGCGCGCTGCCCCTGACCTTCCTTTTGACCGTTACCTCGCTCTCTGATGCCGGCGTGGCTAACCCTGACTCATGTCCTTCCGCTGACGGAAGGCTGCCTGCTGCCGATGTTTGGGACTCCTCCCCCTTACTGCTCTCCGGTGGGAAAGTTGGTCCCGATTTCCAGCTGCTGCTCTCTGAGTCCCCTCTGGCCCCTCCTTCCTGGGGTGTTCCCTCTGGCAACCCCCTGGCTCTGACCACTGGGGCCCCTTTCTGTGAATCCTCTGATTCACTGGAGAGACTTAGAGACCTCGGATGGCTACCCTCGCTGACTTCTCCCTCAGATTCCTCTCCCTCGGTCTCTACTTCCTCCCTCTCCTGTCCCTCTGCTCCTGAACCCCTGACATCCATCCCCCCCTCGAAGCCCCCCCTTCCCCCCTCCCCTCCTTCCGGTGCGGGTACTGGGTGCTCCGTCGTCGCGGGGGTGCTTGCCGGATACAGTTCATCACCCATGTACTCGTCAACGTCGCTCTCCTCTGCTTCCATCTCTCTGTCTTCATGCTCGAACCCCACGTTGTCCCCCAACACGTCCATGTCCGTCTCGCCCCTCTCCCCCTCTTCGGGTGGTCCCATCCAAGGACCCCTCAGCCACTTCCTGCGCCACTGCTCCTCTGGTTGATCGTCCCACCAATACGAGTGGTCTGAGGCAGACCCCGGTGGCGAACCCACCTGAGAGCTGGGGACTGGTGCCTGTTCCTCGTCCGAGTCGAACCCCAGGAATGTGCTGGCTGAAAGAGTGGGTGTGAAAAGCCAGTCATCGAAATACTCTGCTGGCATGGGCCTGTGCGGGAAGAGGGCATGAAACTCCTCTTTGAGCAGCGGTTCCTCCAAGGCATAGTCCGGTACCCAGCTGTTGGCACTGGCCGGGGTACCCTCTCTGGCTAGGAAATATTCTACTCCCTCTTCCCCCCATCTGGAGTCCAAAATCTCTGTGACCTCATTGATGTGTCCCTTCCTAGGCGGCCCCCTCACTCTGGGCCCTTCACTGCTCTGGTCTGGTGCTGTGTCTGGCTCCTGAAACCTATGAGGTGCTTTGTAGGGCGTGAGCACCGATCTATGGAATACCGGATGCATTCTGGAACCCTCCGGAAGAGCCAACCGGAAGGCCACTGGATTGACCTGCGCCTGGACTTGGTAAGGTCCTAGCTGCTTATGTCCTAGCTTCTTCTTAGCTAATGATCTGGTCGGCACTGCTTGCGCTGCTAGCCAGACCCAGTCACCCACCTGTATGTCTTCCCCAACTCTTCTGTGTCTGTCGGCCTGCACCTTGTATGCGTGCTTTGCTAGTTCTAGCTGCCTCCTGAGCTGTTCGTGGACTTCCTGCAACTCTGACGCTAAGGCTTCCGCTGCCTGTGGCTCCCCCTCCCCCACTCTCTCTAAACCCGGGAAGGTTCTGGGATGCCTCCCGTTGTTGGCGAAGAACGGCGTCACCCCCGTCGACACGTGCTTCGTATTGTTGTAAGCGAACTCGGTGAGCGGCAGGTAGTCCACCCATGTCGTGGGCTGCTGGTTGGCGTAGCATCTTAGGTACTGCTGCATGACGGCGTTGACCCTCTCCGCTTGTCCGTTGGTCTGCGGGTGTCTCGCCGACGCCAAATTGACTTTGACGTTCAGAATGCCCATCAGCTTCTGCCAGAAGTTCGAGATGAACTGTCGCCCCCGGTCGGAAAGAATAGACCGTGGCAGACCGTGGACCTTGAACACGTGGTCTATGAACAGTTTGGCGGTCTGCTCTGCCGTGGCTACCTTCGCACACGGAATGAAGTGTGCCATCTTAGTAAACATGTCCACCACCACTAGCACTGCTGTCTTTCCCCTCGAGCTGGGCAGATCCGTGACGAAGTCCAGGGCCACCCTCTCCCACGGTTCAGACGGTGTCTGCAGCGGTTCCAGCAATCCCGCCGGCGGTCTGTGAACTGACTTGGCCCTTTGGCAGGTGTCACATCTCGAGACGTAATCCGCTACTTCCCCCCGCATCTTGGGCCACCAAAAGTCTCTGGCTACGAGTTCGACAGTCTTTTCTTTGCCAAAGTGCCCTGCGGTGGGAGCGTCGTGTAGCTGCTGCAGGACCCTTGCGCGGAGGTCGTCTCCCGGCACGTAGAGTGCTCCCTTGTGGAGGAGCAACCCATCGCGAATCTGGAACTCGTCGGCCCTCGCTGTGCCCCTGTGCACCTCCTCCATCTTGGCCCGTGCGAAGGGGTCTTCCCGCAGCGCGCGGCGTACGGCGTCCAGGTCCACGGTTGCCGACGCGCATGCCCACGCTTCCGGTGCGAAAATGTGCTTGGCCGCCGACGGTGCCGCCTCCTCCAGGTATTGCGGCTTTCTGGACAATGCATCCGCCATCACGTTGTTGTCGCCTGGGATGTACTCTATCTTGAAGTCGAAGTCCGCGAAGAACTCTGCCCATCTAATGTGTCTCTGGTTGAGGAACCTAGCCGTGCGCCAGTACTCCAGATTCTTGTGGTCCGTGTGGACCTGCACTGTATGTCTGGCTCCGATGAGGAAGTGCCTCCATGCCTTGAATGCTGCATGTATGGCTAGCAACTCCCTGTCCCAGATAGTGTAATTCTGCTCCGACTTGCTGAGCTTCCTCGAGTAGAAGGCGCACGGTCTCCAGTCCCCCTGCTGGTCTTGTTGCAACAGGACAGCTCCCACGGCTCTGTCTGAGGCGTCCGTCTCCACCCTCATGGGTCTGCTGGGATTCACATGCAGCAGCTGCTCTTCGGACGCGAAGAGACGCTTGAGTTTCTGAAAGGACTGCTCCGCTTGCTCCGTCCAGATGAATTTCTTCTTCTTGGAGCTGAGCGTGTCGGTGATGGCCGCTGTCTGCATGGCAAATCCCTTGATGAACTTGCGGTAAAAGTTGGCAAAGCCGACAAACCGCTGGACTTCCTTCCGATTGCGTGGGCTCTTCCAGTCCAAAACTGCGCGAACCTTGGCGCTGTCCATGGCGAGCCCCTTGTCCGACAACTTGTAGCCCAGGAAATCCACCTCCGTCACGTCGAACTGGCACTTCTCCAGTTTGGCGTACAGCCTGTGCTCCTTCAGTCTCTGCAGAACTTCCCTGACATCCCTCTCGTGCGCCTCTCGCGATTCTGAAAAAATCAGGATGTCGTCCAGGAAGCATACGCACTTCTTGTAAAGGAGCCCCGCCAGCACGTGATGCATAAAGGCTTGGAAAGTGTGAGAGCCATTTTGTAATCCGAAGGGCATAACTCTGTATTCGTAGGTGCCCAGTGGCGTGAACATGGCCGTCTTCCACTCGTCTCCGTCGCGCATGCGAATCAGGTTGTACGCGCCACGTAGATCCAGCTTGGTGAAAACGCGTCCTTTCCGCACCGTCGCGAGCAAGTCGTCTATCTTGGGCATGGGGAAAGCTGAGGGCTTGGTTTTCGAATTCAAGATTCTGAAGTCCACCACCAGTCTTTTTTGGGGCGTATCCCGCTTCTTCACAAAGAATACGGGACTGCCTCCCACCGCTTTCGACTCCCGGATGAACCCACGCTTCAAATTGTGATCTATGAACTCCCTGAGTTCTTGCAGTTCATCCTCAGACATGGAGTACAGTTTCCCAGTTGGCAGCGTCGCCCCCGGCAGGAGGTCAATCTTGCAATCATAGGGTCTGTGAGGGGGTAGCTTGTCCGCCTCCTTCTCGCAGAATACCTCCAAAAACTCCGCATACTTGTGGGGTACTGCTTGCAGCGTGCCCAACTGCAACTGCGGGTCCTCCTCTTCCCCTTCCGGGCTGGGTATAATGCAGTGTTCTGCACAGTAGGAGGAGCCAAAAGTCAGGTGGCGCTGGTACCACGCCAATGCTGGGCTGTGCCTGTGCAGCCAACTCATGCCTAATACTATAGGCGTGTCGGACAGCTGGGTGACATTGAAACTGATGACTTCCCGGTGATTCCCAATTTGCATCACCATAGGCGGCGTCTGCTGCACCACCTGCCCCCCTAGCAGTTCCCTGCCATCCACCGTGACAACCTTCAGGGGCAGTGTGGCTGGCAGTAATGCTACGTTGTGTTGTTGAATGAACTCCAATCCTATAAAGTCTGCGTTACTGCCAGAGTCAATTGTAATAGGCACTTCTAAGGTGAGTCCATTGGGCAGCTGAAGCGATGCGGTTAGCTGCACCACTGGCTTGGGCGGGAGGGGGTCTGTGGGCTGCAAAATCTCTGGGGACTTCCTCACTGACTCGTCTGGCTGGGCCCCAGTGCCTCCTCTTCCAGCCAGACCTGGTCGTTTCCCTGCTGTGGTGCTCTCTGCTGAGTTGTTTCCAATACTGTCACTGAAGCTGCAGTGTGCTTGAAACTCCTCTGGGGACACTCTTTCGCCATGTGCTCTGCACTCTCACATATATAACACTTCCTGTTCCTTCTAGGCAGCTTCGATTTTACTGCTCCCGGCGTTAAGGCTCTGGTAGCTGAGTGAGCCCTAGCACCGCCAATCTCCATCTGCTCCTCGCCCCCTCCCTGTGGAGGCGTGGACTGCGCACGCGCTGCCTCTCTGGGCAAGAGGGAGGGCACTCTCGCTGGTGAACGTCCCCAACGCCCTTCTTCTTTGCTCCACGGACGTTCTTCCTGCCTCACCCCAATAGACAACGCTCTTTCAACCACTTGCTGAGTGGTGGTGGGTCTCTCTCCCCTTGCCATCTCATCCTTGATCTGTGCATTCAGACCCTCCCAAAAAAGGTCTCTAACCGGCGGAGAATCCTTATCCCAATTCAGCGCGTTGACCAATGCAAAAAACCGGGAATGATACTGCCTTACGCTGGCTTTCCCTTGTCTTAGCCCAAATATGTCCCTCCGGGCAATGTCCAGGTCTATTTTGGATAAGAAACAGGAGTCCATCGCCTTAATGAACGCATCTGCGCTTTGGAGCGCTGGATCCTTATCTCTCCACAGGTTGTGTAGCCATGATTTCGCGTCCCCATGCAAATGAGACAAAATAAACCCCACTTTTTCCCGCTCATCTCTAAAGTCTCTTTCCAGCAGCTGCAGCGCAAACAGCACATCTGCTCGGAAATTGGGGTACTGCTGCAAATTCCCATCAAAATGAGATACAATGCTGCCTCCTCTCTTCCCCAAACCGATCCCCTCGGACCTGGGTGCTGGGATCCCCTGCTTTACAAGCCCTTCCAACCTGGCTTGAAGATCTCTGCATGCAGCTGCCGCTTCTTCCTCTCTCTTCCTGGATGCGATTATTTCAGCGTTGAGTAGTGTCACCGCTTCTTGCAGGGAAGCTATTTTCTGTTCTGTAGTCATCTTGCCTGACTCTTGTGAGCTCGCAAGGCACCAGTCTTCCACCCTCCCTGCCTCGCTTCCTTAGCGATGCTTGAGGCGAAGAAAACCGATGATAATGGAGACGAGGCTTACTGTCAGAGACTGCCTCCCGGTCTCAGCTCACAGAAGACCAACGCTAGCCATTAGAACTGTACAGAAGTCTTTATTGGCATTTAGTTTCCATTTCCAAACACTAGCGTGCGTCTCTACGTCTAAACCCTAGACCAGCGAAGCCTCGTCTGAGTCTCCGCCCCCTGTACACCAGCTTAAGACTCTAGCCTTACTCCACCTTCTACGTTTCTCCTTCCTCCTCTGGGTCCTACTACCCAGGGTGCCTTCTTTCCGGGATGCCTCGGAAGCGGACCCTTCGGACTCCTCCCCTTCTCTCCGGCGGGCTTTGGGACCCGGCTCTCTCTCCGGACTGCCCATTGCGCCCCCCTCCTGTATATTTGAACTTGGCGCGCGCGCGCTGCCCCTGACCTTCCTTTTGACCGTTACCTCGCTCTCTGATGCCGGCGTGGCTAACCCTGACTCATGTCCTCCCGCTGACGGAAGGCTGCCTGCTGCCGATGTTTGGGACTCCTCCCCCTTACTGCTCTCCGGTGGGAAAGTTGGTCCCGATTTCCAGCTGCTGCTCTCTGAGTCCCCTCTGGCCCCTCCTTCCTGGGGTGTTCCCTCTGGCAACCCCCTGGCTCTGACCACTGGGGCCCCTTTCTGTGAATCCTCTGATTCACTGGAGAGACTTAGAGACCTCGGATGGCTACCCTCGCTGACTTCTCCCTCAGATTCCTCTCCCTCGGTCTCTACTTCCTCCCTCTCCTGTCCCTCTGCTCCTGAACCCCTGACAGTATGTAATGAGACCCAAATGACAAAACACCGTCTTTTCGCTACCATATGCGCAGAAAGAAGACAAATAAGCTTTGATTGCGCTTACTTGCAATTGTTGCTTTTCGGATTCGAATGCACATTCACCCAAAAATCACGCAGAGAAATGTTTGTTATCAGCCCAAATTAAGCATACGTGTTTTGGTTCCATCTCAATAGAAACAAGACGAAGAAGCTGGGATTTTTTCATTGGGTGTTCATTCACCAACAAATAGCAAAGCAAAAGTGTAGTAAGCTAAAACAGAGCAAAACAGGTTGTTTTGCGTTCCAGCTACATCGAAACAAGAATCTTGGATGTCGCTTATTTCAAGTTGTGTTCTTTGGTTTTAATGCAACATTAACCCAGAAATCGCAAACTGTATGTAATGAGACCCAAATGACAAAACACCGTCTTTTTGCTACCATATGCGCAGAAAGAAGACGAATAAGCTTTGATTGCGCTTACTTGCAATTGTTGCTTTTCAGATTCGAATGCACATTCACCCAAAAATCACGCAGTGTAATGTTTGTTATCAGCCCAAATTAAGCATACGTGTTTTAGTTCCATCTCAATAGAAACAAGACGAAGCTGGGATTTTTTCATTGGGTGTTCATTCACCAACAAATAGCAAAGCAAAGTGTAGTAAGCTAAAACAGAGCAAAACAGGTTGTTTTGCGTTCCAGCTACATCGAAACAAGAATCTTGGATGTCGCTTATTTCAAGTTGTGTTCTTTGGTGTTAATGCAACATTAACCCAGAAATCGCAAAGTGTATGTAATGAGACCCAAATGACAAAACACCGTCTTTTCGCTACCATATGCGCAGAAAGAAGACGAATAAGCTTTGATTGCGCTTACTTCCAATTGTTGCTTTTTGGATTAGAATGCACATTCACCCAAAAATCACGCAGTGTAATGTTTGTTATCAGCCCAAATTAAGCATACGAGTTTTAGTTCCATCTCAATAGAAACAAGACGAAGAAGCTGGGATTTTTTCACTGGGTGTTCATTCACCAACAAATAGCAAAGCAAAGTGTAGTAAGCTAAAACAGAGCAAAACAGGTTGTTTTGCGTTCCAGCTACATCGAAACAAGAATCTTGGATGTCGCTTATTTCAAGTTGTGTTCTTTGGTGTTAATGCAACATTAACCCAGAAATCGCAAAGTGTATGTAATGAGACCCAAATGACAAAACACCGTCTTTTCGCTACCATATACGCAGAAAGAAGACGAATAAGCTTTGATTGCGCTTACTTGCAATTGTTGCTTTTCGGATTCGAATGCACATTCACCCAAAAATCACGCAGAGAAATGTTTGTTATCAGCCCAAATTAAGCATACGTGTTTTGGTTCCATCTCAATAGAAACCAGACGAAGAAGCTGGGATTTTTTCATTGGGTGTTCATTCACCAACAAATAGCAAAGCAAAAGTGTAGTAAGCTAAAAGAGCAAAACAGGTTGTTTTGCGTTCCAGCTACATCGAAACAAGAATCTTGGATGTCGCTTATTTCAAGTTGTGTTCTTTGGTGTTAATGCAACATTAACCCAGAAATCGCAAAGTGTATGTAATGAGACCCAAATGACAAAACACCGTCTTTTCGCTACCATATGCGCAGAAAGAAGACGAATAAGCTTTGATTGCGCTTACTTGCAATTGTTGCTTTTCAGATTCGAATGCACATTCACCCAAAAATCACGCAGTGTAATGTTTGTTATCAGCCCAAATTAAGCATACGTGTTTTAGTTCCATCTCAATAGAAACAAGACGAAGAAGCTGGGATTTTTTCATTGGGTTTTCATTCACCAACAAATAGCAAAGCAAAGTGTAGTAAGCTAAAACAGAGCAAAACAGGTTGTTTTGCGTTCCAGCTACATCGAAACAAGAATCTTGGATGTCGCTTATTTCAAGTTGTGTTCTTTGGTGTTAATGCAACATTAACCCAGAAATCGCAAAGTGTATGTAATGAGACCCAAATAACAAAACACCGTCTTTTCGCTACCATATGCGCAGAAAGAAGACGAATAAGCTTTGATTGCGCTTACTTGCAATTGTTGCTTTTCGGATTCGAATGCACATTCACCCAAAAATCACGCAGTGAAATGTTTGTTATCAGCCCAAATTAAGCATACGTGTTTTGGTTCCATCTCAATAGAAACAAGACGAAGAAGCTGGGATTTTTTCATTGGGTGTTCATTCACCAACAAATAGCAAAGCAAAGTGTAGTAAGCTAAAACAGAGCAAAACAGGTTGTTTTGCGTTCCAGCTACATCGAAACAAGAATCTTGGATGTCGCTTATTTCAAGTTGTGTTCTTTGGTGTTAATGCAACATTAACCCAGAAATCGCAAAGTGTATGTAATGAGACCCAAATGACAAAACACCGTCTTTTCGCTACCATATGCGCATGAAGAAGACGAATAAGCTTTGATTGCGCTTACTTGCAATTGTTGCTTTTTGGATTAGAAAGCACATTCACCCAAAAACCACGCAGTGAAATGTTTGTTATCAGCCCAAATTAAGCATACGTGTTTTGGTTCTATCTCAATAGAAACAAGACGAAGAAGCTGGGATTTTTTCATTGGGTGTTCATTCACCAACAAATAGCAAAGCAAAGTGTAGTAAGGTAAAACAGAGCAAAACAGGTTGTATTGCGTTCCAGCTACATCGAAACAAGAATCTTGGATGTCGCTTATTTCAAGTTGTGTTCTTTGGTGTTAATGCAACATTAACCCAGAAATCGCAAAGTGTATGTAATGAGACCCAAATGACAAAACACCGTCTTTTCGCTACCATATGCGCAGAAAGAAGACAAATAAGCTTTGATTGCGCTTACTTGCAATTGTTGCTTTTCGGATTCGAATGCACATTCACCCAAAAATCACGCAGAGAAATGTTTGTTATCAGCCCAAATTAAGCATACGTGTTTTGGTTCCATCTCAATAGAAACAAGACGAAGAAGCTGGGATTTTTTCATTGGGTGTTCATTCACCAACAAATAGCAAAGCAAAAGTGTAGTAAGCTAAAACAGAGCAAAACAGGTTGTTTTGCGTTCCAGCTACATCGAAACAAGAATCTTGGATGTCGCTTATTTCAAGTTGTGTTCTTTGGTGTTAATGCAACATTAACCCAGAAATCGCAAACTGTATGTAATGAGACCCAAATGACAAAACACCGTCTTTTCGCTACCATATGCGCAGAAAGAAGACGAATAAGCTTTGATTGCGCTTACTTGCAATTGTTGCTTTTCAGATTCGAATGCACATTCACCCAAAAATCACGCAGTGTAATGTTTGTTATCAGCCCAAATTAAGCATACGTGTTTTAGTTCCATCTCAATAGAAACAAGACGAAGCTGGGATTTTTTCATTGGGTATTCATTCACCAACAAATAGCAAAGCAAAGTGTAGTAAGCTAAAACAGAGCAAAACAGGTTGTTTTGCGTTCCAGCTACATCGAAACAAGAATCTTGGATGTCGCTTATTTCAAGTTGTGTTCTTTGGTGTTAATGCAACATTAACCCAGAAATCGCAAAGTGTATGTAATGAGACCCAAATGACAAAACACCGTCTTTTCGCTACCATATGCGCAGAAAGAAGACGAATAAGCTTTGATTGCGCTTACTTCCAATTGTTGCTTTTTGGATTAGAATGCACATTCACCCAAAAATCATGCAGTGTAATGTTTGTTATCAGCCCAAATTAAGCATACGTGTTTTAGTTCCATCTCAATAGAAACAAGACGAAGAAGCTGGGATTTTTTCATTGGGTGTTCATTCACCAACAAATAGCAAAGCAAAGTGTAGTAAGCTAAAACAGAGCAAAACAGGTTGTTTTGCGTTCCAGCTACATCGAAACAAGAATCTTGGATGTCGCTTATTTCAAGTTGTGTTCTTTGGTGTTAATGCAACATTAACCCAGAAATCGCAAAGTGTATGTAATGAGACCCAAATGACAAAACACCGTCTTTTCGCTACCATATGCGCAGAAAGAAGACGAATAAGCTTTGATTGCGCTTACTTGCAATTGTTGCTTTTTGGATTAGAATGCACATTCACCCAAAAATCACGCAGTGTAATGTTTGTTATCAG
Source organism: Podarcis muralis (assembly GCF_964188315.1). Taxonomy (NCBI): domain Eukaryota; kingdom Metazoa; phylum Chordata; class Lepidosauria; order Squamata; family Lacertidae; genus Podarcis; species Podarcis muralis. Next base: position 42,026,729 of record NC_135671.1, on the reverse strand, counting down.
CCCAAATTAAGCATACGTGTTTTAGTTCCATCTCAATAGAAACAAGACGAAGAAGCTGGGATTTTTTCATTGGGTGTTCATTCACCAACAAATAGCAAAGCAAAGTGTAGTAAGCTAAAACAGAGCAAAACAGGTTGTTTTGCGTTCCAGCTACATCGAAACAAGAATCTTGGATGTTGCTTATTTCAAGTTGTGTTCTTTGGTGTTAATGCAACATTAACCCAGAAATCGCAAAGTGTATGTAATGAGACCCAAATGACAAAACACCGTCTTTTCGCTACCATATACGCAGAAAGAAGACGAATAAGCTTTGATTGCGCTTACTTGCAATTGTTGCTTTTCAGATTCGAATGCACATTCACCCAAAAATCACGCAGTGTAATGTTTGTTATCAGCCCAAATTAAGCATACGTGTTTTGGTTCCATCTCAATAGAAACAAGACGAAGAAGCTGGGATTTTTTCACTGGGTGTTCATTCACCAACAAATAGCAAAGCAAAGTGTAGTAAGCTAAAACAGAGCAAAACAGGTTGTTTTGCGTTCCAGCTACATCGAAACAAGAATCTTGGATGTCGCTTATTTCAAGTTGTGTTCTTTGGTGTTAATGCAACTTTAACCCAGAAATCGCAAAGTGTATGTAATGAGACCCAAATGACAAAACACCGTCTTTTCGCTACCATATGCGCAGAAAGAAGACGAATAAGCTTTGATTGCGCTTACTTGCAATTGTTGCTTTTCGGATTCGAATGCACATTCACCCAAAAATCACGCTGTCAGGGGTTCAGGAGCAGAGGGACAGGAAAGGGAGGGATTGGAGACCGAGGGAGAGGAATCCGAGGGAGAGGTCAGCGATGATAGCCATCCGAGGTCTCTAAGTCTCTCCAGCGAATCAGAGGATTCACAGAAAGGGGCTCCCGTGGTCAGAGCTAGGGGGTTGCCAGAGGGAACACCTCAGGAAGGAGGGGCCAGAGCGGACTCAGAGAGCAGCAGCTGGAAATCGGGACCAGCTTCCCCACCGGAGAGCAGTAAGGGGGAGGAGTCCCAAGCATCGGCAGCAGGCAGCTTTCCGTCAGCGGAAGGACATGAGTCAGGGTTAGCCACGCCTGCATCAGAGAGCGAGGAAACGGTCAAAAGGAAGGTCAGGGGCAGCGCGCGCGCGCCAAGTTCAAATGTACAAGAGGGGGGCGCAATGAGCAGCCCGGAGAGGGAGCCGGGTCCTAAAGCCCGGCGAAGAGAAGGGGAGGAGTCCGAAGGGTCCGCTTCCGAGGCGTCCAGGAAGGAAGGCACCCAGGGGGGTAGTAGGACCCAGAGGAGGAAGGAGAAACGTAGAAGGTGGAGTAAGGCTAGAGTCTTAAACTGGTGTACAGGGGGCGGAGACTCAGACGAGGCTTCGCTGGTCTAGGGTCTAGACGTAGAGACGCACGCTAGGGTTTGAAAATGGGAACTAAACTTCAATAAAGACTTTGTACAGTTCCGCTGGCTAGCGTTGGTCTTCTGTGAGCTGAGACCTGGGGGCCGTCTCTGACAGTAAGCCTCGTCTCACGTTTCATCGGTTTTCTTCGCCTCAAGCATCGCTGCGGGAGCGAGGCAGGGAGGGCAGAAGACTGGTGCCTTGCGAGCTCACAAGAGTCAGGCGAGATGACCACAGAACAGAAAATAGCTTCCCTGCAAGAAGCGGTGACACAACTCAGCGCTGAAATAATCGCATCCAGGAAGAGGGAGGAAGAACCGGCAGCTGCCTGCAAAGATCTTCAAGCCAGGTTGGAAGGGCTTGTGAAGCAGGGGCTACCGGGACCCAGATCCGAGGGAATTGGGCTGGGGAAGAGAGGAGGCAGCATTGTATCTCATTTTGATGGGAATTTGCAGCAGTACCCCAATTTCCGAGCAGATGTGCTGTTTGCGCTGCAGCTGCTGGATAGAGACTTTAGAGATGAGCGGGAGAAAGTGGGGTTTATTTTGTCTCATCTGCATGGGGACGCGAAAGCATGGCTGCGCAATCTGTGGAGGGATAATGATCCAGCGCTCCAAAGCGCAGATGCATTCATTAAAGCAATGGACTCCTGTTTCTTATCCAACATAAACATTGACATTGCCCGGAAAGACATATTTGGGCTAAGACAAGGGAAAGCCAGCGTAAGGCAGTATCATTCCCGGTTTTTTGCATTGGTCAACGCGCTGAATTGGGATAAGGATTCTCCGCCAGTTAGAGACCTTTTTTTGGAGGGATTGAACCCACAAATCAAGGATGAGATGGCACGGGGAGAGAGACCCACAACCACTCAGCAATTGGTTGAAAGAGCGCTGTCAATTGGGGTGAGGCAGGAGGAACGCCCATGGAGCAAAGAAGAAGGGCGTTGGGGACGCACACCAGCGAGAGTGCCCTCCCTCTTGCCTAGAGAGGCAGCGCGTGCGCAGTCCACGCCTCCACAGGGAGGGGGCGACGAGCAGATGGAGATTGGCGGTGCTAGGGCTCACTCAGCTACCAGAGCCTTAACACCGGGAGCAGTAAAACCGAAGCTGCCTAGAAGGAACAGGAAGTGCTATATATGTGAGAGTGAAGAGCACATGGCGAAAGAGTGTCCCCAGAGGATCCACAAGCACACTGCAGCTTCAGTGACAGTATTGGAAACAACTCAGCAGAGAGAAACACAGCAGGGAAACGACCAAGTCTGGCTGGAAACGGAGGCACTGGGGCCCAGCCAGACGAGTCAGTGAAGAAGCCCCCAGAGATTTTACAGCCCACAGACCCCCTCCCGCCCAAACCAGTGGTGCAGCTCACCGCATCGCTCCAGCTGCCCAACGGACTCACCTTAGAAGTGCCTATTACAATTGACTCTGGCAGTAATGCCGCCTCCTCAAGGTATTGCGGTTTTCTGGACAATGCATCCGCCATCACGTTGTTGTCGCCTGGGATGTACTCTATCTTGAAGTCGAAGTCCGCGAAGAACTCTGCCCATCTAATGTGTCTCTGGTTGAGGAACCTAGCCGTGCGCCAGTACTCCAGATTCTTGTGGTCCGTGTGGACCTGCACTGTATGTCTGGCTCCGATGAGGAAGTGCCTCCATGCCTTGAATGCTGCATGTATGGCTAGCAACTCCCTGTCCCAGATAGTGTAATTCTGCTCCGACTTGCTGAGCTTCCTCGAGTAGAAGGCGCACGGCCTCCAGTCCCCCTGCTGGTCTTGTTGCAACAGGACAGCTCCCACGGCTCTGTCTGAGGCGTCCGTCTCCACCCTCATGGGTCTGCTGGGATTCACATGCAGCAGCTGCTCTTCGGACGCGAAGAGAAGCTTGAGTTTCTGAAAGGACTGCTCCGCTTGCTCCGTCCAGATGAATTTCTTCTTCTTGGAGCTGAGCGTGTCGGTGATGGCCGCTGTCTGCATGGCAAATCCCTTGATGAACTTGCGGTAAAAGTTGGCAAAGCCGACAAACCGCTGGACTTCCTTCCGATTGCGCGGGCTTTTCCAATCCAAAACTGCGCGAACCTTGGCGCTGTCCATGGCGAGCCCCTTGTCCGACAACTTGTAGCCCAGGAAATCCACCTCCGTCACGTCGAACTGGCACTTCTCCAGCTTGGCGTACAGCCTGTACTCCTTCAGTCTCTGCAGAACTTCCCTGACATCCCTCTCGTGCGCCTCAGGATGTCGTCCAGGAAGCATACGCACTTCTTGTAAAGGAGCCCCGCCAGCACATGATGCATAAAGGCTTGGAAAGTGTGAGAGCCATTTTGTAATCCGAAGGGCATAACTCTGTATTCGTAGGTGCCCAGAGGCGTGAACATGGCCGTCTTCCACTCGTCGCCGTCGCGCATGCGAATCAGGTTGTACGCCCCACGTAGATCCAACTTGGTGAAAACACGTCCTTTCCGCACCGTCGCGAGCAGGTCGTCTATCTTGGGCATGGGGAAAGCTGAGGGCTTGGTTTTCGAATTTAAAATTCTGAAATCCACCACCAGCCTCCGTTGGGGCGTGTCCCGCTTCTTCACAAAGAATACTGGACTGCCTCCCACCGCTTTCGACTCCCGGATGAACCCACGCTTCAAATTGTGATCTATGAACTCCCTGAGTTCCTGCAGTTCATCCTCAGACATGGAGTACAGTTTCCCAGTTGGCAGCGTCGCCCCCGGCAGGAGGTCAATCTTGCAATCATAGGGTCTGTGAGGAGGTAGCTTGTCCGCCTCCTTCTCGCAGAATACCTCCAAAAACTCCGCATACTTGAGGGGTACTGCTTGCAGCGTGCCCAACTGTAACTGCGGGTCCTCCTCTTCCCCTTCTGGGCTGGGTATAATGCAGTGTTCTGCACAGTAGGAGGAGCCAAAAGTCAGTTGGCGCTGGTACCAAGCCAATGCTGGGCTGTGCCTGTGCAGCCAACTCATGCCTAATACTACAGGCGTGTCCGACAGTTGGGTGACATTGAAGCTGATGACCTCCCGGTGATTCCCAATTTGCATCACCATCGGCGGCGTCTGCTGCACCACCTGCCCCCCTAGCAGTTCCCTGCCATCCACCGTGACAACCTTCAGGGGCAGCGTGGCTGGCAGTAAAGCTACGTTGTGTTGTTGAATGAACTCCAGTCCTATAAAGTCTGCATTACTGCCAGAGTCAATTGTAATAGGCACTTCTAAGGTGAGTCCATTGGGCAGCTGGAGCGATGCGGTGAGCTGCACCACTGGTTTGGGCGGGAGGGGGTCTGTGGGCTGTAAAATCTCTGGGGGCTTCTTCACTGACTCGTCTGGCTGGGCCCCAGTGCCTCCGTTTCCAGCCAGACTTGGTCGTTTCCCTGCTGTGTTTCTCTCTGCTGAGTTGTTTCCAATACTGTCACTGAAGCTGCAGTGTGCTTGTGGATCCTCTGGGGACACTCTTTCGCCATGTGCTCTTCACTCTCACATATATAGCACTTCCTGTTCCTTCTAGGCAGCTTCGGTTTTACTGCTCCCGGTGTTAAGGCTCTGGTAGCTGAGTGAGCCCTAGCACCGCCAATCTCCATCTGCTCCTCGCCCCCTCCCTGTGGAGGCGTGGACTGCGCACGCGCTGCCTCTCTGGGCAAGAGGGAGGGCACTCTCGCTGGTGAACGTCCCCAACGCCCTTCTTCTTTGCTCCACGGACGTTCTTCCTGCCTCACCCCAATAGACAACGCTCTTTCAACCACTTGCTGAGTGGTGGTGGGTCTCTCTCCCCTTGCCATCTCATCCTTGATCTGTGCATTCAGACCCTCCCAAAAAAGGTCTCTAACCGGCGGAGAATCCTTATCCCAATTCAGCGCGTTGACCAATGCAAAAAACCGGGAATGATACTGCCTTACGCTGGCTTTCCCTTGTCTTAGCCCAAATATGTCCCTCCGGGCAATGTCCAGGTCTATTTTGGATAAGAAACAGGAGTCCATCGCCTTAATGAACGCATCTGCGCTTTGGAGCGCTGGATCCTTATCTCTCCACAGGTTGTGTAGCCATGATTTCGCGTCCCCATGCAAATGAGACAAAATAAACCCCACTTTTTCCCGCTCATCTCTAAAGTCTCTTTCCAGCAGCTGCAGCGCAAACAGCACATCTGCTCGGAAATTGGGGTACTGCTGCAAATTCCCATCAAAATGAGATACAATGCTGCCTCCTCTCTTCCCCAAACCGATCCCCTCGGACCTGGGTGCTGGGATCCCCTGCTTTACAAGCCCTTCCAACCTGGCTTGAAGATCTCTGCATGCAGCTGCCGCTTCTTCCTCTCTCTTCCTGGATGCGATTATTTCAGCGTTGAGTAGTGTCACCGCTTCTTGCAGGGAAGCTATTTTCTGTTCTGTAGTCATCTTGCCTGACTCTTGTGAGCTCGCAAGGCACCAGTCTTCCACCCTCCCTGCCTCGCTTCCTTAGCGATGCTTGAGGCGAAGAAAACCGATGATAATGGAGACGAGGCTTACTGTCAGAGACTGCCTCCCGGTCTCAGCTCACAGAAGACCAACGCTAGCCATTAGAACTGTACAGAAGTCTTTATTGGCATTTAGTTTCCATTTCCAAACACTAGCGTGCGTCTCTACGTCTAAACCCTAGACCAGCGAAGCCTCGTCTGAGTCTCCGCCCCCTGTACACCAGCTTAAGACTCTAGCCTTACTCCACCTTCTACGTTTCTCCTTCCTCCTCTGGGTCCTACTACCCAGGGTGCCTTCTTTCCGGGATGCCTCGGAAGCGGACCCTTCGGACTCCTCCCCTTCTCTCCGGCGGGCTTTGGGACCCGGCTCTCTCTCCGGACTGCCCATTGCGCCCCCCTCCTGTACATTTGAACTTGGCGCGCGCGCGCTGCCCCTGACCTTCCTTTTGACCGTTACCTCGCTCTCTGATGCCTTCCGTCAGCGGGAGGACATGAGTCAGGGTTAACCACGCCGGCATCAGAGAGCGAGGTAACGGTCAAAAGGAAGGTCAGGGGCAGCGCGCGCGCGCCAAGTTCAAATGTACAGGAGGGGGGCGCAATGGGCAGTCCGGAGAGAGAGCCGGGTCCCAAAGCCCGCCGGAGAGAAGGGGAGGAGTCCGAAGGGTCCGCTTCCGAGGCATCCCGGAAAGAAGGCACCCTGGGTAGTAGGACCCAGAGGAGGAAGGAGAAACGTAGAAGGTGGAGTAAGGCTAGAGTCTTAAGCTGGTGTACAGGGGGCGGAGACTCAGACGAGGCTTCGCTGGTCTAGGGTTTAGACGTAGAGACGCACGCTAGTGTTTGGAAATGGAAACTAAATGCCAATAAAGACTTCTGTACAGTTCTAATGGCTAGCGTTGGTCTTCTGTGAGCTGAGACCGGGAGGCAGTCTCTGACACATACACATTCAGAGAAGCAGTGTCACAGCTGAATGCCGAGGCTCTCGCATCCAGGAAGAGAGAGGAGGACGCAGCTGCCGCCTACAGGGATCTCCAGGTCAGGTTGGAAGTGCTTACGAAGCAAGGGCAACAGACACCCAAACCAGAGGGGATTGGGTTGGGGAGACGCACAGGCGGTCTGGTCTCTCACTTCGATGGGAACCTGCAACAGTATCCCAATTTTAGAGCAGACGTACTGTGTGCACTGCAACTGCTGAGTAAAGATTTTAGAGATGAGCAAGAGAAAGTGGGATTCATCATGTCTTATTTGCATGGGGATGCCAGAGCATGGCTGCGCAATTTGTGGAGGGATAACGATCCGGCGCTCCAAAATGCGAATGCCTTTATTAAAGCGATGGATGCGTGTTTTTTATCAAGCATTGACGTGGATCTTGCTAGGCAACAGATTCATGGACTGAAACAGGGAAGGGCCAGCGTACGGCAGTACCATGCCCGCTTTTTCGCCTTGGCCAGTGCCCTAGAATGGGACAGAGATTCGACTCCTGTAAGAGACCTGTTCTGGGAGGGATTACACAGCTCTGTGAAAGATGAAATTGCGAGGGGGGAGAGACCCCGAACCACCCAGGAGGTCGTGCAGAGGGCGCTGGCAGTGGGGGTGCGGCTGGAAGGACGTCCGTGGAGCAGGGACGAAGGGCGTGGAGGGCGCGAAACAGCCAGGGGCTCCTCCTTCTTTCCCAGAGAAGCAGCGCGTACGCAATCCACGCCTCCGCCAGGAGGAGGAGCTGAACCTATGGAGGTTGGAGGTGCCAGGGCTCAGTCAGCAACCAGAGCCCTAGCACCAGCAGCAGTGAAAGCGAAGCCTCCTAGAGGGAACAGGAAGTGTTACGTCTGTGAGGAGCCAGGGCATATGGCGAAAGAGTGTCCCCAGAGGCTCAACAAGCTCACTGCAGCCTCAGCAATGGTGACTGCAGCAACGCAGCAAGGAGGACCACAGCAGGGAAACGACGCAGTCTGGCTGGAGGAAGAGGCACTGGGGCCCAGCCAGACGTGTTAATGATGCAGTCCCCAGAGATTTTACAGCCCGTGAACCCCCTCCCGCCCAAACCAGTGGTGAGGCTCACCGCATCGCTCCAGCTGCCCAATGGCATCACCATGGACGTGCCAATCACCATTGACTCAGGCAGCAATGCGGACTTTATAGGGCAGGACTTTGTCAACAAGCATGCTATACAGTTGCTGCCGGCCACACTGCCCCTGCAGGTTGTCACGGTGGACGGCAGGGAGCTGCTAGGGGGGCAAGTGGTGCAGCAAACGCCACCAATGGTGATGCGACTTGGGAATCACAAAGAAGTCATCAGCTTTAACGTCACTCAATTATCCGACACGCCCATTGTGTTGGGCATGAGTTGGCTGGACAAGCACAGCCCAACGCTGGCTTGGTACCAGAGGCAGCTGACCTTCGGCTCTTCCTTTTGTGCTGAACACTGCATCGTGCCCAGGCAGGAAGGAGAGGAAGAGGAGTCACAGCTGCTGCTAGGCACGCTGCAAGCGATTCCCCACAAGTACGCAGAATTTTTGGAAGTTTTCTGCGAGAAGGAGGCAGACCGGCTACCACCTCACAGGCCATCTGACTGCAAGATTGACCTGCTGCCAGGGGCGGCGCTGCCTAAGGGGAGACTGTATTCCATGTCAGAGGACGAACTGCAAGAACTCAAGGAGTTCATAGATCATAATTTGGAGCGCGGTTTCATCCGGGAGTCCAAGGCAGCGGGAGGCAGTCCGGTGTTCTTCGTTAAGAAGCGGGATACGCCCCAAAAGAGACTTGTAGTGGATTACAGGATCTTGAACAGTGTGACTAAGCCATCGGACTTCCCCATGCCCCGAATTGACGACCTCCTCGCAAAGGTGCGGAAGGGCAGAGTGTTCACCAAGTTGGACCTGCGAGGGGCGTACAACCTCATTCGCATGCGGGAGGGAGATGAGTGGAAAACAGCCATGTTCACGCCACTGGGGACCTACGAATATAGAGTTATGCCGTTTGGATTGCAAAATGGCGCCCACGTTTTTCAAGCATTCATGCATCACGTGTTGGCGGGACTTCTCTACAAGACGTGCGTCTGTTTCTTAGATGACATCCTGATCTTTTCGGAGTCGCAACAGGAGCATGACAAACACGTCAAGGAAGTGCTGAACAGGCTAAAGCAACATAGGCTCTACGCCAAGCTGGAGAAGTGCCAATTTGACGTGACGGAGGTGGATTTTCTGGGCTACAAGCTGTCTGACAAGGGGCTCGCCATGGACAGCGCCAAGGTTCAAGCGGTGTTGGATTGGAAGAGCCCGCGCAACCGGAAGGAGGTCCAACGGTTTGTCGGCTTTGCGAACTTCTATCGCAAGTTTATCAAGGGCTTCGCTATGCAGACGGCGGCCATCACTGACACGCTTAGCTCCAAGAAAAAGAAGTTCATTTGGACAGAGCAGGCGGAACAGTCCTTTCAGGCACTCAAGCGTCTCTTCGCGTCGGAAGAGCAGCTGCTTCACGTCAACCCCAGCAAGCCGATGAGGGTGGAGACAGACGCCTCGGACAGAGCCGTGGGGGCGGTCCTGCTGCAGAAAGACCCGCAAGGGGTGTGGCGACCGGGAGCGTTTTACTCCAGGAAGCTCAGCAAGTCCGAGCAGAACTACACCATATGGGACAGGGAGTTGCTGGCCATTCATGCAGCGTTCAAGGCGTGGAGGCACTTTCTGATCGGCGCCAAGCACACGGTGCAGGTTTGCACGGACCACAAGAACCTAGAGCACTGGCGCACGGCACAGTTCCTGAACCAGAGGCAGATACGTTGGGCTGAGTTCTTTGCGAACTTCGACTTCCGAATAGAGTATGTCCCGGGGGACACCAACATCATGGCGGACGCTCTCTCTCGTAAGCCACAGTATCTGGAGGACGCAACGCCAGCGGCCGCCATGCACATCTTCGCACCAACAGTGTGGGCGTGCGCCGCGGCAACCGTGGACCTGGAGGCGGTGCGCCGAGCGTTGCAGGGGGACTCCTTCGCACAAGCAAAGATGGCAGAGGTGCAAAGGGGCAAGGCAGCGGCCGACGGTTTCCAGCTAAGAGATGGATTGCTCATCCGTAAAGGGGCCATCTACGTGCCGGGAGACGAACTTCGCGCCAAGGTGCTGCAGCAGCTGCACGACGCGCCCACGGCTGGGCACTTCGGCAAGGAGAAGACGGTGGAATTAGTCGCCAGGGATTTCTGGTGGCCTGGAATGAGAGGGGAGGTCGCGGACTACGTGGCGAGGTGTGACACCTGCCAGAGGGCGAAGCCAGTGCATAGACCGCCGGCCGGACTGTTGGAACCGCTGCAAACTCCGGTCGAACCTTGGGAGAGAGTGGCCCTGGACTTTGTCACGGATCTGCCCAGCTCGAGGGGCAAGACGGCAGTGCTGGTGGTGGTGGACCTGTTTTCCAAGATGGCACATTTCATTCCGAGTGCGAAGGTGACCACGGCGGAGCAAACCGCCAAACTGTTCATAGACCACGTGTTCAAGGTTCACGGTCTGCCACGGTCTATTCTGTCCGACCGGGGGCGGCAGTTCATCTCGAATTTCTGGCAGAAGCTGATGGGCTTCCTGAACGTCAAGATCAACCTGGCGTCGGCGAGACACCCGCAGACCAACGGGCAAGCCGAGCGGGTCAATGCCATCATGCAGCAGTACTTGAGGTGTTATGCAAATCAACAGCCTGCGACGTGGGTGGATTACCTGCCGCTCGCCGAGTTCGCCTACAACAACATGAAGCACGTGTCCACGGGGATCACGCCGTTCTTCGCCAACAACGGGAGGCACCCCAGAACTTTTCCGGGACTGGAAAGGCTGGGGGAGGGGGAGCCGCAGACGGCAGATGCGTTCGCGTCGGAGCTGCAGGAAGTCCACGATCAGCTGAGGCGCCACCTGGAGCTGGCCAAGCACGCATACAAGGTACAAGCGGACAAAAGTAGAAGGGTTGGCGAAGAGCTCCACGTGGGAGACTGGGTCTGGTTAGCAGCCCACGCAGTGCCGGCCAGGTCGTTGGCCAAGAAGAAACTAGGGCATAAGCAACTGGGGCCCTATCAAGTCGAAGAGCAGATCAACCCGGTGGCCTTCAGGCTGGCGCTTCCGGAGGGTTCCAGAATGCATCCGGTGTTCCACAGATCGGTGCTCACTCCCTACAAGGCACCGCACAGGTTTCAGGAACCCGGAACGGCGCCGAGTCCGGTCAGAGACAGAACAGGGCGCGCAGGAGGGGCACAGAAGGAGCGCATCAACGAAGTCACAGAGATTTTGGATTCCAGATGGGGGGAAGAAGGGGTAGAATACTTTCTCGCCAAGGAGGGCACCCCGGCCAGTGCGAACAGCTGGGTGCCGGGCTACGCCTTGGACGAACCTCTGCTCAAAGACGAGTTTCATGCCCTCTTCCCACATAGACCAATGCCAGCAGACTTTTTCGACGACTGGCTTTTCACGCCCACGCTTTCGGCCAGCACGTTCCGGGGGTTTGACTCGGACGAGGACCCGACACGAGACGTCCGTTCCCCGGAGGGGTCGCCCTCGGGATCTGCCTCAGAACCCTCGTATTGGTGGGACGACAGACCAGAGGAGCAGTGGCGCAGGAAGTGGCAAGACGGTCCAGGACGAGCAACGCCGCCAGGAGGAAGTGAGGGAGAGACGGACATGGACGTTTTCGGGGACGACCCTGGTTTCGAGCACGGCGGCACAGAGATGGAAGCAGAGGTGACCGTCGTCGACGAGAGCAGGGAGGAAGAACCAGAAGACTTCGGAAGGAGGCCCGCTACGGGAAGCGAACGGTACCCGACATTCGTCCCCTTGACACAGCAGCACCCAACTCCAGCACCGGAAGGAGGGGAAGGGGGAGTGGGGGGCTTCGAGGGGGGGATGGATGTCAGGGGTTCAGGAGCAGAGGCAAGGGCAAGGGAGGAAACAGAGAGCGAAGGGGAGGAGGCAGAAGAAAAGATGAGCGATGACGACGACCCGAGATCTCCGAGCCTTTCCAGTGAATCGGAGGATTCACAGAAAGGAGCACCAGTGGCCAGGGCAAGGGGGGAGTTTAGGGGGGCACCCCAGGAAGATAGAGCCAGAGGGGACTCAGAGGAGAGCAGTTGGAGATCGGGACCAGCGTCACCGCCAGAGAACAGAGAAGAGGAAGGGAGCCAGGGGGCAAGCGCTGGCAGCTCACAACAGGAGGGAGGGCACGAGTCAGGAGTGGCCACACCTCCATCTGGGAGCGAAGAGACGGTTAGACGGAAGGTGGAAGGTTGGGCGCGCGCGCCAAGTTCAAATGCACAGGAAGGCGACGCAGTAGGCAGCCCGGAAAGGGAGCCGGGTCCTAAAGCCCGGCGAAAGGAGACAGGAGGGTCCGGGGGGTCAGCGTCAGAAGAATCCCGGAAGGAAGAGACCCAGGGGGGCAGAGGGACCCAGAGAAGAACAGTCAGGCGGAAAAGGTGGAGCAGGGCTAGGATATTAAGTTGGTGTACGAGGGGCGGAGATTCAGACGGAGCTTCGCCGGTCTAGCTACTAGACGTAGAGTTGCACGCAGCAGCTTGAGAATGGAAACTGTAACTCAATAAAGACTTTTACTTAATGACCGTTGGCTAGCGTGATCCTCTGTGAGCTGGGATCTTGAAGCAACCCTGACAACAGTGTTTTGTCATTTGTGTCTCATTACATACACTTTGCGATTTCTGGGTTAATGTTGCATTAACACCAAAGAACACAACTTGAAATAAGCGACATCCAAGATTCTTGTATCGATGTAGCTGGAACGCAAAACAACCTGTTTTGCTCTGTTTTAGCTTACTACACTTTGCTTTGCTATTTGTTGGTGAATGAACACCAAATGAAAAAATCCCAGCTTCTTCGTCTTGTTTCTATTCAGATGGAACCAAAACACGTATGCTTAATATGGGCTGATAACAAACATTTCACTGCGTGATTTTTGGGTGAATGTGCATTCTAATCCGAAAAGCAACAATTGGAAGTAAGCGCAATCAAAGCTTATTCGTCTTCTTTCTGCGCATATGGTAGCGAAAAGACGGTGTTTTGTCATTTGGGTCTCATTTCATACACTTTGCGATTTCTGGGTTAATGTTGCATTAACACCAAAGAACACAACTTGAAATAAGCGACATCCAAGATTCTTGTTTCGATGTAGCTGGAACGCAAAACAACCTGTTTTGCTCTGTTTTAGCTTACTACACTTTGCTTTGCTATTTGTTGGTGAATGAACACCAAATGAAAAAATCCCAGCTTCTTCGTCTTGTTTCTATTAAGATGGAACCAAAACACGTATGTTTAATTTGGGCTGATAACAAACATTACACTACGTGATTTTTGGGTGAATGTGCATTCTAATCCGAAAAGCAACAATTGCAAGTAAGTGCAATCAAAGCTTATTCGTCTTCTTTCTGCGCATATGGTAGCGAAAAGACGGTGTTTTGTCATTTGGTTCTCATTACATACACTTTGCGATTTCTGGGTTAATGTTGCATTAACACCAAAGAACACAACTTGAAATAAGCGACATCCAAGATTCTTGTTTCGATGTAGCTGGAACGCAAAACAACCTGTTTTGTTCTGTTTTAGCTGACTACACTTTGCTTTGCTATTTGTTGGTGTATGAACACCGAATGAAAAAATCCCAGCTTCTTGGTCTTGTTTCTATTGAGATAGAAACAAAACACGTATGCTTAATTTGGGCTGATAACAAACATTTCACTGCGTGGTTTTTGGGTGAATGTGCATTCGAATCCGAAAAGCAAAAATTGGAAGTAAGCGCAATCAAAGCTTATTCGTCTTCTTTCTGCGCATATGGTAGCGAAAAGACAGTGTTTTGTCATTTGGGTCTCATTACATACACTTTGCGATTTCTGGGTTAATGTTGCATTAACACCAAAGAACACAACTTGAAATAATCGACATCCAAGATTCTTGTTTCGATGTAGCTGGAACGCAAAACAACCTGTTTTGCTCTGTTTTAGCTTACTACACTTTGCTTTGCTATTTGTTGGTGAATGAACACCAAATGAAAAAATCCCAGCTTCTTGGTCTTGTTTCTATTGAGATGGAACCAAAACACGTATGTTTAATTTGGGCTGATAACAAACATTACACTACGTGATTTTTGGGTGAATGTGCATTCTAATCCGAAAAGCAACAATTGCAAGTAAGTGCAATCAAAGCTTATTCGTCTTCTTTCTGCGCATATGGTAGCGAAAAGACGGTGTTTTGTCATTTGGTTCTCATTACATACACTTTGCGATTTCTGGGTTAATGTTGCATTAAGACCAAAGAACACAACTTGAAATAAGCGACAGCCAAGATTCTTGTTTCGATGTAGCTGGAACGCAAAACAACCTGTTTTGCTCTGTTTTAGCTTACTACACTTTGCTTTGCTATTTGTTGGTGAATGAACACCAAATGAAAAAATCCCAGCTTCTTCGTCTTGTTTCTATTGAGATGGAAGCAAAACACGTATGTTTAATTTCGGCTGAAAACAAACATTTCACTGCGTGATTTTTGGGTGAATGTGCATTCTAATCCGAAAAGCAACAATTGGAAGTAAGCGCAATCAAAGCTTATTCGTCTTCTTTCTGCGCATATGGTAGCGAAAAGACGGTGTTTTGTCATTTGGTTCTCATTTCATACACTTTGCGATTTCTGGGTTAATGTTGCATTAACACCAAAGAACACAACTTGAAATAAGCGACATCCAAGATTCTTGTTTCGATGTAGCTGGAACGCAAAACAACCTGTTTTGCTCTGTTTTAGCTTACTACACTTTGCTTTGCTATTTGTTGGTGAATGAACACCCAATGAAAAAATACCAGCTTCTTCGTCTTGTTTCTATTGAGATGGAACCAAAACACGTATGCTTAATTTGGGCTGATGTCAGAGACTGCCTCCCGGTCTCAGCTCACAGAAGACCAACGCTAGTCATTAGAACTGTACAGAAGTCTTTATTGACATTTAGTTTCCATTTTCAAGCACTAGCGTGCGTCTCTACGTCTAGACCCTAGACCAGCGAAGCCTCGTCTGAGTCTCCACCCCCTGTACACCAGCTTAAGACTCTAGCCTTACTCCACCTTCTACGTTTCTCCTTCCTCCTCTGGGTCCTACTACCCCCCTGGGTGCCTTCCTTCCTGGATGCCTCGGAAGCGGACCCTTCGGTCTCCTCCCCTTCTCTCCGGCGGGCTTTGGGACCCGGCTCTCTCTCCGGACTGCCCATTGCGCCCCCCTCCTGTACATTTGAACTTGGCGCGCGCGCGCTGCCCCTGACCTTCCTTTTGACCGTTACCTCGCTCTCTGATGCAGGCGTGGCTAACCCTGACTCCTGTCCTTCCGCTGACGGAAGGCTGCCTGCTGCCGATGTTTGGGACTCCTCCCCCTTACTGCTCTCCGGTGGGGAAGCTGGTCCCGATTTCCAGCTGCTGCTCTCTGAGTCCCCTCTGGCCCCTCCTTCCTGGGGTGTTCCCTCTGGCAACCCCCTGGCTCTGACCACTGGGGCCCCTTTCTGTGAATCCTCTGATTCACTGGAGAGACTTAGAGACCTCGGATGGCTACCCTCGCTGACTTCTCCCTCAGATTCCTCTCCCTCGGTCTCTACTTCCTCCCTTTCCTGTCCCTCTGCTCCTGAACCCCTGACATCCATCCCCCCCTCGAAGCCCCCCCTTCCCCCCTCCCCTCCTTCCGGTGCGGGTACTGGGTGCTCCGTCGTAGCGGGGGTGCTTGCAGGATACAGTTCGTCCCCCATGTACTCGTCAACGTCGCTCTCCTCTGCTTCCATCTCTCTGTCTTCGTGCTCGAACCCCACGTTGTCCCCCAACACGTCCATGTCCGTCTCGCCCCTCTCCCCCTCTTCGGGTGGTCCCATCCAAGGACCCCTCAGCCACTTCCTGCGCCACTGCTCCTCTGGTTGATCGTCCCACCAATACGAGTGGTCTGAGGCAGACCCCGGTGGCGAACCCACCTGGGAGCTGGGGACTGGTGCCTGTTCCTCGTCCGAGTCGAACCCCAGGAATGTGCTGGCTGAAAGAGTGGGTGTGAAAAGCCAGTCGTCGAAATACTCTGCTGGCATGGGCCTGTGCGGGAAGAGGGCATGAAACTCCTCTTTGAGCAGCGGTTCCTCCAAGGCATAGTCCGGTACCCAGCTGTTGGCACTGGCCGGGGTACCCTCTCTGGCTAGGAAATATTCTACTCCCTCTTCCCCCCATCTGGAGTCCAAAATCTCTGTGACCTCATTGATGTGTCCCCTCCTAGGCGACCCCCTCACTCTGGGCCCTTCACTGCTCTGGTCTGGTGCTGTGTCTGGCTCCTGAAACCTATGAGGTGCTTTGTAGGGCGTGAGCACCGATCTATGGAACACCGGATGCATTCTGGAACCCTCCGGAAGAGCCAACCGGAAGGCCACTGGATTGACCTGCGCCTGGACTTGGTATGGTCCTAGCTGCTTATGTCCTAGCTTCTTCTTAGCTAATGATCTGGTCGGCACTGCTTGCGCTGCTAACCAGACCCAGTCACCCACCTGTATGTCTTCCCCAACTCTTCTGTGTCTGTCGGCCTGCACCTTGTATGCGTGCTTTGCTAGTTCTAACTGCCTCCGGAGCTGTTCGTGGACCTCCTGCAACTCCGACGCTAAGGCTTCCGCTGCCTGTGGCTCCCCCTCCCCCACTCTCTCTAAACCCGGGAAGGTTCTGGGATGCCTCCCGTTGTTGGCGAAGAACGGCGTCACCCCCGTCGACACGTGCTTCGTATTGTTGTAAGCGAACTCGGCGAGCGGCAGGTAGTCCACCCATGTCGTGGGCTGCTGGTTGGCGTAGCATCTTAGGTACTGCTGCATGACGGCGTTGACCCTCTCCGCTTGTCCGTTGGTCTGTGGGTGTCTCGCCGACGCCAAATTGACTTTGACGTTCAGAATGCCCATCAGCTTCTGCCAGAAGTTCGAGATGAACTGTCGCCCCCGGTCGGAGAGAATGGACCGTGGCAGACCGTGGACTTTGAACACGTGGTCTATGAACAGTTTGGCGGTCTGCTCTGCCGTGGCTACCTTCGCACACGGAATGAAGTGTGCCATCTTAGTAAACATGTCCACCACCACTAGCACTGCTGTCTTTCCCCTCGAGCTGGGCAGATCCGTGACGAAGTCCAGGGCCACCCTCTCCCACGGTTCAGACGGTGTCTGCAGCGGTTCCAGCAGTCCCGCCGGCGGTCTGTGAACTGACTTGGCCCTTTGGCAGGTGTCACATCTCGAGACGTAATCCGCTACTTCCCCCCGCATCTTGGGCCACCAAAAGTCTCTGGCTACGAGCTCGACAGTCTTTTCTTTGCCAAAATGCCCTGCGGTGGGAGCGTCGTGTAGCTGCTGCAGGACCCTTGCGCGGAGGTCGTCTCCCGGCACGTAGAGTGCTCCCTTGTGGAGGAGCAACCCATCGCGAATCTGGAACTCGTCGGCCCTCGCTGTGCCCCTGTGCACCTCCTCCATCTTGGCCCGTGCGAAGGGGTCTTCCCGCAGCGCGCGACGTACGGCGTCCAGGTCCACGGTTGCCGACGCGCATGCCCACGCTTCCGGTGCGAAAATGTGCTTGGCCGCCGACGGTGCCGCCTCCTCCAGGTATTGCGGCTTTCTGGACAATGCATCCGCCATCACGTTGTTGTCGCCTGGGATGTACTCTATCTTGAAGTCGAAGTCCGCGAAGAACTCCGCCCATCTAATGTGTCTCTGGTTGAGGAACCTAGCCGTGCGCCAGTACTCCAGATTCTTGTGGTCCGTGTGGACCTGCACTGTATGTCTGGCTCCGATGAGGAAGTGCCTCCATGCCTTGAATGCTGCATGTATGGCTAGCAACTCCCTGTCCCAGATAGTGTAATTCTGCTCCGACTTGCTGAGCTTCCTCGAGTAGAAGGCGCACGGCCTCCAGTCCCCCTGCTGGTCTTGTTGCAACAGGACAGCTCCCACGGCTCTGTCTGAGGCGTCTGTCTCCACCCTCATGGGTCTGCTGGGATTCACATGCAGCAGCTGCTCTTCGGACGCGAAGAGACGCTTGAGTTTCTGAAAGGACTGCTCCGCTTGCTCCGTCCAGATGAATTTCTTCTTCTTGGAGCTGAGCGTGTCGGTGATGGCCGCTGTCTGCATGGCAAATCCCTTGATGAACTTGCGGTAAAAGTTGGCAAAGCCGACAAACCGCTGGACTTCCTTCCGATTGCGTGGGCTTTTCCAGTCCAAAACTGCGCGAACCTTGGCGCTGTCCATGGCGAGCCCCTTGTCCGACAACTTGTAGCCCAGGAAATCCACCTCCGTCACGTCGAACTGGCACTTCTCCAGTTTGGCGTACAGCCTGTGCTCCTTCAGTCTCTGCAGAACTTCCCTGACATCCCTCTCGTGCGCCTCTCGCGATTCTGAAAAAATCAGGATGTCGTCCAGGAAGCATACGCACTTCTTGTAAAGGAGCCCCGCCAGCACGTGATGCATAAAGGCTTGGAAAGTGTGAGAGCCATTTTGTAATCCGAAGGGCATAACTCTGTATTCGTAGGTGCCCAGTGGCGTGAACATGGCCGTCTTCCACTCGTCGCCGTCGCGCATGCGAATCAGGTTGTACGCGCCACGTAGATCCAGCTTGGTGAAAACGCGTCCTTTCCGCACCGTCGCGAGCAGGTCGTCTATCTTGGGCATGGGGAAAGCTGAGGGCTTGGTTTTCGAATTTAAGTTTCTGAAGTCCACCACCAGCCTCCGTTGGGGCGTGTCCCGCTTCTTCACAAAGAATACGGGACTGCCTCCCACCGCTTTCGACTCCCGGATGAACCCACGCTTCAAATTGTGATCTATGAACTCCCTGAGTTCTTGCAGTTCATCCTCAGACATGTAGTACAGTTTCCCAGTTGGCAGCGTCGCCCCCGGCAGGAGGTCAATCTTGCAATCATAGGGTCTGTGAGGGGGTAGCTTGTCCGCCTCCTTCTCGCAGAATACCTCCAAAAACTCCGCATACTTGTGGGGTACTGCTTGCAGCGTGCCCAACTGTAACTGCGGGTCCTCCTCTTCCCCTTCCGGGCTGGGTATAATGCAGTGTTCTGCACAGTAGGAGGAGCCAAAAGTCAGTTGGCGCTGGTACCAAGCCAATGCTGGGCTGTGTCTGTGCAGCCAACTCATGCCTAATACTATAGGCGTGTCGGACAGTTGGGTGACATTGAAACTGATGACTTCCCGGTGATTCCCAATTTGCATCACCATAGGCGGCGTCTGCTGCACCACCTGCCCCCCTAGCAGTTCCCTGCCATCCACCGTGACAACCTTCAGGGGCAGTGTGGCTGGCAGTAATGCTACGTTGTATTGTTGAATGAACTGCAATCCTATAAAGTCTGCGTTACTGCCAGAGTCAATTGTAATAGGCACTTCTAAGGTGAGTCCATTGGGCAGCTGAAGCAATGCGGTTAGCTGCACCACTGGCTTGGGCGGGAGGGGGTCTGTGGGCTGCAAAATCTCTGGGGACTTCCTCACTGACTCGTCTGGCTGGGCCCCAGTGCCTCCTCTTCCAGCCAGACTTGGTCGTTTCCCTGCTGTGGTGCTCTCTGCTGAGTTGTTTCCAATACTGTCACTGAAGCTGCAGTGTGCTTGAAAATCCTCTGGGGACACTCTTTCGCCATGTGCTCTGCACTCTCACATATATAACACTTCCTGTTCCTTCTAGGCAGCTTCGATTTTGCTGCTCCCGGCGTTAAGGCTCTGGTAGCTGAGTGAGCCCTAGCACCGCCAATCTCCATCTGCTCCTCGCCCCCTCCCTGTGGAGGCGTGGACTGCGTACGCGCTGCCTCTCTGGGCAAGAGGGAGGGCACTCTCGCTGGTGAACGTCCCCAACGCCCTTCTTCTTTGCTCCACGGGCGTTCTTCCTGCCTCACCCCAATAGACAACGCTCTTTCAACCACTTGTTGAGTGGTTGTGGGTCTCTCTCCCCTTGCCATCTCATCCTTGATCTGTGCATTCAGACCCTCCCAAAAAAGGTCTCTAACCGGCGGAGAATCCTTATCCCAATTCAGCGCGTTGACCAATGCAAAAAACCGGGAATGATACTGCCTTACGCTGGCTTTCCCTTGTCTTAGCCCAAATATGTCCCTCCGGGCAATGTCAAGGTCTATTTTGGATAAGAAACAGGAGTCCATCGCCTTAATGAACGCATCTGCGCTTTGGAGCGCTGGATCCTTATCCCTCCACAGGTTGCGCAGCCATGCTTTCGCGTCCCCATGCAAATGAGACAAAATAAACCCCACTTTCTCCCGCTCATCTCTAAAGTCTCTTTCCAGCAGCTGCAGCGCAAACAGCACATCTGCTCGGAAATTGGGGTACTGCTGCAAATTCCCATCAAAATGAGATACAATGCTGCCTCCTCTCTTCCCCAAACCGATCCCCTCGGATCTGGGTACTGGGATCCCCTGCTTTACAAGCCCTTCCAACCTGGCTTGAAGATCTCTGCAGGCAGCTGCCGCTTCTTCCTCTCTCTTCCTGGAAGCGATTATTTCAGCGTTGAGTAGTGTCACCGCTTCTTGCAGGGAAGCTATTTTCTGTTCTGTAGTCATCTTGCCTGACTCTTGTGAGCTCGCAAGGCACCAGTCTTCTACCCTCCCTGCCTCGCTTCCTTAGCGATGCTTGAGGCGAAGAAAACCGATGATACTGGAGACGAGGCTTACTGTCAGAGACTGCCTCCCGGTCTCAGCTCACAGAAGACCAACGCTAGTCATTAGAACTGTACAGAAGTCTTTATTGACATTTAGTTTCCATTTTCAAGCACTAGCGTGCGTCTCTACGTCTAGACCCTAGACCAGCGAAGCCTCGTCTGAGTCTCCACCCCCTGTACACCAGCTTAAGACTCTAGCCTTACTCCACCTTCTACGTTTCTCCTTCCTCCTCTGGGTCCTACTACCCCCCTGGGTGCCTTCCTTCCTGGATGCCTCGGAAGCGGACCCTTCGGACTCCTCCCCTTCTCTCCGGCGGGCTTTGGGACCCGGCTCTCTCTCCGGACTGCCCATTGCGCCCCCCTCCTGTACATTTGAACTTGGCGCGCGCGCGCTGCCCCTGACCTTCCTTTTGACCGTTACCTCGCTCTCTGATGCAGGCGTGGCTAACCCTGACTCCTGTCCTTCCGCTGACGGAAGGCTGCCTGCTGCCGATGTTTGGGACTCCTCCCCCTTACTGCTCTCCGGTGGGGAAGCTGGTCCCGATTTCCAGCTGCTGCTCTCTGAGTCCCCTCTGGCCCCTCCTTCCTGGGGTGTTCCCTCTGGCAACCCCCTGGCTCTGACCACTGGGGCCCCTTTCTGTGAATCCTCTGATTCACTGGAGAGACTTAGAGACCTCGGATGGCTACCCTCGCTGACTTCTCCCTCAGATTCCTCTCCCTCGGTCTCTACTTCCTCCCTTTCCTGTCCCTCTGCTCCTGAACCCCTGACAGCTGATAACAAACATTTCACTGCGTGGTTTTTGGGTGAATGTGCATTCGAATCCGAAAAGCAACAATTGGAAGTAAGCGCAATCAAAGCTTATTCGTCTTCTTTCTGCGCATATGGTAGCGAAAAGACAGTGTTTTGTCATTTGGGTCTCATTTCATACACTTTGCGATTTCTGGGTTAATGTTGCATTAACACCAAAGAACACAACTTGAAATAAGCGACATCCAAGATTCTTGTTTCGATGTAGCTGGAACGCAAAACAACCTGTTTTGCTCTGTTTTAGCTTACTACACTTTGCTTTGCTATTTGTTGGTGAATGAACACCAAATGAAAAAATCCCAGCTTCTTCGTCTTGTTTCTATTAAGATGGAACCAAAACACGTATGTTTAATTTGGGCTGATAACAAACATTACACTACGTGATTTTTGGGTGAATGTGCATTCTAATCCGAAAAGCAACAATTGCAAGTAAGTGCAATCAAAGCTTATTCGTCTTCTTTCTGCGCATATGGTAGCGAAAAGACGGTGTTTTGTCATTTGGTTCTCATTACATACACTTTGCGATTTCTGGGTTAATGTTGCATTAACACCAAAGAACACAACTTGAAATAAGCGACATCCAAGATTCTTGTTTCGATGTAGCTGGAACGCAAAACAACCTGTTTTGTTCTGTTTTAGCTGACTACACTTTGCTTTGCTATTTGTTGGTGTATGAACACCGAATGAAAAAATCCCAGCTTCTTGGTCTTGTTTCTATTGAGATAGAAACAAAACACGTATGCTTAATTTGGGCTGATAACAAACATTTCACTGCGTGGTTTTTGGGTGAATGTGCATTCGAATCCGAAAAGCAAAAATTGGAAGTAAGCGCAATCAAAGCTTATTCGTCTTCTTTCTGCGCATATGGTAGCGAAAAGACAGTGTTTTGTCATTTGGGTCTCATTACATACACTTTGCGATTTCTGGGTTAATGTTGCATTAACACCAAAGAACACAACTTGAAATAATCGACATCCAAGATTCTTGTTTCGATGTAGCTGGAACGCAAAACAACCTGTTTTGCTCTGTTTTAGCTTACTACACTTTGCTTTGCTATTTGTTGGTGAATGAACACCAAATGAAAAAATCCCAGCTTCTTGGTCTTGTTTCTATTGAGATGGAACCAAAACACGTATGTTTAATTTGGGCTGATAACAAACATTACACTACGTGATTTTTGGGTGAATGTGCATTCTAATCCGAAAAGCAACAATTGCAAGTAAGTGCAATCAAAGCTTATTCGTCTTCTTTCTGCGCATATGGTAGCGAAAAGACGGTGTTTTGTCATTTGGTTCTCATTACATACACTTTGCGATTTCTGGGTTAATGTTGCATTAAGACCAAAGAACACAACTTGAAATAAGCGACAGCCAAGATTCTTGTTTCGATGTAGCTGGAACGCAAAACAACCTGTTTTGCTCTGTTTTAGCTTACTACACTTTGCTTTGCTATTTGTTGGTGAATGAACACCAAATGAAAAAATCCCAGCTTCTTCGTCTTGTTTCTATTGAGATGGAAGCAAAACACGTATGTTTAATTTCGGCTGAAAACAAACATTTCACTGCGTGATTTTTGGGTGAATGTGCATTCTAATCCGAAAAGCAACAATTGGAAGTAAGCGCAATCAAAGCTTATTCGTCTTCTTTCTGCGTATATGGTAGCGAAAAGACGGTGTTTTGTCATTTGGTTCTCATTTCATACACTTTGCGATTTCTGGGTTAATGTTGCATTAACACCAAAGAACACAACTTGAAATAAGCGACATCCAAGATTCTTGTTTCGATGTAGCTGGAACGCAAAACAACCTGTTTTGCTCTGTTTTAGCTTACTACACTTTGCTTTGCTATTTGTTGGTGAATGAACACCCAATGAAAAAATACCAGCTTCTTCGTCTTGTTTCTATTGAGATGGAACCAAAACACGTATGCTTAATTTGGGCTGATGTCAGAGACTGCCTCCCGGTCTCAGCTCACAGAAGACCAACGCTAGTCATTAGAACTGTACAGAAGTCTTTATTGACATTTAGTTTCCATTTTCAAGCACTAGCGTGCGTCTCTACGTCTAGACCCTAGACCAGCGAAGCCTCGTCTGAGTCTCCACCCCCTGTACACCAGCTTAAGACTCTAGCCTTACTCCACCTTCTACGTTTCTCCTTCCTCCTCTGGGTCCTACTACCCCCCTGGGTGCCTTCCTTCCTGGATGCCTCGGAAGCGGACCCTTCGGACTCCTCCCCTTCTCTCCGGCGGGCTTTGGGACCCGGCTCTCTCTCCGGACTGCCCATTGCGCCCCCCTCCTGTACATTTGAACTTGGCGCGCGCGCGCTGCCCCTGACCTTCCTTTTGACCGTTACCTCGCTCTCTGATGCAGGCGTGGCTAACCCTGACTCCTGTCCTTCCGCTGACGGAAGGCTGCCTGCTGCCGATGTTTGGGACTCCTCCCCCTTACTGCTCTCCGGTGGGGAAGCTGGTCCCGATTTCCAGCTGCTGCTCTCTGAGTCCCCTCTGGCCCCTCCTTCCTGGGGTGTTCCCTCTGGCAACCCCCTGGCTCTGACCACTGGGGCCCCTTTCTGTGAATCCTCTGATTCACTGGAGAGACTTAGAGACCTCGGATGGCTACCCTCGCTGACTTCTCCCTCAGATTCCTCTCCCTCGGTCTCTACTTCCTCCCTTTCCTGTCCCTCTGCTCCTGAACCCCTGACATCCATCCCCCCCTCGAAGCCCCCCCTTCCCCCCTCCCCTCCTTCCGGTGCGGGTACTGGGTGCTCCGTCGTAGCGGGGGTGCTTGCAGGATACAGTTCGTCCCCCATGTACTCGTCAACGTCGCTCTCCTCTGCTTCCATCTCTCTGTCTTCGTGCTCGAACCCCACGTTGTCCCCCAACACGTCCATGTCCGTCTCGCCCCTCTCCCCCTCTTCGGGTGGTCCCATCCAAGGACCCCTCAGCCACTTCCTGCGCCACTGCTCCTCTGGTTGATCGTCCCACCAATACGAGTGGTCTGAGGCAGACCCCGGTGGCGAACCCACCTGGGAGCTGGGGACTGGTGCCTGTTCCTCGTCCGAGTCGAACCCCAGGAATGTGCTGGCTGAAAGAGTGGGTGTGAAAAGCCAGTCGTCGAAATACTCTGCTGGCATGGGCCTGTGCGGGAAGAGGGCATGAAACTCCTCTTTGAGCAGCGGTTCCTCCAAGGCATAGTCCGGTACCCAGCTGTTGGCACTGGCCGGGGTACCCTCTCTGGCTAGGAAATATTCTACTCCCTCTTCCCCCCATCTGGAGTCCAAAATCTCTGTGACCTCATTGATGTGTCCCCTCCTAGGCGACCCCCTCACTCTGGGCCCTTCACTGCTCTGGTCTGGTGCTGTGTCTGGCTCCTGAAACCTATGAGGTGCTTTGTAGGGCGTGAGCACCGATCTATGGAACACCGGATGCATTCTGGAACCCTCCGGAAGAGCCAACCGGAAGGCCACTGGATTGACCTGCGCCTGGACTTGGTATGGTCCTAGCTGCTTATGTCCTAGCTTCTTCTTAGCTAATGATCTGGTCGGCACTGCTTGCGCTGCTAACCAGACCCAGTCACCCACCTGTATGTCTTCCCCAACTCTTCTGTGTCTGTCGGCCTGCACCTTGTATGCGTGCTTTGCT
Source organism: Podarcis muralis (assembly GCF_964188315.1). NCBI lineage: Eukaryota > Metazoa > Chordata > Lepidosauria > Squamata > Lacertidae > Podarcis > Podarcis muralis. Next base: position 42,001,780 of record NC_135671.1, on the reverse strand, counting down.
AGTTCTAACTGCCTCCGGAGCTGTTCGTGGACCTCCTGCAACTCCGACGCTAAGGCTTCCGCTGCCTGTGGCTCCCCCTCCCCCACTCTCTCTAAACCCGGGAAGGTTCTGGGATGCCTCCCGTTGTTGGCGAAGAACGGCGTCACCCCCGTCGACACGTGCTTCGTATTGTTGTAAGCGAACTCGGCGAGCGGCAGGTAGTCCACCCATGTCGTGGGCTGCTGGTTGGCGTAGCATCTTAGGTACTGCTGCATGACGGCGTTGACCCTCTCCGCTTGTCCGTTGGTCTGTGGGTGTCTCGCCGACGCCAAATTGACTTTGACGTTCAGAATGCCCATCAGCTTCTGCCAGAAGTTCGAGATGAACTGTCGCCCCCGGTCGGAGAGAATGGACCGTGGCAGACCGTGGACTTTGAACACGTGGTCTATGAACAGTTTGGCGGTCTGCTCTGCCGTGGCTACCTTCGCACACGGAATGAAGTGTGCCATCTTAGTAAACATGTCCACCACCACTAGCACTGCTGTCTTTCCCCTCGAGCTGGGCAGATCCGTGACGAAGTCCAGGGCCACCCTCTCCCACGGTTCAGACGGTGTCTGCAGCGGTTCCAGCAGTCCCGCCGGCGGTCTGTGAACTGACTTGGCCCTTTGGCAGGTGTCACATCTCGAGACGTAATCCGCTACTTCCCCCCGCATCTTGGGCCACCAAAAGTCTCTGGCTACGAGCTCGACAGTCTTTTCTTTGCCAAAATGCCCTGCGGTGGGAGCGTCGTGTAGCTGCTGCAGGACCCTTGCGCGGAGGTCGTCTCCCGGCACGTAGAGTGCTCCCTTGTGGAGGAGCAACCCATCGCGAATCTGGAACTCGTCGGCCCTCGCTGTGCCCCTGTGCACCTCCTCCATCTTGGCCCGTGCGAAGGGGTCTTCCCGCAGCGCGCGACGTACGGCGTCCAGGTCCACGGTTGCCGACGCGCATGCCCACGCTTCCGGTGCGAAAATGTGCTTGGCCGCCGACGGTGCCGCCTCCTCCAGGTATTGCGGCTTTCTGGACAATGCATCCGCCATCACGTTGTTGTCGCCTGGGATGTACTCTATCTTGAAGTCGAAGTCCGCGAAGAACTCCGCCCATCTAATGTGTCTCTGGTTGAGGAACCTAGCCGTGCGCCAGTACTCCAGATTCTTGTGGTCCGTGTGGACCTGCACTGTATGTCTGGCTCCGATGAGGAAGTGCCTCCATGCCTTGAATGCTGCATGTATGGCTAGCAACTCCCTGTCCCAGATAGTGTAATTCTGCTCCGACTTGCTGAGCTTCCTCGAGTAGAAGGCGCACGGCCTCCAGTCCCCCTGCTGGTCTTGTTGCAACAGGACAGCTCCCACGGCTCTGTCTGAGGCGTCTGTCTCCACCCTCATGGGTCTGCTGGGATTCACATGCAGCAGCTGCTCTTCGGACGCGAAGAGACGCTTGAGTTTCTGAAAGGACTGCTCCGCTTGCTCCGTCCAGATGAATTTCTTCTTCTTGGAGCTGAGCGTGTCGGTGATGGCCGCTGTCTGCATGGCAAATCCCTTGATGAACTTGCGGTAAAAGTTGGCAAAGCCGACAAACCGCTGGACTTCCTTCCGATTGCGTGGGCTTTTCCAGTCCAAAACTGCGCGAACCTTGGCGCTGTCCATGGCGAGCCCCTTGTCCGACAACTTGTAGCCCAGGAAATCCACCTCCGTCACGTCGAACTGGCACTTCTCCAGTTTGGCGTACAGCCTGTGCTCCTTCAGTCTCTGCAGAACTTCCCTGACATCCCTCTCGTGCGCCTCTCGCGATTCTGAAAAAATCAGGATGTCGTCCAGGAAGCATACGCACTTCTTGTAAAGGAGCCCCGCCAGCACGTGATGCATAAAGGCTTGGAAAGTGTGAGAGCCATTTTGTAATCCGAAGGGCATAACTCTGTATTCGTAGGTGCCCAGTGGCGTGAACATGGCCGTCTTCCACTCGTCGCCGTCGCGCATGCGAATCAGGTTGTACGCGCCACGTAGATCCAGCTTGGTGAAAACGCGTCCTTTCCGCACCGTCGCGAGCAGGTCGTCTATCTTGGGCATGGGGAAAGCTGAGGGCTTGGTTTTCGAATTTAAGATTCTGAAGTCCACCACCAGCCTCCGTTGGGGCGTGTCCCGCTTCTTCACAAAGAATACGGGACTGCCTCCCACCGCTTTCGACTCCCGGATGAACCCACGCTTCAAATTGTGATCTATGAACTCCCTGAGTTCTTGCAGTTCATCCTCAGACATGTAGTACAGTTTCCCAGTTGGCAGCGTCGCCCCCGGCAGGAGGTCAATCTTGCAATCATAGGGTCTGTGAGGGGGTAGCTTGTCCGCCTCCTTCTCGCAGAATACCTCCAAAAACTCCGCATACTTGTGGGGTACTGCTTGCAGCGTGCCCAACTGTAACTGCGGGTCCTCCTCTTCCCCTTCCGGGCTGGGTATAATGCAGTGTTCTGCACAGTAGGAGGAGCCAAAAGTCAGTTGGCGCTGGTACCAAGCCAATGCTGGGCTGTGTCTGTGCAGCCAACTCATGCCTAATACTATAGGCGTGTCGGACAGTTGGGTGACATTGAAACTGATGACTTCCCGGTGATTCCCAATTTGCATCACCATAGGCGGCGTCTGCTGCACCACCTGCCCCCCTAGCAGTTCCCTGCCATCCACCGTGACAACCTTCAGGGGCAGTGTGGCTGGCAGTAATGCTACGTTGTATTGTTGAATGAACTGCAATCCTATAAAGTCTGCGTTACTGCCAGAGTCAATTGTAATAGGCACTTCTAAGGTGAGTCCATTGGGCAGCTGAAGCAATGCGGTTAGCTGCACCACTGGCTTGGGCGGGAGGGGGTCTGTGGGCTGCAAAATCTCTGGGGACTTCCTCACTGACTCGTCTGGCTGGGCCCCAGTGCCTCCTCTTCCAGCCAGACTTGGTCGTTTCCCTGCTGTGGTGCTCTCTGCTGAGTTGTTTCCAATACTGTCACTGAAGCTGCAGTGTGCTTGAAAATCCTCTGGGGACACTCTTTCGCCATGTGCTCTGCACTCTCACATATATAACACTTCCTGTTCCTTCTAGGCAGCTTCGATTTTGCTGCTCCCGGCGTTAAGGCTCTGGTAGCTGAGTGAGCCCTAGCACCGCCAATCTCCATCTGCTCCTCGCCCCCTCCCTGTGGAGGCGTGGACTGCGTACGCGCTGCCTCTCTGGGCAAGAGGGAGGGCACTCTCGCTGGTGAACGTCCCCAACGCCCTTCTTCTTTGCTCCACGGGCGTTCTTCCTGCCTCACCCCAATAGACAACGCTCTTTCAACCACTTGTTGAGTGGTTGTGGGTCTCTCTCCCCTTGCCATCTCATCCTTGATCTGTGCATTCAGACCCTCCCAAAAAAGGTCTCTAACCGGCGGAGAATCCTTATCCCAATTCAGCGCGTTGACCAATGCAAAAAACCGGGAATGATACTGCCTTACGCTGGCTTTCCCTTGTCTTAGCCCAAATATGTCCCTCCGGGCAATGTCAAGGTCTATTTTGGATAAGAAACAGGAGTCCATCGCCTTAATGAACGCATCTGCGCTTTGGAGCGCTGGATCCTTATCCCTCCACAGGTTGCGCAGCCATGCTTTCGCGTCCCCATGCAAATGAGACAAAATAAACCCCACTTTCTCCCGCTCATCTCTAAAGTCTCTTTCCAGCAGCTGCAGCGCAAACAGCACATCTGCTCGGAAATTGGGGTACTGCTGCAAATTCCCATCAAAATGAGATACAATGCTGCCTCCTCTCTTCCCCAAACCGATCCCCTCGGATCTGGGTACTGGGATCCCCTGCTTTACAAGCCCTTCCAACCTGGCTTGAAGATCTCTGCAGGCAGCTGCCGCTTCTTCCTCTCTCTTCCTGGAAGCGATTATTTCAGCGTTGAGTAGTGTCACCGCTTCTTGCAGGGAAGCTATTTTCTGTTCTGTAGTCATCTTGCCTGACTCTTGTGAGCTCGCAAGGCACCAGTCTTCTACCCTCCCTGCCTCGCTTCCTTAGCGATGCTTGAGGCGAAGAAAACCGATGATACTGGAGACGAGGCTTACTGTCAGAGACTGCCTCCCGGTCTCAGCTCACAGAAGACCAACGCTAGTCATTAGAACTGTACAGAAGTCTTTATTGACATTTAGTTTCCATTTTCAAGCACTAGCGTGCGTCTCTACGTCTAGACCCTAGACCAGCGAAGCCTCGTCTGAGTCTCCACCCCCTGTACACCAGCTTAAGACTCTAGCCTTACTCCACCTTCTACGTTTCTCCTTCCTCCTCTGGGTCCTACTACCCCCCTGGGTGCCTTCCTTCCTGGATGCCTCGGAAGCGGACCCTTCGGACTCCTCCCCTTCTCTCCGGCGGGCTTTGGGACCCGGCTCTCTCTCCGGACTGCCCATTGCGCCCCCCTCCTGTACATTTGAACTTGGCGCGCGCGCGCTGCCCCTGACCTTCCTTTTGACCGTTACCTCGCTCTCTGATGCAGGCGTGGCTAACCCTGACTCCTGTCCTTCCGCTGACGGAAGGCTGCCTGCTGCCGATGTTTGGGACTCCTCCCCCTTACTGCTCTCCGGTGGGGAAGCTGGTCCCGATTTCCAGCTGCTGCTCTCTGAGTCCCCTCTGGCCCCTCCTTCCTGGGGTGTTCCCTCTGGCAACCCCCTGGCTCTGACCACTGGGGCCCCTTTCTGTGAATCCTCTGATTCACTGGAGAGACTTAGAGACCTCGGATGGCTACCCTCGCTGACTTCTCCCTCAGATTCCTCTCCCTCGGTCTCTACTTCCTCCCTTTCCTGTCCCTCTGCTCCTGAACCCCTGACAGCTGATAACAAACATTTCACTGCGTGGTTTTTGGGTGAATGTGCATTCGAATCCGAAAAGCAACAATTGGAAGTAAGCGCAATCAAAGCTTATTCGTCTTCTTTCTGCGCATATGGTAGCGAAAAGACAGTGTTTTGTCATTTGGGTCTCATTTCATACACTTTGCGATTTCTGGGTTAATGTTGCATTAACACCAAAGAACACAACTTGAAATAAGCGACATCCAAGATTCTTGTTTCGATGTAGCTGGAACGCAAAACAACCTGTTTTGCTCTGTTTTAGCTTACTACACTTTGCTTTGCTATTTGTTGGTGAATGAACACCCAATGAAAAAATACCAGCCTCTTCGTCTTGTTTCTATTGAGATGGAACCAAAACACGTATGCTTAATTTGGGCTGATAACAAACATTTCACTGCGTGGTTTTTGGGTGAATGTGCATTCGAATCCGAAAAGCAACAATTGGAAGTAAGCGCAATCAAAGCTTATTCGTCTTCTTTCTGCGCATATGGTAGCGAAAAGACGGTGTTTTGTCATTTGGGTCTCATTTCATACACTTTGCGATTTCTGGGTTAATGTTGCATTAACACCAAAGAACACAACTTGAACATCCAAGATTCTTGTTTCGATGTAGCTGGAACGCAAAACAACCTGTTTTGCTCTGTTTTAGCTGACTACACTTTGCTTTGCTATTTGTTGGTGTATGAACACCGAATGAAAAAATCCCAGCTTCTTGGTCTTGTTTCTATTGAGATAGAACCAAAACACGTATGCTTAATTTGGGCTGATAACAAACATTTCACTGCGTGGTTTTTGGGTGAATGTGCATTCTAATCCGAAAAGCAAAAATTGGAAGTAAGCGCAATCAAAGCTTATTCGTCTTCTTTCTGCGCATATGGTAGCGAAAAGACAGTGTTTTGTCATTTGGGTCTCATTACATACACTTTGCGATTTCTGGGTTAATGTTGCATTAACACCAAAGAACACAACTTGAAATAAGCGACATCCAAGATTCTTGTTTTGATGTAGCTGAAACGCAAAACAACCTGTTTTGCTCTGTTTTAGCTTACTACACTTTGCTTTGCTATTTGTTGGTGAATGAACACCAAATGAAAAAATCCCAGCTTCTTGGTCTTGTTTCTATTAAGATGGAACCAAAACACGTATGTTTAATTTGGGCTGATAACAAATATTACACTACGTGATTTTTGGGTGAATGTGCATTCTAATCCGAAAAGCAACAATTGCAAGTAAGTGCAATCAAAGCTTATTCGTCTTCTTTCTGCGCATATGGTAGCGAAAAGACGGTGTTTTGTCATTTGGTTCTCATTACATACACTTTGCGATTTCTGGGTTAATGTTGCATTAACACCAAAGAACACAACTTGAAATAAGCGACATCCAAGATTCTTGTTTCGATGTAGCTGGAACGCAAAACAACCTGTTTTGCTCTGTTTTAGCTTACTACACTTTGCTTTGCTATTTGTTGGTGAATGAACACCAAATGAAAAAATCGCAGCTTCTTCATCTTGTTTCTATTGAGATGGAAGCAAAACACGTATGTTTAATTTGGGCTGAAAACAAACATTTCACTGCGTGATTTTTGGGTGAATGTGCATTCTAATCCGAAAAGCAACAATTGGAAGTAAGCGCAATCAAAGCTTATTCGTCTTCTTTCTGCGCATATGGTAGCGAAAAGACGGTGTTTTGTCATTTGGTTCTCATTTCATACACTTTGCGATTTCTGGGTTAATGTTGCATTAACACCAAAGAACACAACTTGAAATAAGCGACATCCAAGATTCTTGTTTCGATGTAGCTGGAACGCAAAACAACCTGTTTTGCTCTGTTTTAGCTTACTACACTTTGCTTTGCTATTTGTTGGTGAATGAACACCCAATGAAAAAATCCCAGCTTCTTGGTCTTGTTTCTATTGAGATGGAACCAAAACACGTATGCTTAATTTGGGCTGATAACAAACATTTCACTGCGTGGTTTTTGGGTGAATGTGCATTCGAATCCGAAAAGCAACAATTGGAAGTAAGCGCAATCAAAGCTTATTCGTCTTCTTTCTGCGCATATGGTAGCGAAAAGACGGTGTTTTGTCATTTGGGTCTCATTTCATACACTTTGCGATTTCTGGGTTAATGTTGCATTAACACCAAAGAACACAACATGAACATCCAAGATTCTTGTTTCGATGTAGCTGGAACGCAAAACAACCTGTTTTGCTCTGTTTTAGCTGACTACACTTTGCTTTGCTATTTGTTGGTGTATGAACACCGAATGAAAAAATCCCAGCTTCTTGGTCTTGTTTCTATTGAGATAGAACCAAAACACGTATGCTTAATTTGGGCTGATAACAAACATTTCACTGCGTGGTTTTTGGGTGAATGTGCATTCGAATCCGAAAAGCAACAATTGCAAGTAAGCGCAATCAAAGCTTATTCGTCTTCTTTCTGCGCATATGGTAGGGAAAAGACGGTGTTTTGTCATTTGGTTCTCATTTCATACACTTTGCGATTTCTGGGTTAATGTTGCATTAACACCAAAGAACACAACTTGAAATAAGCGACATCCAAGATTCTTGTTTCGATGTAGCTGGAACGCAAAACAACCTGTTTTGCTCTGTTTTAGCTTACTACACTTTGCTTTGCTATTTGTTGGTGAATGAACACCCAATGAAAAAATACCAGCTTCTTCGTCTTGTTTCTATTGAGATGGAACCAAAACACGTATGCTTAATTTGGGCTGATAACAAACATTTCACTGCGTGGTTTTTGGGTGAATGTGCATTCTAATCCGAAAAGCAACAATTGGAAGTAAGCGCAATCAAAGCTTATTCGTCTTCTTTCTGCGCATATGGTAGCGAAAAGACGGTGTTTTGTCATTTGGGTCTCATTTCATACACTTTGCGATTTCTGGGTTAATGTTGCATTAACACCAAAGAACACAACATGAACATCCAAGATTCTTGTTTCGATGTAGCTGGAACTCAAAACAACCTGTTTTGCTCTGTTTTAGCTGACTACACTTTGCTTTGCTATTTGTTGGTGTATGAACACCGAATGAAAAAATCCCAGCTTCTTGGTCTTGTTTCTATTGAGATAGAACCAAAACACGTATGCTTAATTTGGGCTGATAACAAACATTTCACTGCGTGGTTTTTGGGTGAATGTGCATTCTAATCCGAAAAGCAAAAATTGGAAGTAAGCGCAATCAAAGCTTATTCGTCTTCTTTCTGCGCATATGGTAGCGAAAAGACAGTGTTTTGTCATTTGGGTCTCATTACATACACTTTGCGATTTTTGACTTAATGTTGCATTAACACCAAAGAACACAACTTGAAATAAGCGACATCCAAGATTCTTGTTTCGATGTAGCTGGAACGCAAAACAACCTGTTTTGCTCTGTTTTAGCTTACTACACTTTGCTTTGCTATTTGTTGGTGAATGAACACCCAATGAAAAAATACCAGCTTCTTCGTCTTGTTTCTATTGAGATGGAACCAAAACACGTATGCTTAATTTGGGCTGATAACAAACATTTCACTGCGTGGTTTTTGGGTGAATGTGCATTCTAATCCGAAAAGCAAAAATTGGAAGTAAGCGCAATCAAAGCTTATTCGTCTTCTTTCTGCGCATATGGTAGCGAAAAGACGGTGTTTTGTCATTTGGGTCTCATTTCATACACTTTGCGATTTCTGGGTTAATGTTGCTGTCAGGGGTTCAGGAGCAGAGGCAAGGGCAAGGGAGGAAACAGAGAGCGAAGGGGAGGAGGCAGAAGAAAAGATGAGTGATGACGACGACCCGAGATCTCCGAGTCTTTCCAGTGAATCGGAGGATTCACAGAAAGGAGCACCAGTGGCCAAGGCAAGGGGGGAGTTTAGGGGGGCACCCCAGGAAGATAGAGCCAGAGGGGACTCAGAGGAGAGCAGTTGGAGATCGGGACCAGCGTCACCGCCAGAGAACAGGGAAGAGGAAGGGAGCCAGGGGGCAAGCGCTGGCAGCTCACAACAGGAGGGAGGGCACGAGTCAGGGGTGGCCACACCTCCATCTGGGAGCGAAGAGACGGTTAGACGGAAGGTGGAAGGTTGGGCGCGCGCGCCAAGTTCAAATGCACAGGAAGGCGGCGCAGTAGGCAGCCCGGAAAGGGAGCCAGGTCCTAAAGCCCGGCGCAAGGAGACAGGAGGGTCCGGGGGGTCAGCGTCAGAAGAATCCCGGAAGGAAGAGACCCAGGGGGGCAGAGGGACCCAGAGAAGAACAGTCAGGCGGAAAAGGTGGAGCAGGGCTAGGATATTAAGTTGGTGTACAAGGGGCGGAGATTCAGACGGAGCTTCGCCGATCTAGCTACTGGACGTAGAGTTGCACGCAGCAGCTTGAGAATGGAAACTGTAACTCAATAAAGACTTTTACTTAATGACCGTTGGCTAGCGTGATCCTCTGTGAGCTAGGATCTTGAAGCAACTCTGACAGTAAGCTCCGTCTCTAAGAATTGTGGGCATCTACAGCCTCGAGGAGAGGAGAGAAGCAGGTGCCTACTAGCGAGCTCACGAACGGCAGCCGACATGACGGCTGAACAGCAGATAGCGGAACTCAGAGAAGCAGTGTCACAGCTGAATGCCGAGGCTCTCGCATCCAGGAAGAGAGAGGAGGACGCAGCTGCCGCCTACAGGGATCTCCAGGTCAGGTTGGAAGTGCTTACGAAGGAAGGGCAACAGACACCCAAACCAGAGGGGATTGGTTTGGGGAGACGCACAGGCGGTCTGGTCTCTCACTTCGATGGGAACCTGCAACAGTATCCCAATTTTAGAGCAGACGTGCTGTGTGCACTGCAACTGCTGAATAAAGATTTTAGAGATGAGCAGGAGAAAGTGGGATTCATCATGTCCTATTTGCATGGGGATGCCAGGGCATGGCTGCGCAATTTGTGGAGGGATAACGATCCGGCGCTCCAAAATGCGAAGGCCTTTATTAAAGCGATGGATGTGTGTTTTTTATCAAGCATTGACGTGGATCTTGCTCGGCAACAGATTCATGGACTGAAGCAGGGAAGGGCCAGCGTACGGCAGTACCATGCCCGCTTTTTCGCCTTGGCCAGTGCCCTAGAATGGGACAGAGATGCGGCTCCTGTAAGAGACCTGTTCTGGGAGGGATTAAACAGCTCTGTGAAAGATGAAATTGCGAGGGGGGAGAGACCCCGGACCACCCAGGAGGTCGTGCAGAGGGCGCTGGCAGTGGGGGTACGGCTGGAAGGACGTCCGTGGAGCAGGGACGAAGGGCGTGGAGGGCGCGAACCAGCCAGGGGCTCCTCCTTCTTTCCCAGAGAAGCAGCACGTACGCAATCCACGCCTCCGCCAGGAGGAGGAGCTGAACCGATGGAGGTTGGAGGTGCCAGGGCTCAGTCAGCAACCAGAGCCCTAGCACCAGCAGCAGTGAAAGCGAAGCCTCCTATAGGGAACAGGAAGTGTTACGTCTGTGAGGAGCCAGGGCATATGGCGAAAGAGTGTCCCCAGAGGCTCCGCAAGCTCACTGCAGCCTCAGCAATGGCGACTGCAGCAACGCAGCAAGGAGAACCACAGCAGGGAAACGACGCAGTCTGGCTGGAGGAAGAGGCACTGGGGCCCAGCCAGACGTATTAATGATGCAGTCCCCAGAGATTTTACAGCCCGTGAACCCCCTCCCGCCCAAACCAGTGGTGAGGCTCACCGCATCGCTCCAGCTGCCCAATGGCATCACCATGGACGTGCCAATCACCATTGACTCAGGCAGCAATGCGGACTTTATAGGGCAGGACTTTGTCAACAAGCATGCTATACAGTTGCTGCCAGCCACACTGCCCCTGCAGGTTGTCACGGTGGATGGCAGGGAGCTGCTAGGGGGGCAAGTGGTGCAGCAGACGCCACCAATGGTGATGCGACTTGGGAATCACAAAGAAGTCATCAGCTTCAACGTCACTCAATTGTCGGACACGCCCATTGTGTTGGGCATGAGTTGGCTGGACAAGCACAGCCCAACGCTGGCTTGGTACCAGAGGCAGCTGACCTTCGGCTCTTCCTTTTGTGCTGAACACTGCATCGTGCCCAGGCAGGAAGGAGAGGAAGAAGAGTCACAGCTGCTGCTAGGCACGCTGCAAGCGATTCCCCACAAGTACGCAGAATTTTTGGAAGTTTTCTGCGAGAAGGAGGAAGACAGGCTACCCCCTCACAGGCCATATGACTGCAAGATTGACCTGCTGCCAGGGGCGGCGCTGCCTAAGGGGAGACTGTATTCCATGTCAGAGGACGAACTGCAAGAACTCAAAGAGTTCATAGATCATAATTTGGAGCGCGGTTTCATCCGAGAGTCCGAGGCGGCGGGAGGCAGCCCGGTGTTCTTCGTTAAGAAGCGGGATACGCCCCAAAAGAGACTCGTAGTGGATTACAGGATCTTGAACAGTGTGACTAAGCCGTCGGACTTCCCCATGCCCCGAATTGACGACCTCCTCGCAAAGGTGCGGAAGGGCAAAGTGTTCACCAAGTTGGACCTGCGAGGGGCGTACAACCTCATTCGCATGCGGGAGGGAGATGAGTGGAAAACAGCCATGTTCACGCCACTGGGGACCTACGAATATAGAGTTATGCCGTTTGGATTGCAAAATGGCTCCCACGTTTTTCAAGCATTCATGCATCACGTGTTGGCGGGACTTCTCTACAAGACGTGCGTCTGTTTCTTAGATGACATCCTGATCTTTTCGGAGTCGCAACAGGAGCATGACAAACATGTCAAGGAAGTGCTGAACAGGCTAAAGCAACATAGGCTCTACGCCAAGCTGGAGAAGTGCCAATTTGACGTGACGGAGGTGGATTTTCTGGGCTACAAGCTGTCTGACAAGGGGCTCGCCATGGACAGCGCCAAGGTTCGAGCGGTGTTGGATTGGAAGAGCCCGCGCAACCGGAAGGAGGTCCAACGGTTTGTCGGCTTTGCGAACTTCTATCGCAAGTTTATCAAGGGCTTCGCTATGCAGACGGCGGCCATCACTGACACGCTTAGCTCCAAGAAAAAGAAGTTCATTTGGACAGAGCAGGCGGAACAGTCCTTTCAGGCACTCAAGCGTCTCTTCGCGTCGGAAGAGCAGCTGCTTCATGTCAACCCCAGCAAGCCGATGAGGGTGGAGACAGACGCCTCGGACAGAGCCGTGGGGGCGGTCCTGCTGCAGAAAGACCCGCAGGGGGTGTGGCGACCGGGAGCGTTTTACTCCAGGAAGCTCAGCAACTCCGAGCAGAACTACACCATATGGGACAGGGAGTTGCTGGCCATTCATGCAGCGTTCAAGGCGTGGAGGCACTTTCTGATCGGCGCCAAGCACACGGTGCAGGTTTGCACGGACCACAAGAACCTAGAGCACTGGCGCACGGCACAGTTCCTGAACCAAAGGCAGATACGTTGGGCTGAGTTCTTTGCGAACTTCGACTTCCGAATAGAGTATGTCCCGGGGGACACCAACATCATGGCGGACGCTCTCTCTCGCAAGCCACAGTATCTGGAGGACGCAACGCCAGCGGCCGCCATGCACATCTTCGCACCAACAGTGTGGGCGTGCGCCGCGGCAACCGTGGATCTGGAGGCGGTGCGACGAGCGTTGCAGGGGGACTCCTTCGCGCAAGCAAAGATGGCAGAGGTGCAAAGGGGCAAGGCAGCGGCCGACGGTTTCCAGCTAAGAGATGGATTGCTCATCCGTAAAGGGGCCATCTACGTGCCGGGAGACGAACTTCGCGCCAAGGTGCTGCAGCAGCTGCACGACGCGCCCACTGCAGGGCACTTCGGCAAGGAGAAGACGGTGGAATTAGTCGCCAGGGATTTCTGGTGGCCTGGAATGAGAGGGGAGGTCGCGGACTACGTGGCGAGGTGTGACACCTGCCAGAGGGCGAAGCCAGTGCTTAGACCGCCGGCCGGACTGTTGGAACCGCTGCAAACTCCGGTCGAACCTTGGGAGAGAGTGGCCCTGGACTTTGTCACGGATCTGCCCAGCTCGAGGGGCAAGACGGCAGTGCTGGTGGTGGTGGACTTGTTCTCCAAGATGGCACATTTCATTCCGTGTGCGAAGGTGGCCACGGCGGAGCAAACCGCCAAACTGTTCATAGACCACGTGTTCAAGGTTCACGGTCTGCCACGGTCTATTCTGTCCGACCGGGGGCGGCAGTTCATCTCGAATTTCTGGCAGAGGCTGATGGGCTTCCTGAACGTCAAGATCAACCTGGCGTCGGCGAGACACCCGCAGACCAACGGGCAAGCGGAGCGGGTCAATGCCATCATGCAGCAGTACTTGAGGTGTTACGCAAATCAACAGCCTGCGACGTGGGTAGATTACCTGCCGCTCGCCGAGTTCGCCTACAACAACACGAAGCACGTGTCCACGGGGGTCACGCCGTTCTTCGCCAACAACGGGAGGCACCCCAGAACCTTCCCGGGACTGGAAAGGCTGGGGGAGGGGGAGCCGCAGACGGCAGATGCGTTCGCGTCGGAGCTGCAGGAAGTCCACGATCAGCTGAGGCGCCACCTGGAGCTGGCCAAGCACGCATACAAGGTACAAGCGGACAAACGCAGAAGGGTTGGCGAAGAGCTCCACGTGGGAGACTGGGTCTGGTTAGCAGCCCACGCAGTGCCGGCCAGGTCGTTGGCCAAGAAGAAACTAGGGCATAAGCAACTGGGGCCCTATCAAGTCGAAGAGCAGGTCAACCCGGTGGCCTTCAGGCTGGCGCTTCCGGAGGGTTCCAGAATGCATCCGGTGTTCCACAGATCGGTGCTCACTCCCTACAAGGCACCGCACAGGTTTCAGGAACCCGGAACGGCGCCGAGTCCGGTCAGAGACAGAACAGGGCACGCAGGAGTGGCACAGAAGGAGCGCATCAACGAAGTCACAGAAATTTTGGATTCCAGATGGGGGGAAGAAGGGGTAGAATACTTTCTCGCCAAGGAGGGCACCCCGGCCAGTGTGAACAGCTGGGTGCCGGGCTACGCCTTGGACGAACCTCTGCTCAAAGACGAGTTTCATGCCCTCTTCCCACATAGACCGATGCCAGCAGACTTTTTCGACGACTGGCTTTTCACGCCCACGCTTTCGGCCAGCACGTTCCGGGGGTTCGACTCGGACGAGGACCCGACACGAGACGTCCGTTCCCCGGAGGGGTCACCCTCGGGATCTGCCTCAGAACCCTCGTATTGGTGGGACGACAGACCAGAGGAGCAGTGGCGCAGGAAGTGGCAAGAAGGTCCAGGACGAGCAACGCCGCCAGGAGGAAGTGAGGGAGAGACGGACATGGACGTTTTCGGGGACGACCCAGGCTTCGAGCACGGCGGCACAGAGATGGAAGCAGAGGTGACCGTCGTCGACGAGAGCAGGGAGGAAGAACCGGAAGACTTCGGATGGAGGCCCGCTACGGGAAGCGAACGGTACCCGACATTTGTCGCCTTGACACAGCAGCACCCAGCTCCAGCACCGGAAGGAGGGGAAGGGGGAGTGGGGGGCTTCGAGGGGGGGATGGATGTCAGGGGTTCAGGAGCAGAGGCAAGGGCAAGGGAGGAAACAGAGAGCGAAGGGGAGGAGGCAGAAGAAAAGATGAGTGATGACGACGACCCGAGATCTCCGAGTCTTTCCAGTGAATCGGAGGATTCACAGAAAGGAGCACCAGTGGCCAAGGCAAGGGGGGAGTTTAGGGGGGCACCCCAGGAAGATAGAGCCAGAGGGGACTCAGAGGAGAGCAGTTGGAGATCGGGACCAGCGTCACCGCCAGAGAACAGGGAAGAGGAAGGGAGCCAGGGGGCAAGCGCTGGCAGCTCACAACAGGAGGGAGGGCACGAGTCAGGGGTGGCCACACCTCCATCTGGGAGCGAAGAGACGGTTAGACGGAAGGTGGAAGGTTGGGCGCGCGCGCCAAGTTCAAATGCACAGGAAGGCGGCGCAGTAGGCAGCCCGGAAAGGGAGCCAGGTCCTAAAGCCCGGCGCAAGGAGACAGGAGGGTCCGGGGGGTCAGCGTCAGAAGAATCCCGGAAGGAAGAGACCCAGGGGGGCAGAGGGACCCAGAGAAGAACAGTCAGGCGGGAAAGGTGGAGCAGGGCTAGGATATTAAGTTGGTGTACAAGGGGCGGAGATTCAGACGGAGCTTCGCCGATCTAGCTACTAGACGTAGAGTTGCACGCAGCAGCTTGAGAATGGACACTGTAACTCAATAAAGACTTTTACTTAATGACCGTTGGCTAGCGTGATCCTCTGTGAGCTAGGATCTTGAAGCAACTCTGACAGTTGCCATTAACACCAAAGAACACAACTTGAAATAAGCGACATCCAAGATTCTTGTTTCGATGTAGCTGGAACGCAAAACAACCTGTTTTGCTCTGTTTTAGCTGACTACACTTTGCTTTGCTATTTGTTGGTGTATGAACACCGAATGAAAAAATCCCAGCTTCTTGGTCTTGTTTCTATTGAGATAGAACCAAAACACGTATGCTTAATTTGGGCTGATAACAAACATTTCACTGCGTGGTTTTTGGGTGAATGTGCATTCGAATCCGAAAAGCAACAATTGCAAGTAAGCGCAATCAAAGCTTATTCGTCTTCTTTCTGCGCATATGGTAGGGAAAAGACGGTGTTTTGTCATTTGGGTCTCAATACATACACTTTGCGATTTCTGGGTTAATGTTGCATTAACACCAAAGAACACAACTTGAAATAAGCGACATCCAAGATTCTTGTTTCGATGTAGCTGGAACGCAAAACAACCTGTTTTGCTCTGTTTTAGCTTACTACACTTTGCTTTGCTATTTGTTGGTGAATGAACACCAAATGAAAAAAATCCCAGCTTCTTCGTCTTGTTTCTATTGAGATGGAAGCAAAACACGTATGTTTAATTTGGGCTGAAAACAAACATTTCACTGCGTGATTTTTGGGTCAATGTGCATTCTAATCCGAAAAGCAACAATTGGAAGTAAGCGCAATCAAAGCTTATTCGTCTTCTTTCTGCGCATATGGTAGCGAAAAGACGGTGTTTTGTCATTTGGTTCTCATTTCATACACTTTGCGATTTCTGGGTTAATGTTGCATTAACACCAAAGAACACAACTTGAAATAAGCGACATCCAAGATTCTTGTTTCGATGTAGCTGGAACGCAAAACAACCTGTTTTGCTCTGTTTTAGCTTACTACACTTTGCTTTGCTATTTGTTGGTGAATGAACACCCAATGAAAAAATACCAGCTTCTTCGTCTTGTTTCTATTGAGATGGAACCAAAACACGTATGCTTAATTTGGGCTGATAACAAACATTTCACTGCGTGGTTTTTGGGTGAATGTGCATTCGAATCCGAAAAGCAAAAATTGGAAGTAAGCGCAATCAAAGCTTATTCGTCTTCTTTCTGCGCATATGGTAGCGAAAAGACAGTGTTTTGTCATTTGGGTCTCATTACATACACTTTGCGATTTCTGGGTTAATGTTGCATTAACACCAAAGAACACAACTTGAAATAAGCGACATCCAAGATTCTTGTATCGATGTAGCTGCAACGCAAAACAACCTGTTTTGCTCTGTTTTAGCTTACTACACTTTGCTTTGCTATTTGTTGGTGAATGAACACCAAATGAAAAAATCCCAGCTTCTTCGTCTTGTTTCTAGTCAGATGGAACCAAAACACGTATGCTTAATATGGGCTGATAACAAACATTTCACTGCGTGATTTTTGGGTGAATGTGCATTCTAATCCGAAAAGCAACAATTGGAAGTAAGCGCAATCAAAGCTTATTCGTCTTCTTTCTGCGCATATGGTAGCGAAAAGACGGTGTTTTGTCATTTGGGTCTCATTTCATACACTTTGCGATTTCTGGGTTAATGTTGCATTAACACCAAAGAACACAACTTGAAATAAGCGACATCCAAGATTCTTGTTTCGATGTAGCTGGAACGCAAAACAACCTGTTTTGCTCTGTTTTAGCTTACTACACTTTGCTTTGCTATTTGTTGGTGAATGAACACCAAATGAAAAAATCGCAGCTTCTTCGTCTTGTTTCTATTGAGATGGAAGCAAAACACGTATGTTTAATTTGGGCTGAAAACAAACATTTCACTGCGTGATTTTTGGGTGAATGTGCATTCTAATCCGAAAAGCAACAATTGGAAGTAAGCGCAATCAAAGCTTATTCGTCTTCTTTCTGCGCATATGGTAGCGAAAAGACGGTGTTTTGTCATTTGGGTCTCATTTCATACACTTTGCGATTTCTGGGTTAATGTTGCATTAACACCAAAGAACACAACTTGTGTCAGAGTTGCTTCAAGATCCTAGCTCACAGAGGATCACGCTAGCCAACGGTCATTAAGTAAAAGTCTTTATTGAGTTACAGTTTCCATTCTCAAGCTGCTGCGTGCAACTCTACGTCTAGTAGCTAGATCGGCGAAGCTCCGTCTGAATCTCCGCCCCTTGTACACCAACTTAATATCCTAGCCCTGCTCCACCTTTTCCGCCTGACTGTTCTTCTCTGGGTCCCTCTGCCCCCCTGGGTCTCTTCCTTCCGGGATTCTTCTGACGCTGACCCCCCGGACCCTCCTGTCTCCTTGCGCCGGGCTTTAGGACCTGGCTCCCTTTCCGGGCTGCCTACTGCGCCGCCTTCCTGTGCATTTGAACTTGGCGCGCGCGCCCAACCTTCCACCTTCCGTCTAACCGTCTCTTCGCTCCCAGATGGAGGTGTGGCCACCCCTGACTCGTGCCCTCCCTCCTGTTGTGAGCTGCCAGCGCTTGCCCCCTGGCTCCCTTCCTCTTCCCTGTTCTCTGGCGGTGACGCTGGTCCCGATCTCCAACTGCTCTCCTCTGAGTCCCCTCTGGCTCTATCTTCCTGGGGTGCCCCCCTAAACTCCCCCCTTGCCTTGGCCACTGGTGCTCCTTTCTGTGAATCCTCCGATTCACTGGAAAGACTCGGAGATCTCGGGTCGTCGTCATCACTCATCTTTTCTTCTGCCTCCTCCCCTTCGCTCTCTGTTTCCTCCCTTGCCCTTGCCTCTGCTCCTGAACCCCTGACATCCATCCCCCCCTCGAAGCCCCCCACTCCCCCTTCCCCTCCTTCCGGTGCTGGAGCTGGGTGCTGCTGTGTCAAGGGGACAAATGTCGGGTACCGTTCGCTTCCCGTAGCGGGCCTCCATCCGAAGTCTTCCGGTTCTTCCTCCCTGCTCTCATCGACGACGGTCACCTCTGCTTCCATCTCTGTGCCGCCGTGCTCGAAACCTGGGTCGTCCCCGAAAACGTCCATGTCCGTCTCTCCCTCACTTCCTCCTGGCGGCGTTGCTCGTCCTGGACCTTCTTGCCACTTCCTGCGCCACTGCTCCTCTGGTCTGTCGTCCCACCAATACGAGGGTTCTGAGGCAGATCCCGAGGGTGACCCCTCCGGGATACGGACGTCTCGTGTCGGGTCCTCGTCCGAGTCGAACCCCCGGAACGTGCTGGCCGAAAGCGTGGGCGTGAAAAGCCAGTCGTCGAAAAAGTCTGCTGGCATCGGTCTATGTGGGAAGAGGGCATGAAACTCGTCTTTGAGCAGAGGTTCGTCCAAGGCGTAGCCCGGCACCCAGCTGTTCGCACTGGCCGGGGTGCCCTCCTTGGCGAGAAAGTATTCTACCCCTTCTTCCCCCCATCTGGAATCCAAAATTTCTGTGACTTCGTTGATGCGCTCCTTCTGTGCCACTCCTGCGTGCCCTGTTCTGTCTCTGACCGGACTCGGCGCCGTTCCGGGTTCCTGAAACCTGTGCGGTGCCTTGTAGGGAGTGAGCACCGATCTGTGGAACACCGGATGCATTCTGGAACCCTCCGGAAGCGCCAGCCTGAAGGCCACCGGGTTGACCTGCTCTTCGACTTGATAGGGCCCCAGTTGCTTATGCCCTAGTTTCTTCTTGGCCAACGACCTGGCCGGCACTGCGTGGGCTGCTAACCAGACCCAGTCTCCCACGTGGAGCTCTTCGCCAACCCTTCTGCGTTTGTCCGCTTGTACCTTGTATGCGTGCTTGGCCAGCTCCAGGTGGCGCCTCAGCTGATCGTGGACTTCCTGCAGCTCCGACGCGAACGCATCTGCCGTCTGCGGCTCCCCCTCCCCCAGCCTTTCCAGTCCCAGGAAGGTTCTGGGGTGCCTCCCGTTGTTGGCGAAGAACGGCGTGACCCCCGTGGACACGTGCTTCGTGTTGTTGTAGGCGAACTCGGCGAGCGGCAGGTAATCCACCCACGTCGCAGGCTGTTGATTTGCATAACACCTCAAGTACTGCTGCATGATGGCATTGACCCGCTCCGCTTGCCCGTTGGTCTGCGGGTGTCTCGCCGACGCCAGGTTGATCTTGACGTTCAGGAAGCCCATCAGCCTCTGCCAGAAATTCGAGATGAACTGCCGCCCCCGGTCGGACAGAATAGACCGTGGCAGACCGTGAACCTTGAACACGTGGTCTATGAACAGTTTGGCGGTTTGCTCCGCCGTGGCCACCTTCGCACACGGAATGAAATGTGCCATCTTGGAGAACAAGTCCACCACCACCAGCACTGCCGTCTTGCCCCTCGAGCTGGGCAGATCCGTGACAAAGTCCAGGGCCACTCTCTCCCAAGGTTCGACCGGAGTTTGCAGCGGTTCCAACAGTCCGGCCGGCGGTCTAAGCACTGGCTTCGCCCTCTGGCAGGTGTCACACCTCGCCACGTAGTCCGCGACCTCCCCTCTCATTCCAGGCCACCAGAAATCCCTGGCGACTAATTCCACCGTCTTCTCCTTGCCGAAGTGCCCTGCAGTGGGCGCGTCGTGCAGCTGCTGCAGCACCTTGGCGCGAAGTTCGTCTCCCGGCACGTAGATGGCCCCTTTACGGATGAGCAATCCATCTCTTAGCTGGAAACCGTCGGCCGCTGCCTTGCCCCTTTGCACCTCTGCCATCTTTGCTTGCGCGAAGGAGTCCCCCTGCAACGCTCGTCGCACCGCCTCCAGATCCACGGTTGCCGCGGCGCACGCCCACACTGTTGGTGCGAAGATGTGCATGGCGGCCGCTGGCGTTGCGTCCTCCAGATACTGTGGCTTGCGAGAGAGAGCGTCCGCCATGATGTTGGTGTCCCCCGGGACATACTCTATTCGGAAGTCGAAGTTCGCAAAGAACTCAGCCCAACGTATCTGCCTTTGGTTCAGGAACTGTGCCGTGCGCCAGTGCTCTAGGTTCTTGTGGTCCGTGCAAACCTGCACCGTGTGCTTGGCGCCGATCAGAAAGTGCCTCCACGCCTTGAACGCTGCATGAATGGCCAGCAACTCCCTGTCCCATATGGTGTAGTTCTGCTCGGACTTGCTGATCTTCCTGGAGTAAAACGCTCCCGGTCGCCACACCCCCTGCGGGTCTTTCTGCAGCAGGACCGCCCCCACGGCTCTGTCCGAGGCGTCTGTCTCCACCCTCATCGGCTTGCTGGGGTTGACATGAAGCAGCTGCTCTTCCGACGCGAAGAGACGCTTGAGTGCCTGAAAGGACTGTTCCGCCTGCTCTGTCCAAATGAACTTCTTTTTCTTGGAGCTAAGCGTGTCAGTGATGGCCGCCGTCTGCATAGCGAAGCCCTTGATAAACTTGCGATAGAAGTTCGCAAAGCCGACAAACCGTTGGACCTCCTTCCGGTTGCGCGGGCTCTTCCAATCCAACACCGCTCGAACCTTGGCGCTGTCCATGGCGAGCCCCTTGTCAGACAGCTTGTAGCCCAGAAAATCCACCTCCGTCACGTCAAATTGGCACTTCTCCAGCTTGGCGTAGAGCCTATGTTGCTTTAGCCTGTTCAGCACTTCCTTGACGTGTTTGTCATGCTCCTGTTGCGACTCCGAAAAGATCAGGATGTCATCTAAGAAACAGACGCACGTCTTGTAGAGAAGTCCCGCCAACACGTGATGCATGAATGCTTGAAAAACGTGGGAGCCATTTTGCAATCCAAAAGGCATAACTCTATATTCGTAGGTCCCCAGTGGCGTGAACATGGCTGTTTTCCACTCATCTCCCTCCCGCATGCGAATGAGGTTGTACGCCCCTCGCAGGTCCAACTTGGTGAACACTCTGCCCTTCCGCACCTTTGCGAGGAGGTCGTCAATTCGGGGCATGGGGAAGTCCGACGGCTTAGTCACACTGTTCAAGATCCTGTAATCCACGACGAGTCTCTTTTGGGGCGTATCCCGCTTCTTAACGAAGAACACCGGGCTGCCTCCCGCCGCCTCGGACTCTCGGATGAAACCGCGCTCCAAATTATGATCTATGAACTCTTTGAGTTCTTGCAGTTCGTCCTCTGACATGGAATACAGTCTCCCCTTAGGCAGCGCCGCCCCTGGCAGCAGGTCAATCTTGCAGTCATATGGCCTGTGAGGGGGTAGCCTGTCTGCCTCCTTCTCGCAGAAAACTTCCAAAAATTCTGCGTACTTGTGGGGAATCGCTTGCAGCGTGCCTAGCAGCAGCTGTGACTCTTCTTCCTCTCCTTCCTGCCTGGGCACGATGCAGTGTTCAGCACAAAAGGAAGAGCCGAAGGTCAGCTGCCTCTGGTACCAAGCCAGCGTTGGGCTGTGCTTGTCCAGCCAACTCATGCCCAACACAATGGGCGTGTCCGACAATTGAGTGACGTTGAAGCTGATGACTTCTTTGTGATTCCCAAGTCGCATCACCATTGGTGGCGTCTGCTGCACCACTTGCCCCCCTAGCAGCTCCCTGCCATCCACCGTGACAACCTGCAGGGGCAGTGTGGCCGGCAGCAACTGTATAGCATGCTTGTTGACAAAGTCCTGCCCTATAAAGTCCGCATTGCTGCCTGAGTCAATGGTGATCGGCACGTCCATGGTGATGCCATTGGGCAGCTGGAGCGATGCGGTGAGCCTCACCACTGGTTTGGGCGGGAGGGGGTTCACGGGCTGTAAAATCTCTGGGGACTGCATCATTAATACGTCTGGCTGGGCCCCAGTGCCTCTTCCTCCAGCCAGACTGCGTCGTTTCCCTGCTGTGGTTCTCCTTGCTGCGTTGCTGCAGTCGCCATTGCTGAGGCTGCAGTGAGCTTGCGGAGCCTCTGGGGACACTCTTTCGCCATATGCCCTGGCTCCTCACAGACGTAACACTTCCTGTTCCCTCTAGGAGGCTTCGCTTTCACTGCTGCTGGTGCTAGGGCTCTGGTTGCTGACTGAGCCCTGGCACCTCCAACCTCCATCGGTTCAGCTCCTCCTCCTGGCGGAGGCGTGGATTGCGTACGTGCTGCTTCTCTGGGAAAGAAGGAGGAGCCCCTGGCTGGTTCGCGCCCTCCACGCCCTTCGTCCCTGCTCCACGGACGTCCTTCCAGCCGTACCCCCACTGCCAGCGCCCTCTGCACGACCTCCTGGGTGGTCCGGGGTCTCTCCCCCCTCGCAATTTCATCTTTCACAGAGCTGTTTAATCCCTCCCAGAACAGGTCTCTTACAGGAGTCGCATCTCTGTCCCATTCTAGGGCACTGGCCAAGGCGAAAAAGCGGGCATGGTACTGCCGTACGCTGGCCCTTCCCTGCTTCAGTCCATGAATCTGTTGCCGAGCAAGATCCACGTCAATGCTTGATAAAAAACACCCATCCATCGCTTTAATAAAGGCATTCGCATTTTGGAGCGCCGGATCGTTATCCCTCCACAAATTGCGCAGCCATGCCCTGGCATCCCCATGCAAATAGGACATGATGAATCCCACTTTCTCCTGCTCATCTCTAAAATCTTTATTCAGCAGTTGCAGTGCACACAGCACGTCTGCTCTAAAATTGGGATACTGTTGCAGGTTCCCATCGAAGTGAGAGACCAGACCGCCTGTGCGTCTCCCCAAACCAATCCCCTCTGGTTTGGGTGTCTGTTGCCCTTGCTTCGTAAGCACTTCCAACCTGACCTGGAGATCCCTGTAGGCGGCAGCTGCGTCCTCCTCTCTCTTCCTGGATGCGAGAGCCTCGGCATTCAGCTGTGACACTGCTTCTCTGAGTTCCGCTATCTGCTGTTCAGCCATCATGTCGGCTGCCGTTCGTGAGCTCGCTAGTAGGCACCTCCTCCCCCCCTTCCTCGAGGCTGTATATGCCCACAATTCTTGCAGACGGAGCTTACTGTCAGAGTTGCTTCAAGATCCTAGCTCACAGAGGATCACGCTAGCCAACGGTCATTAAGTAAAAGTCTTTATTGAGTTACAGTTTCCATTCTCAAGCTGCTGCGTGCAACTCTACGTCTAGTAGCTAGATCGGCGAAGCTCCGTCTGAATCTCCGCCCCTTGTACACCAACTTAATATCCTAGCCCTGCTCCACCTTTTCCGCCTGACTGTTCTTCTCTGGGTCCCTCTGCCCCCCTGGGTCTCTTCCTTCCGGGATTCTTCTGACGCTGACCCCCCGGACCCTCCTGTCTCCTTGCACCGGGCTTTAGGACCTGGCTCCCTTTCCGGGCTGCCTACTGCGCCGCCTTCCTGTGCATTTGAACTTGGCGCGCGCGCCCAACCTTCCACCTTCCGTCTAACCGTCTCTTCGCTCCCAGATGGAGGTGTGGCCACCCCTGACTCGTGCCCTCCCTCCTGTTGTGAGCTGCCAGCGCTTGCCCCCTGGCTCCCTTCCTCTTCCCTGTTCTCTGGCGGTGACGCTGGTCCCGATCTCCAACTGCTCTCCTCTGAGTCCCCTCTGGCTCTATCTTCCTGGGGTGCCCCCCTAAACTCCCCCCTTGCCTTGGCCACTGGTGCTCCTTTCTGTGAATCCTCCGATTCACTGGAAAGACTCGGAGATCTCGGGTCGTCGTCATCACTCATCTTTTCTTCTGCCTCCTCCCCTTCGCTCTCTGTTTCCTCCCTTGCCCTTGCCTCTGCTCCTGAACCCCTGACAGTTGCATTAACACCAAAGAACACAACTTGAAATAAACGACATCCAAGATTCTTGTTTCGATGTAGCTGGAACGCAAAACAACCTGTTTTGCTCTGTTTTAGCTGACTACACTTTGCTTTGCTATTTGTTGGTGTATGAACACCGAATGAAAAAATCCCAGCTTCTTGGTCTTGTTTCTATTGAGATAGAACCAAAACACGTATGCTTAATTTGGGCTGATAACAAACATTTCACTGCGTGGTTTTTGGGTGAATGTGCATTCTAATCCGAAAAGCAAAAATTGGAAGTAAGCGCAATCAAAGCTTATTCGTCTTCTTTCTGCGCATATGGTAGCGAAAAGACAGTGTTTTGTCATTTAGGTCTCATTACATACACTTTGCGATTTCTGGGTTAATGTTGCATTAACACCAAAGAACACAACTTGAAATAAGCGACATCCAAGATTCTTGTTTTGATGTAGCTGAAACGCAAAACAACCTGTTTTGCTCTGTTTTAGCTTACTACACTTTGCTTTGCTATTTGTTGGTGAATGAACACCAAATGAAAAAATCCCAGCTTCTTGGTCTTGTTTCTATTAAGATGGAACCAAAACACGTATGTTTAATTTGGGCTGATAACAAACATTACACTACGTGATTTTTGGGTGAATGTGCATTCTAATCCGAAAAGCAACAATTGCAAGTAAGTGCAATCAAAGCTTATTCGTCTTCTTTCTGCGCATATGGTAGCGAAAAGACGGTGTTTTGTCATTTGGTTCTCATTACATACACTTTGCGATTTCTGGGTTAATGTTGCATTAACACCAAAGAACACAACTTGAAATAAGCGACATCCAAGATTCTTGTTTCGATGTAGCTGAAACGCAAAACAACCTGTTTTGCTCTGTTTTAGCTTACTACACTTTGCTTTGCTATTTGTTGGTGAATGAACACCAAATGAAAAAATCCCAGCTTCTTGGTCTTGTTTCTATTAAGATGGAACCAAAACACGTATGTTTAATTTGGGCTGATAACAAACATTACACTACGTGATTTTTGGGTGAATGTGCATTCTAATCCGAAAAGCAACAATTGCAAGTAAGTGCAATCAAAGCTTATTCGTCTTCTTTCTGCGCATATGGTAGCGAAAAGACGGTGTTTTGTCATTTGGTTCTCATTACATACACTTTGCGATTTCTGGGTTAATGTTGCATTAACACCAAAGAACACAACTTGAAATAAGCGACATCCAAGATTCTTGTTTCGATGTAGCTGGAACGCAAAACAACCTGTTTTGCTCTGTTTTAGCTTACTACACTTTGCTTTGCTATTTGTTGGTGAATGAACACCCAATGAAAAAATACCAGCTTCTTCGTCTTGTTTCTATTGAGATGGAACCAAAACACGTATGCTTAATTTGGGCTGATAACAAACATTTCACTGCGTGGTTTTTGGGTGAATGTGCATTCGAATCCGAAAAGCAAAAATTGGAAGTAAGCGCAATCAAAGCTTATTCGTCTTCTTTCTGCGCATATGGTAGCGAAAAGACGGTGTTTTGTCATTTGGGTCTCATTTCATACACTTTGCGATTTCTGGGTTAATGTTGCATTAACACCAAAGAACACAACTTGAAATAAGCGACATCCAAGATTCTTGTTTCGATGTAGCTGGAACGCAAAACAACCTGTTTTGCTCTGTTTTAGCTGACTACACTTTGCTTTGCTATTTGTTGGTGTATGAACAACGAATGAAAAAATCCCAGCTTCTTGGTCTTGTTTCTATTGAGATAGAACCAAAACACGTATGCTTAATTTGGGCTGATAACAAACATTTCACTGCGTGGTTTTTGGGTGAATGTGCATTCTAATCCGAAAAGCAAAAATTGGAAGTAAGCGCAATCAAAGCTTATTCGTCTTCTTTCTGCGCATATGGTAGCGAAAAGACAGTGTTTTGTCATTTGGGTCTCATTTCATACACTTTGCGATTTCTGGGTTAATGTTGCATTAACACCAAAGAACACAACTTGAAATAAGCGACATCCAAGATTCTTGTTTCGATGTAGCTGAAACGCAAAACAACCTGTTTTGCTCTGTTTTAGCTTACTACACTTTGCTTTGCTATTTGTTGGTGAATGAACACCTGTCAGGGGTTCAGGAGCAGAGGGACAGGAAAGGGAGGGATTGGAGACCGAGGGAGAGGAATCCGAGGGAGAGGTCAGCGATGATAGCCATCCGAGGTCTCTAAGTCTCTCCAGCGAATCAGAGGATTCACAGAAAGGGGCTCCCGTGGTCAGAGCTAGGGGGTTGCCAGAGGGAACACCCCAGGAAGGAGGGGCCAGAGGGGACTCAGAGAGCAGCAGCTGGAAATCGGGACCAGCTTCCCCACCGGAGAGCAGTAAGGGGGAGGAGTCCCAAGCATCGGCAGCAGGCAGCTTTCCGTCAGCGGAAGGACATGAGTCAGGGTTAGCCACGCCTGCATCAGAGAGCGAGGAAACGGTCAAAAGGAAGGTCAGGGGCAGCGCGCGCGCGCCAAGTTCAAATGTACAAGAGGGGGGCGCAATGAGCAGCCCGGAGAGGGAGCCGGGTCCTAAAGCCCGGCGAAGAGAGGGGGAGGAGTCCGAAGGGTCCGCTTCCGAGGCGTCCAGGAAGGAAGGCACCCAGGGGGGTAGTAGGACCCAGAGGAGGAAGGAGAAGCGTAGAAGGTGGAGTAAGGCTAGAGTCTTAAACTGGTGTACAGGGGGCGGAGACTCAGACGAGGCTTCGCTGGTCTAGGGTCTAGACGTAGAGACGCACGCTAGGGTTTGAAAATGGGAACTAAACTTCAATAAAGACTTTGTACAGTTCTGCTGGCTAGCGTTGGTCTTCTGTGAGCTGAGACCTGGGGGCCGTCTCTGACAGTAAGCATCGTCCCTCAGTTTCATCGGTTTTCTTCGCCTCAAGCATCGCTGCGGGAGCGAGGCAGGGAGGGCAGAAGACTGGTGCCTTGCGAGCTCACAAGAGTCAGGAGAGATGACTACAGAACAGAAAATAGCTTCCCTGCAAGAAGCGGTGACACAACTCAGCGCTGAAATAATCGCATCCAGGAAGAGAGAGGAGGAAGCGGCAGCTGCCTGCAGAGATCTTCAAGCCAGGTTGGAAGGGCTTGTGAAGCAGGGGCTGCCGGGACCCAGATCCGAGGGAATTGGGCTGGGGAAGAGAGGAGGCAGCATTGTATCTCATTTTGATGGGAATTTGCAGCAGTACCCCAATTTCCGAGCAGATGTGCTGTTTGCGCTGCAGCTCCTGGATAGAGACTTTAGAGATGAGCGGGAGAAAGTGGGGTTTATTTTGTCTCATCTGCATGGGGACGCGAAAGCATGGCTGCGCAATCTGTGGAGGGATAATGATCCAGCGCTCCAAAGCGCAGATGCATTCATTAAAGCCATGGACTCCTGTTTCTTATCCAACATAGACACTGACATTGCCCGGAAAGACATATTTGGGCTAAGACAAGGGAAAGCCAGCGTAAGGCAGTATCATTCCCGGTTTTTTGCATTGGTCAACGCGCTGAATTGGGATAAGGATTCTCCGCCAGTTAGAGACCTTTTTTTGGAGGGATTGAACCCACAAATCAAGGATGAGATGGCACGGGGAGAGAGACCCACAACCACTCAGCAAGTGGTTGAAAGAGCGCTGTCGATTGGGGTGAGGCAGGAGGAACGCCCATGGAGCAAAGAAGAAGGGCGTTGGGGACGCACACCAGCAAGAGTGCCCTCCCTCTTGCCTAGAGAGGCAGCGCGTGCGCAGTCCACGCCTCCACAGGGAGGGGGCGACGAGCAGATGGAGATTGGCGGTGCTAGGGCTCACTCAGCTACCAGAGCCTTAACACCGGGAGCAGTAAAACCGAAGCTGCCTAGAAGGAACAGGAAGTGCTATATATGTGAGAGTGAAGAGCACATGGCGAAAGAGTGTCCCCAGAGGATCCACAAGCAAACTGCAGCTTCAGTGACAGTATTGGAAACAACTCAGCAGAGAGCACCACAGCAGGGAAACGACCAAGTCTGGCTGGAATAGGAGGCAATGGGGCCCAGCCAGACGAGTCAGTGAGGAAGTCCCCAGAGATTTTGCAGCCCACAGACCCCCTCCCGCCCAAACCAGTGGTGCAGCTCACCGCATCGCTTCAGCTGCCCAATGGACTCACCTTAGAAGTGCCTATTACAATTGACTCTGGCAGTAATGCAGACTTTATAGGACTGGAGTTCATTCAACAACACAACGTAGCTTTACTGCCAGCCACGCTGCCCCTGAAGGTTGTCACGGTGGATGGCAGGGAACTGCTAGGGGGGCAGGTGGTGCAGCAGACGCCGCCGATGGTGATGCAAATTGGGAATCACCGGGAGGTCATCAGCTTCAATGTCACCCAACTGTCGGACACGCCTGTAGTATTAGGCATGAGTTGGCTGCACAGGCACAGCCCAGCATTGGCTTGGTACCAGCGCCAACTGACTTTTGGCTCCTCCTACTGTGCAGAACACTGCATTATACCCAGCCCAGAAGGGGAAGAGGAGGACCCGCAGTTACAGTTGGGCACGCTGCAAGCAGTACCCCTCAAGTATGCGGAGTTTTTGGAGGTATTCTGCGAGAAGGAGGCGGACAAGCTACCTCCTCACAGACCCTATGATTGCAAGATTGACCTCCTGCCGGGGGCGACGCTGCCAACTGGGAAACTGTACTCCATGTCTGAGGATGAACTGCAGGAACTCAGGGAGTTCATAGATCACAATTTGAAGCGTGGGTTCATCCGGGAGTCGAAAGCGGTGGGAGGCAGTCCAGTATTCTTTGTGAAGAAGCGGGACACGCCCCAACGGAGGCTGGTGGGGGACTTCAGAATTTTAAATTCGAAAACCAAGCCCTCAGCTTTCCCCATGCCCAAGATAGACGACCTGCTCGCGACGGTGCGGAAAGGACGCGTTTTCACCAAGTTGGATCTACGTGGGGCGTACAACCTGATTCGCATGCGCGACGGCGACGAGTGGAAGACGGCCATGTTCACGCCTCTGGGCACCTACGAATACAGAGTTATGCCCTTCGGATTACAAAATGGCTCTCACACTTTCCAAGCCTTTATGCATCATGTGCTGGCGGGGCTCCTTTACAAGAAGTGCGTATGCTTCCTGGACGACATCCTGATTTTTTCAGAATCGCGAGAAGCGCACGAGAGGGATGTCAGGGAAGTTCTGCAGCGACTGAAGGAGCACAGGCTGTACGCCAAGCTGGAGAAGTGCCAGTTCGACGTGACGGAGGTGGATTTCCTGGGCTACAAGTTGTCGGACAAGGGGCTCGCCATGGACAGCGCCAAGGTTCGCGCAGTGTTGGATTGGAAAAGCCCACGCAATCGGAAGGAAGTCCAGCGGTTTGTCGGCTTTGCCAACTTTTACCGCAAGTTCATCAAGGGATTTGCCATGCAGACAGCGGCCATCACCGACACGCTCAGCTCCAAGAAGAAGAAATTCATCTGGACGGAGCAAGCGGAGCAGTCCTTTCAGAAACTCAAGCGTCTCTTCGCGTCCGAAGAGCAGCTGCTGCATGTGAATCCCAGCAGACCCATGAGGGTGGAGACAGACGCCTCAGACAGAGCCGTGGGAGCTGTCCTGTTGCAACAAGACCAGCAGGGGGACTGGAGGCCGTGCGCCTTCTACTCGAGGAAGCTCAGCAAGTCGGAGCAGAATTACACTATCTGGGACAGGGAGTTGCTAGCCATACATGCAGCATTCAAGGCATGGAGGCACTTCCTCATCGGAGCCAGACATACAGTGCAGGTCCACACGGACCACAAGAATCTGGAGTACTGGCGCACGGCTAGGTTCCTCAACCAGAGACACATTAGATGGGCAGAGTTCTTCGCGGACTTCGACTTCAAGATAGAGTACATCCCAGGCGACAACAACGTGATGGCGGACGCATTGTCCAGAAAGCCGCAATACCTTGAGGAGGCGGCACCGTCGGCGGCCAAGCACATTTTCGCACCGGAAGCGTGGGCATGCGCGTCGGCAACCGTGGACCTGGACGCCGTACGTCGCGCGCTGCGGGAAGACCCCTTCGCACAGGCCAAGATGGAGGAGGTGCACAGGGGCACAGCGAGGGCCGACGAGTTCCAGATACGCGATGGGTTGCTCCTCCACAAGGGAGCACTCTACGTGCCGGGAGACGACCTCCGCGCAAGGGTCCTGCAGCAGCTACACGACGCTCCCACCGCCGGGCACTTTGGCAAAGAAAAGACTGTCGAACTCGTAGCCAGTGACTTTTGGTGGCCCAAGATGCGGGGGGAAGTAGCGGATTACGTCTCGAGATGTGACACCTGCCAAAGGGCCAAGTCAGTTCACAAACCGCCGGCGGGACTGCTGGAACCGCTGCAGACACCGTCTGAACCGTGGGAGAGGGTGGCCCTGGACTTCGTCACGGATCTGCCCAGCTCGAGGGGAAAGACAGCAGTGCTAGTGGTGGTGGACATGTTTACTAAGATGGCACACTTCATTCCGTGTGCGAAGGTAGCCACGGCAGAGCAGACCGCCAAACTGTTCATAGACCACGTGTTCAAAGTCCACGGTCTGCCACGGTCTATTCTCTCCGACCGGGGGCGACAGTTCATCTCGAACTTCTGGCAGAAGCTGATGGGCATTCTGAACGTCAAAGTCAATTTGGCGTCGGCGAGACACCCACAGACCAACGGGCAAGCGGAGAGGGTCAACGCCATCATGCAGCAGTACCTGAGATGCTACGCCAATCAGCAGCCCACGACATGGGTGGACTACCTGCCACTCGCCGAGTTCGCTTACAACAATACGAAGCACGTGTCGACGGGGGTGACGCCGTTCTTCGCCAACAACGGGAGGCATCCCAGAACCTTCCCGGGTTTAGAGAGAGTGGGGGCGGGGGAGCCACAGGCAGCGGAAGCCTTAGCGTCGGAGTTGCAGGAAGTCCACGAACAACTCAGGAGGCAGTTAGAACTAGCAAAGCACGCATACAAGGTGCAGGCTGACAGACACAGAAGAGTTGGGGAAGACATACAGGTGGGAGACTGGGTCTGGTTAGCAGCGCAAGCAGTGCCGACCAGATCGTTAGCGAAGAAGAAGCTAGGGCATAAGCAGCTAGGACCTTACCAAGTCCAGGCACAGGTCAATCCAGTGGCCTTCCGGTTGGCTCTTCCGGAAGGTTCCAGAATGCATCCGGTGTTCCATAGATCGGTGCTCACGCCCTACAAAGCACCTCATAGATTTCAGGAGCCAGACACAGCACCAGACCCGCTCAGGGAAGGGCCCAGAAAGGGGGGGTCGCCTAGGAGGGGGCACATCAACGAGGTCACAGAGATTTTAGACTCGAGATGGGGGGAAGAGGGAGTAGAATATCTCCTAGCCAGAGAGGGTACCCCGGCCAGTGCCAACAGCTGGGTACCGGACTATGCCTTGGAGGAGCCTCTGCTCAAAGAGGAGTTTCATGCCATCTTCCCGCACAGGCCCATGCCAGCAGAGTATTTCGACGACTGGCTCTTCACACCCACTCTTTCAGCCAGCACATTCCAGGGGTTCGCCTCGGACGAGGAACAGGCACCAGTCCCGAGCTCCCAGGTGGGTTCGCCACCAGGGTCTGCCTCAGACCACTCGTATTGGTGGGACGATCAACCAGAGGAGCAGTGGCGCAGGAAGTGGCTGCGGGGTCCTTGGCTGGGACCACCCGAAGAGGGGGAGGGGGGCGAGACGGACATGGACGTGTTGGGGGACAATGTGGGGTTCGAGCACGGAGACAGAGAGATGGAGGCAGAGGAGAGCGAGGTCGACGAGTACATGGGGGACGAACTGTATCCTGCACGCACCCCCGCTATGACGGAGCACCCAGTACCCACACCGGAAGGAGGGGAGGGGGGAAGGGGGGGCTTCGAGGGGGGGATGGATGTCAGGGGTTCAGGAGCAGAGGGACAGGAAAGGGAGGGATTGGAGACCGAGGGAGAGGAATCTGAGGGAGAGGTCAGCGATGATAGCCATCCGAGGTCTCTAAGTCTCTCCAGCGAATCAGAGGATTCACAGAAAGGGGCTCCCGTGGTCAGAGCTAGGGGGTTGCCAGAGGGAACACCCCAGGAAGGAGGGGCCAGAGGGGACTCAGAGAGCAGCAGCTGGAAATCGGGACCAGCTTCCCCACCGGAGAGCAGTAAGGGGGAGGAGTCCCAAGCATCGGCAGCAGGCAGCTTTCCGTCAGCGGAAGGACATGAGTCAGGGTTAGCCACGCCTGCATCAGAGAGCGAGGAAACGGTCAAAAGGAAGGTCAGGGGCAGCGCGCGCGCGCCAAGTTCAAATGTACAAGAGGGGGGCGCAATGAGCAGCCCGGAGAGGGAGCCGGGTCCTAAAGCCCGGCGAAGAGAGGGGGAGGAGTCCGAAGGGTCCGCTTCCGAGGCGTCCAGGAAGGAAGGCACCCAGGGGGGTAGTAGGACCCAGAGGAGGAAGGAGAAACGTAGAAGGTGGAGTAAGGCTAGAGTCTTAAACTGGTGTACAGGGGGCGGAGACTCAGACGAGGCTTCGCTGGTCTAGGGTCTAGACGTAGAGACGCACGCTAGGGTTTGAAAATGGGAACTAAACTTCAATAAAGACTTTGTACAGTTCCGCTGGCTAGCGTTGGTCTTCTGTGAGCTGAGGCCTGGGGGCCGTCTCTGACAGTTGCATTAACACCGAAGAACACAACTTGAAATAAGCGACATCCAAGATTCTTGTTTCGATGTAGCTGGAACGCAAAACAACCTGTTTTGCTCTGTTTTAGCTTACTACACTTTGCTTTGCTATTTGTTGGTGAATGAACACCCAATGAAAAAATACCAGCTTCTTCGTCTTGTTTCTATTGAGATGGAACCAAAACACGTATGCTTAATTTGGGCTGATAACAAACATTTCACTGCGTGATTTTTGGGTGAATGTGCATTCTAATCCGAAAAGCAACAATTGGAAGTAAGCACAATCAAAGCTTATTCGTCTTCTTTCTGCGCATATGATAGCGAAAAGACGGTGTTTTGTCATTTGGTTCTCATTTCATACACTTTGCGATTTCTGGGTTAATGTTGCATTAACACCAAAGAACAGAACTTGAAATAAGCGACATCCAAGATTCTTGTTTCGATGTAGCTGGAACGCAAAACAACCTGTTTTGCTCTGTTTTAGCTTACTACACTTTGCTTTGCTATTTGTTGGTGTATGAACACCGAATGAAAAAATCCCAGCTTCTTGGTCTTGTTTCTATTGAGATAGAACCAAAACACGTATGCTTAATTTGGGCTGATAACAAACATTTCACTGCGTGGTTTTTGAGTGAATTTGAATTCTAATCCGAAAAGCAACAATTGGAAGTAAGCGCAATCAAAGCTTATTCGTCTTCTTTCTGCGCATATGGTAGTGAAAAGACAGTGTTTTGTCATTTGGGTCTCATTACATACACTTTGCGATTTCTGGGTTAATGTTGCATTAACACCAAAGAACACAACTTGAAATAAGCGACATCCAAGATTCTTGTTTCGATGTAGCTGGAACGCAAAACAACCTGTTTTGCTCTGTTTTAGCTTACTACACTTTGCTTTGCTATTTGTTGGTGAATGAACACCAAATGAAAAAATCCCAGCTTCTTGGTCTTGTTTCTATTGAGATGGAACCAAAACACGTATTGTCAGGGGCTCAGGAGCAGAGGGACAGGAGAGGGAGGAATTAGAGACCGAGGGGGAGGAATCCGAGGGGGAAGTGAGCGATGAGAGCCGCCCGAGGTCTCTAAGTCTCTCCAGCGAATTGGAGGATTCACAGAAAGGGGCTCCCGTGGTCAGAGCTAGGGGGTTGCCAGAGGAAACACCTCAGGAAGGAGGGGCAGAGGGGACTCAGAGAGCAGCAGCTGGAAATCGGGACCAGCTTCCCCACCGGAGAGCAGTAGGGTGGAGGAGTCCCAGGCATCGGCATCAGGCAGCCTTCCGTCAGCGGAAGGACATGAGTCAGGGTTATCCACGCCTGCATCAGAGAGCGAGGAAACGGTCAAAAGGAAGGTCGGAGGCAGCGCGCGCGCGCCAAGTTCAAATGTACAAGAGGGTGGCGCAATGAGCAGCCCGGATAGGGAGCCAGGTCCTAAAGCCCGCCGAAGGGAGGGGGAAGAGTCCGAAGGGTCCGCCTCCGAAGCGTCCAGGAAGGAAGGGACCCCGGGGGGTGGTAGGACCCAGAGGCGGAAGGAGAGACGGAAAAGGTGGAGTAAGGCTAGAGTCTTAAGCTGGTGTACAGGGGGCGGAGACTCAGACGGAGCTTCGCCGGTCTAGTGTCTAGACGTAGAGACGCACGCTAGGGTTTGAAAATGGATAATGTACTTTAATAAAGACTTTTGTATATTACCGCTGGCTAGCGTTGGTCCTCTGTGAGCTGGGACCTGGAGGCAGTCTCTGACAGTAAGCTCCGTCTCACAATTTCATCAGTTTTCTTCACCGAAGGAGTCGCTGCGTGAGTAGACGCAGCGTGGGTAGAAGACTGGTGCCTCGCGAGCTCACAAGAGTCAGGCGAAATGACTACCGAACAGCAAATAGCTGCCTTGCAAAATGCGGTGACACAACTCAACACAGAGGTAATCGCATCCAGGAAGAGAGAAGACGAAGCGGCTGCTGCCTGCAGAGATCTCCAAGCCAGGTTGGAAGTGCTTGCGAAGCAGGGGCAACCGGGACCCAGATCCGAGGGGATTGGGTTGGGGAAGAGAGGAGGCAGCCTTGTATCTCAGTTCGATGGGAATTTACAGCACTACCCCAATTTCCGAGCAGACATGCAGTTTGCGCTGAAACTGCTGGAAAAAGACTTTAGAGATGAGCAAGAGAAGGTGGGGTTTATCTTGTCCCATTTGCAAGGGGACGCGAAAGCATGGCTGCGCAATCTGTGGAGAGATAAGGATCCAGCGCTCCGAAGCGCAGATGCATTCATTAAAGCAATGGATTCCTGCTTTTTATCAAACATTGACGTGGACATTGCCCAGAAGGACATATTTGGGCTAAGACAAGGGAAAGCCAGCGTAAGGCAGTTTCATTCCCGCTTTTTTGCATTAGTCAACGTCCTGGGTTGGGATAAGGATTCTCCGCCTGTTAGAGACCTCTTTTGGGAGGGGTTGAGCCCGCAGGTCAAGGATGAGATCGCAAGGGGGGGAGAGACCCAAAACCACTCAGCAAGTGGTTGAAAGAGCGCTAACGGTGGGTGTGCGGCTGGAAGAACGCCCATGGAGCAAAGAAGAAGGGCGTTGGGGACGCACACCAGTGAGAGTGCCCCCCCTCTTGCCCAGAGATGCAGCGCGTGCGCAGTCCACGCCTCCACAGGGAGGGGGTGAAGAGCCGATGGAGATTGGCGGTGCTAGGGCTCACTCAGCAACCAGAGCCTTAACACCGGGAGCAGTCAAAACGAAGCTGCCTAGAAGGAACAGGAAGTGCTATATCTGCGACAGTGGACAGCACATGGCGAAAGAGTGTCCCCAGAGGCTCCACAAGCACACTGCAGCTTCATTGACAGTAATGGAAGCAAATCAGCAGAGAGGACCACAGCAGGGAAACGACGGAGTCTGGCTGGAAACGGAGGCACTGGGGCCCAGCCAGACGAGTCAATGAAGAAGTCCCCAGAGATTTTGCAGCCCACAGACCCCCTCCCACCCAAACCAGTGGTGCAGCTCACCGCATCGCTCCAGCTGCCCAATGGACTCACCTTAGAAGTGCCTATTACGATTGACTCTGGCAGTAATGCAGACTTTATAGGACTGGAGTTTATTCAGCAACACAACATAGTGCTACTGCCAGCCACGCTGCCCCTGAAGGTGGTCACAGTAGATGGCAGGGAACTGCTGGGGAGGCAGGTGGTACAGCAGACTCCACCTATGGTGATGCAAATTGGGAATCACCGGGAAGTCATCAGCTTCAACGTCACCCAATTGTCGGACACGCCCGTAGTTTTGGGCATGAGTTGGCTGCACAGGCACAGCCCAGCATTGGCTTGGTACCAACGCCAACTGACTTTTGGCTCCTCCTACTGTGCGGAACATTGCATCCTACCCAGCCCAGAAGGGGAAGAGGATGACCCGCAGCTACATTTGGGCACGCTGCAAGCAGTGCCTCTCAAGTATGCGGAATTTTTGGAGGTATTCTGTGAGAAGGACGCGGACAAGCTACCTCCGCACAGACCCTATGACTGCAAGATTGACCTCCTGCCGGGGGCGACGCTGCCAACCGGGAAACTGTATTCCATGTCTGAGGATGAACTGCAGGAACTCAGGGAGTTCATAGATCACAATTTGAAGCGCGGGTTCATCCGGGAGTCGAAAGCGGTGGGAGGCAGCCCAGTATTCTTTGTGAAGAAGCGGGATACACCCCAAAAAAGACTGGTGGTGGACTATAGAATTTTGAACTCGAAAACCAAGCCCTCGGCCTTCCCCATGCCCAAAATAGACGACCTGCTCGCGACGGTGAGGAAAGGACGCGTTTTTACCAAGTTGGATCTGCGAGGGGTGTACAACCTGATTCGCATGCGGGAGGGCGACGAGTGGAAGACGGCCATGTTCACGCCACTGGGCACCTACGAATACAGAGTTATGCCCTTCGGATTACAAAATGGCTCTCACTGTTTTCAAGCCTTCATGCATCACGTGTTGGCGGGACTCCTTTACAAGAAGTGCGTATGCTTCCTGGACGACATCCTGATATTTTCTGAGTCGCGAGAAGCGCACGAGAGGGATGTCAGGGAAGTTCTGCAGAGACTGAAGGAGCACAGGCTGTACGCCAAGCTGGAGAAGTGCCAGTTCGACATGACGGAGGTGGATTTCCTAGGCTACAAACTGTCGGACAAGGGGATCGCCATGGACAGCGCCAAGGTTCGCTCAGTATTGGACTGGAAAAGCCCGCGCAATCGGAAGGAAGTCCAGCGGTTTGTCGGCTTTGCCAACTTTTACCGCAAGTTCATCAAGGGGTTCGCTATGCAGACGGCGGCCATCACCGACACGCTCAGCTCCAAGAAGAAGAAATTCATCTGGACGGAGCAAGCGGAGCAGTCCTTTCAGAAACTCAAGCGCCTCTTCGCGTCCGAAGAGCAGCTGCTGCATGTGAATCCCAGCAGACCGATGAGGGTGGAGACTGACGCCTCAGACAGAGCAGTGAGAGCCGTCCTGTTGCAACAAGACCAGCAGGGGGACTGGAGGCCGTGCGCCTTCTACTCGAGGAAGCTCAGCAAGTCGGAGCAGAATTACACCATCTGGGACAGGGAGTTGCTAGCCATCCATGCAGCGTTCAAGGCATGGGGGCACTTCCTTATCGGAGCCAGACATACAGTGCAGGTCCGCACGGACCACAAGAATCTAGAGTACTGGCGCACGGCGAGGTTCCTGAACCAGAGGCACATTAGATGGGCGGAGTTCTTCGCGGACTTCGACTTCAAGATAGAGTACATCCCGGGCGACAACAACGTAATGGCGGATGCATTGTCCAGAAAGCCGCAATACCTCGAGGAAGCGGCACCGTCGGCGGCCAAGCACATTTTCGCACCGGAAGCGTGGGCATGCGCTTCGGCAACCGTGGACCTGGACGCCGTACGTCAAGCGCTGCAGGAGGACCCCTTCGCAAGGACCAAGATGGAGGAGGTGCACAAGGGCACGGCGACGGACGACGAGTTCCAGATAAGAGACCGGTTACTCATCCGCAAGGGAGCGCTCTACGTGCCGGGAGACGACCTCCGCGCAAGGGTAATGCAGCAGCTACACGACGCTCCCACCGCCGGGCACTTTGGCAAAGAAAAGACTGTCGAACTCGTAGCCAGAGACTTTTGGTGGCCCAAGATGCGGGGGGAAGTAGCGGATTACGTCTCGAGATGCGACACCTGCCAGAGGGCAAAGTCAGTTCACAAACCGCCGGCAGGACTGCTGGAACCGCTGCAGACACCATCGGAACCGTGGGAGAGGGTGGCCCTGGACTTTGTCACGGACCTGCCCAGTTCGAGGGGAAAGACAGCAGTGCTAGTGGTGGTGGACATGTTTACCAAAATGGCACACTTCATTCCGTGTGCGAAGGTGGCCACGGCGGAACAGACCGCCAAACTGTTCATAGACCACGTGTTTAAAGTCCACGGTCTGCCACGGTCTATTCTCTCCAACCGGGGGCGACAGTTCATCTCGAACTTCTGGCAGAAGCTGATGGGCATCCTGAACGTCAAGATCAACCTAGCGTCGGCGAGACACCCACAGACCAACGGGCAAGCGGAGAGGGTCAACGCCATCATGCAGCAGTACCTGAGATGTTACGCCAATCAGCAGCCTACGACATAGGTAGACTACCTGCCCCTCGCAGAGTTCGCTTACAACAATACGAAGCACGTGTCGACAGGGATGACGCCGTTCTTCTCCAACAACGGGAGGCATCCCAGAACCTTCCCGGGTTTAGAGAGAGTGGGGGAGGGGGAGCCACAGGCAGCGGAAGCCTTAGCGTCGGAGTTGCAGGAAGTCCACGAACAGCTCAGGAGGCAGTTAGAACTAGCAAAGCACGCATACAAGCTGCAGGCTGACAGACACAGAAGAGTTGGGGAAGACATACAGGTGGGAGACTGGGTCTGGTTAGCAGCGCAAGCAGTGCCGACCAGATCGTTAGCGAAGAAGAAGCTAGGGCATAAGCAGCTAGGGCCTTACCAGGTCCAGGCACAGGTCAATCCAGTGGCCTTCCGGTTGGCACTTCCGGAGGGTTCCAGAATGCATCCGGTGTTCCATAGATCAGTGCTCACGCCCTACAAAGCACCTCATAGATTTCAGGAGCCAGACACAGCGCCAGACCCGCTAAGAGAAGGGCCCAGAAAGGGAGGGTCGCCAAGAGGGGGGCACATCAACGAGGTCACAGAGATTTTAGACTCGAGATGGGGGGGAGAGGGAGTAGAATATCTCCTAGCCAGAGAGGGTACCCCGGCCAGTGCCAACAGTTGGGTGCCGGACTATGCCTTGGAGGAGCCTCTGCTCAAGGAAGAATTTCATGCCCTCTTCCCACACAGGCCCATGCCAGCCGAGTATTTCGACGACTGGCTCTTCACACCCACACTTTCAGCCAGCACGTTCCAGGGGTCGCCTCGGACGAGGAACCGGCACCAGACACACGCTCCC
Source organism: Podarcis muralis (assembly GCF_964188315.1). Lineage (NCBI taxonomy): Eukaryota > Metazoa > Chordata > Lepidosauria > Squamata > Lacertidae > Podarcis > Podarcis muralis. The sequence goes on along the minus strand of NC_135671.1, from coordinate 41,962,972 downwards.
CGGAGGGCTCACCCTCGGGGTCTGCCTCAGACCGCTCTTATTGGTGGGACGATCGACCAGAGGAGCAGTGGCGCAGGAAGTGGCTGGGGGGTCCTTGGCAGACATCACCCTCAGAGGGGAACGGGGGCGAGGCGGACATGGACGTGTGGGGGGAGGACGTGGGGTTCGAACACGAAGGCAGAGACATGGAAGCAGAGGAGATCGACGTCAACAAGTGCACGGAGAACGAGCCGGACCTAGCCGGTTTGATGTACAACACGGGGGACGAACTGTATCCGGCACTCACCCCCGCTACGACGGAGCACCCAGTACCCACACCGGAAGGAGGGGAGGGGGGAAGGGGGGGCTTCGAGGGGGGGATGGATGTCAGGGGCTCAGGAGCAGAGGGACAGGAGAGGGAGGAATTAGAGACCGAGGGGGAGGAATCCGAGGGGGAAGTGAGCGATGAGAGCCGCCCGAGGTCTCTAAGTCTCTCCAGCGAATTGGAGGATTCACAGAAAGGGGCTCCCGTGGTCAGAGCTAGGGGGTTGCCAGAGGAAACACCTCAGGAAGGAGGGGCCAGAGGGGACTCAGAGAGCAGCAGCTGGAAATCGGGACCAGCTTCCCCACCGGAGAGCAGTAGGGGGGAGGAGTCCCAGGCATCGGCATCAGGCAGCCTTCCGTCAGCGGAAGGACATGAGTCAGGGTTAGCCACGCCTGCATCAGAGAGCGAGGAAACGGTCAAAAGGAAGGTCGGAGGCAGCGCGCGCGCGCCAAGTTCAAATGTACAAGAGGGTGGCGCAATGAGCAGCCCGGATAGGGAGCCAGGTCCTAAAGCCCGCCGAAGGGAGGGGGAAGAGTCCGAGGGGTCCGCCTCCGAAGCGTCCAGGAAGGAAGGGACCCCGGGGGGTGGTAGGACCCAGAGGCGGAAGGAGAGACGGAAAAGGTGGAGTAAGGCTAGAGTCTTAAGCTGGTGTACAGGGGGCGGAGACTCAGACGGAGCTTCGCCGGTCTAGTGTCTAGACGTAGAGACGCACGCTAGGGTTTGAAAATGGATAATGTACTTTAATAAAGACTTTTGTATATTACCGCTGGCTAGCGTTGGTCCTCTGTGAGCTGGGACCTGGAGGCAGTCTCTGACACGTATGTTTAATTTGGGCTGATAACAAACATTACACTACGTGATTTTTGGGTGAATGTGCATTCTAATCCGAAAAGCAACAATTGCAAGTAAGCGCAATCAAAGCTTATTCGTCTTCTTTCTGCGCATATGGTAGCGAAAAGACGGTGTTTTGTCATTTGGTTCTCATTTCATACACTTTGCGATTTCTGGGTTAATGTTGCTGTCAGGGGTTCAGGAGCAGAGGCGAGGGCAAGGGAGGAAACAGAGAGCGAGGGGGAGGAGTCCGAAGAAAGGATGAGTGATGACGACGACCCGAGATCTCCGAGTCTTTCCAGTGAATCGGAAGATTCACAGAAAGGAGCGCCAGTGGCCAGAGCAAAGGGGGGGCCTAGGGGGACACCCCAGGAGGAAGGGACCAGCGGGGGTTCAGAGGGCAGCAGTTGGAAATCGGGGCCAGCGTCCCCACCAGAGCGCAGTGGAGAGGAAGGACATCAGGGATCGAGCCCTGGCAGCTCGCAGCAGGGAGGAGGGCATGAGTCAGGAGTGACCACGCCCCCATCGGGGAGCGAAGAAACGGTCAAGCGGAAAGTGGGAGACTGGGCACGCGCGCCAAGTTCAAATGCACAGGAAGGCGGCGCAGTAAGCAGCCCGGAAAGGGAGCTAGGTCCTAAAGCCCGACGCAAGGAGACAGGAGGGTCCGGGGGGTCAGCGTCAGAGGAGTCCCGGAGGGAGGAGACCACGGGGGGCAGAGGGACCCAGAGAAGGACGGTCAGGCGGAAAAGGTGGAGTAAGGCGAGGATATTAAGTTGGTGTACGAGGGGCGGAGATTCAGACGGAGCTTCGCCGGTCTAGCCATAAGACGTAAAGTTGCACGCAGCAGCTTGGAAATGGAAACTGTAACTCAATAAAGACTTTTATAAAGCGAACGCTGGCTAGCGTGATCCTCTGTGAGCTGGGATCGGAGAGCAGCTCTGACAGTAAGCTCCGTCTCACATTCCTGTGGGCATCGAAAGCCTAGCGGAGAGGAGAGAAGGCTGGTGCCTACTCGAGAGCTCACGAACGGCAGACAAGATGACGGCCGAACAACAGATAGCGGATCTCAGAGAAGCAGTGACACAACTGAATGCCGAGGTACTTGCATCCAGGAAGAGAGAGGAGGACGCAGCTGCCGCCTACAGAGATCTCCAGGTCAGATTGGAAATGCTTATGAAGCAACGGCAACTGACACCCAGACCGGAGGGGATTGGGTTGGGGAGACGAGCAGGCGGTCTAGTCTCTCACTTCGATGGGAATTTGCAACAGTACCCCAACTTTAGAGCAGATGTAAAGTGTGCACTGCAACTGCTGGAAAAGGACTTTAGAGATGAGCAAGAGAAGGTGGGGTTTATCATGTCCCATTTGCATGGAGATGCTAAAGCATGGCTGCGCAATTTGTGGAGAGATAAGGATCCGGCGCTCCAAAATGCGGATGCCTTCATTAAAGCGATGGATGGGTGCTTCTTATCAAGCATAGACGTGGATCTTGCCCGGAAGGAGGTGCATGGACTTAAGCAGGGGAGGGCCAGTGTACGGCAGTATCATGCCCGCTTTTTTGCATTGGTCAGTGCGCTGGAATGGGACAGAGATTCGGCGCCAGTCAGAGACCTGTTTTGGGAAGGCTTGAGCGGCCCGGTTAAGGACGAAATTGCGAGGGGGGAGAGACCCCGGAGCACGCAGGAGATCGTTCAGAGGGCGCTCGCAGTTGGGGTCCGTCTGGAGGAACGTCCTTGGGGCAAGGACGAAGGGCGCGGAGGGCGCGAACCAGCCAGAGGCTACTCCTTCGTTCCCAGAGAAGCAGCGCGTGCGCAATCCACGCCTCCGCCAGGAGGAGGAGCGGAACCTATGGAGGTTGGCGGTGCAAGGGCTCAGTCAGCAACCAGAGCCCTAGCACCGGGAGCAGTGAAAGCAAAGCCTCCTAGAGGGAACCGGAAGTGCTACATCTGCGACAATCCCCAGCACATGGCGAAAGAGTGTCCCCAGAGGCTCCACAAGCACACTGCAGCCTCAGCAATGGTAACTGCAGCGACTCAGCAAGGAGAACCACAGCAGGGAAACGAAGGAGTCTGGCTGGAGACAGAGGCACTGGGGCCCAGCCAGACGTGTCAGTGAAGCAGTCCCCAGAGATATTGCAACCCACGGACCCCCTCCCGCCCAAACCAGTAGTGCGGCTCACCGCATCGCTCCAACTACCCAATGGACTCACCATGGACGTGCCAATCACTATTGACTCAGGAAGCAATGCGGACTTTATAGGGCAAGACTTTGTCGAACAGCACGATATACAGTTGCTGCCTGCCACACTGCCCCTGCAGGTAGTCACGGTGGATGGCAGGGAGCTGCTCGGGGGGCAAGTCGTGAAGCAAACGCCACCAATGGTGATGCGACTTGGGAACCACAGGGAAGTCATCAGCTTCAATGTCACTCAATTATCGGACACGCCCATTGTACTGGGCATGAGTTGGCTGGACAAGCACATCCCGGCGATGGCGTGGAATCAGAGGCAGCTGACTTTCGGCTCTTCCTATTGTGCTGAACACTGCATCCTGCCCCAGCAGGAGGGAGAGGAAGAGGAGTCACAGCTGCAGCTTGGGACGCTGCAAGCTGTTCCCCACAAGTACGCAGACTTTTTGGAGGTTTTCTGTGAGAAGGAGGCGGACAAGCTACCCCCCCACAGACCATACGACTGCAAGATCGACCTCCTACCAGGGGCGGCGTTGCCAAAGGGGAAACTGTACTCCATGTCTGAGGACGAACTACAGGACCTCAAAGAGTTCATAGATCACAATCTGGAGCGCGGTTTCATCCAAGAGTTCAAAGCAGTGGGGGGCAGTCCGGTATTCTTTGTCAAGAAGAAAAACACGCCCCAAAAAAGGCTCGTGGTGGACTATCGGATTTTGAACGCTGTGACCAAGCCATCGGACTTCCCCATGCCCAGGATCGACGACCTCCTCGCGACGGTGCGCAAAGGACGCGTCTTCACCAAGTTGGACCTCCGAGGGGCGTACAACCTCATTCGTATGCGGGAGGGCGACGAGTGGAAGACGGCCATGTTCACGCCCCTGGGCACCTACGAATACAGAGTTATGCCTTTTGGATTACAAAATGGCTCCCACTGCTTTCAAGCTTTTATGCATCACGTCTTGGCAGGGCTGCTCTACAAGAAGTGTGTCTGTTTCCTGGATGACATACTCATCTTTTCTGAAGCGCAGCACGATCACGACAGAGACGTCAAAGAAGTGCTGAGCAGACTACAGCAGCATAGGCTCTACGCCAAGCTGGAAAAATGCCAGTTCGACGTGTCGGAGGTGGACTTCCTGGGCTACAGGTTGTCAGACAAAGGGCTCGCAATGGACAGCGCCAAGGTTCGCGCAGTTTTGGATTGGAAAAGTCCGCGCAACCGGAAGGAGGTCCAGCGGTTTGTGGGCTTTGCGAACTTCTATCGCAAGTTCATCAAGGGGTTCGCGATGCAGACGGCGGCCATCACGGACACGCTCAGCTCCAAGAAGAAGAAATTCATCTGGACGGCGCAAGCAGAGCAGTCCTTTCAGGCACTCAAGCGTCTCTTCGCGTCGGAGGAGCAGCTACTACACGTCAACCCCAGCAGACCAATGAGGGTGGAGACGGACGCTTCAGACAGAGCCGTAGGAGCAGTTCTGTTGCAACAAGACCCGCAGGGGGCTTGGAGGCCGGGAGCGTTCTACTCCAGGAAGCTCACCAAGTCAGAACAGAACTACACCATCTGGGACAGAGAGTTGTTAGCCATTCATGCAGCCTTCAAGGCGTGGAGGCACTTCCTGATCGGAGCCAAGCATACAGTGCAGGTCCGCACGGACCACAAGAATCTGGAGCACTGGCACACGGCGAGGTTCCTCAACCAGAGGCAAATACGTTGGGCAGAGTTCTTTGTGGACTTCGACTTCCGTATAGAGTATGTCCCGGGGGACACCAACATCATGGCGGACGCCCTCTCCCGTAAACCGCAGTACCTCGAAGAGGCGACGCCAGCGGCGGCCATGCATATCTTCGCACCGACAGCGTGGGCGTGCGCTTCGGCGACTGTTGACCTGGAGGCGGTACGACGTGCATTGCGGGACGACTCTTTCGCGCGAGCAAAGATGGCAGAGGCACACAGGGGCACGGCGGCGACCGACGAGTTCCAGGTTCGCGATGGATTACTCCTCCGTAAAGGGGCCATCTACGTGCCAGGGGACGATCTTCGCGCCAAGGTACTGCAGCAGTTGCACGACGCGCCCACTGCCGGGCACTTTGGCACAGAGAAGACGATAGAATTAGTCGCCAGAGACTTCTGGTGGCCCAGAATGAGAGGGGAAGTCGCGGACTACGTGGCGAGGTGCGACACCTGCCAGAGGGCCAAACCAGTACACAGACCGCCGGCGGCACTGCTGGAACCTCTGCAAACCCCGTTCGAACCATGGGAGAGAGTGGCCCTGGACTTTGTCACGGATCTGCCCAGCTCGAGGGGCAAAACGGCAGTGCTAGTGGTGGTGGACTTGTTCTCCAAGATGGCACATTTCATTCCGTGTGCGAAGGTGGCCACGGCGGAACAAACCGCCAAACTGTTCATAGACCACGTGTTCAAGGTTCACGGTCTGCCGCGGTCTATACTGTCTGACAGGGGGCGGCAGTTCATCTCGAACTTCTGGCAGAAACTGATGGGCTTCCTGAACGTCAAGATCAACCTGGCTTCGGCTAGACACCCGCAGACCAACGGGCAAGCGGAGCGGGTCAATGCCATCATGCAGCAGTACCTGAGATGCTACGCAAATCAACAGCCTGCGACGTGGGTGGACTACCTGCCGCTCGCCGAGTTCGCCTACAACAACACGAAACACGTGTCCACAGGGGTGACGCCGTTCTTTGCCAACAACGGAAGGCACCCCAGAACCTTCCCGGGACTGGAAAGAATGGGGGAGGGGGAGCCGCATACAGCAGACGCGTTCACGTCAGAGTTGCAAGAGGTCCACGATCAACTTCGGCGGCACCTGGAGCTGGCTAAACACGCATACAAGGTGCAAGCGGACAAACACAGGAGAGTCGGCGAAGAGATCCAGGTGGGAGACTGGGTCTGGTTGGCAGCCCAAGCAGTGCCGGCCAGGTCATTAGCGAAGAAGAAACTAGGGCATAAACAACTAGGGCCCTACCAAGTCGAAGAACAGGTCAACCCGGTGGCTTTCAGGCTGATGCTTCCGGAGGGTTCCAGAATGCATCCGGTGTTCCACAGGTCGGTACTCACTCCCTACAAGACACCTCACAGGTTTCAGGAACCAGGAACGGCTCCGAGTCCGCTACGAGAGGGAACCGAACAAGGGGGAGTGACACAAGAGGAGTCCATCAACGAGGTCACAGAGATTTTGGACTCTAGATGGGGAGAAGAGGGAGTAGAATACCTCCTCGCCAAGGAGGGCTTCCCGGCCAGTGCCAACAGCTGGGTGCCAGGCTACGCCTTGGAGGAACCTCTGCTCAAGGACGAGTTTCACGCCCTTTTCCCACACAGGCCCATGCCAGCAGACTTTTTCGACGATTGGCTTTTCACACCGACGCTTTCAGCCAGCACTTTCCACGGGTTCGACTCGGACGAGGAACCGACAATGGACACGCGTTCCCCGGAGGGGTCGCCCTCGGGATCTGCCTCAGAGCCCTCGTATTGGTGGGACGATAGACCAGAGGAGCAGTGGCGCAGGAAGTGGCTGGAGGTTCCAGGTCGAGCGACGGACCCGGGAACGACTGAGGCGGAGACGGACGTGGACATGTTCGGGGAGGACCTGGGCTTCGAGCACGGCGGCACAGAGATGGAAGCAGAGGTGACCGCTGTCGACGAGCGCAGGGAGGAAGAATCGGAAGTCTTCAGTTGGAGGCCCGCCAAGGGAAGCGAACTGTATCCGGCATTCGTCCCCATGACTCGGCAGCACCCAGCTCCCGCACCGGAAGGAGGGGAGGGGGGAAAGGGGGGCTTCGAGGGGGGGATGGATGTCAGGGGTTCAGGAGCAGAGGTGAGGGCAAGGGAGGAAACAGAGAGCGAGGGGGAGGAGTCCGAAGAAAGGATGAGTGATGACGACGACCCGAGATCTCCGAGTCTTTCCAGTGAATCGGAAGATTCACAGAAAGGAGCGCCAGTGGCCAGAGCAAAGGGGGGGCCTAGGGGGACACCCCAGGAGGAAGGGACCAGCGGGGGTTCAGAGGGCAGCAGTTGGAAATCGGGGCCAGCGTCCCCACCAGAGCGCAGTGGAGAGGAAGGACGTCAGGGATCGAGCCCTGGCAGCTCGCAGCAGGGAGGAGGGCATGAGTCAGGAGTGACCACGCCCCCATCGGGGAGCGAAGAAACGGTCAAGCGGAAAGTGGGAGGCTGGGCACGCGCGCCAAGTTCAAATGCACAGGAAGGCGGCGCAGTAAGCAGCCCGGAAAGGGAGCCAGGTCCTAAAGCCCGACGCAAGGAGACAGGAGGGTCCGGGGGGTCAGCGTCAGAGGAGTCCCGGAGGGAGGAGACCACGGGGGGCAGAGGGACCCAGAGAAGGACGGTCAGGCGGAAAAGGTGGAGTAAGGCGAGGATATTAAGTTGGTGTACGAGGGGCGGAGATTCAGACGGAGCTTCGCCGGTCTAGCCATAAGACGTAGAGTTGCACGCAGCAGCTTGGAAATGGAAACTGTAACTCAATAAAGACTTTTATAAAGCGAACGCTGGCTAGCGTGATCCTCTGTGAGCTGGGATCGGAGAGCAGCTCTGACACGGGCGATTCTACATATCCCTGGGGCAACCTCGTCCAGGTTAGTTGGCTGGGTCCCCAGGTGAAGGCGAAGAGGAATTGGCTGGCTGGGTCCAAGGGTATACTAAAGAAGGCGGAGCATAGGTCCGCAGCAGTGTACCATTTAGTGTCAGCCGGTATGGCATTCAAGAGAGAATTTGGGTTGCCCACCACTGGGTGGCGGGGTATTACAAATTGATTCACCAGTCTCAAATCCTGAACAAAGCGGTATCGGACTGGAGCTCCTTCCGCAGATGGCTTTTTTACGGGAAGTACTGGAGTGTTACATGGGGATGCGCAAGGGACCAGGATCCCCTTTTCGAAGAAGTCCTCTATCATAGTGGTTAGTCCCTCGATGGCTTCCTTGGGTAAAGGATATTGTTTTGTACATGGAAAGGGTAAATCGGCCCTATAGGTGATTTTTACTGGGACTGCCGATAGTAAGAGACCCACGGAAGTCGATTCGGTGCCCCATAGGGAAGGGGGTAAATCGTTTTCTAGTTCAGGTGGGAGTTCCGGGAACTGCCTGCCTGTCTTCGCTTCCTCTATTATTCCCTGAAATGCGGGGATGGAATCCTCCGGCATGTATAGATACCCTCTTTAGAACATTTGATTGTTGCGTTCAGTTTGCAAAGAAGGTCCCTTCCGAGGAGGTTTACGGGGCTGGTGGTTAAGAGGAAGGTGTGTTCGGCTAGTAAGGGTCCAAGCGTAACCTTAGTTGGGCGTGAAAGTGGACACGTGCGGGGAATCCCATCCAGACCCATAACTTTTCTGGTTTCTGAGCCTGGTTCCAGGTGGCTATCGGTTAGAGTGGAGTATGTGGCTCCAGTGTCCAGTAGGCATTGGTATGGATGGCCATCTATGTCTATGGTGCAAAATGGGTCTTCAGCGGATAACGTCAGAACTGGGCAGATAGTCTGAGTTTGGTCGGGATCCCCCTCTAATTGTCAATATGCTTCTTGGTCGTCAGGTGGTGGCTGGTTGGGGGGGTGTAGGGGTGGTGCCGTGGCATTTGTCCAAGGGTGGGTTGGTGGATTTATTGTAGGCATTTGGGTCCTTGGTCCTGGCAGGGGCCCTTGGGTTTGAGCAGATGCACTTAGAGGTACTTGCGGGTTGTAAGGGGCAGAGGTTGTTCGAGGGGCATAGGTGGGAGGTGGTCGGTTTCCGTATCCGTGGGTCGTGTTGGGGTGCGTGCCATAAGACATGTTATTGTTGAGGTAGGGGCAAAACCTTTTTATGTGGCCCTCTTCCTGGCAATAGAAGCATCCCCCGGCGGCAGGTCCCCATGGCCTCTGGGGATTTAGGGGTCCTCCTCCCCGGACCCCTTTTCCTCTGCTAAAACCTCTCCCCCTGTGGGAGTTCGGCTCCATGCTGAGAGCAAGGATCTGATCAACTTCGGGCTTGGGGTCTCTCTTTCTCCTATCGTCTCGAGAATTATAGACCGATTTAGCAATGGAGAGGATTTCACTAATACTCTTTCCATCATATCCTATCTGCAAGTTCAGGGCTTTCCTAATATCAGGGCAGGCTTGATCCTTAAAGAAGCCTTTCACTATGACTACGTGTTGGGGGTTTTCTGGATCGATTCCACCCCAGGTCTTGATAGCTGATACCAGCCTGGTGTAATAGTCGGATGGGTGTTCGTTTGCCCCTTGTAATACGGTCTGGACCTTTGTCCAATTGACGGTACGCTGTCCCGCAGCTTTAATGCCGTCTAAGATTGCCTTTTTAAACAAGTTTAAACACCAGATTCCGTTGGTGGTATTATAGTCCCAAGACGGTTCGATGCGCAGGCATTGAGCTGTGAGTGCCTCCAATCTTTCTGGGCGCCCCGCCTGGTAGTTCGGGAGCTCAATTGCTTCTCCAGCTTTAGTTAAAATATCTGCCTTTTCAGCGTCGTTGAAAAGGGCGTTTAGGAGAACGTGAACATCTGGCCAGGTCGGGTTATGTGTTGAAAAAATAGCGCTGACCTGGCGGTGGCATTTATCCGGGTCATCTCTTAAGGATGGCATTTGATTAGACCAAGTTACCAGGTCTGCTGTATAGAATGGTTGGTGAGTGTATACCATCCGAGGGGGTCCGTCCGGCTGTAGGGGTGGGATTGGTAGGGCCCTTAAGGGCATCTGGACAACTGTAGAGTCCGATGGCTTGGACGTCCCTGGGGCTTCTCTGGGTTTTTCTATGGGGCTAGAGTCTTCCTGGGTGATGTTCTTCCTTACTCTAGCCTGTTGTCGGGTAATTCTTTGGCTCGTGCCCCCCCCGTGCCCCTGTCTCTTCATCGCTATCAGACTCCCCGCTCAAGGGAGCTTCCCTATAGTAGAAGGGGATGAGCGTTAGCTCCGTCGAGTCATCTGCTGAGTGTCCTTCATAAGGGGGGGGGCAGAGGTTGTCTCCCTTGGTTTAGAATGGGGAGTTGGTAGGTCGTCGCTCCTTTTGGAGCCTGGAGCATTTTTCTGACCGTCTCAAAGGTGGCTAGGTATTCTAACTGACGGGGCTTCTCCTCCATCAGGTACTTTCTTAGGTGTTGCAGGCGGTCCTCGTTAAAAGAGCCTCCCGGTGGCCATCGTAGCTCAGGTTTTGCGGAGGCCGTGCCGCCAGGCCAGATTTCTCTACAGAGGTCCTCTAGTTTCTGTCTCGACAGTAATTTGTGCCCGGGGATAGACTTCCAATATGAGATGACGAATTCAAGAGGAGAGTCGGGGTCTCTCTGGGATTCAGATGGCTTTCTGGAAGCCTTCTTCCCGGAGCGAGCCCGCTCGTGCTTGGAAGCTTGGGTACCCATTTAAATTCACGCGTGTCTGGGTAAAGAGAAGGGGAGAGAGGGAGGGCCGTTAAGGGTACTGGGGTTTATCTGGGTATGTTATTTCAGTTGCTTGGCAACTTCCTAACGGGGTTTACCTTAGAGAGCTCTTCCTACCTACTTTCCTTATCCTGTTCCTCCACTTTATCTGTTTTCCTGGGGTTTCCTTCCCACTCTGCCGATTCCCGCCCAATTACTCCTGGGCTACCCTCCTGGCAACCTCCTACCTATCGTACAATCTCAGGAAGAGGGACCCTACTGGACGCCCGCACCGTGCGGTGCCAGATCGGGTTGTCCCTAGATAGAGTTTCCGGGTCGAAAATCCCCCTTGCTTTCGGAAGCGGGCTCACGCACGATACACGTGTTACGTGGCTCGACCGGTGCGGCTGGGATTGGTGATAGAAAGCAAGACCACTTCCCGCCCCCTTGCCGGGCGCTAAAGAAGTTCGGAAAGAGAACTCCAACCCCTTGCTTTCAACTGGGATGTCCGTTGCGGAGAGTCGGCTGTCTTTCAAGTCGGCTCTCTCCGTCTTACCCTCGGACTCCCAATTGGTGCGGCTGGCTGGAGAGTTTAGAGAAAGAGATAGAGCTCAGAGCCCCCCTTTTCGGGCTGAGCGGTGGTCCACGGTCTCTCTCACTAACCGGACCAAGAGAAAGGTAAGAAGGAGCGATAGGAGGAGGGCAGAGATTCAGTTGCCAGGAGATTTCCACCCCTTCCCACCAGTGCACTGGATTTTCCTATACTCACGCGTCTTCTACGTTGATCCGATCCCGGGACCGTTGAATAAGCCGTCTGGATCCCTTTTGCTCCCCGACTGAACTCCTGGGACTCCCGATTACCGCCCGGGAGATGGCCGGAGGTCCAAAAGGGTCTTCCCAGGCAAAGTGGCCCGGAGCCGGCTGAAGAGTTCGGGGGCCCCGGTCAGCAGCCCGGGAGAACCGCTGAGGCCCCACGTTGGGCGCCAAACTGTTACGGTAAATCTGGGTGCGTATTTGCCCTGCCACCCAGCTCGTCGGACAGAGTCCGCGGGTCCTTGCGGAGGAAAAGGAAGCTCAGCCGGACACAGGAGCAAAATGCGAAGATCCAAGTTTATTGCGCAACAGGTTCAAGATGAGATTGAACCCCGAGAATGGGGTGACATAAACTTTTAAAAGTTCCCTCCATGTCCCAGAATACAGTGCAAGAAAACGTCATGAATACATTATAGGAAGGCTGGGTTTTATGGGTTACATCATGATTACATTACACACGTCATGAATATATTATAGAGAGGCGGGGTTACACTAATTAACATCTAGGGTAAGGGAGGGGGAAATATGCAGAGCAAGGGATGTGCATAAATATACATTTCCTGAGTATCGGTGGCGGCGGGACAATGGGTCGGTGATATGCATCGTCTGCCACCTGGCATTGCCCGGAGGAAGGGCTGGGCAGAACGATCTGACAGGATTAAGGAGTTCCTGTGTACGTGACCTGTCGTCTCGGGGATTATGGAGTCGGGGTAGCATCATGGAGTCCAGAGGAAACTGAGTTAAACGACACCAAGAGCGAGGAAATCGGAGTTGTTGTTGATTTTATATGAATTTCCAAAGGTTCCGATAGCTTCCAGCCTATTCCGTAGTGCTGATCAAAAGCGGAAATAGAATGTATCCATTCTTGCAAAAATGGATACATTGTAACAAGATTTTGACAGTTTTACGAGGTCAGGGGTTTCGATTCCATTGTTCTCGCAGCGGGGGGCCGTCAGCAGCTTGTCAGAAGTGAAATGAGGCGTGCAGTAGCTCCCTGAGCTCGCCTCTGCAGGATGAATGCATGGCCGTGATTGGCTAAAACGCAGGCATAGGAATAAGCGGGGGTACAGGGACACCCGGTCTACTCGTTCTAAGTATGGAGCGCAAATAGGCATAGGGAGAGATAGGGGAATATATTCATATATATGAGCTTATTTCGCTCGTGGAAGGAAGAAGAAAAGGGGTTGTGGGAGAAGTGTGGTGCTTGTGCAACGGTGAGGGGACTGAGGGTGGGCGTACAGTGGGTACCCTCGAGGTCATCGCCTCGGACGTTCAAGGGAGAGGAAGGGGAAAGAGGTACCCCCCCTCCGGTCCGTATCAGGGATGTTTTTCGTTGTTTTTGTTTTGTTTTGTGTTTCAGTAGGATTGTTAATTTTTCTTGATTTTACTGCTTTGGTGTTTTTTGTTTTTTGTTTTGGTAAACCAATTTGCAGGTTTTTAAAAATAAATTTTATTAAATAAATATAAATAAAATAACACAAGCCAAAACACAATCCATCCTGTAGATTTAAGTATCTGTCCACAGTCACCTACTTGTTATCAGAGGCCCAGAATCCACATTCCTTTGTAAAAAAATATGAAATAAAGTCAAACCATTTTTGCAGGCAAAAAAATATTTATTTATTTTTTTAAAACAATGTGTGTGGGGGGGGGAGACAAGAAATTTTCTGCACCGGGTACCACCTGACCTTCCTATGCCACTGGGTCTGGGAAGGGAGCATGGATAAGGCAAATAACAGGCAGATAATATGCCTGGTCTGTTACTTGCATACAATAATAGTCCTGTGTCATGGTATTGCCAGAGAATGTAGGGGAGGAGCAGAGGCAGGCAGAGGGAGGGGGGCAGGAAGTGGCGACTGAGGAAAGAGGGGAAAGCCAGGAGGTGGGACAGCTTACAGATGTTGAACCAGAGCCTCAACACCGCACAGGAAGTTCTGGCACAGACAGTGAAACAATGCTTATTCCGTCTGCCAAGGAAAGGAGAGTGTTAAAGAGGAGGGGGCAGAGGCGTCACGTGAAACTTTCCCGCCTTTTCTGTTGGAGAAGGAGCTGGCATAAGCCACTCCCAGAATCTGAGCCGGAGGATTCGGATGCATGATTGTAATGGGCTGCTTGTACATATGTAAAATAAAGACTGTATATATGTATCTCTGAGTGAGCAGAAGCATTTCTTGCAAAGAGCATTCACAAGCCATCACATCCTGTATATTAGCTAATTTACTATCTTGAGTCGGTAGACCATTTTTCAACGTTAACATATCTCAGTCATAGTGGTTCATATTAACATAATTGGGTTTTTTTACTTTAAACATTAGAGTTTTTCTCGCCAAAGCTCCTGTAGAGAAGCAGTCATGCCACAAGTCCACAATGTGACTTTTAAGTGATCATTTCAAACCCAGGAACCACAACAGTATTCCATCTGATTGGCAGCACATCCTGTCTATCTCTTTGAGTCTCTGCACAAATTATGCTGCTCTTAACACTAGTCAGACAGAACATAAAGTGGCATCTCCTCCCAAATAATGCAGACGGCTCTAGATTAAATACTTCAGCTTAACTGATCTTGATTTGAAGATTCTGAAAAAAGATGAAAGGCCTCCTCTAATGAGAACAACTTGTGGGTCATCCCACGGAATACTCAGATAAATGGTGAAAGTATGCTGATAAGAGAATATGACAGCACCAGCTTGTTATTTTTAAATAGATGAAGTCAGCCTACATGGAGTGGGGAGAGCGAGAGCGAGCCCAAAATTATTACCTGAAATAGCACAATGACGAAACCCCTTCGGAAAGTCTACTGAAGAAACCTCTCAAAAAACTACAGTCTTCCAAATTACAAAACTTGAGAGCTTACCATAGACTCCTAACCTATGTTCTGTTTCTTTTTAAAACAAAACAAAACCAATTTTGCTCCTGATAATTTCAACGGCTGCTAAGGTTGCTGGAAACTACCTGTTCTTGAGATCTCTCTTGCTCTCTCTCTCTCTCCCCCCCCCCCCGTGTGTGTGTGTGTGTGTGTGTGTGTGTGTGTGTGTGTGTGTGTGTGTTCTAAGGGTGGGTGGATCTGTCAGTTTTGGGTTCTCTCTTTTTGTCATTTTTCCAAGCTTGGGTTCAGTTCTCCACATTTCCATATTAGTTTGCCATTAAAAACAGCCCTCATGATAATATACACATTTTTGCAAACCAATTTCCCCTAGAGTTTGGATTTGATATCCCGCTTTATCACTACCCGAAGGAGTCTCCAAGCGGCTAACATTCTCCTTTCCCTTCCTCCCCCACAACAAACACTCTGTGAGGTGAGTGGGGCTGAGAGACTTCAAAGAAGTATGACTGGCCCAAGGTCACCCAGCAGCTGCATGTGGAGGAGCGGAGACGCGAACCCGGTTCCCCAGATTCCAAGACTACCGCTCTTAACCACTACACCACACTGGCCCTAACATGATGCTTTAAAAAACCCAACTAATTTATGCATTTCTAGACACACCTTACCTTGGTATATGAATTTGGGTGCCCATTCTTTGGCTGGGAAGCTGCAATTCAGAGAAGGACAAATTTTGAAGGATGGATGTTTCAGTTTCTGTATTGTTTCAGCAACTGCAGATTTGGTAGGTTTGCCTTTAAATGTGAACTGAACTGAATTTCTCCCCTAATCCCTAGTGTATTCCTAATCTCAATTAATAATAACTTAATGACATAGTCAATCTCTCCCTATAGAGTTGGCAAAGTGGGATATAACTTGAATAAGTGAATGAATGAATCATTGATTCCAATAGGGGCTGTTTTGGCAAAGAGGATTTGCTTCTTTTATTTCTCTAACTACTGAGAGAAATATATTAAAAATTTTTAAAAATGTCCAGTAGCACCTTAGAGACCAACTAAGTTTGTTCTGGGTATACCTGAAAACTACTCAGTTGGTCTCTAAGGTGCTACATTATAATTTTTAAATTCTTTTGGAAGGATTCTTTTAAACTTTCTTAGATCATATAACTTTTTTGAAGACTTGATTCTTTTAAGGGAATTTTTAGGTTTTAAAGAAGAGTCTTTTTAACTATCTTTTTAAATAATTGTTTTAATTTATTTTGACTGTAAATGAGAAACATGCTTTGTCTCTAGTTCCAGGGATGTGACCACAAGGTATCAGATGCCAGAGAAGGGTTGGCTCATTTGGACATACTTTGAGAATTTTTTTTAATTTGCTCATATTAAAAAGAAAAAAAGAAAAGAATCACAAACTTCTGTGAGGGGGCCACTGAAAGTAATGATTTCAAAAGAGCTACTTGAAGTAGGACTAACAGGAACCAACTCATGATGCAATTTAACATGGATTGGGCAGCCTACAGTCCAAAGGCAGGGGCCATAAAAAGCTGAGGCTCTGGACTTGAGAGACGTGCGGCAATGAAGACACTTCACCTTCTGTCATTCTGCCTGCTCATGGTAGCAAATGAGACAAGGAAGTTTGAGGATTGTGAATTGTTTTACAAGCTGAGAGATCTGGGGCTGGATGGCTTTCGCGGTATTGACGTAAAACAATGTGAGTCTTGTTTGTTGGACGTACAATGTCCAGTTGCTCTGTTAGGATAAATGTACACCCAATTTGTTGTGGATCCCAACCTCCCTTTGGTTTCTCATTTCTAGATGACATGTGTAGCAATTTATATGGATTTGTTTGGGTTTTTTGTTTACAGTATTATTATTATCTTTGACCATTTTAAAATAATGTGGCGTATCTGAAAAATGAGAACTGACAGAGCAGGCAAGATTGAAAATAAAGAGCCTTGTGGCACCTTAAAGGCTGACACATTTATGATATAATAAATTTTTATGAACTTCATCAGTTGCAAGATTAAAGGTAAAGGTAAAGGGACCCCTGACCGTTAGGTCCAGTCGTGACCGACTCTGGGGTTGCAGCGCTCATCTTGCTTTATTGGCCAAGGCAGCCAGCGTACAGCTTCCAGGTCATGTGGCCAGCATGACTAAGCCGCTTCTGGCAAACCAGAGCAGCGCACGGAAACACCTTTTACCTTCCTGCCAGAGCGATACCTATTTATCTACTTGCACTTTGATGTGCTTTTGAACTACTAGGTTGGCAGGAGCTCACCCCATCTCAGGGATTCGAACCGCCGCCCTTATGATCGGCAAGTCATAGGCTCTGTGGTTTAACCCACAGCGCCACCCGCGTCCCCAAGATTAAAGGTAGCACTGGATAATTCATAATGTTTTAGGAAAATGTTAAAAGCTGTTAGAAACATTGCTATTTTAAGAATACTGAAATAGAAACAACAGCATTTCAAAACTCAGAATGTCAAAACCAAGAAAGTTTATGTCAATGTTTTGAAAGTGTTTAAACAGTAGGATTTTTTGAGAAGTTTTAAAAATGCTTTTCTGTTTCTGTGTTTGGGAACTGATTTTAGGAAAGAAAGGACACTCTGAGTCCCTGGTTTTTATACTTTGCTTCCCTACCAGATGTCTGTATGGCTGGATTCCCAGCTAATTACAACACTGAATACTACGAGACAGAAGAGGGTGTCCCACACTATGGGCTATTCCATCTGAGCGGCCAGGAATGGTGCTTTAATGAGAGGCGGCCCTCACAGAACAAATGCAACATTTCCTGTGATTGTGAGTGACCCTTTTTTTCCTGCTTGTGCCATGTACTGTATGTCTCAAGATGAGTGGCTTATTTCTAAAAAGACAGGCCATGGATATGTCCCCAAATTTTGCAATGCAATACTCCAGCCAGTAAACTTATGCAAAAGTGCATCTATTAGGGAGAAAGCATGCACAAACAGGCATTAATGATGAACCATGCTAAAGCGGTGTGTGTGTGTGTGTGTGTGTGTGTGTGTGTGTGTGTGCTTGGCCTGAGGAAAGTCTTGAAAGCAGGATAAAGAGAGCTGGATTTGGCCTCTGGGCCCCAGCTTCCACACTTCCTACTCTAAAGCCTATACTCCCAAGACAGCTTGGACGTCCTGAGCACATTAACCAACAGGTGCATGATTCACCAGACTGATGCAATCCCCACTTGCTAACCTGAGCAGGTTTGAAGTTGCCTGGTGCAATTTGGGAGGGGGGGGGGGAGAACCTAAGCAGACTTCCAGAAGGGCAGGGTGCAGGTTAGAGCATGAACTGTGAAACAAATGGTAATTATGTAATGAGACTTTATAGCCTATTATTTCATACATACATGTATGAAATAATAGGCCAGGTTCTGAGAGGGAGCTTCTGCTTCAGTGCCCTGTTCCAAAAATAAAAGCACCCCACCATGCATCCCTAAAGGATTTTTTTAAAAAATGTTATGCAGTCTGCATAAAATTTGCATATGGCAGTTTATTTGTATATATGCAAATTTAGATATAATTGTTATGAAATTACTCGTATAATTACAAGAAGACAAATTTAATTTAATTAATGTACACTTAATTTAAATTACTTAATTTAAATTACTATTATTTAAATAGAAAAACATATTGCCACAGTGTGGAATACATCAAGTGACTCGTGCTCAGCAGACGCCAGGTCCTGATGGGCAACTTCAAGACCTCTTCAGTTCTTGCTTCTTAGGGTTGTTTATCTCTAAACTGAACTTAGACCAGGCAACACTTTAAGTAGAGGGGAGGATATACATGGCTACCCGAACTGTGATCATTATGCAAGTTTCCTATCTGGTAAGGGAGGCCTGGTTCACCTGCCTGAAGTGGTAGAAGTGATTAGAGACCTTCAAGGCCCCTGGGGCTCTCCCTCTTTTTATGGCCCCTGAAGTTTCAATCAGAACTGCCCTCAAATGGGGGCGGGGGGCGGGCCGGCCCGGGGAAAATGATCAAGAACCATTACTGCCCTACCTACCCTCCAACGTGGCTTGGGACCCGGCGCTGGGCTTCCCGGCCTAGGCGAAGAAAATGAGACGAGACCGAGTAGATTCGGCCTTGCCTTTACCCCGCCCCCAACCCAGCTGGCCAATCGCTTGTGGGCAGGGGGCAGGGCTAGGGCAAGGCAAGGCCGGACCCACTTGGCTTAAACTCAATTTCTTCACCTAGGCCGACTTTCTGGGCTGTTGGGGAAGCCTGCCAAGGCCGCTGCCTGTCCCGCTTTGGGCCGCCGCCCCCCTCCGAAAGCGGAGCACGTGGGACAGTGGCGGCGCTGCTGCCCCGTTTTGCCCGCGTGTGGAGCCGGGGGAGCAGCTCAGCAGCGCCCTGGGCACTGGGCCGGTTGGCCTCCTCTTTGCCCCCAGCCTCCCCGGCAGGAAGGTAGGATCCTCCTCCCGAGCAAACAACGGAGGAGGATGGGAAGTTATTTTGAGTGACGCATCTGATCAATGCAATATGCTTAGTTCATAGTTAGCCCACGTGGCTTGCTTCTACACACGTGGCCCTCAGTGATTTTTTCAGACCTGCCTTCTCAGCTCTAGGGTTTGAAAGCTTTGCTAATATTACTGCATTTATTTCTTTTGCTGACATACACTCAAAGGAGCTTGATTAATAGATCCAGAACGCTATGTGCTTGACCACACTTCCAACCCCCAAAGCAGTTGTGTGCCAGTAATTAAAAGAAGACGAGAAAAATCAGCAAAGCAATTCTGTGGCTAACTGACCAATTCCTTTAAATAGGGTCTATTAATGAAGTTCACACTTTTGACAACCAGTCTGATGCTTTTGCAGAAAAATATTCCTAGACACAAGACTTTTATTTTTTATTTTTTAAAGCCCTTTCAGTCTCCCATCTCAAGGCTAAGTACAGCAAACTGTACATTCCCACCCCTCTCCCCAAGGCTGGTGACAAAGCTTATAAAACCATGCTTTTGTGCAGAGTTTTCATTGTGTGTTGGCATTTGTTTTATGTTATTTTTAATGACCAAGTATTTACAGTGGTACCTCGGGTTACAGACGCTTCAGGTTACATACGCGTCAGGTTACAGACTCCGCTAACCCAGAAATAGTACCTCAGGTTAAGAACTTTGCTTCAGGTTGAGAACAGAAATCGTGCTCTGGGGGCGCGGCGGCAGCGGGAGGCCCCATTAGCTAAAGTGGTCTTCAGGTTAAGAACAGTTTCAGGTTAAGAATGGACCTCTGGAACGAATTGAGTACTTAACCCGAGGTACCACTGTATACAGATTCTCAGAGTGGCCTCCAAGTAATTCAAATTGTGCAGAAAAAATGTGTGTGTGTGTGTCTGCAGCGCTTTCAGTGATACAGAGAAAATGTCTTATGGAGAAAACGTCGCAGTAATTTTGAGGATGAAATGTATCACCAACCTTCGCAGAAATTGCTCACGTGCTAGCCTCCATTCTCAGGATGGGGTTACCGTACTAAAATAATCTTATCCGTGTAACATAAAATGAATGTGCCACATTTCCTCTGTCATGGGTCAGTGGGGATTTAGCTTCACTTAACAGCATAACAGCGAAAGGAAAGTCCAATGCTGTAAAGAAAAATATTGCATAGGAACCTGGAATGTAAGAACCATGAACCTGGGTAAGTTGGAGGTGGTCAAAAATGAGATGGCAAGAATAAATATTGACATCCTGGGCATCAGTGAACTAAAATGGACGGGGATGGGCGAATTCAGTTCGGATGACCATCACATCTACTACTGTGGGCAAGAAACCCGTAAAAGAAATGGAGTGGCCCTCATGTCAACAAAAGAGTGGCGAAAGCTGTACTGGGATGCAATCTCAAAAATGATAGAATGAACTCGATACGAATCCAAGGCAGACCTTTTAGCATCACAGTAATCCAAGTTTATGCACCAACTACTGGTGCTGAAGAAACTGAAATTGACCAATTCTATGAAGACTTACAACACCTTATAGAAGTGACACCAAAGAAGGATGTTCTTCTCATTATAGGGGATTGGAATGCTAAAGTAGGGGGACTTCTGGGTTAGCGCCATCGGCTAATGGCGGATTCCCTCCGAGCTCCCAAAATCCCTCCAGAGGGGGTTTTGGGACATTACAAGAATGGCTGAAGGAAGGGAAATTCAAGCTAAAGTGGACAGAGTTTTTCTTCTCTTGGGAAAGTTACAAGGCCAAATTGATGTTTTGGCTACCAATGTTGCAACTCTGGACTTAACAGTAAACAAACTCATTGAATTTGATAAGGACTTGATTCAGGAAGTTCATGCAGCTGGACAAGAGGAGAAACTGGAGAGTTTTGAGAGTGTGGAGAAAGAGATATATGTTGTTTCTGAGGAAAAGGAAGGAGGAGACGCAATGTTGCAGATGACAAAGGAGAGCCAGAGGCCTGACACGATGGCTACAAAGGAAAATAAGAACTTGATAATGAAAATCTGGTTTGAATTGGAGATTGAAGAATGGAGAGATCTCCTTATGTGGAGATCTGAAGACCCAAGGATTACAAAATTGATTAAGGTGGAAGTCGGAGCTTTGGGGACATTTGGATTTGAAAGGAGTAAGAAACAAGATCTGGGCTCCACTTTTAAGTATGGAGGTCTGGCTGGAAGAAACATGGACCCTATCGGGCTAGAGCTTCTCCGAGATTTGGTGTTTAATACTAAGGACTATCAAAAAAAACGGCAGAGAGGAATTGAGAGAGAATTAAGAGCCTCGGACGTGAGATCTCCAGGCTGATAGTAGACTAAGACTGATGGACATTTGTTGGGGATTGAAACCGGGAGAGGGGAAGGGGTGGGGTTTGGGAATCCAAAGGGTGTACAATTATAATCTGTCTTTCTTTTCTTATTTTGTTTTGTTATTAGTATGAAAATTGGAGAATTCGTGGAAGGGAATTTGGGTCGACTTTAGAAAAAAGTTTTAAGAATGAGCACTGATGTTTATAAGGTAAAATTGGTTTGTTAAAATGAACTAAATATAAAAAGGTTAAAAATTGGGGATAAGAACTTGTTGAATTAACAATCTGAATTGGAATATAAGAAGGGGAGGTGTGGGGAAGTCAGGGAAATATGTTATAGAAAAATAAGGATTGTAAAATGTATGTGTTTTTAATTTTTTTTTGTTTTCTTTTTTGACTTTTTAATGTATTAAAGTGGAAAATTTCAATAAATATCTTTTTTTAAAAAAAAGGAATGCTAAAGTAGGGAGTCAAGAGATAAAAGGAACAACTGGCAAGTTTGGCCTTGGAGATCAAAACGAAGCAGGGCAAAGGCTAATAGAGTTCTGTCAAGAGAACAAGCTGGTCATCACAAACACGCTTTTCCAACAACACAAGAGACGACTCTACACATGGACATCACCAGATGGGCAGCATCGAAATCAGATTGATTATATTCTCTGCAGCCAAAGATGGAGAAGCTCTATACAGTCAGCAAAAACAAGACCTGGAGCTGACTGTGGCTCAGATCATCAGCTTCTTATAGCAAAATTCAAGCTTAAACTGAAGAAAGTAGGAAAAACCACTGGGTTGGTAAGATACAATCTAAGTCAAATCCCTTATGAATACACAGTGGAAGTGAGGAACAGGTTTAAGGATTTAGATTTGGTGGACAGAATGCCTGAAGAACTATGGATGGAGCCTCGTAACATTGTACAGGAGGCAGCAACGAAAATCATCCCAATGAAAAGGAAATGCAAGAAAGCAAAGTGGCTGTCCAATGAGGCCTTACAAATAGCGGGGGAGAGAAGGCAAGCAAAATGCGAGGGAGATAGTGAAAGATACAGGAAATTGAATGCAGATTTCCAAAGAATAGCAAGGAGAGACAAGAAGGCCTTCTTAAACGAGCAATGCAAACAAATAGAGGAAAACAACAGAATGGGAAGAACCAGAGATCTGTTCAAGAAAATTGGAGATATGAAAGGAACATTTCGTACAAAGATTACCATAATAAAGGACAAAAGTGGTAAGGACCTAACAGAAGCAGAAGACATCAAGAAGAGGTGGCAAGAATACACAGAGGAATTATACCAGAAAAATATGGATGTCTCGTACACCCCAGGTAGTGTGGTTGCTGACCTTGAGCCAGACATCCTGGAAAGTGAAGTCAAATGGGCCTTAGAAAGCACTGCAAATAACAAGGCCAGTGGAAGTGATGGTATTCCAGCTGAACTATTTAAAATTTTAGAAGATGATACTGTTAAGGTGCTACCCTCAATATGCCAGCAAATTTGGAAAACTCAGCAGTGGCCAGAAGATTGGAGAAGATCAGTCTACATCCCAATCCCAAAGAAGGGCAGTGCCAAAGAATGCTCCAACTACCGCACAATTGCACTCATTTCACACGCTAGCAAGGTTATGCTTAAAATTTTACAAGGAAGGCTCAAGCAGTATGTGGATCGAGAACTCCCAGAAGTGCAAGCTGGATTTAGAAGAGGCAGAGGAACCAGAGACCAAATTGCAAACATGCGCTGGATTATGGAGAAAGCTAGAGAGTTCCAGAAAGACATCTACTTCTGCTTCATTGACTATGCAAAAGCCTTTGACTGTGTTGACCACAGCAAACTATGGCAAGTTCTTAAAGAAATGGGAGTGCCTGATCACCTCATTTGTCTCCTGAGAAATCTCTATGTGGGACAAGAAGCTACAGTTAGAACTGGGTATGGAACAACTGATTGGTTCAAAATTGGGAAAGGAGTATGGCAAGGCTGTATATTGTCTCCATGCTTATTTAACTTATATGCAGAATTCATCATGCGAAAAGCTAGGCTGGATGAATCCCAAGCCGGAATTAAGATCACTGGAAGAAATATCAACAACCTCAGATATGCAGATGACACAACCTTGATGGCAGAAAGTGAGGAGGAATTAAAGAAGCTTTTAATGAGGGTGAAAGAGGAGAGCGCAAAATATGGTCTGAATCTCAACATCAAAAAAACGAAGATCATGGCCACTGGGCCCATCACCTCCTGGCAAATAGAAGGGGAAGAAATGGAAGCAGAGATAGATTTTACTTTCTTGGGCTCCGTGATCACTGCAGAGGGTGACAGCAGTCACAGAATTAAAAGACGCCTGCTCCTTGGGAGAAAGGCGATGGCAAACCTAGACAGCATCTTAAAAAGCAGAGACATCACCTTGCCAACAAAGGTCCGTATAGTTAAAGCCATGGTTTTCCCAGTAGTGATGTATGGAAGTGAGAGCTGGACCATAAAGAAGGCTGATCGCTGAAGAATTGATGCTTTTGAATTATGGTGCTGGAGAAGACTCTTGAGAGTCCCATGGACTGCAAGAAGATCAAACGCATCCATTCTTAAGGAAATCAGCCCTGAGTGCTCACTGGAAGGACAGATCGTGAAGCTGAGGCTCCAGTACTTTGGCCACCTCATGAGAAGAGAAGACTCCCTGGAGAAGACACTGATGCTGGGAAAGATGGAGGGCACAAGGAGAAGGGGGCGACAGAGGACGAGATGGTTGGATAATGTTTTCGAGGTTACCAGCATGAGTTTGACCAAACTGCGGGAGGTAGTGGAGGACAGAGGTGCCTGGCGTGCTCTGGTCCATGGGGTCACGAAGAGTCGGACACGACTAAACGACTAAACAACAACAAAACCAGCATAACACTTAACAACTCGATGACATAACATCAAGCCACACTTGGATTATTTACTTCTGTGTGCTTGTGTGCCAGCTCTCTCTATCTGAGCTGGCTCCCTGCCTGTTACGTTACATGCGGGTGGGGTTCCTCTCTGTGTAAAGTCTTCAAGCTGGCCCTGCATGCGCCTGACAAATCTGCCCCATTGTCAAAATTTATCTTTCCCCCCACCTCCAGTCTCCGTTGTTGTGCGTCCTGGCTGAGGGGGAAAAACAGGAGACGGGTGGCCATCGGTCAGGGATGGTCTAGTTGAGATTCCTGCATTGCCCCTCGATGACACTCAGGGATCCCTTCCAACTCTACAATTCTCTGGTGCAGGTTTGTGCAGAGTTTTAGGTACAAGTTGTACTCCTCCTGGTACTCCTCCTCCTTCTGGTCACGGACTCTTCCAGTCAGGTTGGCTAGCTCCGAAAAACCCATCATCTTCATCTGCCATTCCTCCACTGTTGGGACTTCTTGTGTTTTCCAATTCTTAGCTAACAAAATTCTTGCTGCAGATGTAGCATACAAAAACAATTTAACATCTTTCTTGGGCAATTCCAGACCTGTTATTCCAAGAAGAAAGGTCTCTGGTTTTTAATAAATGTATATTTCAACATTTTTTTCAGTTCATTATAAATCTTCTCTCAGAAGTCTTTCACCTTGGGGCAGGTCCACCACATATGATAAAAGGTACCCTCCTTTTCTTTACATTTCCAACATAAATTATCACTGTTGTGGTAATTTTTTGCTAATTTTACAGGGGTTAAGTACCATCTATACATCATTTTCATAATATTTTCCTTTAACACTGTACATGCAGTGAACCTGACCCCTTTCTTCCACAATCTTTCCCTGTCTTCAAACATTATGTTGTGTCCCACATCTCTTGCCCAGTCTATCATCACAGATTTAACTTGTTCATCCTTTGTATGCCATTCCAACAATAAATTACACATTTTGGACAAATTTTTAACTTTGGAGTCCAACAATTCCTGTTTCCAATTTAGTTTTTTCTGAAGCAAAACCATTTTTCTTATCTAATTTATACAATTCATTGATCTGGTGATAATGTAACCAATTTATCTTATCTTTAATTTGATCAAATTGTTTTAATTTATAACCCTCTTTGTCTTCCAATAGCAGGTCTTAATATCTCAACCATTTGGTTTCCATATTTAACTTTTTCTGTTTTTTAAAAAAGATATTTATTAAAGTTTTAATAGTTACAGAAAAAAGAAACAAGAAACAAGAAACAATAAAAAGCTCGACTTCCGGAGGCGGCGCGAAACGGCAATGGCGGTCCTCTTCGCGCTGTGAAGGGGAAGCTCTGCGGAAACGGGTCTTCCGCTACGGCAAAGCGGAGACCCACTTAGGAAACCCACAAGCTGTGAAAGCCTGTGGTCGTGGGACCCGGCGGGCACCAGAAGCGCCCCCAGAAACGAGGAAGGGACCCCATAAGGAGCCCCGGAACGTGGACGGGTGGCGCGGTGCTGTGGGTCGATCGCTATTCCCGTGGAGTGAAGCCGCACAGCCGCTGCCGATGAGCGCTGACCTTTTTTCCTGGGAACATTTGACTGCAAAAGCAACAACCCGTGAGTAGAAAAACGGAAGAAATTTGGGACTAAAATTTAATGTGAAATTTGGCTGAAAGCGGGAGACGTAACCAGGAAGTCCGTCTTCCGTTTCTGTTCAAAGAGCCAAAGCAAAAGACTTTGAAGTCTGGAGCCTTTGAAGTAGCCTTTAAAGTAACCAACCATTGCATCACAGAAAATAGCTTTCAACATTAAGGATTTAACTTTTTTGTGCATTGCTTTTCTGCCATGGACTGTGCTTAAACCTCTCCCCGTGGAACTTAAATTCTACTGTGAACCCCAGGCGGGGGGCTGCCTGAAAAATAGAGCTGTCAGACTGCAGACTTTGATATTTAGAAACTTGGTCTTTGTTACATCTGAGTGTTACTGGAGCTGTTACATTGGAACATTGCTTATACTTTTCTTATACCTTTCGGAGACACTGTTTCACATTTAAGACCAACTCTACTGGCTTTAAGAGACCTGAAGGTCCTTTGGAAATTGGAGGTTTGCTGAACATTGTTTGAGTTTTTTCAAGTTTGTTTTCTTCCCTCAAGTATTCTGTTGAGCTCCCTCTAGAGGATTGTGGATTTACAACGTTACGTGACTGTCAGAGACTGCTTGCAGGTCCCAGCTCACAGAAGACCAACGCTAGCCAGCAGAACTGTACAAAGTCTTTATTGAAGTTTAGTTCCCATTTTCAAACCCTAGCGTGCGTCTCTACGTCTAGACCCTAGACCAGCGAAGCCTCGTCTGAGTCTCCGCCCCCTGTACACCAGTTTAAGACTCTAGCCTTACTCCACCTTCTACGTTTCTCCTTCCTCCTCTGGGTCCTACTACCCCCCTTGGTGCCTTCCTTCCTGGACGCCTCGGAAGCGGACCCTTCGGACTCCTCCCCCTCTCTTCGGCGGGCTTTGGGACCCGGCTCCCTCTCCGGGCTGCTCATTGCGCCCCCCTCTTGTACATTTGAACTTGGCGCGCGCGCGCTGCTCCTGACCTTCCTTTTGACCGTTTCCTCGCTCTCTGATGCAGGCGTGGCTAACCCTGACTCATGTCCTTCCGCTGACGGAAAGCTGCCTGCTGCCGATGCTTGGGACTCCTCCCCCTTACTGCTCTCCGGTGGGGAAGCTGGTCCCGATTTCCAGCTGCTGCTCTCTGAGTCCCCTCTGGCCCCTCCTTCCTGGGGTGTTCCCTCTGGCAACCCCCTAGCTCTGACCACGGGAGCCCCTTTCTGTGAATCCTCTGATTCGCTGGAGAGACTTAGAGACCTCGGATGGCTATCATCGCTGACCTCTCCCTCGGATTCCTCTCCCTCGGTCTCCAATCCCTCCCTTTCCTGTCCCTCTGCTCCTGAACCCCTGACATCCATCCCCCCCTCGAAGCCCCCCCTTCCCCCCTCCCCTCCTTCCGGTGTGGGTACTGGGTGCTCCGTCGTAGCGGGGGTGCGTGCAGGATACAGTTCGTCCCCCATGTACTCGTCGACCTCGCTCTCCTCTGCCTCCATCTCTCTGTCTCCGTGCTCGAACCCCACGTTGTCCCCCAACACGTCCATGTCCGTCTCGCCCCCCTCCCCCTCTTCGGGTGGTCCCAGCCAAGGACCCCGCAGCCACTTCCTGCGCCACTGCTCCTCTGGTTGATCGTCCCACCAATACGAGTGGTCTGAGGCAGACCCTGGTGGCGAACCCACCTGGGAGCTTGGGACTGGTGCCTGTTCCTCGTCCGAGGCGAACCCCTGGAATGTGCTGGCTGAAAGAGTGGGTGTGAAGAGCCAGTCGTCGAAATACTCTGCTGGCATGGGCCTGTGCGGGAAGATGGCATGAAACTCCTCTTTGAGCAGAGGCTCCTCCAAGGCATAGTCCGGTACCCAGCTGTTGGCACTGGCCGGGGTACCCTCTCTGGCTAGGAGATATTCTACTCCCTCTTCCCCCCATCTCTAGTCTAAAATCTCTGTGACCTCGTTGATGTGCCCCCTCCTTGGCGACCCCCCCTTTCTGGGCCCTTCCCTGAGCGGGTCTGGTGCTGTGTCTGGCTCCTGAAATCTATGAGGTGCTTTGTAGGGCGTGAGCACCGATCTATGGAACACCGGATGCATTCTGGAACCTTCCGGAAGAGCCAACCGGAAGGCCACTGGATTGACCTGTGCCTGGACTTGGTAAGGTCCTAGCTGCTTATGCCCTAGCTTCTTCTTCGCTAACGATCTGGTCGGCACTGCTTGCGCTGCTAACCAGACCCAGTTTCCCACCTGTATGTCTTCCCCAACTCTTCTGTGTCTGTCAGCCTGCACCTTGTATGCATGCTTTGCTAGTTCTAACTGCCTCCTGAGTTGTTCGTGGACTTCCTGCAACTCCGACGCTAAGGCTTCCGCTGCCTGTGGCTCCCCCTCCCCCACTCTCGCTAAACCCGGGAAGGTTCTGGGATGCCTCCCGTTGTTGGCGAAGAACGGCGTCACCCCCGTCGACACGTGCTTCGTATTGTTGTAAGCGAACTCGGCGAGTGGCAGGTAGTCCACCCATGTCGTGGGCTGCTGATTGGCGTAGCATCTCAGGTACTGCTGCATGATGGCGTTGACCCTCTCCGCTTGCCCGTTGGTCTGTGGGTGTCTCGCCGACGCCAAATTGACTTTGACGTTCAGAATGCCCATCAGCTTCTGCCAGAAGTTCGAGATGAACTGTCGCCCCCGGTCGGAGAGAATAGACCGTGGCAGACCGTGGACTTTGAACACGTGGTCTATGAACAGTTTGGCGGTCTGCTCTGCCGTGGCTACCTTCGCACACGGAATGAAGTGTGCCATTTTAGTAAACATGTCCACCACCACTAGCACTGCTGTCTTTCCCCTCGAGCTGGGCAGATCCGTGACGAAGTCCAGGGCCACCCTCTCCCACGGTTCAGACGGTGTCTGCAGCGGTTCCAGCAGTCCCGCCGGCGGTTTGTGAACTGACTTGGCCCTTTGGCAGGTGTCACATCTCGAGACGTAATCCGCTACTTCCCCCCGCATCTTGGGCCACCAAAAGTCTCTGGCTACTAGTTCGACAGTCTTTTCTTTGCCAAAGTGCCCGGCGGTGGGAGCGTCGTGTAGCTGCTGCAGGACCCTTGCGCGGAGGTCGTCTCCCGGCACGTAGAGTGCTCCCTTGTGGAGGAGCAACCCATCGCGTATCTGGAACTCGTCGGCCCTCGCTGTGCCCCTGTGCACCTCCTCCATCTTGGCCTGTGCGAAGGGGTCTTCCCGCAGCGCGCGACGTACGGCGTCCAGGTCCACGCCACGCTTCCGGTGCGAAAATGTGCTTGGCCGCCGCCGGTGCCGCCTCCTCAAGGTATTGCGGCTTTCTGGACAATGCATCCGCCATCACGTTGTTGTCGCCTGGAATGTACTCTATCTTGAAGTCGAAGTCCGCGAAGAACTCTGCCCATCTAATGTGTCTCTGGTTGAGGAACCTAGCCGTGCGCCAGTACTCCAGATTCTTGTGGTCCGTGTGGACCTGCACTGTATGTCTGGCTCCGATGAGGAAGTGCCTCCATGCCTTGAATGCTGCATGTATGGCTAGCAACTCCCTGTCCCAGATAGTGTAATTCTGCTCCGATTTGCTGAGCTTCCTCGAGTAGAAGGCGCACGGCCTCCAGTCCCCCTGCTGGTCTTGTTGCAACAGGACAGCTCCCACGGCTCTATCTGAGGCGTCTGTCTCCACCCTCATGGGTCTGCTGGGATTCACATGCAGCAGCTGCTCTTCTGACGCGAAGAGCCGCTTGAGTTTCTGAAAGGACTGCTCCGCTTGCTCCGTCCAGATGAATTTCTTCTTCTTGGAGCTGAGCGTGTCGGTGATGGCCGCTGTCTGCATGGCAAAGCCCTTGATGAACTTGCGGTAAAAGTTGGCAAAGCCGACAAACCGCTGGACTTCCTTCCGATTGCGTGGGCTTTTCCAATCCAAAACTGCGCGAACCTTGGCGCTGTCCATGGCGAGCCCCTTGTCCGACAACTTGTAGCCCAGGAAATCCACCTCCGTCACGTCGAACTGGCACTTCTCCAGCTTGGCGTACAGCCTGTGCTCCTTCAGTCTCTGCAGAACTTCCCTGACATCCCTCTCGTGCGCCTCTCGCGATTCTGAAAAAATCAGGATGTCGTCCAGGAAGCATACGCACTTCTTGTAAAGGAGCCCCGCCAGCACATGATGCATAAAGGCTTGGAAAGTGTGAGAGCCATTTTGTAATCCGAAGGGCATAACTCTGTATTCGTATGTGCCCAGTGGCGTGAACATGGCCGTCTTCCACTCGTCGCCGTCGCGCATGCGAATCAGGTTGTACGCCCCACGTAGATCCAACTTGGTGAAAACGCGTCCTTTCCGCACCGTCGCGAGCAGGTCGTCTATCTTGGGCATGGGGAAAGCTGAGGGCTTGGTTTTCGAATTTAAAATTCTGAAGTCCACCACCAGCCTCCGTTGGGGCGTGTCCCGCTTCTTCACAAAGAATACTGTACTGCCTCCCACCGCTTTTGACTCCCGGATGAACCCACGCTTCAAATTGTGATCTATGAACTCCCTGAGTTCCTGCAGTTCATCCTCAGACATGGAGTACAGTTTCCCAGTCGGCAGCGTCGCCCCCGGCAGGAGGTCAATCTTGCAATCATAAGGTCTGTGAGGAGGTAGCTTGTCCGCCTCCTTCTCGCAGAATACCTCCAAAAACTCCGCATACTTGAGGGGTACTGCTTGCAGCGTGCCCAACTGTAATCGCGTGTCCTCCTCTTCCCCTTCTGGGCTGGGTATAATGCAGTGTTCTGCACAGTAGGAGGATCCAAAAGTCAGTTGGCGCTGGTACCAAGCCAATGCTGGGCTGTGCCTGTGCAGCCAACTCATGCCTAATACTACAGGCGTGTCCGACAGTTGGGTGACATTGAAGCTGATGACCTCCCGGTGATTCCCAATTTGCATCACCATCGGCGGTGTCTGCTGCACCACCTGCCCCCCTAGCAGTTCCCTGCCATCCACCGTGACAACCTTCAGGGGCAGTGTGGCTGGCAGTAGCGCTATGTTTTGTTGTTGAATGAACTCCAGTCCTATAAAGTCTGCATTACTGCCAGAGTCAATTGTAATAGGCACTTCTAAGGTGAGTCCATTGGGCAGCTGGAGCGATGCGGTGAGCTGCACCACTGGTTTGGGCGGGAGGGGGTCTGTGGGCTGTAAAATCTCTGGGGACTTCCTCACTGACTCGTCTGGCTGGGCCCCAGTGCCTCCTATTCCAGCCAGACTTC
The DNA here is from genome assembly GCF_964188315.1 of Podarcis muralis. Classification (NCBI taxonomy): domain Eukaryota; kingdom Metazoa; phylum Chordata; class Lepidosauria; order Squamata; family Lacertidae; genus Podarcis; species Podarcis muralis. The sequence goes on along the minus strand of NC_135671.1, from coordinate 41,932,191 downwards.
GTCGTTTCCCTGCTGTGGTTCTCTCTGCTGAGTTGTTTCCAATACTGTCACTGAAGCTGCAGTGTGCTTGTGGATCCTCTGGGGACACTCTTTCGCCATGTGCTCTCCACTCTCACATATATAGCACTTCCTGTTCCTTCTAGGCAGCTTCGGTTTTACTGCTCCCGGTGTTAAGGCTCTGGTAGCTGAGTGAGCCCTAGCACCGCCAATCTCCATCTGCTCTTCGCCCCCTCCCTGTGGAGGCGTGGACTGCGCACGCGCTGCTTCTCTAGGCAAGAGGGAGGGCACTCTCGCTGGTGTGCGTCCCCAACGCCCTTCTTCTTTGCTCCATGGGCGTTCCTCCTGCCTCACCCCAATCGACAACGCTCTTTCAACCACTTGCTGAGTGGTTGTGGGTCTCTCTCCCCGTGCCATCTCATCCTTGATCTGTGGGCTCAATCCCTCCAAAAAAAGGTCTCTAACTGGCGGAGAATCCTTATCCCAATTCAGAGCGTTGACCAATGCAAAAAACCGGGAATGATACTGCCTTACGCTGGCTTTCCCTTGTCTTAGCCCAAATATGTCTTTCCGGGCAATGTCAATGTCTATGTTAGATAAGAAACAGGAGTCCATTGCTTTAATGAATGCATCTGCGCTTTGGAGCGCTGGATCCTTATCCCTCCACAGATTGCGCAGCCATGCTTTCGCGTCCCCATGCAGATGAGACAAAATAAATCCCACTTTCTCCCGCTCATCTCTAAAGTCTTTATCCAGCAGCTTCAGCGCAAACAGCACATCTGCTCGGAAATTGGGGTACTGCTGCAAATTCCCATCAAAATGAGATACAATGCTGCCTCCTCTCTTCCCCAGCCCAATCCCCTCGGATCTGGGTCCCGGTATCCCCTGCTTCACAAGCCCTTCCAACCTGGCTTGAAGATCTCTGCAGGCAGCTGCCGCTTCTTCCTCTCTCTTCCTGGATGCGATTATTTCAGCGCTGAGTTGTGTCACCGCTTCTTCCAGGGAAGCTATTTTCTGTTCTGTAGTCATCTCCCCTGACTTTTGTGAGCTCGCAAGGCACCAGTCTTCTGCCCTCCCTGCCTCGCTCCCGCAGCGATGCTTGAGGCGAAGAAAACCGATGAAACGTGAGACGAGGCTTACTGTCAGAGACTGCTTGCAGGTCCCAGCTCACAGAAGACCAACGCTAGCCAGCAGAACTGTACAAAGTCTTTATTGAAGTTTAGTTCCCATTTTCAAACCCTAGCGTGCGTCTCTACGTCTAGACCCTAGACCAGCGAAGCCTCGTCTGAGTCTCCGCCCCCTGTACACCAGTTTAAGACTCTAGCCTTACTCCACCTTCTACGTTTCTCCTTCCTCCTCTGGGTCCTACTACCCCCCTTGGTGCCTTCCTTCCTGGACGCCTCGGAAGCGGACCCTTCGGACTCCTCCCCCTCTCTTCGGCGGGCTTTGGGACCCGGCTCCCTCTCCGGGCTGCTCATTGCGCCCCCCTCTTGTACATTTGAACTTGGCGCGCGCGCGCTGCTCCTGACCTTCCTTTTGACCGTTTCCTCGCTCTCTGATGCAGGCGTGGCTAACCCTGACTCATGTCCTTCCGCTGACGGAAAGCTGCCTGCTGCCGATGCTTGGGACTCCTCCCCCTTACTGCTCTCCGGTGGGGAAGCTGGTCCCGATTTCCAGCTGCTGCTCTCTGAGTCCCCTCTGGCCCCTCCTTCCTGGGGTGTTCCCTCTGGCAACCCCCTAGCTCTGACCACGGGAGCCCCTTTCTGTGAATCCTCTGATTCGCTGGAGAGACTTAGAGACCTCGGCTGGCTATCATCGCTGACCTCTCCCTCGGATTCCTCTCCCTCGGTTCCTGAACCCCTGACAGTGACTTTGTTCATTTGCACTCTACCTTCTTATCTTGTTGTTTACTCTCTGGGCCTGTGGATTCCCATGGGATTACACATAGTTTGACCTTGACTATCAGACGGTTTTGGAATGAGTGGTGCCGCGAAGACAAGAGCAGCTAAAGCAAGAGCTAAACAAACAACTATGACTTTAACCTCACAGCCGCTTAGATCATCTGTGCCTGCTGTTTTGGAGATAGAGGGCAGATCATCTGTCCCTGCTGACTTGGGGACAGAAGAAGAAGGAATTGAGCAAGGTTTGTTGGAAGGCATGGCTGCTGGAGAGTCTAAATCGGTATTAGATAGAATATTTGAAAAATTGGAAGTTTTGGACAAAAAAGCGGATGAACAAACGGCTAAGGTCGATCAAAATACAGCTAGTGTCAACAAATTAACTGAACAAGTTGCTCTGAATGCACAAGCAATTGGGAAATTATCTGAAGCTACTACAGAAAATCGTAAATTGGCGGAGGAAGCCAATAAAAAAGTTGAAGCTTTACAGAAAGAGGTAACACCACTGCATAAACAGATTGGTGAGCAGCAGGCCTACTTGTCTATGATAGAACTACGGAATCGGGAAAATAATCTGAGATTGAGGTTAATTCCAAAACTTGAGCAAGGTAATTTAATTGAGTTTCTGACAAAAGAATTTTCCAAGTTTTGGAATTTGGAAGAAGAAAAAGACTTTAAAATCCTGACTGCCTTTAGACTTGGAAAAGTAACAAGGAAAGACAGGGCCAGAGACTGCCTGATTATTTTGAGATCTAAGGAGGAAAGAGACAAAATATTAGGCTTACACTACGAGAAGTCACTTGAAATTCAGGACAAAAGAGCAGAGATATTCAAAGACATCCCAAAACAGCTTTTGGACCTTAGATCCACCTATACAGAGCTATCACGACTTTTGAGGAGCAATTTAATTGCCTTCAGGTGGGAATTCCCCCAGGGATTATCATTTACATTCAGAGGGAAGAAAGTGAGAATTAAAACAGCCGACGACAAAGAAAAGTTTCTGAGTGCTTACGGAGAGGATCTTCAGAAGGGGATTGAAAGACCGCCAGGACTTGGGCCACCGCCTGCACCTACACCTGTGAGACCTGAGGATCAGGAGAAAGAGAAAGTACCACCACCACTACCAACAAACGAATAACATACTCGTCCAGGATGTCTCTGCAACTTCTTAGTTGGAATATTAATGGCTGTAATTCCCCGGAAAAAAGGGGGGGGGAATTCATATCCTGAAGAAAGAACAATTGGACATTATTTGCCTGCAAGAAACACATAGAATCATAGAATCATAGAATCATAGAATCATAGAGTTGGAAGAGACCACAAGGGCCATCGAGTCCAACCCCCTGCCAAGCAGGAAACACCATCAGAGCACTCCTGACATATGGTTGTCAAGCCTCTGCTTAAAGACCTCCAAAGAAGGAGACTCCACCACACTCCTTGGCAGCAAATTCCACTGTCGAACAGCTCTTACTGTCAGGAAGTTCTTCCTAATGTTTAGGTGGAATCTTCTTTCTTGTAGTTTGGATCCATTGCTCCGTGTCCGCTTCTCTGGAGCAGCAGAAAACAGCCTTTCTCCCTCCTCTATGTGACATCCTTTTATATATTTGAACATGGCTATCATATCACCCCTTAACCTCCTCTTCTCCAGGCTAAACATGCCCAGCTCCCTTAGCCGTTCCTCATAAGGCATCATTTCCAGGCCTTTGACCATTTTGGTTGCCCTCCTCTGGACACGTTCCAGTTTGTCAGTGTCCTTCTTGAACTGTGGTGCCCAGAACTGGACACAGTACTCCAGGTGAGGTCTGACCAGAGCAGAATACAGTGGCACTATTACTTCCCTTGATCTAGATGCTATACTCCTATTGATGAGGCCCAGAATTGCATTGGCTTTTTTAGCTGCCGCGTCACACTGTTGGCTCATGTCAAGTTTGTGGTCAACCAAGACTCCTAGATCCTTTTCACATGTACTGCTCTCAAGCCAGGTGTCACCCATCTTGTATTTGTGCCTCTCATTTTTTTTGCCCAAGTGCAATACTTTACATTTCTCCCTGTTAAAGTTCATCTTGTTTGTTTTGGCCCAGTTCTCTAATCTGTCAAGGTCGTTTTGAAGTGTGATCCTGTCCTCTGGGGTGTTAGCCACCCCTCCCAGTTTGGTGTCATCTGCAAATTTGATCAGGATGCCCTTGAGTCCATCATCCAAGTCGTTGATAAAGATGTTGAATAAGTCCGGGCCCAAGACAGAACCCTGTGGCACCCCACTAGTCACTCTTCTCCAGGATGAAGAGGAACCATTGATGAGCACCCTTTGGGTTCGGTCAGTCAGCCAGTTACAAATCCACTGAGTGGTAGCATAGTCAAGACCGCATTTTACCAGCTTCTTTACAAGAATATCATGGGGCACCTTGTCAAATGCCTTGCTGAAATCAAGGTAGACTACATCCACTGCGTTCCCTTCATCTACCAGGCTTGTAATTCTGTCAAAAAACGAGATCAGGTTAGTCTGACATGACTTATTTTTCAGAAATCCATGCTGACTATTGGTGATCACAGCATTCCTTTCTAGGTGCTCACAGACTGTTTGCTTAATGATCTGCTCCAGAATCTTCCCTGGTATTGATGTCAGACTGACTGGGCGGTAATTATTTGGGTCCTCTCTTTTCCCCTTTTTGAAAATAGGGACAACATTTGCCCTCCTCCAGTCTGCCGGGACTTCGCCTGTTCTCCAGGAATTCTCAAAGATGACTGCCAGTGGTTCTGAAATCACATCTGCCAGTTCTTTTAATACTCTTGGATGCAGTTCATCTGGCCCTGGAGACTTGAATACATCTAGACTAGCCAAGTATTCTTGTACTATCTCCTTAGTTATTCTGGGCTGTGTTTCCTCTGCTGAATCATTTGCTCCAAATTCTTCAGGTCGGGCATTGTTTTCTTTATCGGAGAAGACTGAGGCAAAGAAGGCATTGAGGAGTTCAGCCCTTTCTGTGTCCCCTGTTTGCATTTCACCATCTTCTCCTCTGAGTGACCCCACGGTTTCTTTGTTCTTCCTTTTGCTACGAACATACCCATAAAAGCCTTTTTTGTTGCTTTTAACCTCTCTAGCAAGCCTGAGTTCATTTTGTGCTTTAGCTTTTCTGACTTTGTGTCTACACGTGCTGGCTATTTGTTTGAATTCCTCTTTGGTGGTTTCCCCCCTTTTCCATTTTTTGTACACATCCTTTTTTAATCTTAACTCAGTTAAAAGTTCTTTAGATAGCCACCCTGGCTTCTTTAGGCACCTTCCATGTTTCCGTCTCATTGGTATTGCCTGAAGTTGTGCTTTTACTATCTCCCTCTTAACAAACTCCCAGCCATCTTGAACTCCCTTTCCTTTTAGTATTACTGTCCATGGGATCTCACCCAGCACTTCCCTAAGCTTTATGAAGTCGGCTTTCTTAAAGTCGAGAAATTGAGTCCTAGTATGCTTGGCTGCTCCTTTCCGCTGTATAGTAAACTTCAGAAGAGCATGATCACTCGCGCCTAATGATCCTTCCACTTCTACCCCACTAACCAGGTCATCAACATTGGTTAGGACCAGATCTAAAATGGCTGTTCCTCTTGTTGCTTCTCCCACTTTCTGGACAATGAAGTTGTCTGCAAGGGCAGTGAGGAATCTGTTTGACCTTATGCTCTTGGCTGAGTTTGACATCCAACAAATATCCGGGTAATTGAAGTCCCCCATTACTACTATCTCCCTTCCTTTTGCATGCTTGGCCATCTGTTCCAGGAAGGCATCATCTATGTCCTCCGTTTGGCTTGGGGATCTATAGTAAACTCCCACAATGAGGTCACTGTTATTCTTCTCTCCCTTAATTTTGACCCAAATGCTCTCACTTTGGCTTTGAGGTTCTAAATCTTGGATCTCTTCACAGGTATACACATCCCTGACATATAACGCCACTCCTCCTCCTTTCTTGTCTGGTCTGTTTCTTTGAAATAGATTGTATCCCTCCATTATTACATTCCAATCGTGGGATTTATCCCACCAGGTTTCAGTGATTCCTATTATGTCATATTTAGTTTGCTGTACCAGGAGCTCAAGCTCATCTTGTTTATTTCCCATGCTTTGCGCATTAGTGTACAGACATTGAAGTCCATTAATCATTCCCCCGTGTCTCTTATTTAAGGATTTTCTCCTCCCACCACTAGGTCTGCATGCTCTTTGCTCCATTCGGTCTATGACATTTGGATGATCATCTTCATCAATTGATAGACTCCTACCTTCAGGAGCACTGTCTCCCTCCCCCACATTAGTCAGTTTAAAGCCCTCCTGATGAGGTTTCTGAGATTTTTTGCAAAAACATTCCTCCCAACCGTTGTGAGGTGCAGCCCATCGCTTGCCAGAAGTCCATCTTCAAGAAACTGCATTCCGTGATCTAAGAATCCAAACCGTTCCTGTTTGCACCATTTGCGAAGCCAGTTGTTCACTTCCACTATTTTTCCCTCTCTCCCTGGGCCACGTCGTTCAACTGGGAGGACAGATGAGATGACAATTTGTGCATTTAATTGCTTCAATTTCCTGCCCAGAGCCTCGTAATCTCTTTTGATCTTCTGGAGGCTATTGCTTGCAGTGTCATTGGTTCCCACATGAACCAAGAGGAAGGGGTATTTGTCAGTGGGTTTTATGATTCCTTGCAATCGTTCAGTTACATCTTGGATCTTAGCCCCGGGGAGACAGCACACTTCCCGAGACATCTTGTCAGGCCCACAGATCACTGCTTCTGTTCCCCTCAGTAGGGAATCCCCTATCACCACTACACGCCTCCTCTTAGGTCTGGTCGGGGTTCTTCTGTGAGCTGTCGGTTCTAAGGTCGCCTGGACATTCCCAGAGGAATGCCTTTGCTCCTCGTCTTCATATACCTGATCGACTGTAATGAGGGAGAGATCCTCAAATGGAGTCTGCTCTTCGTCTTCCATGCTAGGGGAAAGGACCTCAAAGCGATTGCGTATTTCTAAACAATCAGAGCGAACCCTGGGCCTCCTACTTCTTTGAGTCACGTTTCTCCATATATCTGGCTCCTGTGTTGGTGAACTAGCCACCTTCTCAGGGGAGTCCCCTGTCTCTTCCTTGGTGGAGACGGTGTGCTCTGTTGCTCCCAAGAAGAGTTCCAGCTCTCTAATTCTTTGGAGCGTAGCTACACGTTCCTCCAGTTGCTGGACTTTGTCTTTTAAGAGGGCAATCAACATGCAATTGCTGCAGGTAAAGCTGCCTGCAACCTTTGGCAAGATGGCAAACATTGCGCAGGAACCACAGGCGACTGCAGCTGTTCCCTCACCCTCCATCTTGGGAACGTGTCGTTGGGGGTGACTACAGTGGTCCTCTATCATAAAAAGTGTGGAGACAGGACAAATAAATCCCTCCCAAAAAACCTAGGTCTCCCCCAACAAATGTTTGAGACTAGCTCCCCTAAATCTAAAATATGGATCAAACTGCGCGCGCCGTAAAGCTCTGATAAGCTCCTCCCACAGCTAATCACCTACCTCAACAGAAGCCCTGCCCCCTCTGACCTTTGCCCAGAGAGAGCAGCTAATCAGCCACATGTGACTAGGCTTCACAGGAAAGTGTTAATAAACAAGAGATTAGGCCAAGAATTTATTTCATCGGATCGAGTTAAAAAAAGAGGAGTGGTGATTTATGCAAAGGAGAGCCTAGCACCAAAATTTTTATTCAAAGATGAGCAAGGAAGAATTCTGGCAATTGAGATCCAAGCTCAAGGTGAAAAGTTTTTAATATTAGGAATTTACGCACCAAATGAGGGGAAATCAGAATTTTACAAGAAACTGCATGAGACAATACTGGACTATATGGACTATAACAACATCATTATGATGGGAGATATGAATGGAGTGGTATCAACAAACATGGATAAGTCACACAGTCAAAATGTGAAAAAAAGACGGCAGACTGCCTAAAACCTTTTTTGAACTAACTGACAATATGGACTTGATTGACATCTGGAGGACAAAGAACCCCCTAGAAAGAGAGGGAACATTCTTTTCTGAAGCCCAACTGACATGGACAAGAATCGACCAAATATGGATAACTAGAGGGCTGGCACCTAAGATAAGAAAGGTGGAAATCTGCCCAAAGACTTGCTCCGACCATAATGCAGTAAAGATGGACATGAGACTAATGCCAACTGGTTCCTTTAGATGGAAGATGAATGACAACCTGTTTAGAGATCAGGAGATTACCAAAAAGGCCCAAAAAGTTTTGAAGGACTATTTTGAAATAAATTTGAACACTACAATGGAAAAAAGAGTAATCTGGGATGCAAGTAAAGCAGTTATGAGGGGGTTTTTGATACAACAAAATACCATAAAGAAAAGAGCACAAAATGAGAAAAAAGACAGGATTCTGGAGAAAATTAAGGACTGTGAGAAGAAGTTAAGATCGAGACCGAAGTCATTGGAGATTTTGAGAGAAATTAAACTTTACCAAGGACAATATTCTAAATTGATAAACCAAGAAGTGGAGTGGAAAATTAAGTTAATGAAACAAAGGTCATTCGAATCGGCAAATAAATGTGGGAAACTGCTGGCATGGCAGTTGAAAAAAAGACAGAAATTGAACACGGTCACAAACTTAGAGATTGATGGGAGAAACGTCCAAAACCCGGCGGAGATTAGAAAGTGCTTCCAGAAATACCTTAAACAACTATATACTCAAGGGCCGCAGAATGAGACTGAGATGAACCAATTTTTGAGGATGCATGGACTACCAAAATTGTCTCAAGATAATAGGACAATCCTGAATCATAAAATAACACAACAAGAGATTGAAGGAGCCAGTCAGAATATGCAATTGGGCAAATCTCCAGGGCCAGATGGGCTTACCTCCAAATACTACAAGATACTGAAAGACTTTTTGATGCATCCTTTATTGGAGGTTTGCAATGAGATTATGGAGGGGGAAAGAGCACCGGACACGTGGAAAGAAGCCTTCATCACATTGATACCTAAATCAGAAACTGAAAAGACACAGCTTAAGAACTACCGTCCCATCTCCCTCCTAAATGTGGATTACAAAATCTTTGCAGACATTTTAGCAAGTAGATTTTAAAAAGTGCTAAATGAAGTGATCCATAAGGATCAGGCAGGCTTTCTCCCAGGTAGACAGTTGTTTACCAACACAAGGAACATTATTGATATTCTGGAACTTTTACAAACAAACATTAATACAAAAGCAGTGTTAATATTTATAGATGTGGAGAAGGCCTTTGACAATATCTCATGGAGGTTTATGAAGAAAAATGGAAGGGATGGGAGTGGGACGGGGGTTTGAAAATGGTATAGAGGCAATCTACTCAGAACAAAAGGCTAAATTGATAGTCAATAATGTGGTGACAGAAGAGTTCAAAATTGAGAAAGGAACACGACAAGGTTGCCCTATTTCCCCTTTGTTGTTTATTTCGGTCCTGGAAGTGCTCTTGAACATGATTCGAGGGGACCAGTTGGTTGAAGGAATTCAGGTCGGAGCCAAACAGTACAAACTGAAAGCTTTTGCAGATGACCTAGTTTTGACATTACAGGAGCCAGAATCTAGTACGAAAAGGGTATTACATTTGATTTATGAGTTTGGTCGGGTGGCAGGGTTCAAATTAAATAAGCAGAAAACCAAGGTATTGGAAAAGAATTTGACATCATCGGAATCGGAAAGGTTTCAGAAAGAGACAGGTTTAAATGTGGTCTAAAAAGTGAAATACCTAGGGGTAAACATTACAGCTAAGAATTTGAGTTTATTTAAGGACAACTATGAAAAATGCTGGTCAGAAATTAAGAGGGATTTAGAAAGTTCCTAATGTTTAGGTGGAATCTTCTTTCTTGTAGTTTGGATCCATTGCTCCGTGTCCTCTTCTCTGGAGCAGCAGAAAACAACCTTTCTCCCTCCTCTATATGACATCCTTTTATATATTTGAACATGGCTATCATATCACCCCTTAACCTCCTCTTCTCCAGGCTAAACATGCCCAGCTCCCTTAGTTGTTCCTCATAAGGCATCGTTTCCAGGCCTTTGACCATTTTGGTTGCCCTCCTCTGGACACATTCCAGTTTGTCAGTGTCCTTCTTGAACTGTGGTGATGTCTCTACTTTTTACTTTTGCCACAGGGTTCTCCACAGACTTTCCTTCTGTCACAATAATTGTGATAGTACTTTGTTTTTGCCTCTTTTTTAATTGCCAAGGTAAAAGTTTCCCAAATATATTTGCAGGTTCAAAGTTCCTTTGTCTCATCCTCTTTAGTTTCCATTCTATTTCTTGATTAATAATTTGTGAGTATTGAGTCTGTAAGGCTTTGATTTCCTTTTGTGTCTGCAAATTCTTTGGATTGCCTCTAAGGATCTTTTAGTTGTTCCAGAATTTTATCTTTTTTCTCATTCTGTATCTTTCTCCTAATTGAATTTTGTTGAATGAGAAATCCTCTCATTACTGCTTTGCTGGCGTCCCAGCATCTGAATAGAATGTGAAGTCTTTTTCAGTTGGATTTCTAACTCTCCATATGTCTGACAGGTCGAATTTGTCAGTTATTTCAAAGAAAGTTTTAGGTAGTCTGCCAGCATTTAATATTTTCTGCCTCCGAGCTCTGTCCATTAAGGTAGATGCCACTCCATTCAAATCTCCCATTAAATTTAATTTGTAATCCAAGTGTTCCAAAAGACTTGTTTCCAAGTTTTTTAAGAATTCTGATTTGCTGCATAGATTCCCAGTAACAAATATTTTTCAACTTGTGCTGTAATTTCCACTGGAATGTATCTTCCCCCCTCCTCTTTAAATATCAATTTTAGGTTCCAATTTTCTTTGATATAGAAAACCACTCCTCTTTTTTCCACTTTATCTGAAGAAATAAATTCTTGATCGAGTTTTTTATTTGATAAAATTTTTCTATGTAGCCGTGTAATGTGTGTTTCCTGTAAACAAATTACAAATTCTGCTTTTCCAAAACATAGTAAACATGTCTCCTTTTCTGAGGAGATTAAGCCATTAACATTCCAAGAATAAATTCTCAAAGCCATGATGTTAGATTAAGGGGTCACCGCTCCTACCCCTGGCAGCTGCAGGCTTTCCAGTCCAAGTTCCACCGAGTACTTTTGCAGAAATCTGTCCTTCTCTCCAACAGTCTTAATTCTTTGCTTTCTTCCTCCAAATTTGAAGGAAAGACCCTCTGGGAATTCCCACCTGAAGAAGATATTTTTCCTCCTCAAGATGTTGCCAACTCTGTGAAATTGGATCTCAGGTTCAAGAAGTGTCTAGGAATCTCTTTGAAAAGGAGAATGGGTTTATCCTGAATTTTTAAAACTTTTTTGCAGTCCCAAAATGATATCTCTTTGTTCCTTGGTCTTGAAGACCACTATGCAGTCATAAGTTGTTTTTGAATCCTTTTGGGGGCCAAACCTATAGGCTTTTTCTATCCACAGTTCAACTTCTTCCTTTTTCAAGTCCCACCACACCACAAAATGGTCCGTCAAACACTCCTTGAGTGGCTCTTCTTCCAATTGAGGGACCCCTCTCAATCTTAGATGAGATTCCCATTCCTTCATCTGAAGAAATGCAATAAAATTTGAATTTTCATATTGTATTCATTCCAAATCTAAAACTCTAACTGTCTCAAGCTGTGCCAACCTTGTCTCATGTGTTGTAATCTCATTCTTCGCCTCTTTCAGTTCAACACTTAAATCTTCAAACTTTTTATTCAATTTTTCTATACCCTCTGTATTACGATTTGTATTGTCTCTGATTTTCATTACTGATTCCTCAAAGGCTGCACTTTTAGAGCCATGTCTTCCAGTTCCCTTATCTGGTTAGTCAGCACTCAAGAATTTCAAGTTCAGTCCCACAGTTTAGTGGAGTGAGAGAGAAAAACAGATTCCCACCACCAGTCCCACAGGTGCCAGCCCAGGCAGCCCGCAGCCCCCCTGTTCCTTGTTGTTAAAAGCCAGGCTGTAAAAGAAAATTTCCAAGTCCCTTTTGGAATTTAACAGACAATCCTGGAGATTCCTGGAGGTAACAGATACTTTTAGCTACTTTAAAATGTGTCCAGACAGCAGCAGGATACAAAATAACAGAGTCAATGGAAACGAAAATCAAATGTTTCACCTTCCATTGTGATGTCACAATGGAGTCTAGCCTTTCCATCCCGGGGGTCCGCAGCAGAATGAAGGAGCTTCTTTACTTTAATCACAGTCTCTCAGGGTTTTTAAAACTTAAAGTAATTCCCCCCCTTCCCCCTGCAGAAGGGGGGCATTAGATTTGACTTGCAAACTTTCAAACAGTCTTTTTACTAACAAAAAAATTCCTTCCAGTAGCACCTTAAAGACCAACTAAGTCAGTTCTTGGTATGAGCTTTCGTGTGCATGCACACTTCTTCAGATAGTCTTTTTACTATTGAGGCTTCGGTCCTCGTTTACCGACTCTACTTTAGTTCAACGAAAGGGATCGACCTCCGTTTTTAAATCCCCTTTCCCCTGCTAATCTTGATCAAATTTAAACTTTATCCTTTACTTACAGTTCCAAATTTTAAGTCCTTTTTTTTTTAAGGAATTGGCCGCTCACGAACCCCAGACTCGGAGCTTCGCGCTGTGAAGGAAGCAGTCGTTTCCGCTGTGCCGCGTCTCCGACCCCACTCGCTCTTGGGGCTCCTACGAGTTTACCGGGGAGTGGGGGAGTCGCCAGAAGGCACCCACCGGATCACCAGGTCCTCAGAATGCCCGATCTGAGGTTTTCCCCAGGGGAACGCGTCGCTTTTGCGGTCTCTCCTTGCTTCACTGCGCTGGGGCTTTTTCAGCCAAAAGAGCTCCCATCTGCCATTACCGGGCGACCAAATGGGAGTTTAGCTGCCACATTTTGGATTAATTGCAGTTTCTGGGTAACCTTTAAAGGTAGGTAGCGTCACGTAGAGCGCATTGCAGTAGTCCAAGCGGGAGATAACTAGCGCTTGCAACACTCTGGTGAGACAGTCCGTGGGCAGGTAGGGTCTCAGCCTGTGTACCAGATGGAGCTGGTAAACAGCTGCCCTGGACACAGAATTGACCTGCGTCTCCATGGAGAGCTGTGAGTCCAAAATGACTCCCAGGCTGTGCACCTGGTCCTTCAGAGGCACAGTTACCCCATTCAGGACCAGGGAGTCGTCCATACCAGCCCGCCCCCTGTACCCCAAAAACAGTACTTCTGTTTTGTCAGGATTCAACCTCAATCCATTAGCCGCCATCCATCCTCCAACCGCCTCTAGACATTCACACAGGACCTTCACCGCCTTCACTGGTTCTGATTTGAAAGAGAGGTAGAGCTGGGTATCATCTGCATATTGTTGGACACCCAGCCCAAACCCCCTGATGGTCTCTCCCAGCGGCATCATGTAGATGTTAAAAAGCATGGGGGAGAGGACAGAACCCTGAGGCACCCCACAAATGATGGCCCCGGGGTCTGAACACTCATCCCCCCCCCTTTTCTGGACACTGCCTGGAGGAAAGAGTGGAACCACTGTAATAACAGTGCCCTCTAGATGGTCCAGAAGGATGTTATGATTGATTGTAACAAAAGCCACTGAGAGATCCAGCAGAACTAGAAAACAGCTTTCACCTTTGTCCATAGCCCACCGGAGATCATTGACCAGCACGACCAAGGCAGTTTCAGTCCCATGGTGAAGCCTGAATCCCGATTGGAAGGGATCCAAATGGTCTGCATTCTCCAGGCGTGCCTGGAGTTGTTCAGCATCCACCCTCTCAATCACCTTCCCAAGAATGGAATATTTGAGACTGGGCGATAGTTGGCCATATTGGCTGGGTCTAAAGATGTTTTTTTTAAGAAGCGGTTTAATGACCGCCTCTTTCAGCGGGTCTGGGAAAGCTCCCTCACAGAGGGAAGCATTCACCACCCTGCAGAGCCCATCGCCCAGCCCTTCCCGGCTTGCTTTTATTAGCCAGGATGGACAAGGATCAAGGAGACAGGTGGTTGGTTTCACGCGTCCAAGCAGCCTGTCCACATCCTCGGGGGTAACGGATTGAAATTGATTCCATGCAACTTGACCAGACAGGGCTCTAGCACTCTCCCGCCCCAGCCCTGCTCCCACGGTGGTATCTAGCTCCTTCTGAATATGAGTGATTTTATCTGCAAAAAACTTTGCAAAATCGTTGCAGGAGATCTTGGGGTCTTTACAAGGCCCCGGTGGTAAAGGTGGTTCTGTTAAATTGTGGACCACCTAAAAGAGTCTCCTGCTACTATTTTCTGCAGATGCAATAGAGGCAGTGAAGAAAGTCTTCTTCGCCGTGGCTATCGCCGCTTGGTACGCTCGACGTTGAGCTCTAACCCGTGTCTGGTCCGGTTCAGAATGAGTTCTCTGCCACCGGCGCTCTAGTCGTCTCAGCAATTGTTTCCTTGCCCTCATCCCTGGGGGAAACCACAGGGCTGTCCGGGCTCCATGGACTGCAGAGGGTGCTTGGGAGACAGAGTCGATAGCCCTAGTTAACTCCACATTCCAGCGGGCCACCAGGGAATCAGATGAAAATTAATCCCCAACCAGATATCCATCCCACCCACCCCAACAGAGCAAAGGGGGGGGGGAGGAGAAGAAACAACTTAAAGTGCCACCGACTGCTTAAGGACATTTTAAAACACATTAGACACTTGGAACAGGAAAACAATAGCAGAACAACTCTGCACTTTTGTAGCTGGGAGTGTGAGGGCCTGGGCCCCACCCCCTGGGCCAGTTGGAAAAGGCCTTGGAAGGGAGCAACATTCCTTTGTAAGAAAATATGAAATAAAGTCAAACCATTTTTACAGGGAAAATAAAAATAAAATAAATCAATGTGGGGTGGGGGTGACAAGAAATTTTCCGCACCGGGTACCACCTGACCTTCCTACGCCACTGCCCTCAAATAGAGAACATCTTCAAGTAAGAGAATTGTCCTCTAGAATAGGGGTAGGCAACCTAAGCCCGCGGACAGTCCAGCAATCAGCGTGTTTTTACATGAGTAGAATGTGTGCTTTTATTTAAAATGCATCTCTAGGGTATTTGTGGGGCATAGGAATTCGTTCATCCCCCCCCCCAAAAAAATATAGTCTGGCCCACCAGATGGTCTGAGGGATGGTGGACCAGCCCATGGCTGAAAAAGGTTGTTGACCACCCTAGAGGGCCCCTATGCTTGTTGACATGCAGGGTGGTTTCTTACTGCATATTAATCTGTTTGTCATTCTTATGATATTTGTTCATACCTTGCAAGTGTCCCAGGACATCCCGTTTTTTCGCACGAGCATGGCGGCCATTTTGAGTGCTGCAATATCATCCTGAAAAAAGCACTTTTTCGGGGCCACAATCTCTTGCAGCACCATGACACACATGTTTTTGCATGCCAGGAGAGCACAGCACTGGAAAAAATGAGTCTTTTGGGTTCTGTGATCTCGTGCAGGTGATGTTACTCATGTGGGAGCACGGCCAGGAAGAAACACAGCCTGGTTTGGGGGCTCAACATGTTGGAGGTTATGTTCATTGTTATTATGAAGCATCATGCCTTATCATGTCAACCAGGAGGAAACAAACTGGGAGGAGATAAGCCTACCAAGAGCTTTCTCTGAATCACTGAATGTCTATGACCCCCTATCACCAGAGATACATTTCTTGTGCCTTTAAGGCCTCAGTTGGGATCTATATCTGGGCTCAGGTTTGGTCTTGGTTAACTTGTCTTCATCATTCTCCTCTACAGATCTCCTCGATGATGATATTGCAGATGATGTAAGGTGCCTTAAGAAGGTTATCACCGAGAAAGGGCTGGAGTATTGGTGAGTGACATCAGCTTTCCTGCTTTATCAGAATGAGCAACTGGGGGAAAATGATGTAATCAAGTCAAAGCAGAAAAAAAAAACTGTTTTTAAAGGCCCTTTATTAAGGGATGAAAGTAAGAGACACAAATCATTCTTTTTGTAGTAAGTAAATATAGTTTTAAGAGATATATGCAAGATATTTCATGATAAAGTAAATCTGCAATCTTTTGACTTCAAAATCCTCATATGCTTAAGGAAGGTACACCAACACATAGAAGTTCCTTTGGGTCATTCTGTTATGAAAAGGGTTGACGAAATACGATACATGATGAATATTAAGGGCATTTCCATACAGGGTAGTTTGTTTTGGAATAGGTGCTGCTCATGCAAGATGAGGGTGTTTATTGCCCGGCCTCATGTCCAAAATACACGGGCAAAGGCTCCTCCATGTAAGTGAGGAAAAGTCAGCTGAAGTCAGGGTGTTCCTCCAGCCCAGGCTTCCTTTCCCCCTGTGTTTCCTCCCTCCTCGGTGTCAGATCCTGCCAACCCAAGCCTGATCCCACTGTGAGGCTTGTGACAATTATTTTGCTAAGTAGAAAATAAATATGGATACTCATTTCTTTGCTATTAAATCTCTTGCACCTGCCTTCTTTCTTATTACCTTTGCAGAGTTTTAGTTCTGAGTGCAAAATATAAATTTCCCTCAGTGAGTTTTAGCATACTATCCAGTCAGTAGGTTCAAGCTTTGGGGAGATAATAATAATTTGAGGTTATTATTCTGCTAAATTCACCTTTCACATCACCAGGCACTCACAAATCGCCCCCAATGTGTTTTGTTCTGCTAGGACAAGCCTGGACCTGCCCTGATTTATGGTTTTACATCAGGGCTGGCCCACAGAAGATAAGAGGACTGTCAATGGCTACTAGTCATGACAACTACAGTATCAGAGGCAGCATGCCTGCATGTGGGGAGCATGTCCCAATTTATTGTTCTACCTCTAGTTTTGTGCTGCAGCACTGAAAAGTTCACAGCCCAGTTTTTACTGCGTCATCAATATTCTTTTCTTGTTTGTAATGTTCCCGTGTGTACATTGGCCACATCCTGCTCATAAAGAATGCTGATGTGCAACCCCTCCCCTCTTTTTCTGTGCCTTTAGGACACATTATCAAGTAAACTGCAGCAGAGGAGCCCTCAGCATTCTGCATCTCTCATGTTCTTATTTTTTGGAATATCAGTCCTGGTTCAAAAACTTAGTATTGTACGGGAAGAAAAAGGAAGTCCACATACATTTTAATTAAAAAAACTAACTGGGAATTCTTTCATTGTGTTTTAAGTCTTCCAAAAATAAATAAAAGCCAATCAATGATAAAAGTGCTTGATGACTTCTTTCGTCTTTGTAAACTCGGGTTTTTATGCTAAGGATGTCTAGCACAGCTTGACCTCACATCTTCGCTATTCTTCTAAAGATGGAAGCCTCTGTGGTTTCCAGTGCTTTGTGAATAAGATCGAGGCCATTATTAATCAAAATAGATTCCATCCAGCTACTTGTATTTTTTCCTCACAATTGGAGCTGCAGCATCCTAGGTGGGATAATTTTGCCTCCATGCCTAAGAAGGGATGAAACAGGTACAGAAAGATAACCAGCTGTTTTACATTCAATAGTTCATCCAATCAGGGTTGTGTATGCTGGTGCCTGTTTAAGGGGGTCTTGCTTCATTCATGCAGTTCTCAGTCATGACTGGACACCAAAGAGCAGGGCTGTGGTGGTCTGGGGTTGCAGGGGGTCAAAGACTCATTTCTATTTCAGCAGCAGGGATCTAGCAAGGTCCTTGTCTTCGGCATGAGAGGAAAGCTTTCTAGCCACAGAAATAATTCTTCTCACCCTTTGTGCTGGTTGGAGCCAATCAGAGTGAAAGGAAGTGAGTCAGTCACCGAGGATTGGCTCCTAGGGTTACTCTGGAGAAGGCCCTTGGGAAGGAACGGAGGATGAGTTGTTTTGTATGCTCCAAAGCTAAGCATTATAATGGCTTGGCTCTCCCACAGAAGCGAGACACTGGCAGTAATTATCTCAGGTTTATTGCTCAAACCCATAAATCACTCCGGAGCTCCTTCACTCCGTGTCTGACTCCAAGTTTGCAGTTACCGAGTCTAAACTCCGCCCCTTCCTCTTCTTCCAACATGGGAAAAAACCCTTCCACTTCCGCTCTTTCCCCCTCCTCTCACTGACCTTCTCACGCCTTCGAGTTTTTGGGCTAGCTATTCCTGGCCTCTCCCCTTCTGTCTCTGAGCTAAGATTGGTATCTGCTGCCTGCTCTCTGTTCTCTGAAGCTATGCCACTCGGCTGCCCCTCCTGCCTCTCACATTCCACCTCACATCCCAGTGTCCTTATGCCTGCTTTGATTCCCAGCCGCTGTTTGGGAAAACTGAAAACACATGATGCTTCCATTTCAACAGAAGGGTGTCCAACATACGTTATGTACAATGGCTCTTTGAAGAAAACAAAACGTAAGTCACTCAGAAAGAAGATAGTAGAGTACTCAGATCATTTGCCCATGCACGTGCACAGAAAATAGCAGCTGAAAGGCAACACATGGTTATATGCATTGATCATCACATTGCACACTTAATTATTATTATTGTATGTTACGGATAAATCTGGGTGCGGGGCTACTCTGCCACCCAGCTCGTCGGACTAAGTAAGTCCGCGGGTCCCTGCGGAAGAAAATGAGCTCAGCCAGACAGGAGCAAACTGCAGAAGATCCAAGTTTATTGCGCAACAGGTTCAAGACGAGATTGAACCGCGAAAAAGGGGTGGCATGAACTTTTGAAACTCCCTCCATGTCCCAGAATACAGTGCAAAATACATCCCAGTTACATCATGAATACATTAAGGAAAGGTTGGGTTACACAGATTACATCATGAATACATTAAGGAGAGGTTGGGTTGCACTGGATTAACATATGGAGGAGGGAGGGGGGAATATGCAGAGCTGGAGATATGCACAGATAAGCACATCCTGAGAAGACAATGGTCCATGTATGCGTAGTCTGTCACCTGGCATTGCCCGGAGGAAAGGTTTGGCAGAGTGATTTTGACAGGATTAGGGTCTTGGTGATGGAGTCCTAGAGAAACTGAGCAAATATATTGTAGTGAAGAAGACATGCCCCCCCTTCCGTAACAGTCCCCCATTCGGAGATAGATTTGCATTAAAGTTCTGTAAGAACTTGCAAATCTTTTCTCCGCACCCTAAAGAACATCTGTTGTATTTTGTTACTACTTGTGGCACCCTAGCTCTGTTATTACTTGTGGCACCCTAGCTCTTGGGAGAAACACTTTCAATAGTGGTGTATGCTTTACATTTAGCAGGAAGGTCCACTACTGACTGGGGGGAAAAAATGCAGTTTGCTTTTTAGCCCCACCGTTTTTGTGTTTTCAGGTGCCAAGCTAGCTCTTCTGTGGTCTCACACCGGCATAGTGGTACAGTAACACATCCTGTTGAATCCCCTCAGGGCTTTCATTTAACCATGTCGCCTGGCACTCACCATAGCTGGCACAGGCTTGGACACATCATGAGGGATATGTCTTCGCCTTGGTCTTTCTATGGGGTTTTTCATTATTGCAGGCTCTGGTCTCGCACTCATGGAAAGTTGTCCACTTGCTCTTAAAGGACCAAAAGCTAGTTGCAGCCTGGATACACGTGCCCAATTCCAGTAGAGTCCAATTTGAATTTATCTTGCCCCGTGGTTCTCAACTTTTCAAAACCAATATGTTAAAACCAAAGCCATTCTTTAAGGGGGCATTTGTCCAAATGAGTCAATTTAACTCTATAAGGGACCATTCTTGCTACATCAAGGCATATACACGTTTCTTGTTATCAATAATAATATAACATATGGTAGTCGTGTCCTCAAATAAATAAATAAAATTTGGGACGTGATCTACACCCAATTTCATCTGGCATCCTAATCAAAACATCTCAAATAATAATAAGGAGCGTTGCTTCAAATCTACCTGATAAAATATGGTTCCGATAATAATACTTGGTTGTGGTTAGATTAATTTCACAGCTATACGGGAAAACCAAGATTAATAAGTAAATAAATACAGAATAATTGTTACTTGAAGACAGTACTGAATCTGCAAGAGATGCAGAGAAGTCATAGAAAAGATTTGAAATAGTTTTCTGGAACAGAAAGAAAGAAATAGTAAAAATCTGGGAACTTCATATATAGAAAAACATTAAATACATAAATAAATAGGTAGGGAAGGTTGGCACTCTGCAGAGTGCCAGGTGGGACAAGGAAATATGATCATCAGTTGACTTAATCTAAATATAGTCTGCTCTATTGGAAAGCATTGTAATATATGGGAATCCTCCATGAAAAACTTGGGGTGTAAGCCATATCCTTCTGCTGTTCATAGTTATGTATGTTACATTATACAGAATTTTTTTCCTTTGTGGAGATAACACATAATCAGACACACTTCAACATTCCTACATAATAACACATAATACACAAAACAAACTAATTAAATATCAGTTGCATATTGAGACAATTGTGATCCTTTACGCATGTATCTTTGAATCCCTGGAGCACCGAGGCTTGAGGTTCAAGTGAAAAAATGTCCTCGCTATTCAACTCCTCCCCGTCAGTCTATATCCTTTGAAAGAGATAGCTGTGGACACTCTGGCGTCTGTTGTGCAGGTCTTGTGATCGCGAAGAACCGAGTTGAGGGAGGGGTTGTTGCCGCTTTTCATCATTGCACATCTGTATAAGTGATATCCTGTAAGGGGGCAGGGTTTTGGGGACTTAAAACACGGTTAGTCTAGAAAGAGAACTGTAAAAATACAAAGGTTAAAAAAAATAAAAATAAAAGGAAAGAAAAAAATTAGATTACCAGCCAGATGAAACCAGACTTGACACAAAGACATCAGACTTAGAAAAGAATTATTATTAAATAATACAAAGATATTATCAAAACCACACGGATTACTACTGGACTGAAAAATGGGAAAACAATGGGGAAAACTTAATTTAAAGTTGTGGAAGTGCCTTGCACTAGCCAAAATGACAGAATTAATAAGAAATGCTCAGGCAAAAGGTAAACAAATACCATTCCACAAACAATGTTTGGTTGTGCTTCGATTAACTTCATAGACATCATGGAAAAACGGATTAAATAAATGGAAAACAGATTATTTGTAATTTTAAAAGTGTCAAAGCCACAAAGAGATAGAAGTCACTAATATAACAAGGATTCAGGCTTGTTTCACGGAATAGAAAGAAAGTCGCTGTGGGAGGAAAAAAGGGACAAACACTTTGTTATCGGGGTTCACATATCCTGTTAAAAGGGAAAATTATTTCATGTGAGAAGCCTGTCAGGAAATGCTGTTCCTAAAATGCACACAAACAAAGTCTGTGATTTAAATCTCATTGAGGGGGGAATGCTTTGATATTTACCTGTGAAAAGAATTTGGCATGTTAAGATTTGAAACTTGGCAACCTCTTGACTTTTGATGGTCCAGTACTTAACTTTTTTTTTTTCGTAGCCCCTGGAGCAAGACACATTAATGGTTCCAAGTTTTTACATAAGGAAATTTGGATAAGTTTTCTCCCTGCAGTACACACCCTCCAAACCTCCTCTCTCTCCCCCCCCTTTTTTTTTTTATCTAGCCTCCGTGCATGTGCAGAGTTCATGTCTCAACAAACCTTTTATACTATTGAAATGTTGCATCTTTTGGCTAAATTACCATTTGAATAAAGGTAATGAAGGGTAAGGAGTAGATTTAAAAAATAGGGTTAGATTTTAAAACAAAAAGAGAAACTCAGCAATTCAAGTATTCACCAAAGCTAGCAATTTCAGCCCAAGCAAAGGGACTGCTTCCTTTATGTACAGGGAAGGGCTAATATCCCTCTGGCTATTCGTGGAACAATGCCACGCCCTTATATATGGGGGAAATGGCCAGAGTTTAAGTCTGATTTTTAAATAGTAGACAAAATGATAAACACTGTAATCATTCAAATGCTTGATATTACCAGTTGTGCTTCAAAACATCACAGCTTTACCTCTCACCCTTTAAAACTAAAGAGCAAAGCTAGGCCGAATTTCAACTCCATCACCACACCAGAATTTAAGAATTACCCTCCAGTGCCTGTGGACACATGTCCTTCCACACAGCCACAAATTGGGAGAGCTGAAAGGGACCCTGGGGTCATCTAGTCCAACCCTCCGAAATATAGGGTTCACAGGAAGGTTTCACAGCAAGATTTGTACTACCAAAGAGACACACACATACTTATGTACACAGGCACTACTGGGGAAGAGACCACAAGCCATGCACCGATCACAAGCCATGCGCCTATCATGTACTAAGGAAGAGGAAAATAAAGTACCCAGCTTTACACAGAACCCCTTTTAGCAGATCTTGAGATAGTTTGAGTGAGTTTGCTTCCTTAGACTAAAGAATGCAAGTTCTTAGAGAAATTATCTTTAAAGGAAGATTGAAGTGAACATTTTTCCTAAGATAGGGAGAGGATCTCTTATAAAGCAAAGTTAATTCAATTGATATAACCACTCACAAATAATTAAAACAGCCATAGATTTGATTTAAAGGGAACACAAAAGTGAATAGGAAAGTGAGATGCAGGGTACCTTGGGAAAGATTGCTCCCCCCTCTTTGCAGTTTCCTTTAAAGGAAGCTTACTCAGGAGTAAATTTACCTGGCACAGAAGTAAGGAGGGAGAAAAAACTGAAAGAGACAGAATGAAACAAGGGGGGCATTTTCTAAGGAAAGAGGCCAGGAAGTCTTATAGAGACTGATATCAGGACTGGACTCAGATAGACAATTTTGCTGGCCATTGAAGCCTCTACATTTAATATCAATTTTTCTCAGAAAGAACACCATACCTTCATAGGCATATGCTTAATGAAATACATACACTGCATTTTAGCTTGAGAGAGCAGTTGGCTCAACTAGGCTTTTGCAGCAGAAACATTAGTGTTTTTTTTACAGCACATTTCAAAATACTGGAACAAAAGACTGGAACACGGATGTACACTCACAAACTCAAAAGTTACAACAAAACATCATTTACCACTAGACTTAAAATCACCCTCCTCACTTAAAACTACTCGGAGAAAGACTCTTCGGAGCCTCTCTCAAATAACAAACATTTGCACCCTCCATTCTCATTTTGTCTTATTTAGGACTGATAAGGTCCAGCATGGCTTCCTTAGATTTAAATTTTGAAGCAAGCTTGCAGTTTAAACTATGCGCACTTAAGAAAGGCAGTCTGTCAGAGACAGAAGGAACAGACAACACACGTAACATGTAAACATACATATTTTCATATATGTATTAACAGACAACACACATAACAGACAACATGTAAACATATATATTCTCATTCTTTAGTTGGTTATTGCAAGGAGTTGGGCCGCTCCCTTTTGCTTCATTAAGTGAAATTAGTAGGAAGGTCCCACATGGTTTTAAGAGCCTCCTTGCCTCTTCAGACACAACCAGTTAACCAAACTGGCAGGGCTCACACTGCTTGGTTGTCGGGGTACCCCTTTATATATGCATGCTTTGCTGTTGTTGCTTTTTTGTTTGTTTGTTTGTTTGTTTTATCCTAAGGGGAACGAGAAGGGTTGATTGGGATTTGGGTAACTTGTAGTGCAGGGATATATAGTAAAGAAAGAGAAGGGGCCTCTAGTTGCTTGGCAACTTCCTTAGTGGGTTTTTTAGAGAGCTCTAGCTATCCGGTTCCTTGTGTTCCTTTTCCTATTTCCTTAGTCAATAACCTGGGGTCCTTTCCACTCTGCCGATCCCGCCCAATTCCTCATGGGCTATCCCTCCTGGCAACCTCCTTATCTATCGTCACAATCTCAGGAAAAGGGGCCCTACTGGACGCCCGTGCCGTGCGGTGCCAGATCGGGTGATCCCTGGATAGAACTTCGAACTGAAAATCCCCCTTGCTTTTGGAAGCGGGCTCACGCACGATACACGTGTTACGTGGCTCCGACCAGTGCGGCTGGGATTGGGATAGAAAGCAAGACCACTTCCTGCCCCCTAGGAAGGACGCTCGGGAAGATCGGAAAAAGAGCTCCAACCCCTTGCTTTCAACTGGGATGCCCGTTGCGGAGAGTCGGCTATCTTTCAAGTCGGGTCTCTCTGTCTTACTTTCGGGCTCCCAATTGGTGCGGCTGGCTGGAGGGTGTTAGAGAAAGAGATAGAGCTCAGAACCCCCCTTTCGGGTTGAGCAGCGGTCCATGGTCTCTCTCACCACTTGGACCAAGAGACAGGCGAGAAGGAGCGATAGAGAGGAGGGCAGAGAATTCAGTTGCCAGGAGATTTCCACCCCCTTCCCACCAGTGCACTGGATTTTCCTTTTCCTTATACTCACGTGTCTTCTATGATGATCCCGGGATCGATGAATAAGCCGGCTGGATCCCTCTTTGCTCCCTGGCTGAACTCCTGGGGCTTTCGATTACCGCCCGGAAGATGGCCGGGGGTCCAAAGGATCTTCCCAGGCAAAATGGCCTGGTGCCGGCTGAAGATTTCGGGGCCCCCGGTCAGCAACGCGGGAGAACCGCCAGCCCCACGTTGGGCGCCAACTGTTACGGATAAATCTGGGTGCGGGGCTACTCTGCCACCCAGCTCGTCGGACTAAGTAAGTCCGCGGGTCCCTGCGGAAGAAAATGAGCTCAGCCAGACAGGAGCAAACTGCAGAAGATCCAAGTTTATTGCGCAACAGGTTCAAGACGAGATTGAACCGCGAAAAAGGGGTGGCATGAACTTTTGAAACTCCCTCCATGTCCCAGAATACAGTGCAAAATACATCCCAGTTACATCATGAATACATTAAGGAAAGGTTGGGTTACACAGATTACATCATGAATACATTAAGGAGAGGTTGGGTTGCACTGGATTAACATATGGAGGAGGGAGGGGGGAATATGCAGAGCTGGAGATATGCACAGATAAGCACATCCTGAGAAGACAATGGTCCATGTATGCGTAGTCTGTCACCTGGCATTGCCCGGAGGAAAGGTTTGGCAGAGTGATTTTGACAGGATTAGGGTCTTGGTGATGGAGTCCTAGAGAAACTGAGCAAATATATTGTAGTGAAGAAGACATGCCCCCCCCCTTCCGTAACATGTATAACTATAAGATTTTGTACCATCCTGGAAGATTGTATAAACTTATGTTCTCTGAGTATATTTCACTTAGTAGAAGGGGTGTGGCTGTGAGGGCACATTGCTGGGACTATCAAGAAGATAGCACTTCTAAATTTGACACTACACTGCTGCCTAAAAGAAGTGTTGCCCAAATCAGAACTGAATTACAACTAATAAGCTGAAATGCACCCACCACACCCATTATTTGAAGGCAATAACAGAAGGTTACCAGACGTCCCCATTTCCCGGGTACAGCCCCCGGATTTACAAATCAGTCCCCATACAAAATCCATTGAAGTTGAAAAGTGTCCCCGGATTCATTGAAAAAAATCTGGTAACCTTCCGATAACATTTAAAATAAATAAATAAATAAATCAGCAACTAATTATATGCAGAATTATATGCAATCCCCCGTAATCATACACATAATATATGTAAAAGAATCAAGCCCCATCTGGTACTATATTTCTCCAACACAAGGAGGCATAACTAATACATAGGTGTTTCTACAATTATATGCATTGCTGCACATATCTGTTTATGTTGCTGGTTACTTTAGGAAACCTGGAGTGTACATGCATATGTTGTCGTTTAGTCATGTCCGACTCTTCGTGACCCCATGGACCAGAGCATGCCAGGCACTCCTGTCTTCCACTGCCTCCCGCAGTTTGGTCAAACTCATGCTGGTAGCTTTGACAACACTATCCAACCATCTCGTCCTCTGACGTCCCCTTCTCCTTGTGCCCTCCATCTTTCCCAACATCAAGGTCTTTTCCAGGGAGTCTTCTCTTCTCATGAGGTGGCCAAAGTATTGGAGTCTCAGCTTCAGGATTTGTCCTTTCATTGAGCACTCAGGGCTGATTTCCTTAAGAATGGATAAGTTTGATCTTCTTGCAGTCCATGGGACTCTCAAGAGTCTCCTCCAGCACCATAATTCAAAAACACCAATTCTTCGGCAATCAGCCTTCTTTATGGTCCAGCTCTCCCTTCCACACATCGCTACTGGGAAAACCATAGCTTTAACTATACGGACCTTTGTTGGCAAGGTAATGTCTCTGCTTTTTAAGATGCTGTCTAGGTTTGTCATTGCTTTTCTCCCAAGGTACATGCATATAATATTCATGTAATAATGATGCGTACAATATGCAAGAACTGTAAAGGACAAGGTCAACATTTTCAGAAAATTCTATCCGTACTGTGAGCAGCTTCCTAGTAGCTTGAAGCATCAGGTAGTACGTAAGTCAGAGACGGGGACCTTATGACCGCCCTTCAGATGTTGCTGGATGTTCCGTGTCAGATGTTCTTAGCTCAGAGACAGAAGGGGAGAGGCCAGGAATAGCTAGCCCAAAAACTCGAAGGCGCGAAAAGGTCAGTGAGAGGAGGGGGAAAGAGTGGAAGTGGAAGGGTTTTTTCCCATGTTGGAAGAAGAGTAAGGGGCGGAGTTTAGACTCGGCAACTGTAAACTTGGAGTCAGACACGGAACATCTGACATGGAACATCCAGCAACTCCCATAAACTGTTACCATTATCCACACTGGCTTGAGCTTAATGGGAGTTGGAGTCCAACAACATCCAAGAATCCCTGTGTTCCCCACCCACGAGTTTGGTAATAATGTAAGTTGCAATCTAAGTGCAGTTTTATTTTCTTTTTAGTTTTTTTTTAAACCTCAAAATAGAAATGGATCTGGAATGCAATGAGATGTGTAAAAAAAAGGAGATGGACCAGAAATGGAGTGAAACTTGTTTTTCTTTTCTGAATTTCTGCACCAGAAGTCCCTAGTGCCCAGAGAGGCAGCCATTTCATTTTCTATACATTCCTCCTTGAAAAAGAAACTGTGCTGCTGTATCATGAACTACAATTTCCCAAGGGCGTTGGAGGATTACATTCATGGTACACTGCAGCTGTGAGCTGCTGGCCTGCCAAAAGTACCACCCCAACATGTCATACAAAATGACTGCACCAAACTGGACCTCTTAAGGCAGTTAATTCTGATCAGCTGTTTGCATGGATTGTTCACTTCTTTTCACCAGGTTTCTGTTGTATTCACTCTGTGCTCCTCTAAGACCAGATGCTCCAGCTATCCCATCTTAGTGTGAAGGCTTCTAGTATTAGTGTATAAACACTTCTATACAATGCCTCTCTCCAAAGAACTTGTTCTTTGCTGGAGGCAGCAACCTTGAATAGATTGATTGATCTATTCAATCATTCCCTTTTGTACTGTGAATTTGAAAATTCATCCAATATTTTTTTTCACATGGCAGAAATAAAGGTAAAGGACCCCCTGACAGTTAAGTCCAGTTGCAGACGACTCTGGGGTTGTGGCGCTCATCTCACTATACAGGCCGAGGGATCCGGCTTTTGTCCGCAGACAGTTTATCTGGGTAATGTGGCCAGGATGACTAAGCCACTTCTAGTGAAACCAGAGCAGCAGACGGAAACGCTGTTTACCTTCCCACTGGAGCAGCACCTATTTATCTACTTGCACTCTTTCTTTTTTTCTTTTCTTTCTTTTTTTGGCATGCTTTCGAACTGTTAGGTTGGCAGGAGCTGGGACCGAGCAACGGGAGCTCACCCCGTCGCTCGCAGGGATTTGAACCGCCAACCTTCTGATCGGGAATCCCTGGGCTCAATGGTTTAGACCACAGCGCCACCCACATCCCTTATGGCAGAAATACATTGGCACGAAAAAGGGGGGATTTCAAGCTGTCAAACACAAATTCATGTTTACTGCAAATACATTTAAAAATAAATTAGCTTGAGAGTTATTTCAGCAGATGCACACACGACCATTTTCGTTGTAAAATACACAGTTAAAACATTCCAATAAAAAGGGGGCTTAATCACACATGTGGCATCACACTGAGTGGAGGAACATGCCTGTCAAATGTATAATATGCCCAGAAGAATTTCTACAATCCAAGATAGTAGGTGAAAAATGTCCACAGAGTGCTAAACTGTCCTTCCCTGATGCCTATGTGAAGGAAGTGAGAGAACATGACATGCTTCTACTGGACTGAGAAATCAAGATAGTGAAATAGATGGTTTTGTCTTTAAGGTGCCACAAGACTCATTATTTTTGCTACAACTGAAAAGCAGCATTCAGGGAAGGTAACATCATGTAAATATTTTTTGATGGCTCAGCTATGTGTACGCTATATGTAAAAAAAGAAGATGCATATATTTCTGTGGACAATGAAATGGAAGAAATACTTGCACAATTGCATCAGAATTTAAAATAAAGGATGAGTATGCCAAGGAACCCGGGTGGCGCTGTGGGTAAAACCTCAGCGCCTAGGACTTGCCGATCGTCAGGTCGGTGGTTCGAATCCCCGCGGCGGGGTGCGCTCCCGTTGCTCGGTCCCAGCGCCTGCCAACCTAGCAGTTCGAAAGGACCCCCGGGGGCAAGTAGATAAATAGGGACCGCTTACTAGCGGGAAGGTAAACGGCGTTTCCATGTGCTGCGCTGGCTCGCCAGATGCAGCTTGTCATGCTGGCCACGCGACCCAGAAGTGTCTGCAGACAGCGCTGGCCCCCGGCCTCTTAAGTGAGATGGGTGCACAACCCTAGAGTCGGACACGACTGGCCCGTACGGGCAGGGGTACCTTTACCTTTACCTTTTATGCAAAGGAATGTTGGCATGTTCACATATCCCTGACTGTAGTCCAGCAGCATCAGAAGTGCTCAGAAGTTTCAACTAGAAAAAGGGAAAACAGCCCGGAGGGAGAGGAGGAAGGCAGTAGGGAGGTTGGAACTGTGCAGATATGCAGGCAGGAGCACCAGATGGCATCTGCTGCACACCTGCACAGCCCCAACCTCTCTGCCAACTTGCCCCTTTCCCTTCCCGTAAATGGTAGCAGTGCTACTCACGAGGAGACCAGGTGTGCAGGAACTAAAAAAAGTGGCATCAAGGAAGTTAGGTGGAGCCAGAGAAGGTGCAAACAGTATCCCATTTCTGAAGGAATTTGGGAAGAGGGCTATCTCTATTTTGTTGTGACATTCTCCTTGTTGGTTACTGCTATGTAATTTTTATATATATTGGCTGTGAATTTTTTGATTTTTAAAAATTATGTTCGTCATTTTTAATTGCTGTTGTTGCCAACTGCTTTCAAAGCCTGCTAAGCAGAAAGCAGAATACAAATATTTTCAAAACACTGAAGTAAATATGTAAAATTACTATATTTGAGTGATACCAGGGGTACCATCTTAAATAAAATAATGATTCACATGGTGTGGTGCATGCACACCATTTGAATGGCAATGTCTATTAGCTTGGGGGGTGGCTGGCCCACTCAGAATTTGGGGGGGGGGGGCAAATAACCCTCAGCCCCTAGGAGGTGGCTCCTATGAGTGACATCAAGCAGAGGGTTGAAGATTAAATGCTTCCAGTTAAGAAATAGATTATTTCTTGATACCAAAAGGCATCAAGAAAGGCATCATACTACCATTGCTGAAATGAACACCAGGTTTGCCTTGTGGTGTCCCTCAGAAAATATATCATGTCTGCTTCCCACTCACTGTCACACACAATAGTACATATGCATTGAATGCCCATGTACAGCTATTTTGGAACGAGGCTCAGCTAGGTTTCCCAGACCTGTAGGGCCAGTTGCATGAGTATTTTGAAGGTGGGTGTAGGCACGGGTCTGATGGCAGCTGTAAACCCAGTGCTTCCTTTAACAGTTTTTAGAAGTGGAATTGGCTCCAGGTAATGTGGGAAAGGCTAGGCTGTTGCTACAGCCATTAGCTGCCCTATAAGAGCGAGCCATATAGCTCAGCATCAGGGCATCTGCCTTGCATGCCAAAGGGCCCAGATTCAATCCCCAGCATCTCCAGGAAGGACTGGGAGAGACCCCTGTCTGCAACCCTGGAGAGCCACTGCCAGTCACTGTAAGCAGTACTGAGCTGGATGGGCCCATGCACCTGACTCCATATAAGGCAGATTTTGATGTTCCAATGAGATGGCACAAGAAGAAGAACACTTGCAGATGGAATGGACAGCCTACAGCCAGGGACTATAAAACCTGGGCTCTGGAGGACACACTGTTCTGCAAAGATCAGCAGCAATGAAGGCCTTTCTCCTTTCCGTATTCTACCTGCTCATTGTAGGCCATGAGACCAAAGTGTTTGATGCCTGTGAACTGTTTTATCTACTGAGAAGTTATGGAATGGACTCCTCTACATGGACTGGTTTACATCAATGTGAGTTCATGGGGTATACAACTTCCACCCTACTGGTATGATTAACTTAGATGCATTTTGCAGTATGTGATTTCAGTTTCCTCCCGTTTCGCTTTTCTGAAGAAAGTGTGTGTCATGCATTGTCATGCATATATGTTTTTGTTTAAAAGTAATTATCCTTATTAACACTTACGATCCTTTTTCAAATAGTGTGGTGAAATTGGAAATTGGAAACTAATAACCTATAGAACTTGCAAGAACCATGAGAAAGAAATTTGTAATATCGTAGCAAAGTCTTAAAAGCCGTTAGAAGTGTTGTGGTGTGTACTCCCTATTATTTTACAAGGATACAACAGGAAATGCAGAATTTTGAATTGCTAGCTCTCAAAACTCTGAATTGTCAACTAGCAAGATTCAAAGGAGGCATCACGACATTTGAAAAGTTTTAGAAGTTGTTAGAAATGTTTATAGTTACCCTGTGAGCCCTTTGAAAGGCAGAATATAAACCAAATAGAATAAAATGATATATACTACTTGCTATTTTATAATGTTACAACAAGAAAGATTGAATGAGTCACATATGTTAAGGCAGAATTGTTAATATCAATTATTTTAAAGCTTTTAAACTGAATCTGGAGCTGAAATTGGAGTTATTTTTAAAATCCCATTCTATATCAATGTTTTGGAGCTGGTTTTATTATTTAAAATATATTCCACATTTCTGATTTTTATACCATGCTTCTATAACCAGTTGTCTGTTTGGCTACATTTGCAAGTAACTTGACTACCAACTACTTTACAAGTGAAGGCGACCATCCATACTATGGATTATTCCGACTGAATGGTGCCAAATGGTGCAGTAATGGGAAGCAAGCCTCGAAGAACAAATGCAGCATTGCCTGCGATAGTAAGTGACTCCTTATAAACCTTTGCCATGTGTGACTCAAGATCACCAGGTTATTCCTTATTATTAAGAAGTGTTAAAGGCTTAAGCTAGTTGGAATGTAACCAGAATGGACCCTATGGGAGGAATTTAACATAGTGCAATTGTTCCATCAGTGCATGCATTTCAGCTTGCCAGGAGGAATGATTCCCCTTCTCCTAACCTCATGCATTGTCCTGGGGTTTCTCCTGATCTCTTCAAGCCAATTCGGGAGCACACAGGGGGGAGCCAGTTGAGCTGGTGGGACTCATTAGCTTTTGTTGTTGTTTAGTCGTTTAGTCGTGTCCGACTTCGTGACCCCATAGACCAGAGCACGCCAGGCACTCCTGTCTTCCACTGCCTCCCGCAATTTGGTCAGACTCATGTTTCTAGCTTCGAGAACACTGTCCAACCATCTCGTCCTCTGTCGTCCCCTTCTCTTTGTGCCCTCCATCTTTCCCAACATCAGGGTCTTTTCCAGGGAGTCTTCTCTTCCCATGAGGTGGCCAAAGTATTGGAGCCTCAGCTTCACGATCTGTCCTTCCAGTGAGCACTCAGGGTTGATTTCCTTCAGAATGGAGAGATTTGATCTTCTTGCAGTCCATGGGACTCTCAAGAGTCTCCTCCAGCAGCATAATTCAAAAGCATCAATTCTTTGGTGATCAGCCTTCTTTATGGTCCAGCTCTCACTTCCATACATCACTACTGGGAAAACCATGGCTTTAACTATACGGACCTTTGTTGGCAAGGTGATGTCTCTGCTTTTTAAGATGCTGTCTAGGTTTGCCATCGCCTTTCTCCCAAGGAGCAGGCATCTTTTAATTCTGTGACTGCTGTCACCCTCTGCAGTGATCACGGAGCCCAAGAAAGTAAAATCTCTCACTGCTTCCATTTCTTCCCCTTCTATTTGCCAGGAGGTGATGGGCCCAGTGGCCATGATCTTCGTTTTTTTGATGTTGAGATTCAGACCATATTTTGCGCTCTCCTCTTTCACCCTCATTAAAAGGTTCTTTAATTCCTCCTCACTTTCTGCCATCAAGGTTGTGTCATCTGCATATCTGAGGTTGTTGATATTTCTTCCAGTGAAATAATTCCTGCTTTAATTCCTCCTCACTTTCTGCCATCAAGGTTGTGTCATCTGCATATCTGAGGTTGTTGATCTTAATTCCGGCTTGGGATTCATCCAGCCTAGCTTTTCGCATGATGAATTCTGCATATAAGTTAAATAAGCAGGGAGACAATATACAGCCTTGCCATACTCCTTTCCCAATTTTGAACCAATCAGTTGTTCCATACCCAGTTCTAACTGTAGCTTCTTGTCCCACATAGAGATTTCTCAGGAGACAGATTAGCTTTACTAACTAGCTTTACTAATACTATTTTAATAATATTTATACCCCACCCACTCTGGTGGCTTCCAATGCATATAAAAACACAATCAAACATCAAACATAAAAAACTTCCCAATACAGGGCTGCCTTCAGATGTCTTCTAAAAGTTGTATAATTAGAATCATAGAATCATAGAGTTGGAAGAGACCACAAGGGCCATCGAGTCCAACCCCCTGCCAAGCAGGATCAATCAATCATTTATCTCTTTGACATCTGGCAGGTGCCACTACCGAGAAGGCCCTCTGTCTGGTTCCCTGTAACATCACTTCCCATAGTTAGGGAACCGCCAAAAGACTTCCGTGTCTGGGCTGAACGAGGGGGTTGGGTACCTTCGGGTATACAGGGCAACACTGTTGAGGGCTTTAAAGTTCACTACCAGCACTTTGAATTGTGCTCTGAAACATGAGCCTGTGAAGACCCTTTAGCTGCCAAATTTTGGATTGGTTTTCGTTTCCAAGTCGCCTTCAGATGTAGCCTTACAGAAGTCCAAGTGGGAGCATGGACCACTCTGGCAAGACAGTCTGCGGGCGGGTAGGGTCTTAGCCCCCATCCACCCCCTATCCTCTCAAAATAGTACTTGCCAGGATTCAGCCTCAATCTGTTAACCACCATCCATCCTCCAACCACCTCCAGACACTCACAGCCAGTTGAAATTAATTAATATGACTAAGTTAGGTCCATTAATTCCAGTTCCCCATGATCCTTCCTTCCCCTCTCTTTGTGTGGAAGGCTTTCAGACTCCTTTATCATCTGGGTGGCTCTTCCTTTTTCTTTCATATGTTATTTTATTAGTTTCCCTATATTAATCAAATTATACAAATACCAATTGATTCCAAATTAATTCCAATTAATTCCAAATTATGTAATGCGATTTAATCAATCAATCAATCAAACAAACAATCAATCAATTTTATTACAGTCCAGAGACCCAACAAATCGTTACAAAGCAATGCACAATTCAGACAGGCGATCTGGTTGCGACATCTGTCACCCCATTGATCGCCAGGGTTGATTCGGCTGATCTGGCTGGCTAGGCAGGTGTCCCCTTCCTCCCTCACCGCTCCATGTGTGTCCCTTCCGAAGTTGCGCGCTCAGTGGAAGAGGACGACCATCCCAAATAGAAGGAGTGTACCGATCTTCGGTCAAGGGTATACGATAGCTGTGCTCCTCTGCGAGAACCTCCAAACAAGCTCAATTTAATTAAAGTGGTTTGCCGTGCTCCATAGTGCATTATATTACTGCGATTCATATTCTTATTATCTTCTAATTACATTCCAATTGATATTATAATCACTTAGATAGCAGCTGCATTCTTAAAGATTTCTGTTCCTGTTATTATGCTATTTAACTTTTCAAAGAATTTCAAGTGAGGAGCTCTGACTTTTTTCTTTTCAGTCAGCATGTGCCAGTCTAATATGTCCAACTGTTCGTACCCTTGGCTTTGTTTGCTGCCCCGTCCTTGAGGTTCATCTGCTGCTCTTGGGTGGAGCTATAATCCCAGAGTTTCTGGAGGTTTCTCAGTTTAGCTCCATCCCACAATGCTTGGCTTCTCCAGACAAACAACAGTCTACAGCAGTCTACTCCTTCCCGCTGATCAGTCTTGAAGCTTTGCCATTTCCTCCTCAGCCTGTTTCAAGCATAGCCGCAGGTAGTCTGGCAGCTCTTTCCTTTTGATTCACCACCATCCTTAAAGCCTCTGTTTGTCCACAGCCACCAAATTCCTTTCATCTTTATGACTGCATTTTCTGGCCAATGTCCTTCCTCTAAGGCTGTATCTGAACTCCTCTTGGTCTCTTGGTCTCTTTTCTTTTTCCATTGTTTTTGAGGGGTGGGTGGGGATCAGCTCTGATTTCACAAGATGATCCATTCAAACAATAGAACTCCCCCCACTTCCATCACTTTAAACCACACACAGCTTCAGCTGTTCTTTTAATCTCAATATTACTCCATACAATAATCCATCCTCACTTGTCTATCTTTAAAACTTGCATTTGATGGCGTCTCCTCTGGTGTATGCCTTACTTTATACCAATTAAAATCCAATTAATAGGAGAACCTCTGCTTCCGAATAGCAGCATGGGGGTTTGCGTCAGGCGAAAAGCTTTTGCACCCAGTGCCTCAGTCTGCCCCCATATTGCATGCAGGAGCAGGAGCCAGGCATCAAGGTGATCTGTGAGTGAAGTCTGTTCCTCCCATGCCCTGGGATTTCCATGCCCTGGGAATTTTTTCAAAGAGAGCCAGATTTGATGATGTGAAGGGCCCCAACCTTTGAAGTTGTTGAGCTTTTTTTAGGGTTGGAGTTTTTGAGGTTTTTTACAATTTTACCCCAGGAAATAAACTGCCACAGGGGCCAGATTAAACCAACCAGCGGGCTGGATTAGGCCTCCGAAACGGACTTTGGACATGCCTGATTTCATTCCCTTCTTCATCTGCATCTCTCTGCAGTGTTGAGAGAGCCTCCTCCATTTGGGCAGACAGGAACAAGAAACCTCTGGGTGGCTCTTCCTGGCATGAAGAACTTTCCCTAAAGGGGACTTGATTAAGAGTTTCCCACAGGCCTCTGGTTGGCCACTGTGAAGATTGGCCTGATCCAGCAGGCTTGTCTTATGTTCTTATAGACTGGCCATATCCATGCACGCACCAGGAAATGAATTAGAGGGAGAACATGCTGTCTCACTCCCAGTTTAAACGGGAGAATTGTTAATCAGATTCACTTGGCATTTGTGACTGTTGTGCCCACATACTAGGCTTGCTTGGGCCAAAGGCTTAGACTCCGAGACAACCTGGAAGCTTTTACGCTATGCACACTAAATAACCACAAGGTAGTGTTGCACCTGATACTGAATTGAAGATGCCTAGTGGAGGTTTTAGGCTCAGGTTCTTCTATCTTCATCACAGATTTGGAACATGTTTCAACAAATCATAATACCCCTGAGCATAACACTGAAACATAATACTATGAAGAGATATTTGGAAAGAACAAATAAGCTTATTCATATCTTTTATAGATGCTCAAAGTAGTTTCTTACTTCAAATATTTATCATCCTTTGCAAAATTGCAGTTGCTTTTGCAGCAGCTATTAGAGGAACAATCCTATAAGATACACCAGGATGAGCACAGTTAGGAGCCAATGGATCTCTGGCAGAGCTGGGAAATTCCCAGTGCAGCTGGGCTCCCTGTCCTTGGCCCAGCTGGAGATACTACAGCATATTTTCCACAGCCACGATGCAGCCAGCTTAGCCAAATTTGGCAGATCTTAAGACAGAGTAAGCCCTGAAAAAGGGGCATTCTGGGGATGTGGTGGGGGCAGGACCAGAGGGGACTTTAGCTGAATCCTAAGCCTGTTCAGCTCTACCATGGGACCTGGCAACTTGGTGTTAGTTAAGGTGGCGGGAAGGGTGATGTAGTGTAACTCTAAAGTCTGTTTTGAAGGCTTCTTTCTCCTCTGCCAGGCTTAGGCTGGCTCAGCAAGCGGTAGCCCTGCTCCTGATTGAGATGGTTCAGCATGACTCTTAATCCTAGGGTTTTGGGTTCTAGCCCCACTTTGGGCAAAAGATTTTGCAGGTGGTTGGACTAGATGACCCTCGTGGTCTCTTCCAACCCTACAATTCTATACTTACCTAGAGTTTAGATCTGATACTTTACACCAGCTTGCTTAACATCAGCTTCTTACATGTAGAATTGCTCCCTTAAAC
Source organism: Podarcis muralis (assembly GCF_964188315.1). Taxonomy (NCBI): domain Eukaryota; kingdom Metazoa; phylum Chordata; class Lepidosauria; order Squamata; family Lacertidae; genus Podarcis; species Podarcis muralis. Next base: position 41,896,137 of record NC_135671.1, on the reverse strand, counting down.
ATATATATTGCAACACGAAAAAGTTATATTCATATTTGCTATGGAGCATTACAACCTATCACATCCAACAGTTCCTCAAACATGGAAAGCTAACTGGAAAGAGTAAAGGTGGTTGCTTTGAGTTAAGGTAAAAGCTCACATTCCACATATACACTGCCTCCAGAATCAAAGATCCAGGAAGTCTACCTTGACCAAGATTTGTTCTTCCTTGACTTGCTTTTATTAACATCCTCCACAGAGTTCCTAGATGAGGATATTAAAGATGACACCGAGTGTGTGAAGAAAGTTATTGGAGACAAGGAGATAGTCAGTTCAAAACAGTTCTCTGAATGGTGAGTAATTGCATCAGCTTCCCTGCATGTAAGAATGTTTTAATAAGAAAAAACCAAGGAGCTAAAAAGTACCTGAAGTCCTGCTGTCTGAAGTCCCACATCCCAGCTCAGCTGGAGATACATTGCTGTAAGTCATCCACCCTGATTCAGAAACCTCAGCCAAGGTTTCACCCCCTGAGCTGAAACAGGCTGAGTACCAAAACAGGGTGAGTACCAAAAAAGAGTGAGGTAGGTTGTCATGCCCACATTATATAACTCGTCTTCCAAGGAGGATGTGGCCAAAGATGCTCTCAAGCTCTCAGAAACTGGCAGCACTCAGGAACAGCCCAAAGCAACAGTTGAGGAGGTGTCAGGACTCTTGGAAGAGATTGGCGATGGTTCCTAGTTGCAGAGAGGTTGCTCTGTCAGGGCCAGTCCAATATATATTGGCACCTGAGGTGAACCACAAATTGACCCTCCCCTCCCTGGCTCTGAAGAAGGGGTAAGTGAAGATCTACATCAAGAAAAGGGGAAAATAAAGATTTACCTTGGGATCTGCTTCCCTCGTGGACCCTGCTGCCTGAGGTGATCTCCTCACTTTGCCTCATGCCTCTCTGAAGTGGAAACAAAACAACCCCTGAGTCCCTGGGAGCAATGGTAGTTCAAGAGGCAGGCTGAGACTATCTTACTCAAGAGAAGTGCTCAGATGCAGTGGTGGACTCCTCATGAGTAGGGCCTCCTCACAATGAGGGTTTTCTGCATCAACCTGGGCTTTAGCTGAGCTCTGCAATGAGGTTCCGGCCTGGGGGTCCCTTCCAATTCTACAGTGCTACGATTCTATGTCTCAGTATGAGGCTGCAAGAGCAGCTGAAGCAAATCTTCTGACTGTCTCTGTGTGCCCAGACTGTGGACTGCATCCTGTGTTCTTGCCCAACCCGCTAGCTATGTGCCTAATCCCACAAGCTGTGGATTGCAGCTTGTGGGTCTTGCTGTGGATCCTGGTGAGCCTGATACTTACCACTATTTCAAATTTCATTCAGCACAGGCGTGTGACCTAGCAACCCAGCAGGACTTAGCCTTTGGCCATCTCAGCTGGCAGAAGCCCCACTCCTGAATGGAAATGTAGCAATTAGTGTTACCTGGCAATCAAGGACACCAACTATAAGGGGCTTTGGGTGCCCAAGCACTCACAAAAAGTTTGTTGTGGGTGCTTGGCACCCACACTACAGGGCTCCAACCACAACTTCCGGTGCCTCGCAAATCACCAGAAGTCATGTCTTGCAAGACCTGGAAGATGTTTTCAGAGGTCTTTCGAACTCTTGGAACCTGACTTCCGGTGGCACTGGAGGTCAGGTTCCGAGGTGATGTAACACACGTGTTACATCACATCTATAACCTGAGGCCCAAGACAGCTACCCTGCTGTTAATGGCTTGTTGACTGTTATAAACATTTGATTGACTGACGTGACATGAAGATTGCAGGTAAATAATAATACTTATACTAATACTAATAATAATAATAATACACTGCCCATCTGGCTGGGTTTCCCCAGCCACTCTGCATAGCTTCCAGAAAAATACAAAAAAGGTAAAAAAATTAAAACTTCCTGATACAGAGCTGCCTTCAGATGTCTTCTAAAAGTTGTGTAGTTCTTTACCTCCTTGACATCTGATGGGAGGGCGTTCCACGGGGTGGGTGCAACTACCCTCTGCCTGGTTCCCTGTAACTTTGCTTCTCACAATGAGGGAACCGCCAAAAGACCCTCGGAGGAGGACCTAGGCTAAGTGATGGGGGTGGAGATGCTCCTTCAGGTATACAGGGCCAAGGCCATTTAGAGCTTTAAAGGTCCGCACCAACACTTCAAATTGCGCTTGGAAACGTAATGGGAGTCAGTGAAGATCCTTTAGGACTGGTGCTATATGGTCGCAGTGGTCACTCCCGGTCACCAGTTGCCCCATTCTGGATTAGTTGTAGTTTCCAAGTCTCCTTCCAAGGTAACCCCACATAGAGCCCATTGGAGTAGTCCAAGCAGGAGATAACCAGAACATGCACCACTCTGTCAAGACAGGGCGTAGGCAGGGAGGGTCTCAGCCGGGGTACCGGATGGAGTTGGTAGACAGCTGCCCTGGACACAGAATTGACCTGTGCCTCCATGGACAGCTGAGAGTCCAAAATGACTGGTCGCACCTGGTCCTTCAGGGGCACAGTTACTCCATTCAGGACTAGGGAGTCCTCCACACCTGCCCGTCCCCTCTCCCTCCAGTCACTCACACAGGACCTTCACTGCCTTCACTGGTTCCGATTTAAAGGAGAGGTAGAGCTGGGTTTCATCTGTGTACCGACGAACACCCAGCCCAACCCCCCTGATGATCTCTCCCAGTTTCTCTGAGATAGGGATGAACATAACTTTCTTGAACCAAATAAAAAAATTTAAAAATTGTCCAGTGGCACCTTAAAGACCAACTATGTTTGTTCTGGGTATCTTTCGTGTGCATGCACACTTCTTCAGATATTATTATTATTATTATTATTATTATTATTATTATTATTATTATTATTATTATTAATTTTGACTGTGTCAGTCCAACACAGCTACCCACCTATTTCTTGAACCAGTTATCTAGGGTGGACCATGACGTGTCTTTCCAGCCCTGAGTGATTACTGGCTGACAAGGAGAAATACAATAAACTGTTTACATATAAGCACTGTGTTACTTTTATCAAAAGTTTAGGATTCAGAGAAGCAAACTTGATATGATTGTACAAATGGTTTTATCAAGAGTCTGTGTTTTTTTGAGAATGTACATGTGCACAAAAAGAATCTTAATGTGTTGCTCACCAGCTCTTTCTCTCTACCACCCCTTGCGCTTTTAGGCCACTCTATGAGAAGCACTGTGGTGTGGAAGCAATCACCATAATTGCTTTACGGTGTGCAATGTTTTTCCCAATGAGTGAATGGTTCCAACAACTGCTGAAGAAAAAGAAAGAGAACCCATTACACATAAAGGTTCATAAATGATGGTCAATACTTCTTGTTTTCATATGTTTTTTTAAATCAGTTACAGTTGATGATTACAGTAGACCAATTGTAAAATGTTAGGTCTTTAACAGACACTGAAACATTCATAGAATTAAGGATCATCTGCAGTGCAGGTATATGCAGATGTCCCATATAGAGATCAAACCTGTAACTTTGGCATTATCAGCACCATACTCTAACCAGCTGAGGTATCCAGACTGATAACACTTGATTCTCGGTCACTTCTTGTATTTTTATGTTACAATTCTTTATTCATAAACTTGTCATAGAACAATAATTTTGTTTCCAATATTTTGTTGCTAAGATCACAGCCATTATTCCCCTCACAGTTTTGCTCAGAATCCACCTACTATATTGTGTGCTTATAATTTCCCCGGCATCACTTAGAACAGGGATGAGGGATCTATGGTTCTCCAGATGTTTGGGGGGCTATAGCTCCCATCATTCCTGATGACTGGCCATGATTGCTGGGGCTGATTGCAGTCCCACAACATCTGGAGGGCCATAGGTTCCCCACCCCTGCATGAAAACAGATGACAAATCTGTGAAGAGACTGTCAATCAACTGGGGTTTCTGGACAAGTTTCAAAGACCCTGAAATTAATATATAGATCATGATGTAATAAAATTTGTTATTTGTTATTTATACCCCGTCCATCTGGCTGGGTTTCCCCAGCCACTCTGGGTGGCTTACAGCGTTAAAAACCTCCCAGTACTAAAGTGTTTATCACCATGGCTAGATCTACTTAGAAGAGGCTTAGCTGGGACATCCAAGGCACTTTTGGACATGGCCATTATCTAGATATCAGTGTTCAAAGCCAGGTCGAGGAGAATCCCCAGATGCCAGCCTTCACAAGGCAAAGAACATTTGTTTCCCCACTTGCCGCCCACAGAATGGCTTCTAGGTACAACTATGTTTAGATTATATCAGATCTCTTCATCCAAAATTACTATTTGGGGGAACATGGTGTCCCAAAGTTCTTCCCACCTCAAAAGGCTGAAATGCATCTCCACAAGAACCTATGTCTTGTGTCATTCTTGAAAAATCCAAATTTGCCCTTGAGAATTGATGCTTTTGAATTATGGTGCTGGAGGAGACTCTTGAGAGTCCCATGGACTGCAAGAAGATCAAACGCATCCATTCTTAAGGAAATCAGCCCTGAGTGCTCACTGGAAGGACAGATCCTGAAGCTGAGGCTCCAAGACTTTGGCCACCTCATGAGAAGAGAAGACTCCCTAGAAAAAACTCTGATGTTGGGAAAGATGGAGGGCACAAGGAGAAGGGGACAACAGAGAACGAGATGGTTGGACAGTGTTCAAGCTACCAGCATGAGTTTGACCAAACTGCGGGAGGCAGTGGAAGACAGGAGTGCCTGGCATGCTCTGGTCCAGGGGGTCACGAAGAGTCGGAAACGACTAAACGATTAAACAACAACAACATCATCCTCTTTTGCCTCTTTTGAATTGGTTATCATGACAACAAAATAGAATTGGCATAACAACAAAAACTAGAGACCAGGGAGAGACAGCTGAGGGAGGAATCAGAACCATTTACAGATTATCTAAAAAGGTATTGTTATGTACTAAACTCGGCAAGTAGGATCCTAGAATGCAACAACTGATTAGCCTGCTCCAGGAGGGAAGCAGAATCAGCCAATCAGCCGGGACTCATTGTGTAAAGAATGTATATAAAAGCCTGAGGTTTTGGGGTGGGGAATCAATCACTGTTTTACAAGCTGCAATAAGGAGCATGAAATCACTGCAGGGCTCCAAGTATATTTCAGGTACAATAACCAAATAAACCTACAAGTAGGAATTGACATGAGTAGCAGTAAATAACAATTAGGATAAAGAACAGACTGAAAGTGGGTGGCAAAAGAGGATAGGCAGTATAAATGGAACATTCTCTTAATCAGGAGTGAAACATTACAAATATGAAACCTTTAAACATTTGAACCACAGAAAACATAAATCAAAGCAAGAAGTATATACATATACAGGCAGGCAGGCAGCTAGACCTCAATTTATTAATTTTATTCATTATATAGTAAGATCAGTGGGGTCCTAACAGCAAAGGGAAGGCTTCCAGGCACCCCACTTTTGTGTTTGATTAAACTTCCTCTGATGGGGAAGGGTTGGGTTTGGCAACCATTTTTCTACATTGGGAGTCTTTAAAGCAGGGTCAGCAAACTTTTTCAGCAGGGGGCCGGTCCACTGTCCCTCAGACCTTGTGGGGGGCCAGACTATATTTTTGGGGAGAGGAGGGAATGGACGAATTCCTATGCCCCACAAATAACCCAGAGATGCATTTTAAATAAAAGGACACATTCTACTCATGTAAAAACACGCTGATTCCCAGACCATCTGCAAGGCCGGATTTAGAAGGCGATTGTGGGCCTTAGTTTGCCTACCCATGCTTTAGAGGGTCTGAGTAAATGGCCAGCTTTGACCACTGAGAAAAAAGCAATGAGCAAATGGTCTAAGGTTAAGGCTGCTGAGCAGCAGGTTCATTCTAAACATCGAGCAGCAGAGCTGTTCTGAATATGACAATGGTAGATCTGGCATATCTACCATCACAGCCATAGTGTCTATGGATCCTAGTTCAGGTGATGATGCATATAGAGACCTTCAGACAAGCAGAGCAGCTTTGTTTCTATTGTTTCTATGAAGTGCCTAATACACATTCTAAAGTGCCTGCATAAGAAGAGGGAGACGTGCTGTACTACATGTGTCCTAACTCCAATATAAGGAAAGGAATGCAAAGAGATCACGTGCAGTGAGGTGCTGCTTAGAGAGAGTTCTTTATGTGCTTGCTTTATGTATGTGAGTCTTAAAAAGGTGTGAGTCCTGCATCATTCACCAGTCTGTGAATGATGCCATTCCTGATTAGCTTTGTATCATGTGCTACACATCTTTTGACATGGCTGGCAAAATGGTACTGATGCTGGCAGGCTGGACTCAGATCCAGCTTGCTGCTCAGAATCTCATGTCCTCTGATGTTTTATTGGGCCTTAGAGTACTTTTTCCAGTGTTGAGGCTCATTTATATCATGCCATAGCTCTGAGAACATTTGGAGTGTGAGGACTTTTGGGTGCAGGGGTGCCAACTTGAATAAAATAATGGGAGACCCAAGTAAACCTTTCCTTGCATAATTGATCACATGACATGGTGCAAGCATGCCATTTGAATGGCAATGTTCATCAACTTGGGGGGCGGCCCCCTCAAATATTTTATTGGGACGGCCCCAGGAGTTGGCTCTTGTGTTAGTGTGGGTCTTCCATATTCCACACCCTGTCTTCAGCATACTCTCTACATTGCTCTGATTGCCCTAACTGCCTTATATGTATAGAAATATAGAGTATATTTCATTATAGCCATACTTGGAAATACTTGTGGATGACTGTAAGATGATTGCTGATGATGTTGCTAACTAATATTTTCTTCTATGCTGTTCTGGAGGGCCCCCCAAACCTCAGAAACACATTTTCAGGGTGCTGGGGGGGGCTGAAAACCCTCTTATGTTATCAGATACGTCTATTCAACCAAAAGCGATTTTGCAAGCAGAATGGGAGCACTGGATTTGACTGTTAGTCACATTTAGCATCTTGCAGACTGTAAATAAGAGAATCTGAAGGTACTACACTAGAATGGGGCTGGGACAGGGGCAGAGGACAGGGCTATCCAACAGAGGAGGGGTAAGAGGGGATTGAGGTGCAGATGAGAGGTGAAGATTATAAATATAGAATTCAGTCAGGGAAAGATGATGCTGTAAAGGAGGAGGCAGGAAGAAAAAGGAATTGATGCCTGGCTGCAGTGTGTGGAGGCTGCTGCAGGTTGGCTGTGGACCAAGCAAGAGGTAAAGATAGTTGAGGCAGTAACCTGTTTTTCCTGGCTGGAAGCCATGGCAGAAACTAGATGGCATGGAATCATCGAAGATGTGAGTTCATCTTACTCAGAGGTTGACTACCCAGCACAATTCAGAACCTAGGGCAAGCTTCCTCAAACACGGCCCTCCAGATGTTTTTGGCCTACAACTACCATGATCCCTAGCTAGCAGGACAGGGGTCAGGTCAGGGATGATGGGAATTGTAGTCTCAAAACATCTGGAGGGCTGAGTTTGAGGAAGCCTGACCTAGGGAATCACATGGGATGGGCAGCAGAGAGAAATGAACCTTGCACCATTGAATGTCCTGGGTAAAACAAACAGGTAAAGGCCCTGCTCTGTGGTCCTGGCCTGTGTCTGCAGAAGGGGAGGCTGGAGTGGAACCCGCTTATGCAGAGCTGCCCCCAGCTAACCTAGCTGAAACAGTCACATTGAAATCAGTGCAAGACGTTAGTCATGGCTAACTGAAGTCACATTTATTTCAATGGGAAGTAAGTGTAACTAACCTAACCTGGATCCATCCCAATGGTTTTTTCCCCAAGTTCAGAAGAGTACTCGATGCTATCTATATTGACTTGATTCTGATGTAATATTTTCATATAATCTTTGTCTGAATGGAATCAATTGAGACACGTTTATAGGATTCATCCATGTTGTGGGTTTCAGGAAGATTCTCTTAAAAAAAAAAGAAAAAAAGAGGTGTTTGTTAATTTTGAAGATTATCCTGTCATTTGATCAAATGGTCCTCCGGTTTTAGGCCTGCCGCCTTCATCAGTTAGCTGATGCAGGATGTAGTACCACTAACTACCCTATCCAATCAGAACAGCTTGTGGTGAAAATAAGGTAATAATAAATGGATGCCTGTATTTCAAGGCTTATTGCATTCCCAATAGAGTATGGAAGGCATAGGATGTAGGCAATATTCTTCAAAGGGCTTCCTAAAAGAAAAGAGAGAAAGAAACAACATTTATGAGAGACAGGTTGGGGCAGTTGGCATTTGCCTTAATAATCTATGTTACCAGCTGGAGGACCAGATCCAGAAATGGTCACCCCTACAAGGGTGACTTTGGACAGAACCACACCTGTCAATCACCTGATGTCACATAATTGTTAGGATTTCACCCCTCCTTATGCTGCAGATAGGGATCACTTGTTGGAGCACGTGTCTGTATGTAATGCATTTCAGCTGCTGATTGTTAGAGCTATATAAGCAGAAAGGGAGATACACTGTTTGTTCTCTCACAGTGATGTTCTGTTTCAGTGTTCTCTCTGAGGAAGAGAGAGAAAGAGGAGCCATGTTTACTTTGAACTGTTATGTTTGATTTCGTTGCAATAAATTAGGATTAGATGTTACACCTCAAGGCTAACGCTTCTATTTTGGACTCTGCTGGTTGTGTGCTCATGTCCCATCAGTGTGACAGAAGACCGGAGTGAAGAATCCCGGGCGATGCTGCACAAGGCCTCGGCATTATCTCACAACAATTATATCAGGTGATATTAAATTTCAGCCACAGTTTCAAAAAAAGATTCTTTCTTTGCAGGTGCATTTTGAATTCAAAAATTATTCCAGCACTGCAAGGTGCTTGGGATTTGGCACCAAGTTCAGCAGAGGCCGAAAAGGAAGAATTGAGAGCTCCAGGTTCTTCCTTTTAAAAATAAGGCAGTGGCTTTACATGTCCCACAACTGATGTCATATTTCTATTTATGGTATCAAGAGATGAACAGGTGGGCATGACTTGGGACAAATGGCCTCTTAAGACAAATGAAAAGGCCTGGGGGCGGGGGCGGGGTGTCTAATTAGGCCTGTCAACTGGAGGCTCCCAACTGGATTTTCTTTGTTTTCTAAAAAAGCACCAAAGTGTAGAACGAGCTTCACACTGTTCTCTTTCATTATTACATCATGTTTCTAATTTTATTCTGAATTTGCACCATTGGATGATATCCATGCACCCATTTACAGATACTCTGCTGTATCAAGGAAAAACAACAGCCACCCCTAAACTCTTTAAGCAGAATCTCTGCCAGATATGTACTAGCTGAGCAGACCATCATGGTGATCAACTAGTTCTTCATTTTGTCTTGCATTATTTCTTCCACCATTTTTCATAATAGACTGTTCTATTGTAAAGGACTCTTGAAATGTACTTAATAAACAAAGAGTATGGGGCTGAAAGCAGTTCTCTTTTCTCTGCCTTGTAATCATAAAACAGAAAAGTTTGTGCTCGATTTGATTATATGATATTGTCATTTATATTTTCATTCTTAGACACTGGTGAGCTGATGCCACTTACCAAGCTAACATCCCATTCTTGCTTGCAGAAACTTTCTTTGCACACTCAACATCATCTGCGATATTGTCATCCAGAAACTCTGCCAGGAAAGTTATTGAAGGACAAATCAGGATAGAATAGGGGCTTCTGTTGGTGTATTCTCCACCTTGCCAAGGTAGTCTCAGCAGCAGTGCTGAAATCCCTCAGGCTCATGGTTCTGAGAGACTTCAACATTTGTGTCATCTCTATCTCACTGGAAGCCACAACCACAGCAGGGCAATGTCCTGTTGGATTCCACTGCCCAAGGCAGCTGCTTCAGCCCACCTGATTGTCTCAATCATGAGTCTGCATCAGGTTACTCCTGCTCCTGCTCCATTAATGGGTCCTTCACCCCTGATGGGACTGAGACTTACTTGGCCCCAGAAAAATCTTCAGGAATGAAGGACCCATTAAATTGGTTTGCCCCCCCAAAAAACAGATGGATCCAAATAGTTTCCTAGTGACTCCCATTCCTGTCTCCTGTCGCTGCTGCAAGTGGTTCTGTCAAAGCTCTGCTTGGTCTTTGAAAAATGCCTCTTTTTATCTTTTGAAGGCTTCATTGTGATCAATGGTTTTAATGATGTGAACGAGTCTAAGCTCAACAACTTGGCCCCCCCCAAAAAGAACCTCAACAACTTTTGTGTCTGGATTTCACTTTCTGAAATATGGCAACCTTACATTAGTCACATTGCAAAGAACAAGAAACTGCAGCAATAATGGGGAGGGATTAAGTATTTGAGCCAAAGTTCCCTAAGTCTCCTCCACAAAACCCCTTTTCGAATACCAAGACTCAGTCCTGAATGATATAAATAACAAAAAAGGGGTGCCACTGAGCATGCAAAGAATGCCTGACACTCATAATTGAGCAGGCATAATTAAGCCACAGCTTGCGAACCAAAGTATGTTGCTAGCATTCAGGCTTAAGCTCTGCCACATTGTGGAGAACCTTTATGGCTCCACAGGCCAGATCCTTATCAGGATCATGCCCATGAGCCAAATTTGATGGATGGGTGGGGACACTTATCTGTCAGTCATATGAGCATATCCGCCCACTGGTCAAAATCCCTTGTGTGGGAACCACACCTCAACAGACCAAAATTGGTGCACTGGGAAGCTCTGAACATAGGGCTGACAAACTGCTTATTTCTTGGGTCCCCGCTGTTGATGGGGAGGGGAGAACGAAGACTGGAGTTTGCAAGTGACAGCAGTGTGGGGCTTCTGCAACCTTGTTTCAGAGGAAATCGCTTGGCATGCCAAGCTGGAGACCCTGGTGGGCCATGAAGGGCCCCAGGGAGCAGATTCCCACCCCTGAAATAAACAGTTCTCCTTGAGTTGCAAAAGGCAAAAGCAAAGAGTCACCACTTACTCTCACAGTCAATACTGCATAGGTTTTTTGTGGGATGCTTTCCATTGTCACACCACAACAGACCACTCAAATAAAATATTCCATAGTATGGATGGCCATCTGTGTACTCATAGTGTTGCGTGTCAAACTGACTTGCGAACAGGACCAAACACAACCCTGGGAGGAAAGCACAGATTAGAAAGGTAGAATGCTTTTTGTTTCCTACATATCAAGTGCAAAACTTCAAAACAGGAAATTTCATATTATATGACTCAATATTTCAGCTAATTACATTACAGAATGTTACCATTACAGAGTTGCCATATTCCAAAGAGCCAAAACCCAGACAACCCACCACCACCACCGCACATCTTCATCAGGTGGCTGGCATGAGGATGGAAGGGAGAGAGGGAGAGAACATACCAGGAAGGGAAGCGGCTGGCGGGAGCCAGCCCTGTGCTGAGAAAGAAATGTTCCCCGGACATTTTGCCAAGTTCTGAAAATTTCCCCTGGACACCATTTTCAGGAGCGGAATCCCGTATATGTCCGGGAAATCCAGGATGTATGGCAGCCCTAACCATTAACCATTCTCAAATTTGGCATTAACCATTCAAGATTCAGTCTTTCACCTAGCGCAGGTGAAAGGTTTGTTTTTCATAATATTTTTCTTTAGCATAAAACACATATACATACAAAATAGATATGCTAATGATGCTATTTGTTTATTATTTTTATAAATGCTTTTATAAAACCAGAAAACTTGATAATTTACACCAACGGAGCTTCCTCACAAATTGATCACAATTTTAAAGGAATAAATAATCTACTCTTAACCCTTCCCTTCCAAATTCCTTTTTTATGTAACCTGTTACCATGCTTTATGTAATTCCTCATGATAATTTTCTCTATTTTTTTAGAATGATTGTTAATTTAATGAGGGTAGATTTGACGGAGTAGTCCCACCAGCGAATGCCTGAGCAAGGACTTTCCCTAGCACATCTGGGCTTCCCATGCCCCCCCCAAAAAAATTTTCTGGGGCAAAACAACAACAACCCTTGCAGGCAAGTAGAAAGAACTGATAGAGCAATCTGCTTAGTGCTGCACTGAATTCCTCCCATCAGATTCAACTGTTTGCAGGTTTTTCTCAATAGAGACCTTTGCAAAACTGAATAAATGCACAATCTGAAACACATGTTTGAGGATGTTCACCTTTAATAACACTTAAACAAACCACAATGGTAGAACCTGAAAACTCTCTTTTTTATCTCTTTTACCACATAGTACCAGAACTGTTTTGTTCTGTTACACTCCCACCCCAAGAAGTAAAAATCACAATTCTGAAAATAACAGGACATTTTTTGAATATTTTTTTTGAAAATGTTCTCAATGCCCAATTTTGTTTCTATGGGCCCATTTTGAAAAAGTGGCATATCTGCAAATATTAAACAATGTCAGAGAAATCATAAACATTTTAAAGGACAGTCTAAACATCAAGAAAATAATGAATTACAACAAACTCAATCCATAAAAAGCCTTTAACAAAACCATAGCAGGTGGACCTAAATTAATTCAAAGAAGCTAAAGGGAGTCCAGCACCTAAATAACTCACAGTGTCCTACTCCAATGTCGTGGTAACCATCCAGTCCTCGTCTTATTAATTCATCTTGCAGCTCGCATTTTAGATACTTTTTGGACTCGGATGCTAAAATGAGTAGGCAGAGGAAGACAAGGTTCAGGGCCTTCATTACCACAGATCTCTAAGAAGTAATATGTCCAGAGTCTTGAGAGTTTTTATAGCTGATGGATGTAGACTTGGCCAAGTCTACACCTCTTTCTACAGTGAGGGCTTAGACCAGGGGTCAGCAAACTTTTTCAGCAGGGGACCGGTCCACTGTCCCTCAGACCTTTTGGGGGGCCGGACTATATTTTTTTTGGGGGGGGGGGAAATGAACAAATTCCTATTCCCCACAGTGCCCCAGAGATGCATTTTAAATAAAAGGACACATTCTACCATTCTACTCATGTAAAAACACGCTGATTCCATCCACGGCTGATTAGAAGGTGATTAGGCCAGATCTGGCCCCCAGGCCTTAGTTTGCCTTAGAGGTTGCTGAGTTGGTGCAACAACAGGCTAGAATGTCCCTAAGCTGCCCGTGTGTGTGTGTGTGTGTGTGTGTGTGTGTGTGAGAGAGAGAGAGAGAGAGAGAGAGAGAGAGAGAGAGAGAGAGAGATGTTGTCTATGTTAAGTATAGGTTAACAATAGTGACTCAATACCCATTGAGCCAATCACCCATCTCCTACTACACTTCTGAGAAAAACCCCACCCCACCAGATAAGGGTCTGGTGACTTCTGCTTCAGAGTATCTGAAGAAGTGTGCATGCACACAAAAGAACAAACTTAGTTGGTCTATAAGGTGCTACTACAATTTTTATTTTTATTTTTTATAACACTAGTGCTTTACTTATCTTTCCTGCAGAAATTGTTATCAGGGGAGAGCTTCTTTTGACAAGAATGGATTTTCATGCAGCAGATTGCTCCCCACTATTAGCTCCTATTTGCTGACCATTGTAATCCATTAAGCATAAATATGCTAAACAATACACTCCATAAATATACTGACTAGATTGCTCTGCTGCAAGCTAGCAGCATAGCAATCTAACTTGGGGCAGTATGGCACTTCTGGCCCACGGACCTCATCAAGGCAGCCAGATCTCCTCACCTGGTCTGCAAGGCACCTTCAGTCATGCCACACCCAGCAGCCTGACACCTGGTGTTCTCATGGGTGTCATCAGCAATTGGGCAGGTAAAGACTCAGCTGGGTCAAAGGGAATTTGCAGGCACAGGCTGATCATCAGGGCTTGTGAAGTGCCTACTGGAAACATTTGTCTTTCAACAAGCCTTTTTAGTTGAGATATATGCCAGTCTGAATCCATATTGTGTTTTAAAAGATTTTTTTTAATTGTTGTTTTCCTCCTTTGTGAGAGAAGGCAGGATATAAATTTATAAATAAAGAAATTATTATTATTTATTCCCCACTCATTGGGGGTTGCCCCAGCCACTCTGGGCAGCTTCCAACATAATATGAACACAAAACTAAATATGTCTACGGAAAGTCGTATAGTTGTTTATCTCCTTGACATCTGAAGGGAGGGCATTCCACAGCACAGGCGCAACCACTGAGAAGGCTCTGCATGCTTCCCTGTAGCTTCACCTCTCACAATAAGGGAGCCCCGAGAAGGCCCTCAGAGCTGGACCCCCATGTCCTGGATGGGGGTGGAGACGCTCCTTCAGGTATACGTAGTTGAGGCTGTTTAGAGCATAGGTCGGCAAGCTAAGGCCCGGGGGCCAGATCCAGCCCCCTTCTGGATCTGGCCCGCGGACGGTCCGGGAATTGCCACGTGGATCAGCGTGGGGATTCTGATTGTTTGGGCTGTGCCATCCCTCCCCTCTCCCTCACACACACCACGTCTGCACCTCCTCCCTGCCTCCTCCTGGCTTCTTCCTGCCCTGCCTAGAGGAGGAAGGGGGCTGGGCTTTGTTGAGCCGCAGTTGGCTGAACGCCATTTTAAGCAGCCCCTCTCTGGAGCCAACCCTTTCACGCCGCTTGTCCTGCCGTGGGGTTTACCTGTGCCTTCTCTGCTGTGGAGAAGGGAGAGGAGAGTTGGGGGGGATTCCCCCCAAAAAACAATATAGTTCCCACAAGGTCTGAGGGACAATGGACCGGCCCCCTGCGGAAAAAAGTTTGCTGACTTTAAAGGTCAGCACCAAAACCTTGAATTGCACTGGTCACTGTAGTTCGCCCCTCACAGAGTTACAGTTCAAAGCAACCCTTAACAAACTACAGAAATCCTTGAGGGAAATAATATGCTTTTAATGCTTATGCACCTTGTGTCTAGTCTGCACCTGTAGAATGCACTTTGCACTTTTGAAAAACGGTTTGACCGGATATCAAATACCCAGTTCCTCATTTCTGGCAGCATGGTTTGAATTAAAGGAGGAATCAAGGGCACTGTGCTCATCCAAATAGTTTTCTTTCTCCAACGCAATAATCTCATTTCTTTCTTCTTTCTAAAGATAAAAGGCACATACAATGATATTCCCTTATACATTTTCCTTCATCATTTCCCACGGAGTTTCCTGTGGGATGAAGAATGGTTTGTTCTCATTTTAAAAATCAGCTTTGATCCTCATCTGGGAATTAGGGTCAGCTAAAATGATGCATTTGATCTGAATCATTAAGAGTTTCTATTCTGGATGGAGATCAGAGAAGGTCAGGATGACAGAAACAATGTTCAAGATAACAAATTCACAGGTCTGTACCTGCCTGAGTATATATTGAGTACTTTTGTGCCTACAAGCCAAATGTATTTAGGGAAACAAAATACTCCTCTCCCACAAACACCTGCTCACAAACACATTTAAAGATGTTAATCTTTGACTACAGTGAGAGGAAAAGAGAAAGTGTAAGTGAGCAATTGTTAGGCTAATCTGCTTTTAGTTCTGGATGTCACTCGCTGCTCACAATAAACCACAATAAAAATTGCAAGAGGATTTTGAACACTTCAGGGATAGAAGTAACACGCAAAAAGCAGCTGGAAATTAATAGATATAAAGAAAATGAGTGACATGATAACAAAAAAATAAAGTAATGAATGTGATGTCAGTGAATCAATAACAACATTAACAAGTTTACAAATATCTATGTATATTACCGTACTTTTTGGTCCATAGGGCGCACCGGCCCATAGGACGCACCTAGTTTTTTTTGGGGGGGAATAAAGAAAAACATTTTTATTTTCCCCCTAGGCATGGGGCTGGGGAAGCCTGAGCTTCCCCCGACCCCAGCTCCCAGAACAGGCAGCTCTCCGCAAGCCGTGGGAGAGCTGCGCGACTTCACGCAGCCCTCCCACGGCTTGCAGAGAGCTGCGCGAAGCCCGAAGCCTGGGGGCGCTGAGCTCAGCGCGCCCCCAGGCTTCGGGGTGCAGGCAGCTCTCCACAAGCCGTGAGAGAGCTGCGCGAAGTCACCCCATAGGACACACACACATTTTCCCTTCATTTTTGGAGGGGGAAAAGTGCATCCTATAGGGCGAAAAATACGATATGTAAAAAATATATATCTTAGAATAAAAAGCTATTAAGATTTTAAATATTATTTATAGCATTTATATACCACTCTTTGGTTGCAATTGCACCACTCAGGCCAACTTACAACAATTCAAAAACATCAGCAAATTAATAATGATGATAATAATAATAATAATAATAATAATAATAATAATAATAATAATAATAAATATTTTATTATACCCCACCCATCTGGCTATGGTATAAACACATATAAAAACATAGTAAAACATCAAACATTAAAAACTTCCCGATACATGGCTGCCTCCTAAAAGTTGTGTAGTTCATACACACATATAATTTTCACACACACACCCCCAAAAAATTATTGCATTAAAGAAAAGAAAACAAAACATAAACCAAAACATTTAAAACAACTATATATAATCAATTTTAAATCCACATTCTGGGATTACTTGAATCCCCCAATTTCCCTCCACTACCTCCCTTGGTTCCTTTGTATTATCTTCATTTATGCATGTCAATAAAATCTTTATCTCTAATTACCTCCAAGTTTACACGTTATATATAACATTACAAGTGTTTTTAAAAATCCTGCTAATGTATTAAATTGCATACACTGCTTTTGTAAATATGCAATAAACGTTTCCCATTATTTTTTATATATGTTGTCATCTTGATTTTTAAGTTTCCCAGTTAATTTAGCCATTTCCGCATTAACTTAATTTGCCAATCTTCGTTAGTGGAGACATCTTCTTTCCAGTGTTGGGCTAACAATATGTGCGGCCATTGTTGCATACATGAACAAATTCTTATATTCTTTACCCTAATAAAGGTAAAGCTTCTGGTTTTTTAACAAAGGTTATTTTTAAAATTTTCTTCAATTTGTTATATATCATTTCACAAAATATTTTAATGACCTTACGTTGCTACCAAATATGATAAAATGTACCTTCTAATGCTTTACATTTCCAACACTTAATTTTTCTTGTTTTATACATTTTTGCCAATTTAACCATTGTTAAATACCACCTATCCAGCATTTTCATGTAATTCTCTTTAAGTAAGGTACAGGCTGTGAATTTTATATCATTCTTCCATAGTCTTTCCCAATCTGTCATCTGTATATTACGTCCCATATCTTTTGCCCTTGTTTCCCATTCTAATTAATATTATACATATTTGATAGTAATTTAGTATCACTTTCTATTATTTCTCTCTGGAAATTTTAAATTTCATCTTTTTATTATTTTTAATTGGAAATATTGTAGTCAATCTGTTATCTTTCCTTTTACTTCTTGAAATTCCTTCAATTTTAATTGATTATCTATTTCCGTTAACAGCTCTCTATATGTTGCCCAATTATGTTTCATATTTACTTTTTTCATGGATATTGCTTCCAGCGGGGAAAGCCACCATAATGTTTTTTGTTCTAACAAATCTTTATATTTTCCCCAAACTTAAAAAAATCACATTTCTTATTATATGACTGGAAGCTTTTATGTACTTTTGCCTTCTGGTACCACAAGTACGCATGCCAACCAAGTCTATTACCATGTCCTACTAGATCTAGTAATTCTGTGTTTTTTAATGTTATCCAATCCTGGATCCGGCAAATGCAAAAAGCTTCATAATATAATTTTTTATCTGGCTGATGTCCTGCCACCATGAAAGAGGAGAAGCTACCTCTTTCTTTAAGATCTGTTAATAATTTATATTTTATTCTTGGCTTATCACCTCTCCAGATAAATTCTGCCACTCTTTGAAGCAACTCACATTGCTTATCACTGGGATTGATTGAAACAACAACAACAACAACAACAACAACAACAACAACAACAACAACAACAACAACAACAATTTATTATTTGTACCCCGCCCATCTGGCTGGGTTTCCCCAGCCACTCTGGGCGGCTTCCAACAAAGATGAAAAATACAAAAATAACATTTTTGGCAATACATTCATCTTGATTACCAATATCCTTCCTAATAATGATAGATTCATTCATCCCCAAATCCCTAAATTCCTTTTTTTATTTCCATATTTTTTTCATAATTATCTTTGAATATATTTATATATAATATATTCAAAAGTTGTGTAGTTCTTTATCTCCTTGACATCTGATGGGAGGGTGTTCCACAGGATGGGCACCACTACTGAGAAGGCCCTCTGGCTGGTTCCCTGTAACTTGGCTTCTTGCAGTGAGGGAACCACCAGAGGAGGACCTGTGTGTCCCGGCTGAGCAATGGTGGTGGAGACAGGTATACAGGGCCAACACTGTTCAGGGCTTTAAAGGTCAGCATCAACACTTTGTTTTTGTTTTTTTAAAATAATTTTTATTAGTTTTCTTTTCTAACAACAAATATCAAAATCATTTCCAAACATACATTCTACATTCCCCCCCCCCCCCCCTTCCCGTTGACTTCCTTCAGCTTCCCCTCTGGTTTGTTACATTAAATGATACAATCTGCTATTCCTTATCTGTCAAAACATTATAACAATGTTATTCATGCATTTTGTTAAGTAAAGTTGTGAATGTTTATTCAAATCCTGCTACCGAGTCCATTTCTTTCAGTTGTTTCTGCAGATAGTTTATAAAAGGTTCCCATTCTTTTTTAAAATCACTGTCTTTTTCATGTAGCTTATCCGTTAGCTTTGCTAATTCCGCATAGTTCATCAATTTTTCCTACCATTGTGCTTTTGAAGGTATTTCTCCAGTCTTCCAGTTTTGTGCTATTAGGATTCTTGCCACTGTTGTCGCATACATGAATATTTTCCATTTCTCGTTCGGCAGTCCTTGATCAGAAATACCTAGTAAAAATGCTTCTGGTTTTTGAACAAACGTCATTTTAAATTTTTTTCCCCCAGTTCGGAATGTAGTATTATAAAAAAAAAAAGGGAGATGATATATAACGAGCACCAACACTTTGAATTGTGCTTGGAAATTTACTAGGGGCCAGTGGAGATCCTTTAGTGCTATATGGTCCCAGCGGCTGCTCCCAGTCACCAGTCTAGCTGTCGCATTCTAAATTAGTTGTAGTTTCCAAGTCATCTTCAAAGGTAGCCCTATGTAGAGCCCTGCAGTAAGTGGGGAATAAAAATGGGGTCCCTTCAAGGGGTTCAGCTTCTTAAGTAAGACTGGACCTTAGGAGAGAGCGTACCTTTTAAGGCTCAAACCTGTCAGGAAGTGAACAGATTTCATCCTTGTCTGACAAAAATTACAGATGAGGTTGGTGTTTGTTGGTTTCCCATTATGTTTCATGGGGGTGGGGTGGGGGATCCAAAGCTTTACAAAATGAGAAGACAGGAGGCTCTGAAGTGAAGCACATTGTCAGACCAAACCTGAGACAATGCAACCCTCTATAGAAGTCAAGGCAGGTTCCGAAGCAAAAACTTTCTTCTTTGTGTAACTCCACCAAAAAGGCACTTGATATAATAACGATTTACCCGACCTTCATCACAGTATTTCTCATAGAGTGGCCTAATGGGTGGACGAAACACATTGGTTATTTTGCATTTGTCCAATGCTACAGAGTTATTAAAAGAAAATAGTTCTGCAAGACTGAATTTGGCAACAGGAAGACTCGCCACAAAGTGCTACAGCTGTGCACCCAAACAAGTCAAGGCCAATGGGGGGGGGGGGGGGAGATCCAGCCATTGCTCGAGTCGGGTTGACAAAGCCTGGGATCACCATGGTGATCCAGAGCAATCTGGGGCTTTCATGGTGGCAGGACATCAGGCAAAAAGAAGGAGACACCACAGTAAGAGGGACGTACCCAACCAGTTGTGTCTTTCTGGAAAAAGATAGTGGTGGATGCCTTTGGATGCAGGGGGGGCAGGCTTTCCCACCTGAACTCTCCTTCCCACCTAGTCTCTTCTTCCAACCTGATGCCCCCCCCCCCAGCCCTGGACAGGATGGCATCCTATACACCTAGCAGCCGGTTGCTGCTCCTTTGTGATATGCTGGTTGCTGTTCCTTTCTGTACAGGTTGCTGCTCCTTTGGCGAAGGCCAAGCAGGGAAGGCCCTCACAAATGATCAGCACCCTGAGTTCAGCTTGTTCTTATTCCTATCTCATGTGATTTTCCTCTCTACTTTTCACAACAAAGTGGCCTAAAGCAAAATCAAATGACACTTAAATGCTATTTAATATGCAATGTGCTGGTCTGAATGTGCCCCTTTTTCACCACCTAATAGAGTTTCTACTGAAGGTTCTGATTAAGTAATATTTTTCAGCCATCTTTTGTTTGTTTGTTTGTTTGTTTGTTTGTTTGTTTGTTTCTAGAAAAAAAGGAGCTGATGCTACTCACCAAGCAGTCATGTCCTTTGTACTGTTGACAATTGTCTTAACACACAGAGCATCATCTGTGATATTATCATCTAGGAAGTCTGTTTGGAGGTTAATGAAAATGAGTTAATGAAGAATCCATCCAAGACAAAGCCCAACTAAAACCCCAAATACAGTGTTATGAGTTTGTGGGGGTGAGACTCTCCTAAATTCCTGGACCCAGCAAGGGTTGAAATATACTGGTAAGCCAGACTAGCTTCTTTTTTAGGAGACAAGACATTAAGAAAACAAAGGAAAGGTAATGGGCCATTAAGGAAGCCAAGGAGAGGGGGCTCTGTGCCAGATGTTAATTGGGTGGGGCCCCTCCTCCAGTTCACAGTTTGGAGACAAAGCCAGAGATTAGAGTTGAGTTGGCTGTGATGTGACTGGTGGAGGCAGGAGGTTGCAGGCTGGAAAAGGTGGAGGCAGAGCACAATGTGTTTTGATCCAAGGCTGTGCCTGTGGGAGAAGCAAGACCATCTTGTGATGGTGATGCTGTGAGCCCCTCCATCGTAGCCTCAGGTTGTAGTTGGTTAAAAAAAAAAAAGGTAAAGGACCCCTAATGTTATGTACAATAAACAGTTATGTATTATGTTTACTGTACATAAGGATTAGGATATTGTATTGTGTTGTGTTGTGTTGTGTTGTGTTGTATTGTATGGGGTAAATATTTAATGCATAATTAAGCATATATGTTTTATATATAGGATAATGTATCTAATTTTTTTCATGGGGTAAATCAGTTAATGTACTATATACATTTAGCCCACAAAGGCGACTATGGGGCCCTGAGGGAGCTGGTGTTTCTGGGTCATGTGGCTAGCAGGACTAAACTGCTTCTGGAGCAACGGAACACCATGATGGAAGCCATGGAAACACCATTTACCTTCCCGCTGCAGCAGTACTTATTCATCTACTTGCACTGGTGTGCTTTCAAACTGCTAGGTTGGCAGAAGCCGGGACCCTGTCATGTGGATTCAAATCGCTGACCTTCCAATCAGCAAGCCCAAGAGGCGACAGTGGTTTAAGATCACAGCGCCAACCGCATCCCTTATATGCATTTCTTGATGAGGAGCATGGAGATGGTGTGTGTTGCACATTAGATCAACCAATTAAAGCACACATGGGAGAAGAGGTTCTCATTCCAGTTTTCCTTCTAGACTATATGCCAAGCAAAGATGAAAGTGGCCTGTTGCTCTTAGAAACTCACTAGTTAGACCAGCAAGCAGTAGCTCACTGTCAGACACAGTCCCCTTCTGACAGACAGAGAGGATTCTGAAAGGGAGGGGCGAGAACCAGAGATGACAGGCAGCGAGGAAGGTGAAGGGGAGGGGGAAGAATTAGAGAGCAATAGAAATCTAGTGCCTTACCACAGTGAGAGCGAGAGGGACTTATCTTGCTTAGGAATGCAGCCTGGCAGTTCTGATAGGAACACAGAGTGGAGAGAACAAGATGCAGCAGAAGAAGGGGGAGGACAAGAAAGCCCCCAAAGCAGGCCTTTGAATGTCTAGCAGAAAAGCATCAAACAGGGAAAAGGAGGGGGAAGGGGTGGAGAGTGTGATGTTTCCTCCGGAAGAGGGTAGATCTGGCAGCTGATGAATGATTGAATGAAGCTCAGACTGTTGAACCCGATAATTACTAAATAAATCTAAGTAATAAAACTGTTGGAGGTCGCGTCTTGTGTGGAAGAGACTACCAAACCTGACAGAAGAGTTCAAAACTTTCTCCACACAGGCACCACAATATAAAATCATTTCCAATTAGAGTTAAGATCCCTTATTGTTTTATGTCATGTAGATTTTTTAAAAAGAGAGAATGACCAAATCAATAAAAAGGTAAAGGGACCCCTGACCATTAGGTCCAGTCATGACCGACTTTGGGGTTGCGGCGCTCATCTCGCTTTACTGGCTGAGGGAGCCGGCATACAGCTTCCGGGTCATGTGGCCAGCATGACTAAGCCGCTTCTGGTGAACCAGAGCAGCGCACGGAAACGCCGTTTACCTTCCCACTGGAGCAGTACCTATTTATCTACTTGCACTTTTAATGTGCTTTCGAACTGCTAGGTTGGCAGGAGCAGGGACCGAGCAACAGGAGCTCACCCTGTTGCGGGGATTCCAACCGCCGACCTTCTGATCGGCAAGTCCTAGGCTCTGTGGTTTAACCCACAGTGCCACCCGCGTCCCCGAATTGTGCTTATTCAGTGTTAATTAATGGCTTGGGACCATCTTGGAAGAATTATCACCTTTCCTATGAGTTTGCCTGTGCATTTATATCTTTCTTTTTTTTTTTTTTTTTTTTTTTTTTTTGCATTTAGATCTTTCTATGGAAGCTTGTTTATGTGATTCCCCACAAGAGTTGGGTTGGTGGCCATACTGAGACTCTGTGTCTGCCTAGGGGAGCCCGCTTTTCCTCCTTCATCACTTCATGAAGGCCTTTCTTTTCCAGCAAGTATCTGGCCTGTATAATTTATTTCTGTAATCTCCTAAAGTGGTTAGTCATTAACAATTTTTATCTGCTGTACCTGCATCTCTTTTTTAATGTGATTTTTAGTTAATGTTTTATTGACTGGTGGTTTTTAGCATTGTAAGCCAAGCCATTTTAGGTATTGGAATGCAGAATAGAAATAGTTTTAATAAATTAATAAACAAACAAACAAATAAATTGGGAGAAACAATCTTTAATGTAACCAGTCTTTAGCTAGTAAATAATCCAAACATTATTTAACCAGAAATTTTGTCTGTGTGAGACTTGGTTTCTGATCAAGGGTTAATTTCCCCCAAGGACTGTTCCCTAAAGCAACATCCGTTAAACATATGAAATATAATGCAGCGTGGGAATGCAGTGCCTTTTCCTCGATGCTGAGATAGCACAACCAGAAAGAAAGAAAGAAAGAAAGAAAGAAAGAAAGAAAGAAAGAAAGAAAGAAAGAAAGAAAGCTCTCTTCTTGGATCTCAGAAGTCACTCACTGTCACAGAGTGTGTGGCATTTATTCTGAGAGGAGTGCCTCCCGTTATCACACCACTCAAGGCCACTTAGCTGGAATATTCCATAGCGTGGGACACCATCTATATTCTCATAGTAGAATGTGTCGAGTTTGCTTGACTGATCAGCTGCACAGAGATCTAGTAGGAAAGCATAACATGACAATCAGGAACGTACAGGGATGTATTTTGTTTCCTAAAACAATTTCAGAAATATTAAAATAGAAAAATGTGGTTATTTGGCTTAGTCAAATTTCAGCCTCAGGCTTGATTTCAACACTTTGAAAATGCTGTCTTCAACAATTCTCAATTGTGATTTATTGATTCAATCTTCAGTTTTCCTTGTACACCATTGGCAAACAGCAAGCAGTGCTTATAAACTAACAAATAACTTCTAACATGTTTGTGATGTCTCTAAAACATTTCAAATTTCTCAAATGACTCCTTTGAACCTTGCTAGTTTTATGGATTCTTAGTTTCCAAATTTGCCACATTCTTTGAAAACTTTCACCACTCTCAAGCATCAAAGAAACATTCTGAGCAATGTCAGAATACATGGGAATACACCATTCAGGAAAAGAAAAGAAAATGAAAAAAAACAAAACAATCAAATTGGACCAAATTAATTTATTACAATGGAAAGGTTTGATCACCCAAACAGGCAAAACTCACACTGTTCTGCAAAGATGCCTTTAAATGGATCCAGTCCCAAAGGCTTCAGTGCGTAGTAGAAGTCACAAATGCTGTATACTTTGGCCTCATATGCTATTGCTATGAGTAGGCAGAATAAGGCAAAGGTGACAACCTTCATTGCTGCAGGTATGTGGAAAGGTCCAAGGAGTCCATGGGCTTTTATAGTCTGTGGCTCTGCAAATAACATTTGTGTGTCATTGCAGAGGACTTAATGGTTGATGCCAGAGCTGTTGGCTGGCACTTCTGTGGGCAGCTCTAGATCTTACAACCATTGTAGGAAACATTGGCTTTTGGACACCCACAACACATATTCACTGGTGTTCTTTTGTGGATATTTGTATTTATATGGTCTATTTGCCAGTATATTTTATATTTGTGTGTGGGCATTTTTTTAAGAAAAAAGAAAAAACAACAGTAAAAGAAGAAATGGAGCTAAGCTGAGCTCTGGTCACCACACATGCCTTCCTCTAAAGAATCCTGACATCCTAGTTAGAAATGCTAGGAATTGTAGCTCTGTGAGGGGTAAACCACTGAAAAAGACACTGCAATAACTTAAGGGACACTGTAAGTCCGCTAGGTCCTCGTATGGTTCCCTTGGTCAGAGAGGAGTAAAAACGGACACCAACCAGAGTAACCTGAAGTGAAGTGGCCAAGAAGCCTGACCTTTATTTGGTATAAAGCAAACTGCTATAGCAGGGACCTACCTAATCAAACAGGGAGAAAGGCAAGACCCTGAACAAAAGAAGACATTGACTTTTAAAACTTCCCCCCATATCCCAGAATACAGTTCAGACATGGTCATCAATACATCATTGCTGGTCCAGGGGTTGTAACCTGAGTTTCCTCCCTCCTCCTGACCTTCACCAGACACCCATTGATGACAGAAAACAAAGGCTATTTACCCTCGAGCTAAGTAAATCACAGTCTCTTTGTGTCCTGGTCTGAATCCATTCCTGGTTCACCACATCACCTTTGTGATTGTGATGGGTGGCAGTTTGACACCTGGACTTGACACACTCTCTAGGGCAAGGTTCACTGAGTACGTGACTGCACGCCTTGGGATCCATGGCTTCCAGAGTCATATTTCCCAATCCTTTTTCTGAGTGGAACAAAAGTGGAATGGAGAAGATCTGGTGGTCAGCTGATCTTTTGTGAATATATATTAGTTACCTTAGTCTGCAACCATCTGCAAAATGCCTTGACCTAGACAGGAAGTAATTAATAAAAGTTGCTACAGTGAAGCCTTGCTGGCTTGGTAAGATTTTCTCCCTTGACAGAAAGGGTTGAATGGAAAGGAGTGCGATGTAAGGCTGCAGTACCAGTGATATGTACCCTAGGTGGTGCTGTTTGCTAACATTGATTGATCAAAGCTTGACAGATCATTTTGAATACAGTGTTTTGCACAAACAGTCTACCCACATTATTGAATCAGTGGCGCTTCTCCTGTGATCAATTGGTGGTACTGGCTGCCCTTATGTACGGGGGCTGTGTAATAACCAAGTCTTACCTTAGAATAATAGCAGGTAAGTGTTCATAACAGGTAAGTGAGACAACTCATGGTTTTCTTGTGTGTAAAACCTGGATGGGATTACAGAGTGCTAATAGTCAAAACAAAAAAAATTCCTTCCAGTAGCACCTTAAAGACCAACTAAGTTAGTTCTTGGTATGAGCTTTCGTGTGCATGCACACTTCTTCAGATGCACACTTCTTCAGATACAGAGTGCTAATAGTTCTTCTTCTGCTTCCTCCCAACAGGTGTGATATTGCTGGAGGCACTAATTGTTTTTCCTGTTTGGAACAAGTCTGGGCACATCCTAGTGTTTTGCATAATCATTTATGCTTGAGCCCACATCCTTGCTGATGTGTGAATAAAATGTGTGTTTTTTCCTTATCACCGCCCCACTGTTATTTGTTATTTTGTCTTGCTTGTGTGACCCTTTTAACAGAAACAATATTAAGGAGTTACAGATAGGTAGCCGTGTTGGTCTGCCATAGTCAAAACTATACTAGCTACTATGGATGTGGAATCTCTGTATACCAACATCCCACACAACGATGGTTTACAAGCTATAAGGAACACCATTTCAGATAAAACCACAGCGGACTTTGCCACCAAACTCTGCCAATTTGTCCTTACCCACAACAACTTCAAATTCGGTGATGACCTGTTCCTTCAGATCAGCGGCACAGCAATGGGCACCCGCATGGCCCCACAGTATGCCAACATCTTCATGGCAGATTTAGAACAACGTTTCCTAAACTCCTACCCACTCAAATCTCTCTTGTACCTGCGATACATTGACGATATTTTTATCATCTGGACACATGGTCAACAGACCCTGGACACCTTCCACCAGAAATTCAATGATTTTCACCCCACAATCAAACTAACAATGAATCAATCTATTCAAGAAATACATTTTTTGGACACTACTATAAAAATACAGGATGGGCGCATAGACACCACCTTATACCGTAAACCAACTGACCGACAAACATATCTACATGCCTCTAGCTACCATCCCAAACATACCAAACAGTCCATTGTATATAGCCAGGCACTACGTTACAGCCGTATCTGTTCCAATTCTACAGACAGAGACTCTCACCTAAGAGATCTACAGCAAACCTTTTTAGAACTAAAATACCCAGCAGATGAAGTTAGACAACAGATCAACAGAGCCAGACTGATTCCCAGAGAGAACTTGCTGCAAGACAGACCCAAAAAAGAAAATAACAGAACACCTCTAGTCATCACATACAGCTCCCAAGTTAAAACAGTACAACGCATCATCAGAGATCTACAACCTCTCCTGGACAATGACAGTTCTCTTTCTCAAGCTCTGGGAGGAAGACCTTTCATTGCCTACAGACAGCCACCCAATCTTAAACAACTCTGTTGGGATTGGGAGTTACTCGTGCGTAATCCTGCTCCGTTTGAGCCTCGGATTGCCTGGTTAAACCCTCCGGACTACGCAGCCCATCTTAGCGTGGCTGCTCTTAGTCACTCGTAGAATCTGTCTGTGGGCGTTTCTTAAAGCGTTGGCAACATAAGAGCTGTTTGACGCCCAATCGTTTCCTCCTCTCACTGCGCGGGAGTCTCCTGCGCAGGGTGGGCGTGGGCAGTGGGGTGCTGGGGCTCTCCTCGCTAACTTCCAATGAAGAGTCCTGGAGCCCCTGCACCTCCCTGTCCCGTTGCTCTCCCTGATCCCTGGTGTTACACTCATTCTCTTCCCCTTCTTCCCGGCTGAGTCTCCCTCTAGTGCTTGGACCTTCCCCTGCAGAATCAGACCCCCTCCTTCTCCCGTGCCTCTGATGGCAGTTCCATGACATCCACCTCCCTCCCAGGGCCCCCTTCACTCCCCCTCCGACCCGGGGGCTCTATTGCAGCCTCTTCTCTGGTCGGCAAGCCAAGGAAACCCCTGAAAGAGCTGTCCTCCTCATCTGTGGGTGTGAACACCTCTTCCCACCTGCCAAGGTTCCCACCCAAGGACTGACTCTCCCAATCCGATTCCTCTTCGGATTCTGAAAACCCTTCGAAACTCTCTTCCTCCTCTGTGGTGCCGAACTGTTCTTCCCAGAAACGTTCTAAGGGCTTGGGTTTATCTGGGAACCGTTGATGGAACACTTCCACCATATGCTCGTCGCCAACTGCCTCTGCTGGAACCCACGTGTTTTCCGACCAGGGCTCTCCTTCCCACGCCACCAAGTACTGCACCTGCTGCCCTCGCCACCTTGAGTCCACTATCTCTGCGGCCGTGCTCTGGTGTTCCCTCTCTTCTACCTGTGGTTGTGGCAAGACTTCTACCTCCCACCCCTCGAATTCCCGCCCCCCTCTGTGTGGTGAGAGCAAGGACCTATGGAACACAGGATGTATTTTCATGTTGTTGGGCAACCTGAGCTTGAACGCCACTGGGTTTATCTGTTGTAATAATAATAATAATAATAAATTTTATTTATATCCCGCCCTCCCCAGCCTTAGCTGGGCTCAGGGCGGCTAACAACAATAAAACAGTACAAAAGTACAACATAAACAACACTCTAAAATCATTCATTCTAAAATTAATTAATTCAAGCCACTGGCAGCCATTGGGCCAGAGCTCCGCGAAGATTGCCGAAGGAGGGAGTCAGGCTGTGCCCTTGCCAAAGGCCTGGTGGAACAGCTCTTGTATGACTTCAAAAGGGCCCAGTCTTCTAGGCTGCAACTTCTTGCACCCTCCCTTAAAGGGTAACCCTTGAGTGGACAACCACACGCGATCCCCCACCCTAATGGTTTCCCCTTCCCTCCGGTGTTTATCTGCTTGCTTCTTGTAACTGGCTTTGGCCCTTTCTAGGTTGGTCTTGAGCTGCTGATGTAACGCTTCCATTTCTTCCACAAACTGTTCAGCCGCAGGCACACTCCAGCTCTGTTCCTCATTACCCGGGAATGCCCTGGGATGACACCCATAATTGGCTAAGAAGGGGCTCATACCGGTGGACACATGTTCAGCATTATTGTACGCAAATTCTGCTAGCGCTAGTTTTTCTACCCAATCATTCTGCCTTTCGCTAACGTAGCAGCGTAAGTATTGCTGGAGTACACTGTTTGCCCTTTCCGCCTGCCCATTGGTTTCTGGGTGTCTCGCTGTCGAGAAGCTGACCTCGACTTGCAGTAGGCTCATGAGCTTCCTCCAGAACCGTGAAGTAAATTGCCTTCCGCGGTCAGATAAAACCCTCAAGGGGGCACCATGCAGCCTGAAAATGTGTTCTACAAACAACCTTGCCGTTTCTTCCGCCGTCACGGCATGGGAACAGGCGATAAAATGGCACATTTTGGTTAGCAAGTCGACAACTACCATAACTGCTGTTTTACCCCTCGATTTGGGCAAATCTGTCATGAAATCAATTGACACCACCTCCCAGGGTTTGTTTGGCGTGGGTAGGGGTTCCAGCAAACCTGCTGGCCTCGTGCGTTCCCCTTTTGCCCTCTGGCAGCGATCACACCCTCTTACATATTCACGTACATCTTCCCTCACCCGTGGCCACCAAAATTGTCGGGTCACCAGCATCATGGTTTTGTGTTGCCCAAAGTGCCCCGCTGTGGGGGTGTCATGTAGCTGTTTAAGTACCCTTCTTCTTAGAGCCTCCCCCGGTACGTACATCGCCCCCCTGTAGTACAACACCCCGTCCTTCTCTTCAAACCCCTCTGGTCCTCCCCTCCCCTCTTGGAGTTCCCTGATTTTTGTCCGGGCGAATTCATCGTCCCTGGTGAGTCCTGCCAGTTCTCTCGTGCCCACTAGAGTACCCCCACACACCCATCGGTCCTCAGGTATGACGTGGCGGGTCTCCGGCGGCCCCTCTCCTTCGAAGTACTCTGGTTTCCATGAGAGAGCGTCTGCTCTCACGTTTTGCTCACCGGGCACATACTGGATTTCGAAGGAAAACTTGGAAAACTCCTGCGCCCAGCGAATCTGTCTCTGGTTGAGCACCCGTGCTGTCTGCCAATATTCCAAGTTCTTGTGATCTGTGCAGACCTGGATCTTATGCTGCGCCCCTATCAGCAAATGGCGCCACCGACGAAAGGCGGCGTAAATGGCTAGCAGTTCTCAGTCGTACACGGTGTAGTTTTGTTCCGACTTGCTCAGCTTCCTCGAGAAAAAGGCGCACGGTTTCCATTCTTGCTTGTTCAGTCCTGGCTGCAACAGAACCGCCCCTATGGCTCTGTCTGACGCGTCTGTCTCCACCCTCATTGGTTTCTCCAAATCCACATGTAGTAATTGTTCCTCCGACGCGAATGCCTTCTTCAATCTTTCAAAGGATTGCTGGGCTGCCTCCGTCCACACGAACTTCTTTTTGCTACTGAGACAGTCCGTGATTGGGGCCGTCATGTGTGCAAAGTTCTTGATGAACTTCCGGTAGAAATTTCCAAAACCCAGGAACCTCTGCACATCCTTTCGTGTCTTTGGGGTCTTCCACTCCAATACTGCTTGCACCTTGCTTGGGTCCATCGCTAAGCCTTTGTCAGATAACCTGTACCCCAGGAACTCCACCTCTCGGGCATGAAACTGACATTTCTCTAGCTTGACCCACAACTGGTGTTTCTGCAAACGTTGTAGCACTTCCCTGACATCTCTCACATGTTGTTCCTCATTTTCTGAATAAATCAAGACGTCGTCCAGGAATGCTACACAGTTCTTATAAAGCAGAGACCCCAACACGTGGTGCATGAAAGCTTGAAAACAGGCGGAGCCTGACTGTAATCCGAAAGGCATAACGAGATATTCGAAAGCCCCCAGGGGTGTGAACATGGTGGTCTTCCATTCATCCCCCTCTCTCATCCTGATTAAGTTGTAAGCCCCTCTCAGATCTAGCTTGGTGAAGATCTTTCCCTTCCTCACTCTCGTCAGAATTTCATCAATTCTGGGCATCGGAAAGTCACAGGTTCTGACACCAAATTTACCCCCCTATAATCCACTACAAGCCTCGGTTTATCAGTGTCCTTTTTGTCCACAAAAAAATACTGGACTGCCCCCCACTGCCTTTGACTCTCTTATAAACCCTCTCTTTAGGTTCTTGTCGATAAAGTCCCGTAGCTCCTTCATCTCCCTGTCAGACATGGCATACAGCTTACCCACCGGCAGCTGCGCCCCAGGGAGCAAATTGATCTGGCAATCGAACGGCCTGTGGGGTGGCAGTCTATCTGCCTCCTTTTCACTGAAAACCTCCTTCAAATCAGCATATTGCGGTGGCACCTCCCCTTTACCCTCCACTGCAGTGCTTGCCACTCTGGCTACGCTCATTCTTGGCGTTTCCCCTCCTAGGCAGTGCTGCAGGCAGTAGTCAGACCCAAAGCTGACGGTCCTCTGATGCCACGCCACCACCGGATCATGTTGCGCTAGCCAACTCATCCCCAATATTATTGGTGGACCCGCTAATGAGGCAACATGGAAAGTGATTGTCTCTGAGTGCCTAGACACTCTCATTCTCATCGGTGGGGCCTGGTGGGTAACTCCCCCCCCCAATCAGCTCCCTCCCATCAATGGTGGTGACTTGCAGAGGTGCATCCAAAGGCAGCAGGTGAAGCTGATGCTCTAAGGCAAAGTCCCTGCTAAAAAAATTGCATGAGCTTCCTGAGTCCAGCATACCTTGAACCTTCACTGGGTGCCCATTTGGGAGCTCAAGCACCACCTCAATGGCAATCGCTGCTCTTGGAGAATCTGGTTTGGGCACATTCATTGGTTGTTGGCTCGGCTGCTGTGCCCGCTGATTGGCAGCCAAGCGTTTGCGTTTCCCTGCTCCGGAGTCTGGGGTTCCTCCTCCTCTCCCCCCACGGCCCCCACCATTGCTTGCCAGGCCTTTCTTTGTGGGCAGACTCTGGCAAAATGTCCTGGCTTTTGGCAAAGGAAACATTTCTTGGTCGTTTTTAGATCCTTTCCCTCCTTTTTGCGACGCTCGCTGGCGTTTGAAACTTCCTGGGCGCGCGCACCGCCTATTTCCATTGGCTCCGCCGGTGGGGAAGGCTGCCTAGGTATTCTAGGAATCCGGTAGTCATGGCAATGCTGCTCTCTCCCTTCCCGCCTCTCTTGAGCCCGCGCTTCCTGTCTTACTCCAATCGCAAGGGCTGCCTTGGTCAGCTGGTCCATAGACTGTGGGCGGGGTGCGCGCGAAAGTTCATCCTTGACCGTTGGGGAAAGCCCCTCCTCAAATAGCATCTGAATGGGTTCCGCGTCCAGCTGCCACCCCAGACGATGAACAATCATGGCAAAACGTGACCAATAGTCTCTAACTGACCCTTCTCCCTGCTTACAGCTTAGCAGTTCCCGTTTGGTCACACTCTGCTGCACATCGCTACTGAACATAGCGTCCATTGCCTGAAAGAATTTCGATAGATCCTCCATGGCGTCATTCTGCGTCGCCATAAGCGGCCGAATCCATTCCCTCGCCCTGTCCTCCAAGTGCCCCACAATATAAGCAACTTTGGCTGCGTCATTTTCAAAATCATTTTTCTGCAACTTCAAGGCATATTCTATTTCTGTTCTAAATGCCCCATACTCTTGAGGCTTTCCCCCAAACTTGTGCACCAGTCCCGGTACCTTCCTCGCTATGGGGGTGGGTTTCCCCTGAGCATCCAACGACCGTCGTTCGTCCAGCCTCGCCGTCAGGATGGCTATGTGCTCTTCCAAATCGCGGTTTCTCTCCTCCAGCGATTGGACTCCAGTCGCCCCTCCCGTGGCTCCAGCTCCTCCGGCCGTACTCATGATGCCCCCTTCTGTTTGTTGCGCACGAGCAACCTTCAGAGACAGACAGATTGCTGTTGGGATTGGGAGTTACTCGTGCGTAATCCTGCTCCGCTTGAGCCTCGGATTGCCTGGTTAAACCCTCCGGACTACGCAGCCCATCTTAGCGTGGCTGCTCTTAGTCACTTGTAGAATCTGTCTGTGGGCGTTTCTTAAAGCGTTGCCAACATAAGAGCTGTTTGACGCCCAATTGTTTCCTCCTCTCACTGCGCGGGAGTCTCCTGCGCAGGGTGGGCGTGGGCAGTGGGGTGCTGGGGCTCTCCTCGCTAACTTCCAATGAAGAGTCCTGGAGCCCCTGCACCTCCCTGTCCCGTTGCTCTCCCTGATCCCTGGTGTTACACTCATTCTCTTCCCCTTCTTCCCAGCTGAGTCTCCCTCTAGCGCTTGGACCTTCCCCTGCAGAATCAGAGACCCCCTCCTTCTCCCGTGCCTCTGATGGCAGTTCCCTGACAAACTCCTAACCCACAATAATACTACAACCAGACTTAACACGGACACTGGCACCAGAGCCTGCAATAAACCCAGATGCCAACTTTGCTGCCACATACACCCGGACAACACCATTACTGGCCCCAACAACATCACACATACCATCTCGGGACTATTTAATTGTTCATCGTCTAACATTGTGTATGCCATCAAATGACAACAGTGTCCTTCAGCTCTCTATATTGGACAAACAGGCCAAACCTTACGCCAAACAATAAATGGACATAAATCTGACATCAAGAATCACAAGACAGAGAAACCAGTAGGAGAACACTTCAATCTCCCAGGACATTCTATACAAGATCTCAAAGTAGCTGTTTTACTACAAAGGAATTTCAGAAATAGACTGGAAAGAGAAGCTGCTGAATTGCAACTCATTACCAAACTTAAAACCATGGAGAGACCTGGTCTGAACAAAGACATTGGATTCTTATCTCATTATACATGACAAAGCCATTTTTCACCTTCTCACCCCTTGCTTTTTCCTGTAAGACCTATTGCAGTCCTTAAGAGTCGTCAACAGGCTCATCACAGCTATCTGCCAATCACCCATTCCCACCACCCTTCTGAGTAATACCCCTCCCCACCTTCTCACTATATGGAAGGATCTGACAACTTCTGTTTCAGTGTATCTGAAGAAGTGTGCATGCACACGAAAGCTCATACCAAGAACTAACTTAGTTGGTCTTTAAGGTGCTACTGGAAGGAATTTTTTTTGTTTTTAATATTAAGGAGGACAGGCATGGCTACAAACATGTTAGAATCTATGGGTTTGATTCCCTGCAATAAATTAGGACCTTGCAACTGTTCTTCCAATGGCATAACTGAACATCACCATACAAAAATTCCAAAAAGTCAACCCCCCTTTCCCTCCGTTTAGAACGCCACAGTTCCTAGGATGGCAGGGGTGAATTATGTGCTTTAAACGTATGGTGTGTCTAAGAGGCAATAAATTAGTGGCAATTGGAACACAAGCTGAGAGATGCCATACAGAATCAGAATTCAAAATGATCTTAACAGATCAGAGACTTGGGCCCAAGCTGACAAAACAAATTTTCATAAGGACAAATGTAAGGTTCTGAACTTAGGCAGGAAGAACCAGATGCACAAATATAAGATGGGGGACACCTGGCTTACTAGCAGTACATGTGAAAAGGATCTCAGGGTCGTGGTGGACCACAAGCTTAACATGAGTAAACAGTGTGACACAGTAGCAAAAAAAGGGCATGCTATTCTAGGTTTCATCAACAGAAGTCTAGTGTCCAGATCAAGGGAAGTATCAAGAGGTCCAGGACCTCTTCTGAAGGCAGGCGGGGGGCAAAAGTCTTTGTCCCCCCTGCCTGCCTTCCCAGGGGCTTTTAAATCGCCCCGGACAGCGGAGAAGTCCTCCGCTGTCCCGGGGCGATTTTAAAATGCCGCCCGCCAGCATTTTAAGATCGCCCCGGACAGCGGAGAAGTCCTCCGCTGTCCCGGGTTTTTTTAAAATGCTGGGGGTGGGAAGAAAAGCCCTGGTCCCCCCCCCCCCGCCTTCAGAAGAGGTCTGGGGACAGACTGTCCCCGGACCTGGTCTGAAGGCGGTTTCCCTAGAAACGCATTAATTGATTTTCAATGCATTCCTATGGGAAACCGTGCATCGCAAGACGAAAAACTCGCAAGACGAAGAGACTTGCGGAACGAATTAATTTCGTCTTGCGAGGCACCACTGTAAGACTACTTAGGGAAGCCTCTACCCACTGATCATAATGGAGGAGAGAGAGATAAGTTGCATCTTGAGAAGTAGAGATGTCACCTTGCCAACAAAGGTCCGTATAGTTAAAGACCATCCCAGTAGTGATGTATGGAAGTGAGAGCTGGACCATAAAGAAGGCTGATCGCCGAAGAATTGATGCTTTTGAATTATGGTGCTGGAGAAGACTCTTGAGAGTCCCATGGACGGCAAGAAGATCAAATGCATCCATTCTTAAGGAAATCAGACCTGAGTGCTCACTGGAAGGACAGATCGTGAAGCTGAGGCTCCAGTACTTTGGCCACCTCATGAGAAGAGAAGACTCCCTGGAGAAGACACTGATGCTGGGAAAGATGGAGGGCACAAGGAGAAGGGAGCGACAGAGGACGAGATGGTTGGATAGTGTTTTCAAGGTTACCAGCATGAGGTTGACCAAACTGCGGGAGGTAGTGGAGGACAGAGGTGCCTGGTGTGCTCTGGTCCATGGGGTCACGAAGAGTCGGACACGACTAAACGACTAAACAACAACAACAATTTTTTTATTGATAATTCAAGCAGAGAAATCAAAAGAGCAGCAAATTTTGAATCCTAACTAGGCTGCAGGTCTTCTTCCTTCCCTATGTCATCCCAGTCCAACTCAGCAAATGAAGGAAGTTGCCATTTCCCAGTTTGTTAGTTGAGCCTACATTGCGGTGGAGTCAGAGAGCCTTGGTAGTTATTGCTAACTCATCTCCTTCGTCTCAACATGACATAACCAGGACTATTTTATCAGGATTGAATCTGACAGGCTTCTTTTTCTATCATGGGCTCTGGAGTGGCCATGTGTTGTTAGGAAGCCTTTGTATTACATTAGTTCAGAAGAGCTATGAAGTTCTGAAATGTTGTAAAGCAAGGGCTTCCCTCTTCAAGTGCTAGCAGGTGAAGAGTGCCATCAGAAGGAATTGGAAGGTTTGATTATGAAGGGCCAGTAGGAATGGAGATCTCAGAAACCACAACTGCCAAGGAAGAATTGTCTTCTTGTACTACACCTTCTTGTGAAGGTTGTCCGGATCCTAAGAATGTAGAAAGAAGAAAAATCAACATTCCTTGGATTTCCCTTCAAACAGGTACATATCAAATGATCCAAATACATATATTGTTGCCACGGTTCTGGAAATACAAAATTTCACCTTGACATAGGAATGAACCTAAAATTTGGAATGCAGATAGTTTGTGGTTCAAGCAGGAGTAACCTTTTCACACAATGCAGGATTAAACTTATAGACTTGCTGCCAAAAAGTGAAGCAATGGGCATGACTGATGTGTCTGCAAAGGATGCCTGGGGTGTAGAAAGTAGATAAAAGCTTTTCTCCCTCTTGCATAATACTGACACTCAGGCTCATGCAGTGCAACTGAAGTGGGCTTCTAAGGTCATAGTGGGTTGCACTGGGGTGGGCTATTTGGGATGCCATGTCTCTTGGGAACAGGCTAGCTATGGCTGCCTCCTTGTTAGAGACCTCCTCTCCTCACAATCTGAGCTGATCGCGGCCTATTCTGAGGAGATCTTGACTGGTTGCAGAACAGATGCTGCCTCTTAAAGTTGTGCAGGCAAGGATCCCAACAGTTCAGGGCAAGGCTAAGAGACCCCTCCCTTCCTTAATTCATGAGTTACCTTACTCTCATCTTCCCTTTCTGTTGTGGTTTTGAAACATAGAACCCTTTCTTAGTAGGGTTTCTCATCATGAGGAGGCTTCAAAGCATGTTTAGCCTAATAAATTTAGAAACTTCCTTCAGACTCCCTGTACTGCTCAGGAAGTTCAGATGAAACTGGCATGTACAAGGGAAAGTTGGGAACAAGGCTAAGAACAGGTTTTTATCTTTCCATTTCCAACTGCTGAATAGGAGATGCCACCATTTGAGCCATTGAATTTATGCAAAGGAAATGAAAAGGGACAAATCTCTAAGCAGATTCCTAATCTCAATCCTAGGCTATTCAATTTCACTTCAAAAACTTAGATTTTCTACTTATGGGCTTCAATGTTTTGGTTGTATATGTATATACTGTATTTTTCCATGTATAACATGCCGCCCCCTATTTTACCATAATTTTTTAGTAAAAAAACTAATCTTTTACACGGAAAAGTATGGTATATATTGATTTTATACTTATGGCCTTTAGTGTGTTTTTTGGGGGGGGGGGTGTATCTCTCTCTCTCTCTCTCTCTCTCTCTCTCTCTCTCTCTCTCTCCCCTTCAATTCCCTGCCCCTGCCCCTTTTTTGCCTTTTGTGGAGCTTAGGAAACTGATGTGACTCACCAGGTTTTTCCCCCAAAAAAATGTTTATTAAAATTTTCCAAAAATCCAGAAAAAAAGAAAGAAAAAGAGAAAACCAAAAAAGATTAAAAAACATTCACCGTTTACAGCCTTATTTTCAATAACATATTTCCATGACTTCCCCACTCCTCCCTCTCTTGTATTCCAATTCCAATTATTAGTTCAACTAGTTCTTATCCCCAATTTTTGACCTTATTATATTTAGTTCATTATTATATTTAGTTCATTTTATATAACCAATTTTAACTTATAAACATCAGTCTTTGTACCTCAGTACCCATTCTTAAAATCTTTTTCTAAGGTCGACCCCAATACCCTTCCACGAATTCCCCATTTTAATACCCCTAACAAAATAAAATAAAAAAGATCAAAATATAATTATACACCCTTTGGATTCCCAATCCCCACCCCCCCTTTCCCAGTTTTGATCCCCCTCAAATGTCCATCAGTCCATCTGCAGTCAGCCTGGAGACCTCATGTCCGAGGCTCGTAATTCTCTCTCAGTTCCTCTCTGCCGGTTTTTTTGATAGTCCTTTATATCAAACACCAAATCTCGGAGAAGCTCTGTCTCAATAAAGTCCATTTTTCTTCCAGTCAGATTTCAATAATTAAAAGTGGAGCTCAAATCTTGTTTCTTAATCCTTTTAAGTCCAAATGTCCCAAAAGCTCCAACTTCCATCTTGGTCAGATTTGTAATCCAAGAGTCTTCAGATCTCCACATAAGGAGATCTCTCCATTCTTCATTCTCCAATTCAAACCAAATTTTCATTATCCAGTTCTTATTTTCCTTTGTATCCTTCTTGACAGGCCTCTGGCTTTCCTTCATCTGCAGCATTGTTGCTCCTCCTTCCTTACTCTCCAGATCATCATATATTTCTTTTCCCACTTTCTCAAATTTCTCAAATTTCTTTTCCTGTTCAGCTACAAAAACTTTTTGTTCCGCTGCAAGGGCCTTTTGTTCAGTTGCTAAGACTTGAGTCAAATCCCTTCCAGATTCAGTGAAGTTATTTACTGTTTCATTCAGTGTTTTGACCCTTATAGCCAAAACATTGTTTTGTTCTTGTAACTTTCCCAGGAGAAAGAAAGTCCTGTTTAGCTCCATCAGTATTTTTCCACTTGCAGCCATTGTAATGTCCCAGAACCCCCTCTAGAGGGATTCTGGTTACTTAGTATTCCTTCTGGTTCAAAAACCAAAAGTCAAGTTAGTTTGTATCAATTCTTCCTTGTTTCCAACAATTTATAACCAAATTGTAACAAATATATCCAGCAGAGACAACAGAAACAATGTTCTCTTTCTTTCCCAACTTTGACAGCTAGTTTGACAGCTGTCAAAATCTTCTATGTCTCTTGACAGGCTCTCTCGCGGATCACTCCCAGATCCCGGGGGGGGTTGCACTTCAACTCTCAAAAACAACTCTTATCCTCCAGCAAATTGCTTATACTGCCAAATCGTGAAATTAATAACTTTTATCCTAATAAAGAAGATATTCTCTCAACCTTAGTTAGCTAGTCCTTGCTTTAAGTTGTTTACAAGGCGGGGAGACGGACTTCCTCTTTGCGCCTACCCCGTTTGTTCCAAATCCGGGGGAAAAAATTCCCTTTTAAGTCCAATTTCCGTATTACTCACGGGTTGTTACTTTTAATCCAGATGTTCAAAGGAAGAAGTCAGCGCTCTCCGTCCATGGCATGCGGCTTCACTCCGTCCATGGCATGCGGCTTCACTCAGACTCTCAGCACCGCGCCGCTCCCCGTCCCCCGTTCCGTAGCCTTTAAAAAGGCTCCATCGCGGGTCGGGGGGGCGCAAAGGTGCCCACCGAGTCACCAAGTCCACAGGCTTCCGCGCCTTTGGTTTATAGGGGTCCCCGCGTCGCCGCCGCGGCAGGACCCGACCCCTGCTGAGCTGATTCCCTCCGGAGCTCGGAGGGAATCCACCATTAGGCGATGGCGCTAACCCGGAAGTCCCCGTGACTCACCAGGTTTTTACCCATACTTGACTTTGGACAATTGTCTTAACACATGCAATGTCATCAGTGAGATCGTCATCAAGGAATCCTGCAAAGATATGGAATGAGACGGGCAGGTAATGAAGATTAATGGAAATAACAAGGTTGCTTCTGGATGTCACTGTGAAATAGCACAAAAATGATACAGTAAAAAGTACTGTAGTTCTTAATTATGGCAGCTCTTGCTTGTTTCAGGGGCTCTTGCTCTTTAGACATGATGAGTGGACTAAATGCGGATTAGGCAGTCTGCTGGAAAACTTATACTAGGTGCTTTCACTTATTACAGTTAAATTTCAACTACATAGCAATTTAATCTTTGCAACAGGGAGCCCTTTTTTCAAAAAGCTTGGGACCTGGGGGCATCTTCCTGCTAGCTTCCTGTTTCTCAGACTGTCTTCCCTTTCCCTCAGAGTCTGCAAATTCCATTGTCTGTATGTGTCCAGAACAAATCCACACCATAAAGAAACAAG
This sequence comes from Podarcis muralis, assembly GCF_964188315.1. Lineage (NCBI taxonomy): Eukaryota > Metazoa > Chordata > Lepidosauria > Squamata > Lacertidae > Podarcis > Podarcis muralis. The sequence goes on along the minus strand of NC_135671.1, from coordinate 41,856,886 downwards.
CCCTGAAGTTTACAACAAAAAACAAGCTAGGGCATCATCACCTCTGGACACAGAAGGAACCACTTGAATCCAGGAAAAACTTGGGCACCTGCTTGTAAATGCTGACAAATCACAGGTGATTGCCAAGCCACATAATTGTCCATTTAAAATCTACAGCCCAAAATTTGGCCCAGATTGACTCTCATTATGATTTATAGCAAAGGGTACCCAAAATCTACTGTTTGTTTGTAGAACTCAAAATGAACAAGCTCCAGCCAGGGTGCAAAATAATGACTAGAGGAAGCAGAGCCAGCTACAAAATGATGACTTGCAAGATCATCCAACCAGTGCAACACCAACTTTTTAAAAGGGGGATTCAGGGGGACTCGTGGAAATTACAAGCTGGTTAGCATGTCTGTCCTAGAAAAAAATGGTGAAAAGCATTGTTAGGATAAAATAACTAAGCATATAGAAGAACAAACCAGCATGCCTTCTGCAAGAGCAAGTTCAGTTTCACAAACTTATTACAGTTCTTGGAGAGTGTCAATAAGAAAGTAGATAAAGGTGATCTGGACTTTCAAGAAGCTTTCAACATTAAAGACTCGTGAGTAAGCTTAGCAGTCTGGGAATATGAGGAGAACATATTGTGAATCACAAATTGGTTAAATTGCAGAAAACGAAGAGCAGAAATTATTTGGCAGTTTTCTGAATGGAGAGATGTAGAGAGTGAAGTCCTCTAAGGATCAGTATTGGGATTTGTGTTTTTTTAACTTGCTCATAAACAGGGATTTGCCACATCCACAGGGATGAGTTGTCAAAGTTTGCTAATGATCTCGAATTGTTAAAAAAAAAAAAAGGATTGTGAGGAAGTCCAAAAGGACCTCTTCAAATTGAGAGAATAGGCAGTAAAATGGCAAATGCAAGTCAATGAAAACAAGTGAAAAGGGATGCATGTTGGGACCCCCAATTGTTTATTTACTTATTAATTTATCATTGTTATTTATATATGTCCCCTATACATTTATGGGGTCTGACCAGGAATGACCTTGAAGTTGTAGAAGATAATGAAGGTGTCGACCCAGTGTGTGGCAAATTCTATGCTAGGGATCATTACAAAAGGAACGGTAAATAAAACTGCCGATATCATAATGCCGTTATATAAATCTATTGTGTGAGTGCATTTGCAATCTTGTGTACAGTTCTGATTGCCTCAGCTCAAAAAAAGATATTGTAAAGCTGAGAAATGTTCAGAAAGGCAACCAAAATTATCAAGGGGCTGGAGCAACTCCCCTATGAGGAAAGATTACAGCCTTTGGGACTTTTTAGTTTATAGAAAGGTCAAGTAATAGGTCAAGGAATGATAGTAAAGGTAAAGGGACCCCTGACCATTAGGTCCAGTCATGACCAACTCTGGGGTTGCAGAGCTCATCTTGCTTTATTGGCCGAGGGAGCCGGTGTACAGCTTCCGGGTCATGTGGCCAGCAGAAACCAGAGCAGCACACAGAAACGCCGTTTACCTTCCCGCCGGAGCGGTACCTATTTATCTACTTGCACTTTGATGTGCTTTCGAACTGCTAGGTTAGCAGGAGCAGGGACCAAGCAACGGGAGCTCACCCCGTTGCAGGGATTCGTACTGCCAACCTTCTGATTGGCAAGTCCTAGGCTCTGTGGCCACCCACAGAGGAATGATTGTAGTCCATAAAATGATGCAAGGCATGGAGAAAGTAGACAGAGAAAAGTTTTTCTTCTTCTCTCATAAGACTGGAACTCATGGCTGGCCAGTGAAGCTCATATACTGTGCAGTAACATGTACAAAAGTGTTTTACACGGAGTAATATGCACAAGATGTGCATGAATGTGGACTTCTTTCTTTCCAAATTGCAAAGAGGGAAATGACAGAAAGTTGCTAGTTCACATAATACAAAGCAAAAACATGTCACTCACGCTGACAGGGCATGTTGCAGACATTACGTGTTGCTATGGTCCCATCACTGCAAAAGTATTGATTGTCAATCCTGAACAGCCCATAGTATTGGCGCATGCCCATGGCAATCACTGGGGGGTTAGTGCTAAAACCGCCTCCAGCACTGAGCAGACAAATCCCTGGCAGGGGAAAGAAAATACATACATGGGTATTAGAAAGCTGGCATAAAAACATACAGTACCTTTTTAAGAAGAAAATTTGCACAGATTGCACACCAGAAAATGGTGTAGTGCAAGCATTGTGGTTAAGAGATTTGAATCATGGTCTTGAATACACTGGATTCCAGGGCTTGGGCCAAGGCCCAAGCCAAATCCAGTCTTTTCAAAGGCGTCCTGGCAGTCAAGTCAGGTAAGGCATCCACAGATGACGGCAGGTCAGCTTGGATGGCCCAGATCAATCTGGGGCTGTCAGGTGTTGGGGCATCATGCAGGAAGGGAGAGGCAGATAATGCACAGGAAGGACTATGAAAACCCTAAAGCACCATATGAACAATATTCAAATCGCTAACTTGGTTTTCCATTCCATTCCACCAAACTTCAATTATGTCAACACTTTTTTTATTAACTATTTTCAGTTTTGACATTCTTTATTTTGATTATAATTTTTGCAGTCTTCATTTTTTTCAGAGCAGAAAACACTACATGTAAACATTTCACAGTATCAGTACCATCAGTACCACTTTGTTTATTATTTCTCATTATTAATTTATTTTAAATTTATATACCAGCAAGGTGGTTTATAATAAGATTAATCAAGAATACACAAACAATAGTAAAATATATCCAGCAGTGTTAACAGTTAGTACAAAATGTAACTGAAAGGTTGCCTAAGCAAATTATTGACATCAGTGGCAAAGGAACTAGTCAGTGAGCATGTCAGTTTTCAGCATGTACCATGACTGTGTGCCTTCTCCAAAGAGTGGGGGCCACACTTGGAAAGACCCTGGTTGCCAATAGGATGAGCTTCTTTAGGCAGCAGCGCAAGCAAGAAGGCAGCATTTTTATGGGGATGCTAGCATTTCTCCTTTCCCTAAGAGGTCATACAAGAGGGTTTCAGATTGTAAGATTCAAAAGCAAATTATGAAAATGAGAACACTGGAAAGAGCAGCTGAAAAATATCAAAACACGCCCTGCAAGCCTGCTGCCCTCCAGATGTTGTTGGGCTACAACTCCTATCATCTATGTTCACTGGTAACACAGGATGTGACCAATGGGAGTTGAAATCCAGCAACACCTGGAAGGTACCCCATTGCAAGCATAAATCCATACAAAGAACTCCAATGAAGCTGTGCACTCAGCAAACAAAACTCACAGTCATTCAGGGTGTAGCCTCCGAATCCATCTAGCCCATATCGTCTCAAAACGCCTGCTAGCTCACAGCGCTCAAACAAATGGGCCTCATTTGCCACAGCGAGGAGGCTGAGTATGGAAAGGATCAGAACTTTCATGGCTGCAGCTGTCTGGAGAGTGATGTGACAATATGCCCCAAGAACAGTGGCGTAGCGTGGGTTGTCAGCACCCGGGGCAAGGCAAGTAATTTGCGCCCCCTAACCCGTGGATTTGCGCCCCCTAACCCGTGGATTTGTGCCCCCTAACCTGTGGATTTGCCCTAACCCCAGATGTTGCGCCCAGTGCGGCTGGGCCCCCCTGCACCCCCCATGCTATGCCACTGCCCAAGAACCAGCCTTTTTATTATCTGGGGACTTGGGCTGAAAATGAGGATGTCTGTTTTTGGAATTCTTATTTCATCAAGATAGATTTATTGTTTGGCAGTCAGCTGAATTTACAACCAGAACAGGGAAATAAGAGACAAAGCAACAAGTGTGGGTTGAACCACAGTGCAGGAAACTAAACAAAACATTGTTTTGGGAGGGCCAACTTCTGCCAGGGCAAGGGGAATGAATGCCGTCATGCATTGCCCTTTGCCTCAGCCTCAGCTGGCTAAGGTCAGCTTGGTGGCCCTGGGTCCCCACAACTTCGGTGGTATTGGGCAGCTTAGCCTCAAAGATGTTCTGAATGAAAGGGTAAAGTACGGGTGCAGTCAGATTCTGTCTGGGGGCTTCTTGTTTGGGGTTCACTGGCCTGATCCAGCAAGCTCTGCTTATCGTCTGTATTTAGCCCAGACATTTCACAAGTCCTTAGCAGTTGGCCTCTGCAACACCCATTAGTAAATGGTGCCTAATGGTGCTCACCGGATCCCTCCCCTCAAATTAGTCAACATTCTGCATCTTCCCACCACAAAAGACAGGCAACCCTCTGTTTAGTCCTACTACCTCAGCCTGCCCAGGATCCTGCAGATCCCACCCACAACTATCTCTGCCTTATCACCCTAAAATCCCTACTTGCTTGCAAAATGCATGTTTGGGTTTTATAACAAACTCAAATCATTCCCTCCCAAGTGCAAAACTAAAAGTTGGGCTGACTGTTAAAATTTGCCATATTGGAATACAGTAGGCAGGAGTTGGGGATGTAAGAAGCCATCATTTTCTTGTCCATCCCATATTCATCATGGATAGTGCTGTTTCTAGTCTGCTGCAGTTTGCCTTCTGCAAAGAACATTGTTTGTCTCACTGCCCACTAATTCCAAACATATTATGTCATTAAATAACCATTACATCATGCTACACCTTTCATTTCAATGGAAGGAAACATCAGGAACATGTGGGGGGGGGGGCACTGTATCATAAAAATACAGTGAACATCTATCATATTCGCCTACCAAATTCCTGTTCCAGGTTGAGAAAGAACACATAAGCTGACGTAATTTTGGGTACTATTTCCAAATTCATCAGTATTCTCAGCCATTCCTAAAGGAGATGATGCCATGTAATCAGGCTTTTATACCCTAATTAAACTCATGGGCAGGAGGAGGAGAGAAAGAGATACACACAGGTTGCCTATGCATCCCCTTGCCCTTTCTGCCAGAACAATGCCCCTTCTGGGTAGTCCTGATCCAACCTGGGCTGATCCAGGATTGCATCAACCTGATCCAGCCAAATTCTGGGTTGACTTAAATTGCATGGCCAACATCCCATGGCCAAGACCCTATCAAAGTAAAATCAACCTTCAAATGAGACAGAGCCCTCATGTCCCAAGGAAGAAGGTGGGGAGGATGCTTTGCCGGAGGTTGGATGGTGTTAGACCTTCCCTGTCCTTTCTTGGGTCCCATAGTAGAGTTGAGTTGGCATTCATCTGTCTCAAGAAACAATGGAGGAGTGTACTTTGAGGGAGAAGGCAAACAATAATAAACTAGGCCTAAGAGAACAGCATAAAGGTAAAGGGACCCCTAACCATAGGTCCAGTCGTGGCCGACTCTGGGGTTGCGGTGCTCAGCTCGCTTTATTAGCTTTGGGAGCTGGTGTACAGCTTCCAGGTCAGCATGACTAAGCCGCTTCTGGCACGGAAACGCCGTTTACCTTGCCGCCGGAGCGGTGCCTATTTATCTACTTGCACTTTGACATGCTTTCGAACTTGCCCAAGCAAAGCAGCAACCATGCCTCAATGCAACTAAGCACTGGACACCCGTGTAGGTAAAATGCCCTGGTCAAATACCATTCCTCAACCACAACCACCAAAGCAAGCTCCAACAAGTTGTGAGGGTATCTCCTAAGTAAAGATCTTAAACAAATCCCAAACAAACAAAAGGGGATTATCCAAAAGGTCAGGAAAACTGCTAAGGAAGCCTGATGAAGAGGATACTAGACAGGTGGGGGGGGGGGAGACCATATATTATGATTGGCTATGAATCTACAAGCACATTTTGTTCAGCAAAATTAAGACCATGCAATGCAAGAGGTCTGAATCTTCCAGTGAAACAAAAGGAATGGTTGAAATATAGAAATAGCACTGAAGAATTGCAAATGAGCAACTGTTAAATTCACAATGCTATCATTAAAATCATGCCAGTAGTTCATTTTCCCATAAAGTCACAAAACAAACTCTGAGAAGTCCTCATAACGAAGAGTGATTAATTGTGAAGAATTATATGTGACTTATAGGGACACATTGAAACCATCAGCAATCATGCAATGATTCAATGTGAGCTGTATGAACCAACCACAAGATTCAGTTCAGACCCTGAATCAGCCCTTTAGAAAGCAGCCCACCTCCATCCAAGACACTTGTACACTGCCTGGTTCACTCCATTCACTACTGTGACATTTTAACATAACTATAACTTTCCCCCCTTGATAGTAGTGGATGAAATTTGCAGGCAGAATAAGCCTCCATTGCAAATTACAAGCTAATAGATTCAGAGACTTCTGCACAGGACACCCTGTTTATTGTATTTTTTTTCTTAAGGGAACATCTATAACCCTATGGCTACAGAGATTAAAGCTTAAAAATACCAGAGGCATTGATAAAAGCATTGCTTCCAGTCACTGGAGTTGGGAGGATGCTCCTATACTCTACATATAGAGTATGTAGAGTATGGCTGCTCTCTGTGGCCAATGTGAAGCAAATTCATTTGATTCATTTGTGTAATTTCATTCAGCTTGCAGAACCAGCCCCCCCCTTTCTGCCCCCACAACACAGAATTTCTTTAAGCAGAGTACCTGAGAATCTTTGCACTCACTCCTGCTCCCGTGCATCCAAGGAGGACCCAAAGAAAACTTGTTTCAACCTGTGCACCACAGGAATGCATGCTTTATCTGACCAGGTTCACTTCTATGGACTAAACCAGTGTTTCCTAATGGGGGCTATATGGCCTCCTGCCCCCCCCCCCCAGGATATATATGGGGGCCACAGCACAAGGCTAGGAGGCCATAGAGGGAAGTGAGAAGAAAGGGGGGGGTATTTATTTATTTATTAAATCTGATTGGTTGGCTATCAGCTTGGCCAATCACAAGCAGGTAAGGGGGCGGCCCACCAGAGGGTGGCCTAGTGCTTCTTTTTGCCATGTGCATTTTCTTGGAACTGTCCTGGTTGGTTTACAGTGGGAGAGGGCAATGCTGGGCCAGGTGGCAGCCTGGGCCTGACTCGGCAAGGCGCAGGGTGCAATTCACCCCAGCACCTAGCAGATCAGGGCCTTCAGATGTTGGATGATGGACTCAAGGGCATCCTGATCAAATTTGCAGATGACACCAAACTGGGAGGGGTGGCTAACACCCCAGACGACAGGATCACACTTCAAAACGACCTTGACAGATTAGAGAACTGGGCCAAAACAAACAAGATGAACTTTAACAGGGAGAAATGTAAAGTATTGCACTTGGGCAAAAAAAATGAGAGGCACAAATACAAGATGGGGGACACCTGGCTTGAGAGCAGTACATGTGAAAAGGATCTAGGAGTCTTGGTTGACCACAAACTTGACATGAGCCAACAGTGTGACGCGGCAGCTAAAAAAGCCAATGCAATTCTGGGCTGCATCAATAGGAGTATAGCATCTAGATCAAGGGAAGTAATAGTGCCACTGTATTCTGCTCTGGTCAGACCTCACCTGGAGTACTGTGTCCAGTTCTGGGCACCACAGTTTAAGAAGGACACTGACAAACTGGAACGGCAACCAAAATGGTCAAAATGGAGGAGGGCAACCAAAATGGTCAAAGGCCTGGAAACGATGCCTTATGAGGAACGGCTAAGGGAGCTGGGCATGTTTAGCTTGGAGAAGAGGAGGTTAAGGGGTGATATGATAGCCATGTTCAAATATATAAAAGGATGTCATATAGAGGAGGGAGAAAGGTTGTTTTCTGCTGCTCCAGAGAAGCGGACACGGAGCAATTGATCCAAACTACAAGAAAGAAGATTCCACCTAAACATTAGGAAGAACTTCCTGACAGTAAGAGCTGTTCGACAGTGGAATTTGCTGCCAAGGAGTGTGGTGGAGTCTCCTTTGGAGGTCTTTAAGCAGAGGCTTGACAACCATATGTCAGGAGTGCTCTGATGGTGTTTCCTGCTTGGCAGGGGGTTGGACTCGATGGCCCTTGTGGTCTATTCCAACTCTATGATTCTTTGATTCTTCTTTGATTCTTAGTCATCATCATTCTGATGACTCAGAGGATGACTTCTAAACCATCCTAAATATCTTTGCAGAAGCTTACGGAAAGCTTGGCCTATCACTCAACATCCAAAAAACCAAAGTGCTGCATCAACAAGCACAAAACAACCCCTCTGCAGTACCACAAATCAATCACTTCTCCTACCTAGGCAGTTATCTTTCCACAAGGGTCAACATTGATGCCAAAATCCAGCATCGCCTGAGCTCTGTGAGTGCGACTTTCTCCTGATTGAAGTGCAGATTGTATGAGGACCAGGACATTCGCAGGGAAACCAAAATGCTTGTTTACAAAGCTATTGTACTACCAACCTTACTATATGCTTGTAAAACATGGACCACTTATAAACGCCATCTCCAACTCCTCGAAAGATTCCATCAACGGTGTCTCTGAAAAATTGTACACATCACTTGAGAAGACAGGCGAACCAATGCCAGTGTACTGGAAGAAACAAAGATTTCTTCCAGTGTTGAAGCAATGATTCTTCAACATCAACTTGGTTGGACTGGTCATGTTGTGCGGATGCCTGATTATCATCTTCCAAAAGAACTACTCTATTCCGAATTTTAAAATGGAAAGCGTAATGCTGGTGGTCAAAAAAAGAGGTTTAAAGACTGTGTCCAGTTCTGGGCACCACAGTTCAAGAAGGACACCGACAAACTGGAATGTGTCCAGAGGAGGGCAACCAAAATGGTCAAAGGCCTGGAAACGATGCCTTATGAGGAACGACTAAGGGAGCTGGGCATGTTTAGCCTGGAGAAGAGGAGGTTAAGGGGTGATATGATAGCCATGTTCAAATATATAAAAGGATGTCATATAGAGGAGGGAAAACTTGTACTTGATACAATGTATGTGGAGAGATGATTTCCAGAGCCCATGGGTAAAAAATTTACAGCTGAAAATAACAGCAATGGGAATCTCCCCATCCAAATTACTAGAGCAGGACATAGTCCCAGCTAAAAGAACAGTAACCTGTAAGCTAGAGGAGATGGACTTGCAGCAGAAAATGATCTTGGGCAATGGTACCTGCTCACCTCTAAATCTTGGTTTATTACCCCACTTAAGGCTCCCAAACTATTTGAATTCCCTAACTTCCTCAGCTCATAGATATGCCTTTGTAAAGGCAACATTCAACACCTTCCCATCGAACGTGCTGAGAAATAGATTCTCCAATGGACAGATATCACTCTTATGTGATTGTAATAGTGGGGCACCGGAATCGTTGCATCACATAATCTTTGACTGTGCTTTTCACTTACCGGCCAGGAGCAAGTTTCTTGCTCAATATCTTAAGGGAATTGCCAAACTGAGATATCTACTAACTGATGATGACCCCCTAAAATCACTCATGGTTGCCAGATTCCTGATCAGCGTCCTATCCCTAAAGAAGAGAAACGGTCTCCTGTGTGATTCGGATAACCCCTTTAAACCATGACCTATGTTTTAGGTGATATCACCATTGTTTTAAACCATGATCTATGTTTTAGGCGATATCACCATTGATATCCCTGATTAATTTATGAGCAGAGGGCGATGTATAGGTTACAAATTTATTGTAATGTATGATGGTGGTTTCTGTTTTGGTATGATGGTGGTTTTTGTTCTTGTTTTGCTTCGATTATTGTTTGTCTTTTGTAAGTTTTGGCGATTTTAAATTTGGAGGTTTAAGTATAATATGTTGGTATGGGAAACTGTCGTGTAACGGGCCAATGGCCGTAATAAAGATCAATCAATCAATCAATATAGAGGAGGGAGAAAGGTTGTTTTCTGCTGCTCCAGAGAAGTGGACACGGAGCAATGGATCCAAGCTACAAGAAAGAAGATTCCACCTAAACATTAGGAAGAACTTCCTGACAGTAAGAGCTGTTTGACAGTGGAATTTGCTGCCAAGGAGTGTGGTGGAGTCTCCTTCTTTGGAGGTCTTTAAGCAGAGGCTTGACAACCATATGTCAGGAGTGCTCTGATGGTGTTTCCTGCTTGGCAGGGGGTTGGACTCGATGGCCCTTGTGGTCTATTCCAACTCTATGATTCTATGAAAGACCCTCTCAAGGCAAATCTTAAAAAATGCAGCATAAACACCAACAATTGGGAAACACTGGTCTGCGAGTGATCTAGCTGGAGAACAGCCTTTACCAAAGGTGTTATGGGCTTTGAAGACACTGGAACTCAGGACGAAAGGGAGAAATGTTCTAAGAGAAAGGTACGTTTGGCAAACTCTCACCATGATCAACTCCTGCCCAGAAAACTATGTCCCCACTGTGGAAGGACGTGTGGATCCAGAATTATTTGACCTGGAGGTGATCTTGTGTACACTATTTTAGAGTCTGATTCCGAACCATATAGCATATAAACACCCCATAAAATCTCTTATCCCTGACAGTGAAAACTGAGCTGGAAAAAGAACATAACATAACAAACATTGTGTGGTATGCACAAATGATTCCAGTTATCAAGAAAAACATGGAAATACGCATCCACACAGTTAGTTTTGTTAAGCATCCACACATTTAGTTTTGTTACATTTATTTACCGGGGGGGGGGGGGGCTGCAAAGTGGGGTCTGGAACAGACACCCTTGGATGTGTCAGCTCCATTCACAGTAGCCAAACACTGGAAGGATATGAAGGGAGGGACAGTCGATCACTGGCATCACAAAGTTTCATTTGTTGCCTTCCTTAGTTGAAGGGTTGACCTAAAGGAACCTCAGCAAAGTATGAGTCCAAGGACAAGGCAAAAGAAAGAACCAATAATATGGTGAGGAAGAGAAGGGTCTAGACTGGAGGTAGAGCATTAAGCAATGAAGGATGCTGGCCAGAAGCCAGAGCAGCTGGTGGAAGCGATTCTAACTAGGCAATGAGAGAAAAAGGAGGGCTTTGCCGAAACAATGAGTGGCAGAAGCTAAAGAAAGGGGGAGAACAAGGGGAGAAAGAGGGAGCAGAACGTATTCTGGAATTCTCTGCAGTTGGCAAGGCTAACATGGCACATCATCGGGTGTCCCATAAAGCTAGGGAGTTTAGTTTAGTGGATTCCATCTAGGAGAGGAAGAGGAAAGAAAGATGCATGGCTGCAACTGCATACAGCCCCTACCTCGGTGCTTGCCTAGCCCTGCCCTGTTTGTTGTCATTTGAAGACATGCAGAACTATTCCAGAGTCTTGGGTCATCAGAACCATTGTTTGTGCCCATTGGGCTGGTTCTCTCCCCAGCAGAGTTGGCTGCCTCCATGAGGCAACAACAAAACCTTGGCTGAACAATCCTTGTTCCGGGATTCTTCCTCTTAACCCAAGAGTGCCCAAAGCTGCTACCCCCAAGGCTTAAGGTCCCTCTGTTCAGACATACAAGCACTACATGCCAGGCCTTCTCTCCCCACCGCTTCTCCTTTCTGTAGAACCATTCTGCCCTTAAGCTCTCTCCCTTCTTCCCTCCCAAGAGAATTTCTTTCCATCCTTCAATCGGGGAATTATCAATCCATAGTTAATGTCTCAAAGAGAAATTCAGCAGACAAAGCAGGGATGAGGAACCTGTAGTGCCCTCCAGATGTGGTTGGACTCTGACTCCCATCAGCTCCAGTGATTCTGCATTCAGGTTGCAGTCCACCAATATCCAGAGGTCCACAGGTTTCCCATCCCTGCCTTAAAGGTCTCCATGGTTTGCAGGTTCCCCATCCTCAGGCTCAAGCCTCTCTAGAAGCTCTGTCCTCTGATCCTCCCATTGCCCACTCTCCATCTATTAACTGTAGTTAAAAGATGAGGATTGTTACACCTGTGACAAAACCCTGATGGCTCCTAGGTTTAGTATTTTACCAAAAACAAGTATTGTACAAGAGAGGTAAGAAGTTGTACACATTACATCACAATCTGTCAGGGGGAAAACTGCTGCACTTTGTACCCGTGAAAGAGACTGGCATAAAACATTGCACTTTCTCAGGCATGCACCCAGTACATGCACCCAAGACTGAAAATTCCAAATTCATCTCCCCTACAACTAAACAACAACAACCACCCCAGTTTATAAAGTGCCACCATTTGCTGCTGTTGCATGACACTCCAGATCATCTCCCTGAGCCAACTGCCAGCCAGGATGTGTCAATATGGACAGAAATCCTCATTCTATGTAACACAGTGATCTTTGAGGGGGTTTTCCTTTGATTTCATTTCCTCAGCAGCTGGGAATGAAACCTGAGCTGGAAACCCAGGACAAGGGGAAGTGTGGTTTCTTACCCTTTTCCTCCCCTGAAAATCAGCTCTCTCAACTGCTTTGACTCCCTCCAAGGAAATACATATCTTTACTGAGCAAAATAAAAATGGCAAATGTGTTACACATAGGTATGGATGAATCTGTCAGTTTTGCTTTCTCCCTATTTCTGTTTTTTCCCCAATCTGAAGTTCAGTTCTCCATGTTTCTGTATAGGTTTGTTTGTTAAAGTCCATGTGGAAATACCTCAGCATTTTAATGCAAAGTTCTCTTTATATATACTTGTATGCAATTTTGCCTAATGTACACATTTTTGCAAAGCAATATCCCCAATATAACGTATTTTATATATTTTGTGCATGAATATATGCATTTTGTAAACACTTTACTCTAGTGTAAATTTTGAAGGGTGGCTGTGTTTCAGTGTGTGTATTGTTTTAGAAAGTAAAACTTTGGTAGGTTCACCTTTAAATGTGAATGGAATTGGTTTTTTCTCTCATCCCTCACTATGCATCAACTCATAAGAAAGCCTTCTGGATTTGGGGATGCTAACTATGAAATGCTCTCCTCATGGACTTCCCAATGCAGATCCAGATGCTGCTGACTTTGATGGCTAAAAACATATGCCTTGACCAAAGCTTTTGGCTAACTGGAGATGGGAGTTGAGTGCCCTGCCCTCACTGATGTGATGATTTTTTGTCAGTTTGCTGTATTTTGATGTTTTTCTGTTTGATTTTAATGTCATTTTGGTTTGGCAATATTATATTGTCTATGCTGTTTTATTATAACATGCATCAGTCTGTAGTCAATGTAGCTTGTGGGATCAAATCAACCCCGGGGTAATGGCACCTCAAAGGAACTTGAGCAGCAGCTCCAGCCAATTAGGACATGGCTTGAGTGGAGATCCCCACCCTATATGCTGGCACACTCTTGGGAGCGAGATTATTCTGTGCAGAACAGTCAGGGCATATGGTGCCCTTTATCTTTGCACAGAAGGGAGGGTCTCTGCAACCTTGCCTTTTCTTGCGGGACAAGCTCCACCTGCCAACATACAGCATACCTGTTAAAGAGGCTAGGACCTGTGTCATAAACAGATGCTGAAGCTATGCAAGAAACTTGGGGGGATTCATACTTGGCCATGCATTTTAGTTTGCTGTCCTAATATAGACTTTAGCAGCTTATTCTACTTTAGGCCTTTTATCTCTTTAACAGTTGCACAAGGCATTGATGTTTGGCAAGTGTTGGGTTTTCAAGCCCCAGCAGCAGTGTGAGTGACATGACAATTAACACTTGCTACAATCTCCCTCTACAAGGTATAAGGTCCAGTAGGACTAATGCTCAATGGGTTGGCCAGTGTTGGGATTGCCTTACATGACAATCACTTGGGGTTGTTTAGCAGAGAAGCACTGATGCATTGGACTGTGTGAATTTTGACAGAGTGGATGTGTGTTCTAGGACTCAGTGATTGGAACTTGCCATTTCCAGGGGTTGAGGTGACACTAGCATTTAGCCTATTCCCTCAAGAGTCTATTGGGCAGCTCCTCCTCTGCCTTGCAGGGTATAAAGGACTGTGTTGTACTTGCATAGCTGCCACTGTCAAGATGGTGACACCCAGCTTGGCTCTTCTCTTCCTTGGCATCATAGCGGCCAAGAATGATGCCATCATCATGGAGAGATGCAAACTGGCAGCCATCCTGAGGGACGAGGGCATGGAAGGCTTTGCGGGCACCAGAATAGAAGAGTGTGAGTGTCCCTTGTATTGTTCTGTGTGTGCATGGGTGCACGCAGGAATGTAGATTTGTGGGTGGGGAGGGGGCAGAAATTTGGTTGGGTTCACATTATAATGAGAACTCATACTTCACTTGCACTTTCCCCAAACATGTGAACCAAATAGCAGCCAGCCTGAGAAATTCGTATTTCTCCAAATTTTGCATTGCAGTTCTACAACTGACAAATGAGTACAAAATAGCTTATGTTGGGGAAAGTGAGCCTAAAAATGTGTATATACATGAAAATAAATTAGCCAAGGTTGCTTATAAAATGTGCTTATTAGGAGAAATGTGCTCTAAAATGCTGGTGATTCTTCAGGGTTTATTTAAGTTAATGAAGACGTAGAAATGTGGTAAACTGAACTGTAGATTGGAAAAAATGATAAATCAGTAGATTCACCCATCCCTGATCAGTAGCCCCTGCAGTCCAATATTGCATCCTCTTCTCACAGTGGCCAACCTGATGCCTGTGGGAAACCTGAAAGCAGGACCCAAGCACAAGAACAACACTCTCCCCTCCTGTGGTTTCCAGCATTCAGAAGCATCGCTGCCTAGGACTGTGACGTGAAGCCACAAGGCCTAGCCGCCCTTGGGATCTCTTTCCGCCTTCACACATCCGTCTATTCCTCTTTTAAAGCCATGTCAGCTGGTGGCCATCATGCTTCCTGGGGGAGCGAGTTCAAAATTATAGCTATGTGCTGTGTGAAGTCCTTTTTAAAAAAAAACCTGTCCTGAATCTTCCAACATTCAGCTTCACTGGATGACCAGGACTTCGAGTGTTGGGGGGAGACGGGACCTTTCTCCATCCACTTTATTTGTGTCATGCAGATTTTAACTACATTTGACATGGTTCTCCCCTCTCCATGATATCCTCACAACCACCCTGTGAGGTAGGTTAAGCTGAGAGACTGTGGCTAGCCTAAAGTCACCCAGTGATGATTGTGGATGAGTGATGATTTGAACTCTTGTCACCCAACTCAAGAACTATATGCCAGTTTCATATCATGAGTAAGAATTTCATCTATTTCTATACAGTGTTTACTTCCCTTTAGGCTACCCAAAATTATTATCCGGGGGCAGCTGCCTAATCCCCTCATCCCTTCCATTACCCTTCCTTAACCCTATACATTTGTAATATTTGTCAATTGATTTTCAAAACAGCAGCCTTTTAAATAACTCATCAATCTGTAAGAGCCTATCTGAAATGCTACGTCTGGGACCCGCTCCAGTTCTGTACAATGAGGAATCCAAAGTTGAGATGTTTTACCTGCCTCAGGTGAACTTTAATCTGTTTGCTCCTGCCTCTAGGGATTTGTTTGGTGTCTCACACAAGTGGCTTCAACACATCAGCCCTTAACGTGGGGCCAACGGCTAGCAATTATGGGATCTTCTTACTCAGTGGAAGGTGGTGGTGCAGAGATGCCAAGACCCTGGACACACGCAACCATTGTAACTTGAGTTGTGGTGGTAAGAAGTTATATCCTTACAACCTCAATCCACTTTTTGTGGGCTTGTGGCTTCTGGATGGAAATATAGCCAGTGCTGGAGATTGGTGAGGGAGCAGAGCTGCCCCAGACTTGTCAAGGGGCCCACTAGTGAAGTTCCCATATTGACTCTCACTTGTTGATGGGCCCAATGCCAAGGAAGAAGAGCTCCAGAGATCCTTTGCAATGGTGCAGGAAATCCTGGAGCACCCCGCCAACCTTGCCCATGCATAGCAGCTCACATACAATGTCCATGCCTCTGAAAAGATTGAGTAAGTTCTTGGTTTCCTAGCCTTGTAAGTAATCAGTGTGTAATAAGGATAAAGTGGGAGAGCTTTTGCTAACCTGTAGTCCTCCGGAAGTTTTGGGTGACAGCTCTATCAGCCTGGCTAGATGGGAGATGTCTTCCAAAACATCTTGAGGACAATGGGTTGGCAAAGACTGGAGCAGGGGATATCAAGATTCACACGGGCTGAACTTTTGTTCCCCAATCAGCAGAAAGTAATTGGACAAAAAGTACTATCTTCGTACTCCTCTCAACTCCTCAATATAGCCAAAGATCAGGGGTGATGGGAGTGATTTGTGGCTCAAAACATTTGGAGGGCACCACATTGGCTCCCCTTGATCAAATGCACTTTGAACTCAGGATGACATAAATTGGGAGAAGGAAAGCTCATCTCCCCACTGAAAACACTTAGAATAATATTTTTTAAATAATAATTTTATCATTTATACCCTGCTATTTGGGCGTTAGATCAACTTTCTGACCAATTGTTATTCAACAGTCTATCACAACTTTTCTACGATAGTCCCTTCTGCTTGCTGCAACCTAAACATGAGGGTCCTTCTCTCATTAGTTAACTCACACCATGTATTTAATGATAATTACTTTTCAGCTCATTCTCCCTCCCCCGACTCTCATCTTTCCTTCAGCTCTCCAGGATGACAACATTACAGATGACATTGACTGTGCAAAGAGGGTCGTGCAAGGAAAGAAGGGCTTCAAAGCATGGTAAACAGATAGCCTTAATCTAGGTCAGCTGCAGGATAGACCTATGGGACTTCAAACTCTGCTAGATACCCATCTTTTTCCATAGGTGCCTGGAGATCTTGTCTAGGCTTAGGAGCCAGTCCTTATTTATGGTTGTCACCAACCCTGTTCTTTCCCCCACGTCCTCAGACACATACAAGGAAGATGTATATGCCTATCCTCTGAGCTGGGAACTTTGGCAAAAGGTGGGACATTGCTGCTGACTGTAGACACCAAGGTTGTCTGCACCGAGTCAATAACCAGTGTGGTGTAGTGACTAAAGTGCCGGACCTGGGATTTTGTGGGGATTAAATAAGGAGGGGGAGAACCATGAGCTCCTTGGAGAAAAAGTGGCTAATAAACATATTTTACTCAGAATATTACTCAGAGTAAACATATTTACTCAGAATAAATCCACTGAAATTAATGTGGAAATCATAACACAAGGAAATAATGCATTGGAGATCACCTACAATGGAAGAGAATCTGTGCCTGATCTTAGCTAAGAACATAAAGGATAGCTGAGCCAGAGATGTCATCCAACTCTGTAAATGAGTGCCACCAATGCTGTTCCCACAGTGTGGCAAATCAGGACAAATGTCCCAAGTCCCATGCTTGGGTGGGGGGAGCTTTATGCAGAGCTGCCAAGGTGGGGGACTGCTGCTCCTACTCCTCTTGCCCTAGATTTAAAAACATTTTGCTGCTGCTGACGCAGCCTGTTCTTCCTCAGAGTGCTGCATTCTGGGCAAGGTGGCTGTGCTGCTGCCACTTTGCCATGGGGGCTGGACATTTTTGTTTTAAAAAAGTCAAAAGTTTGGTTTTATTCTTGAAAATATTTTCTAGCTGCTGCAGCAAAGCATAAACAGTATAGACACTCACCCAGAATGCAGCATTCCTAGGAAGGAACTGGCTTCCTCAGAGTACATCTACTTGTTACATGTTTTCTACCCCAAAGTACAAAAGGCTTTTTGTTTGCCCACCACTTTCCCTGGAAAAACCTGCTGTTTATTGCTGTATTAGAAGAAAAATCAATCCACAGAAAACCTGACTGGCATTTGTTCCAATTCTGCAGGAAACAGCAGCTTTTCCCAGGGGAAAGTGGCAGGCCAAGCTGAAATGTGGATGAGCCCAGAATGGCAGCAAAACTATTTTAATTAGGAAGGACAGGATGGAGAGTGGGGGCAGCAGCAGGAGGTGGCCCCATACGGTGAGTGCCCTGGAGAGCCCCACAGAAAGGCAGGCAAGTGGGCAATTGAGTGTGATTTGCCCTGGGTACCAACCCTACCCAACCAGATAAATAACAAATAGCAATGGACAAAAATATTCCAACTATAGCATAAACACTTGTTTTATGGCATTCATGCAGGAGCAGCAGCAGCACTTTTGTCTCCCTAATTATGCATCTTTTGAGTTGTTTGACCAAGGATTTCTCATTACAGGAGAGCTTGGGGAAAATATTGCAAGGGACAAGAAATGAAACAATATATTGCACACTGTCATCTTGAAAAAATCACCCCTATGACACTGGTCCCAGCAACAAAACTTCATCCAAAACCTACCACCCCCCCAATGAAGAAGGATCAAATCACCCCTATGACACTGGTCCCAGCAACAAAACTTCATCCAAAACCTACCACCCCCCCAATGAAGAAGGATCAAATCACCCCTATGACACTGGTCCCAGCAACAAAACTTCATCCAAAACCTACCACCCCCCCAATGAAGAAGGATCAAATCACCCCTATGACACTCGTCCCAGCAACGAAACTTCCTCCAAAACCTACCAACACCTCATTGAAAGAAGATCGGCCGAAGACCACTCTCCAAGCAAAGGGTCCCCCAAAACCTACTGTCCCAGTTAAGGAGCCCACAAAAGCCATGATCCCAGTCAAGGCTCCCCCAAAACCTACCATCTCAATCAAGGAGCCTGCACGCTCCACTCTCCCTGAAAATGGTCTCCCAAAATTCACTGCCTCATTGAAGGAAACACCAAACTCCATCATCCCAGCCAATGGACGTCCCAAACTGACTGTGCCAGTCAAGGAATCCTCAATCTCTACTCTCCCAGCTGACGTTCGTCCCACACACATTTTGAACCAGGATGACAAATAGTGGCAAGACTCTGTGCTTTTAAGTTAAAAGCCCCAAACTTCCACATACATGTCATGATACTGCCTCGGTTTTCCAGATATGGATCCACCCTCACATCTACTTCTTTTTTTAAAAAAAATGCTAACAACTGAATTTTAATATTTCAGACTATTTGCTTGTAAATTAATGTTTTCTGCATCAAGAGAATGTTCCCAATAAAATTTACCATCTAATTTCATATGCACGTCTACAGACAGCAAACTTACTGTGTTGGACTCAGTTACATTGTGTGGGCCAGTAATATTTAGATTCTCCCTTCAGCCCCACAAAAAGCCTCTTCAGGAGATCTGGAACAGCAAGGAAAATAGTGCTGCAGAGGGAACTGGTGAAGATTTCCACCTGGCCCTCTTCCTCCAGTGGGAAGTCTTCATTTTTCACAGTCATCTTTTTCACAGAGGGGCAAATCCAGATTACACTCAAGGGTGTGAGATGTTCACAATGTAATAGGAAATTTATTGTCGTTTAGTTGTGTCCGACTCTTCGTGACCCCATGGACCAGAGCACACCAGGCACTCCTGTCTTCCACTGCCTCCTGCAGTTTGCTCAAACTCATGCTGGTAGCTTCGAGAACACTGTCCAACCATCTTGTCCTCTGTCATCCCCTTCTCTTTGTGCTCTCCATCTTTCCCAGCATCAGGGTCTTTTCCAGGGAGTCTTCTCTTCTCATGAGGTGGCCAAAGTATTGGAGCCTCAGCTTCACAATCTGTCCTTCCAGTGAGCACTCAGGGCTGATTTCCTTAAGAATGGATAGGTTTGAACTTCTTGCAGTCCATGGGACTCTCCTCCAGCACCATAATTCAAAAGCATCAATTCTTCAGCGATCAGCGTTCTTTATGGTCCAGCTTTCACTTCCATACATCACTACTGGGAAAACTATAGCTTTAACTATACGGACATTTGTCGGCAAGGCAATATCTCTGCTTTTTAAGATGCTGTCTAGGTTTGTCATTGCTTTTCTCCCAAGAAGCAGGCGTCTTTTAACTTTGTGACTGCTGTCACCATCTGCAGTGATCATGGAGCCCAAGAAAGTAAAGTCTCTCACTGCCTCCATTTCTTCCCCTTCTATTTGCCAGGAGGTGATGGGACCAGTGGCCATGATCTTCGTTTTTTTGATGTTGAGCTTCAGACCATATTTTGCGCTCTCCTCTTTCACCCTCATTAAGAGGTTCTTTAATTCCTCCTCACTTTCTGCCATCAAGGTTTTGTCATCTGCATATCTGAGGTTGTTGATATTTCTTCCGGTAATCTTAATTCTGGCTAGGGATTCATCCAGCCCAGCCTTTCGCATGATGAATTCTGCATATAAGTTAAATAAGCAGGGAGACAAAATACAGCCTTGTCGTACTCCTTTCCCAATTTTGAACCAATCAGTTGTTCCATATCCAGTTCTGACTGTAGCTTCTTGTCCCACAAAGAGATTTCTCAGGAGACAGATGAGGTGATCAGGCACTCCCATTTCTTTAAGAACTTGCCATAGTTTGCTGTGGTCGACACAGTCAAAGGCTTTTGCGTAGTCAATGAAGCATAAGCAGATGCTTTTCTGGAACTCTCTAGCTTTTTCCATAATCTTATTAAATCACCTTAAATAAATATACATGCAAGTGGTTCATTATAAAACTGTTTATAAATAAGGCAAGGTAACAATCTCTGAAAAATAATTTTGTAACTATCACTGACTTCATATTAAACGCACAGCATCAAAAATAAACTTGAAAACTTCTTGTTTGCTTATTTAGTTTTATTGGATATAAATATAGCCATGGTGATATTTATCCAGTACCTGTGCCTTCAGGGCTAAATTAGGTGTTGTCTTTTAACATCCAAGGTTTTTTTTAGAATAGAAATTCCATCAGCTGGACTTCAGTGGGCATGGGGAATTGAAGTCCTTCCTCCCTTGCAGCATTCCTGATAAAATCCCTCTGGAACTGGCATTTGCATTGGGAGGAAATCCCCCATTAGCAATGCACCTTGTCTGACACTTAGAGGAGCCCTCTACTTCCTGCATTTTTAGCCAGAAATATATACCTGTAGTTAACCAAGTTAACATTGTGAAAACTTACAGCTGCCCCCAAAGGAACGGAGAACTTGCGGTCATTTGCACTTTGGTGCCACCCCCTGCTAACTTTCTAGTATAGTTTCGCAATGTGTTTTTAATGCATGGCACCCAAAACCGGACACAGTGAACCAGATGAGGGCTGACAAGTGCACAATAAAGTGAAACAATTAGATTGCAAGCTGCATTATACTAAGGCACTGGCCCAAGCTTGGTATTAACTACAGTGGCTGGCAGCAGGTCTCCAGAGTCTCAAATAGGGGACATTCTGAGCTCTACTTGGAAAAGATGGGGACTGAATGCAAGGAAGATGTTCTGCTAGCATGCAGGTTAGTTGAATCTAGGCCTTAAGTAATTTGCTTCCAGAAAGAATAATCTACATCCCAGCTTCATTTGATTACTTTCTCCACTTAACTCCCCCCCCCCCAAGTACTCTCCACAGGGCTCCCTGTGTGTGCACTCCCAGAAATCTGTGAAAGCAGACCAAAGTGTAAGATTATGAGTACAAGATGTTTTGCCTAAAACAAAAAGGGGGTTCAAGGAGGGGTGTCTGAAGCAAGTCACATCACAGCAAGACTGAAGTTCACAATCAGAGGTGAAAGGGGTGCAGGATCTGGATATTTAGTTTGGTTTTAAGCATGATGTGGCACTAAAGAAAATAAGGTATGACTAAGCAACTGGTTGTTTTGAAAATATTTTAATATGAGTGCAAAACTGAATTAAGATAACAATTGCAATCAAGTGGTACTTGCTGGTGTTGTTGACATTTAAGGGCCACACTTTGCCCCTTCCTCCTCTATTCTGGCCAGCAGTTTAAGTGCCTTCGCCTTATGACTCTTCAAATAAATTATGACTTGACCTTATAGAATTATTCTTTGCTTCTGCTAAGCAGTTTGCTTTTGGGAGTTATGTGGTTTATCTTTTCCTTTGCTCTTACACTTGTGCTGCACCCATTTAATATTCTCTCCACTCCATCCACCGCAGCCATTCTACGCATGACCTTGGGCCACTCACTGCATCTCAGCCTGACCTACTTCTTTCCCTCCCTCCCAGGGTTATTGTGAGATAAAATGGAGGTGATGGGAGAAGTGGCTATGCTCCTGTGAGCTCCTCGGAAGAAAGGAGTATAGAAATGTAATAAAAAAACAACAACGCATAAATCACATCTATTTTCCTTGGTTGTCTGAGTGGCGGGTTCAAGAGTGAGGGAAGAAATAATTTAACACTCACCCTTTGTCCAAGCCGAAAATTTATGTGAGACCTCAAGCAAATACACTTTACAATGAAGAAATAAAATGGGACACAATGTAAGTACTGAAATCAGTGCTGGATGCAGAACTCTCTCTTGTATAGCGATTCTTTAAAAAAATCTAATTGGCAAATGGGGTATTTTTTCCTAAGCCTAATTGCTGCATCAGGTGGTGGGTGTGGATTTGGAACAGAAATGGTGAAGGGGGGAAAGGGGTGGCAGAAAGCAAATGGGCACATTGCCAGTTCTGGCCTTACCCCCTCCCCCCTCATGTGATCCCCAAAGATTCCCTCAAGGAAATGTAGCCCATCCCCTAAGAAAGGTCCTTCCACTCTACTGCTCTAGACTTCCAACTGCTGGACACAAGTTTGAAATGCTGTCGACAGCAGTTGGAGGAAGCCACTGAATTCAGATGTGTAAGCAGACTTGCCACGTACAGTGGTGCCTCGCAAGACGAAATTAATTCGTTCCGCAAGTCTCTTCGTCTTGCGAGTTTTTCGTCTTGCGATGCACGGTTTCCCATAGGAATGCATTGAAAATCAATTAATGCATTCCTATGGAAACCGCCTTCAGACCAGGTCCGGGGACAGTCTGTCCCCCGACCTCTTCTGAAGGCTGGAGGGGGGGACAAGGGCTTTTCTTCCCACCCCCAGCATTTTAAAAAACCCCGGGACAGCGGAGGACTTCTCCGCTGTCCGGGGCGATCTTAAAATGCTGGCGGGCGGCATTTCAAAATCGCCCGGGACAGCGGAGGACTTCTCCGCTGTCCGGGGCGATTTAAAAGCCCCTGGGAAGGCAGGCAGGGGGGACAAAGACTTTTGCCCCCCGCCAGCCTTCAGAAGAGGTCCTGGACCTCTTCTGAAGGCGGGCGGGGGGCGAAAGTCTTTGCTCCCCCCTGCCTGCCTTCCCGGGAGAGCGGAGAAAGGCAGCGCGTTTCTCCGCTGTCCCGGACGGCTTTTGAAGGCAGGCGAGGGGGAACAAAGATTTTCGCCCCCCGCCCGCCTTCAGAAGAGGTCCTGGACCTCTTCTGAAGGCGGGCGGGGGGCAAAAGTCTTTGCTCTTTGCTCTCCCCCCCCGCCTGCCTTCAAAAGCCCTCCGGGACAGGCAGGCAGGGGGGAACAAAGACTTTTGCTCCCTGCCGGCCTTCAGAAGGTGTTCCCGCCCCGCCGCCCGGCTTCGGAGCATCCTTCCGAAGCCGGGTGGCGGCGGGAGGTGTTCCTGCCCCGCCGCCCAGCTTCGGAGGAGGTCCGAGGACAGTGGGGAAGACGTGCTGCGCTTCCCCGCTGTCCCGGAGATTTCCCTATGGGCTTTCGTCTTGCGAAGGAAGCCCATAGGGAAATTCGTTTTGCGAAGCGCCTCCAAAACGGAAAACCCTTTCGTCTAGCGGGTTTTCCGTCTTGCGAGGCGTTCGTCTTGCGGGGCACCACGGGGCACCACTGTCTTGATCTTCTCACTAGTTCTCTTCTTTAATGAGTAGACAAGGCAATGGTTGCAAGTACAGCTGGACTAAAAGGGGTTTTAAAAGCAGATGAAATGGGAATGTGTATTCCATACCTCACTTAACACATCTTTCCCCAGCTGTAAGAGTTAAAGTACTCAAGGAAGAAATCATTTCTGTAAATAGCAGAAGCTGAACAACACAGATGTACACATCTGCTTTATAGTTAGGCTACTTTTTATTTTCATTTGTTAAGCGAGGGTATCCATAGTTCTGGCCAGCCCTTCCTACTTCTGCTACATACTCAGTGGACAGTAGGTCCACTGGTTCTGAAATGGGACAAACATCCTTCAGGAAAGGAGACAGGGTGCTCTGCTCATTACTTTCAGAGCATTATTTGGGATGCCTTGGTTCTGGTGTCTCTTTATGCAAGAGCCCATTTTCTATTCAAGCTCTGGGGAGGTGAGTGGGGGGGGGGAGAGAACATGAGGCAGACAGACAGACAGACAAACAAACAAACAAACAAACAAACAAACAGACACACACACACGCAGACACTCTCCTATTGGCAGCATATCCTGAAGCCAACAAATGATCAATTTTGTGTTGTAAGACTCAAGCTTGCCTGGAAGCCAAGTGTGGAAAAAGTGCTTATGCAAGGATGAAGAAGCTGTGCTCCTCCAGCTGCTGTTGGACTTCAACTGGCCTCAGCTCCAGCACTCAGGGCCAATAGACAGGGCTGAAGGGAGCTGCAGTCCCATAACATTTGGATGGCTACAGCTTTCCCATCCCTGTCCAAAAGTCTCAGCAGTGGGCAACTATTTTCTGGGCACCAGCAATGGCAAAATGGCAGCCAGCCCCCAAAAAACTTTGGGAGGAGGAAGGCAGCACCAGGTGGCAAGGAGTCATGAGGCCCCTCCAATGCCGTTGAACGCCCTCCAAAGGCCACATGATATGCACACAAGAGATCAGGACATGGAAGACATTCTTGTAGTCCTTCCATGGTGACTGGAAGCCTGCTCCTAAAAACAAAGCATTCCAAAATAGAGGAGTTTGGAATTCTGCAAATGAAGTGTGCATTTGTCAGTAGGGATGTGTCACATTACGGTTTGCTCTTCACTTTCCCAAACCTCTCTTCCCTTTCTATCCTCCCCACCCCCCACCCCGTGATGGGGAATAAAGCCCCACCTTTTTACCTTTCCAAGGCATGTCATCTCCCACTAGTGCAGTGCTTCTATGAGAAGGTCTTAGTGCTCAGGAACAAGAAAGGAGGGCTGCTTCCAGTTTCCTGAGTATCAAGACCTCTTAAGCAATGGGGATGCACCTGAGTCTGAAAAGGGACCTGCAGAGACAGGGGCGGGCAGGCGATTTGGAAGTGGTTGGTGAGCAGGATCCAGGCGACAGCTTCACCACCCCTGTTCTCACCTGAAGGGAGACATGGAAACCAAAGCAGAGCTTGCTTATTAAAAAATTTAATACATTTAAAAAAAATAGAGACCAGTTCTGATTTATTCTCCCCCCCGACCCGAATACTTTCATTATTTTCTTCTGAGGGAAAAGCAGCACACACAAAAAAACTGACGGTGAGAGGAACAAGGGAAAGGCTATGGGGCATTTGCTGCTGCCACCACCACCACACTGAAGGAAGACACAAGACAAAACCAGGAGTCAGCAAGTGACATGCAGCTATGGCTTCTGTAGAACTTTCCCTGAACAGGACAGCCCAGAATCTCTCAGCCTCCACTCCAGCGACATCCATTTAGTCTTTCCCGCTGCCCAAAACAAAAATCTTCCTGGTCCTCAGAAACAGAATAACTCATCTGAACTCAGCAACCTTGAAGCAAAGGAAAGACATGCCTGAAGTGGCAATTCCAAGTTTTAGCTGGATCTGGGGCAGGAAGGGGCAGGTCCCAGCCAGAGGAACTTTTTTTTTTAGAGAGAGGGGGAGATAGCAAAAGAGATGCTTTGCTTAAATCCCACGCTTCCTGTGTTTGGAGATGACCATACTGCAGGTCTAGGAGTCGCCAGGACAATGCTAAATTGAGCGGGGCAGGCAAGTGGGAGCAATGGACAGAAAGGTGCACACTGATACATAAGCTGCCTCCACATCAACCTGGGAGGCTGTACCAGCACAGGGAACTGGGAGCAGCACAGGCTACAGCAATGGACCCTGAGCTCCCACTGCAACTCTCTGGCAGGAGACAAGCAAGCGACTGAAGACAGGAATCGAGTCTCTGAGAGGAATGTCTCTCTGTGCCAGAAACACAGAAGCAGCTCACCAGTAGAGAGAGGCAGAAGACAACAAGAGGAATGGGACTTTCTGTGCCAAGCTACTGAACAGGAGAGAAAAAAATATAAAGCTATTTATGGCAAGGAACGATCCCTTTAGATATTCCAAGCCATTTCCAGTGTCAAAATAAAACCTCTTCCCATTCACTGCCCCACAGGGCCAAGTCCTCTCCCCAAATCCCCCCTCCCAACTCAGTTCTCAGCGAGCGCCTCTCCCTGATGGCCAAGGGTTGAGCCGGCACTGTGGGCAGCAACCAGAATAGACAAGAACGTCACAGGCCTCGGAGCGTTCACCGGCGTGCCAGCCTGCAGGCCAACCAGAGCAGAGCCGATAGGCCTCCAGGTCGCAGATGAGTTCCACCACCTCGTCCACCGTGGTGAGGCGGGCAGGGTGGCTGGCATAGAGTTCATGCTCAGGGGGCACGGGCAGGTTTCGCACCACCACATGGAAGAAGAGGCCTGGGCGGATGTAGATGACAGCTGAGGACATGGTGGAGTGTTCTGAACGCTGGACGAGACGCAGGTCAGGGCCGCAAAGCGGAGACAGCACCTCCCAGTGAGCAGGGAGAGGGATCTCATTCAGCTCAGCCAAGAACTCATGCAGGACGCTGTCCAACTGGGCAAGGGGCTGCGCACCACCCAGGCTATAAATCTCCATTATCTGTGGAAGGAGAGACAAAAGAATGGCTTCATACCATCTCCCTCTCTCCTTCACAACATATGAGCAACGCGGCCCCCATGAGTTGAGCTGTTTTGTGAGGGCTGTAGCAAAATGTGCTTCGTTTCACTTACCGGCTCAAAGTTTGGGACTCCGATGGAAAAGGGGGCAGTATGCAACTGCCCCCAAACCCAGCACTCCTGCCACCCAAAAATCCCTACATGAGTTGCCATTTCCCCCCATTCACAACAGATACTACCTAGTCCCCTGAATTCCAGATGCATTTCCAGTTGTGTGACAGTGCTATGGGTGCAGAGCAAAATATTTCATAGAAAGTGATACATTTCTGTTTACAGAAGAGGCAGAAGACTTGGCTAAGGGATCTCAGTAATTCAGCCTACGGATGTGTCTAGAGCGCCATCTAGAGACGATGCTCCTGATGATGTGGACAGGGGACCCAAAGGACTATGGCCTAACACTTGCCCTCTCAATCCTTGCCCTTGGCTTATTCCACCGAGCAGAAGGTAGTTTTCTGTCCGGGTTCAGGAGGTGAAAAATGCGTCGTTGCAAGAGATGATTCCCCCCTCTGCAATAATCGACTGGTCACAACAAAGCTGAAGTAATGTCAGTGGGTGGCATCTCTGTCCAGGAAGGTCATGTTCCACCAAATCTAGCAGGGACTGCACTCCCCCTGATAAGGCTTGCAATCTGCAGGTGCTCATCCAGCCACACTGTTGTCACTAGAAGCCCAAGTGCTCTCAGTGGCACAGATCATCCTCCACTGGCCAAGAGTGGTGTGACAGCTGAAATCTCTTCTCCAAAGAGAAAGCCAAGCTTTAGCCCTGCCCTGAAAACTTCCATGTTAGAACACATTTTAGTACTATCTGGCACATGGAAACTGCAGTTAGTTCTAAACACGGCTGTTAAGCTATTTACTAGGAAAAAGACGTTAGAAACGTATCTATCTAAGGCTTCAAGAGATTCACTTAGTCTGGTCCATTTCTGAGCACAATTTAAAGTACTGGTGCTTATCTTTACAGCAGGGATGGGGAATCTGTGATCTTCTACAGATTGTTGAACTACAACTCCCATCAGCTACAGCCATGCTGTATGTGAGGGATGATGGGAGTTGTATTCCACCGAAATTTTGAGAGCCACAGGTTCCCCATCCCTGTTTTAAAGCTCTATATGCCCTGAGACCTGGACCTTGACTTCTCCCATTAAGCCTGCTCAGACACTGAGATTATTCTTCAGAGTTCCTCCCATAGGGAAGAGGCCTTTGCTGCAGTGGTGTCTTGCTTATGGAATTCAACCCCCCCCCCTCCCTGCCCTCCAGGGAGGCTTGCCTGGCCCCTACACCAGCATCTCTTAAGCGCCTGGCAAAGACTTCTGACCACTTATTGCGGTCATTTTGAGATCAGGTTTTTTTGAGGTCATTTACTGCTTAATTGCTTTTCTAATTGCCTTTCTTATTAGCTATCACAAAAGGCGCCAGACATTCTGAATTCAAGGGCAGTAGAGAAATATTTTAGATAGATAAATCAATCAATCAATCTCAAACTATATCACACTTCTGCAAATGGCATGAACCTACAAATATCTCCATGTGGTTTTTGCAATGGGGGTGCCGTATAAATTGCATCTCTCCCTCCATGCCTGCCACACTCACTGCATTGTTCTTGCCAGCATGTGGAACAGAGTCCAGTTCTACAAAGTAAGCCTTCTCTTCTCCCTAAGTCAAAGAGCCCAGGGATCTTACCAGTTGCCCCAAACAACTTAATCACTCACCACTGGTGGACGCAATTGCTGCAAGTGCTCCACTTCTTCATCATCTTCATCATCCAGAACCACCAGGTCCTTGCCCTGCACTCCCCGCCCCCTCTTACACTGGGGAAGTCCTGCTGAGACCTGGAGGAAAGGAAAAGACATGGAGCTTTTTAATATTCAGAAACTTCCCACAGAGCGAACAGCACCACTTGACATACAGGGAAGGATGGGAGACCATGGACAGTGGTGATATTAAGATACAAGGCTAGAAACGTTTTCGTTGCTGGTAGCAACTCTTTTTACATCTGCTGCAGCACAAGGCCAGGATGAATTTGTGGTCAACTTGCTGTGGTGCTCAGTTCTTTGTGACATTGTCCTTACCAAGTCATGACTGCAGCCAATGTGACTAACAGCCTTGGCAATTAACCATATTAAATTTAGATTAAGCTTCATGCATTAAAAAATGGGGGAGGAGTAACAATAGTTGTGGGCTTTTCCTTACTGGAAGTATGGAAGGAAGGGACTAAACAAGCATTTTGTGGAGATGTCCAAAACAAAGGAGTGGTTGTGATAGTGTAGGAACCCAAGGATCAAAACTAGCTTCTATGTTTTTAGCAATTCTTGTTTTTATCTGCAAGCCACCTTGAGTTCCATCAGGAAAAAAGGTGGGGTATAAATATATATATATAAAGAATAAAAACAGCAATATTTGGGAAGGAGGCACACACCACTGGTGATTTTGAACACTCAAGCCCTACAGCCCAGGTGTTAGGATTTCATATTTCTTTTTTGGTATACTGAATCTCTTTTAACATAACAACAGCATTTGGAAACCTTCTGATTAATGTCACCACCCTGATTCCAAGCTGTATTAAAAACACTAAAAAGAGTGGTGCTTTAAAGTTTTATGAGCCAAAAGCAGGAACATTTCTGCAGGGCAGCAGCTAAAGGAGGAGCAAAATAGTTTTCTTGTGTGTGTGTTTCTTTGTGGCTGATTAGCTGCTCTCCCTGTGCAAAGGTCAGAGGGGGCAGGGTTTCTGTTGAGTCAGGTGATTAGCTGTGGGAGGAGCTTATCAGAGCTTGCAGGGCAGCGGCACGTGCCTGGCGGCGCGCGCAGTTTGATCCATATTTTAGATTTAGGGGAGCTAGTCTCAAACATTTGTTGGGGGAGACCTAGGTTTTTTTGGGGGGGTTATTTGTCCTGTCTTCACACTTTTTAAGATGGAGGACCACTGTAGCCACCCCCAACGACACGTTTTCAAGATGGAGGGTGAGGGAACAGCTGCAGTCGCTTGCGCTTCCTGCGCAATGTTTGCCATCTTGCCAAAGGTTGAAGGCAGCTTTACCTGCAGCAATTGTATGTTGATTGCCCTCTTAGAAGACAAAGTCCAGCAACTGGAGGAACGTGTAGCTATGCTCCAAAGAATTAGAGAGCTGGAGCTCTTCTTGGAAGCAACAGAGAACACCGTCTCCACCAAGGAGGAGACAGGGGACACCCCTGAGAAGGAGGCTAGTTCACCAACACAGGTGCCAGATATATGGAGAAACGTGACTCAAAGAAGTCGGAGGCCCAGGGTTCGCTCTGATTGTTTAGAAATACACAATCGCTTTGAAGTCCTCTCCCCTAGCATGGAAGACGAAGAACAGACTCCATTTGAGGATCTCTCCCTCATTACAGTCGATCAGGTATATGAAGACGAGCAGCAAAGTCAGTCCTCAGGGAATGTGCAGGCGACCTTGGAACGGACAGCTCACGGAACAACCCCGACCAAACCTAAGCGGAGGCGTGTAGTGGTGATAGGGGATTCCCTACTGAGGGGAACAGAAGCAGTGATCTGTGGGCCTGACAAGATGTCTCGGGAAGTGTGCTGTCTCCCCGGGGCTAAGATCCAAGATGTAACTGAACGACTGCAAGGAATCATAAAACCCACTGACAAATACCCCTTCCTCTTGGTTCATGTGGGAACCAATGACACTGCAAGCAATAGCCTCCAGAAGATCAAAAGAGACTACGAGGCTCTGGGCAGGAAATTGAAGCAATTAAATGCACAAATTGTCATCTCATCTGTCCTCCCAGTTGAACGACGTGCCCCAGGGAGAGAGGGAAAAATAGTGGAAGTGAACAGCTGACTTCGCAAATGGTGTAAACAGGAACGGTTTGGATTCTTAGATCACGGACTGCAGTTTCTTGAAGAGCTTTAGGGCAGCAGCTGAAGAAGGAACAAAAAGGGTTTTCCTGTAGGACCACTGTGGTCACCCCCAACGACACGTTCCCAAGATGGAGGGTGAGGGAACAGCTGCAGTCGCCTGTGGTTCCTGCGCAATGTTTGCCATCTTGCCAAAGGTTGCAGGCAGCTTTACCTGCAGCAATTGCATGTTGATTGCCCTCTTAAAAGACAAAGTCCAGCAACTGGAGGAACGTGTAGCTACGCTCCAAAGAATTAGAGAGCTGGAACTCTTCTTGGAAGCAACAGAGCACACCGTCTCCACCAAGGAAGAGACAGGGGACTCCCCTGAGAAGGTGGCTAGTTCACCAACACAGGAGCCAGATATATGGAGAAACGTGACTCAAAGAAGTAGGAGGCCCAGGGTTCGCTCTGATTGTTTAGAAATACGCAATCGCTTTGAGGTCCTTTCCCCTAGCATGGAAGACGAAGAGCAGACTCCATTTGAGGATCTCTCCCTCATTACAGTCGATCAGGTATATGAAGACGAGGAGCAAAGGCAGTCCTCTGGGAATGTCCAGGCGACCTTGGAACCGACAGCTCACAGAAGAACCCCGGCCAGACCTAAGAGGAGGCGTGTAGTGGTGATAGGGGATTCCCTACTGAGGGGAACAGAAGCAGTGATCTGTGGGCCTGACAAGATGTCTCGGGAAGTGTGCTGTCTCCCCGGGGCTAAGATCCAAGATGTAACTGAACGACTGCAAGGAATCATAAAACCCACTGACAAATACCCCTTCCTCTTGGTTCATGTGGGAACCAATGACACTGCAAGCAATAGCCTCCAGAAGATCAAAAGAGATTACGAGGCTCTGGGCAGGAAATTGAAGCAATTAAATGCACAAATTGTCATCTCATATGTCCTCCCAGTTGAACGACGTGGCCCAGGGAGAGAGGGGAAAATAGTGGAAGTGAACAACTGGCTTCGCAAATGGTGCAAACAGGAACGGTTTGGATTCTTAGATCACGGAATGCAGTTTCTTGAAGATGGACTTCTGGCAAGCGATGGGCTGCACCTCACAACGGTTGGGAGGAATGTTTTTGCCAAAAATCTCAGAAACCTCATCAGGAGGGCTTTAAACTGACTAATGTGGGGGAGGGAGACAGTGCTCCTGAAGGTAGGAGTCTATCAATTGATGAAGATGATCATCCAAATGTCATAGACCGAATGGAGCAAAGAGCATGCAGACCTAGTGGTGGGAGGAGAAAATCCTTAAATAAGAGACACGGGGGAATGATTAATGGACTTCAATGTCTGTACACTAATGCTCAAAGCATGGGAAATAAACAAGATGAGCTTGAGCTCCTGGTACAGCAAACTAAATATGACATAATAGGAATCACTGAAACCTGGTGGGATAAATCCCACGATTGGAATGTAATAATGGAGGGATACAATCTATTTCAAAGAAACAGACCAGACAAGAAAGGAGGAGGAGTGGCGTTATATGTCAGGGATGTGTATACCTGTGAAGAGATCCAAGATTTAGAACCTCAAAGCCAAAGTGAGAGCATTTGGGTCAAAATTAAGGGAGAGAAGAATAACAGTGACCTCATTGTGGGAGTTTACTATAGATCTCCAAGCCAAACGGAGGACACAGATGATGCC
The DNA here is from genome assembly GCF_964188315.1 of Podarcis muralis. Classification (NCBI taxonomy): domain Eukaryota; kingdom Metazoa; phylum Chordata; class Lepidosauria; order Squamata; family Lacertidae; genus Podarcis; species Podarcis muralis. The sequence continues at coordinate 41,825,015 of NC_135671.1, read as the reverse complement.
TTCCTGGAACAGATGGCCAAGCATGCAAAAGGAAGGGAGATAGTAGTAATGGGGGACTTCAATTACCCGGATATTTGTTGGATGTCAAACTCAGCCAAGAGCATAAGGTCAAACAGATTCCTCACTGCCCTTGCAGACAACTTCATTGTCCAGAAAGTGGGAGAAGCAACAAGAGGAACAGCCATTTTAGATCTGGTCCTAACCAATGTTGATGACCTGGTTAGTGGGGTAGAAGTGGAAGGATCATTAGGCGCGAGTGATCATGCTCTTCTGAAGTTTACTATACAGCGGAAAGGAGCAGCCAAGCATACTAGGACTCAATTTCTCGACTTTAAGAAAGCCGACTTCATAAAGCTTAGGGAAGTGCTGGGTGAGATCCCATGGACAGTAATACTAAAAGGAAAGGGAGTTCAAGATGGCTGGGAGTTTGTTAAGAGGGAGATAGTAAAAGCACAACTTCAGGCAATACCAATGAGACGGAAACATGGAAGGTGCCTAAAGAAGCCAGGGTGGCTATCTAAAGAACTTTTAACTGAGTTAAGATTAAAAAAGGATGTGTACAAAAAATGGAAAAGGGGGGAAACCACCAAAGAGGAATTCAAACAAATAGCCAGCACGTGTAGACACAAAGTCAGAAAAGCTAAAGCACAAAATGAACTCAGGCTTGCTAGAGAGGTTAAAAGCAACAAAAAAGGCTTTTATGGGTATGTTCATAGCAAAAGGAAGAACAAAGAAACCGTGGGGTCACTCAGAGGAGAAGATGGTGAAATGCAAACAGGGGACACAGAAAGGGCTGAACTCCTCAATGCCTTCTTTGCCTCAGTCTTCTCCGATAAAGAAAACAATGCCCGACCTGAAGAATTTGGAGCAAATGATTCAGCAGAGGAAACACAGCCCAGAATAACTAAGGAGATAGTACAAGAATACTTGGCTAGTCTAGATGTATTCAAGTCTCCAGGGCCAGATGAACTGCATCCAAGAGTATTAAAAGAACTGGCAGATGTGATTTCAGAACCACTGGCAGTCATCTTTGAGAATTCCTGGAGAACAGGCGAAGTCCCGGCAGACTGGAGGAGGGCAAATGTTGTCCCTATTTTCAAAAAGGGGAAAAGAGAGGACCCAAATAATTACCGCCCAGTCAGTCTGACATCGATACCAGGGAAGATTCTGGAGCAGATCATTAAGCAAACAGTCTGTGAGCACCTAGAAAGGAATGCTGTGATCACCAATAGTCAGCATGGATTTCTGAAAAATAAGTCATGTCAGACTAACCTGATCTCGTTTTTTGACAGAATTACAAGCCTGGTAGATGAAGGGAACGCAGTGGATGTAGTCTACCTTGATTTCAGCAAGGCATTTGACAAGGTGCCCCATGATATTCTTGTAAAGAAGCTGGTAAAATGCGGTCTTGACTATGCTACCACTCAGTGGATTTGTAACTGGCTGACTGACCAAACCCAAAGGGTGCTCATCAATGGTTCCTCTTCATCCTAGAGAAGAGTGACTAGTGGGGTGCCACAGGGTTCTGTCTTGGGCCCGGTCTTATTCAACATCTTTATCAACGACTTGGATGATGGACTCAAGGGCATCCTGATCAAATTTGCAGATGACACCAAACTGGGAGGGGTGGCTAACACCCCAGAGGACAGGATCACACTTCAAAACGACCTTGACAGATTAGAGAACTGGGCCAAAACAAACAAGATGAATTTTAACAGGGAGAAATGTAAAGTATTGCACTTGGGCAAAAAAAATGAGAGGCACAAATACAAGATGGGGGACACCTGGCTTGAGAGCAGTACATGTGAAAAGGATCTAGGAGTCTTGGTTGACCACAAACTTGACATGAGCCAACAGTGTGACGCGGCAGCTAAAAAAGCCAATGCAATTCTGGGCCTCATCAATAGGAGTATAGCATCTAGATCAAGGGAAGTAATAGTGCCACTGTATTCTGCTCTGGTCAGACCTCACCTGGAGTACTGTGTCCAGTTCTGGGCACCACAGTTCAAGAAGGACACTGACAAACTGGAACGTGTCCAGAGGAGGGCAACCAAAATGGTCAAAGGCCTGGAAACGATGCCTTATGAGGAACGGCTAAGGGAGCTGGGCATGTTTAGCCTGGAGAAGAGGAGGTTAAGGGGTGATATGATAGCCATGTTCAAATATATAAAAGGATGTCACATAGAGGAGGGAGAAAGGCTGTTTTCTGCTGCTCCAGAGAAGCGGACACGGAGCAATGGATCCAAACTACAAGAAAGAAGATTCCACCTAAACATTAGGAAGAACTTCCTGACAGTAAGAGCTGTTCGACAGTGGAATTTGCTGCCAAGGAGTGTGGTGGAGTCTCCTTCTTTGGAGGTCTTTAAGCAGAGGCTTGACAACCATATGTCAGGAGTGCTCTGATGGTGTTTCCTGCTTGGCAGGGGGTTGGACTCAATGGCCCTTGTGGTCTCTTCCAACTCTATGATTCTATGATTCTATGATTCTATGATTCTATGACTTCTGGCAAGCGATGGGCTGCACCTCACAACGGTTGGGAGGAATGTTTTTGCCAAAAATCTCAGAAACCTCATCAGGAGGGCTTTAAACTGACTAATGTGGGGGGGGGGGAGACAGTGCTCCTGAAGGTAGGAGTCTATCAATTGATGAAGATGAGATCATCCAAATGTCATAGACCAAATGGAGCAAACAGCACGCAGACCTAGTGGTGGGAGGAAAAAATCCTTAAATAAGAGACACGGGGGAATGATTAATGGACTTCAATGTCTGTACACTAATGCACAAAGCATGGGAAATAAACAAGATGAGCTTGAGCTCTTGGTACAGCAAACTAAATATGACATAATAGGCATCACTGAAACCTGGTGGGATAAGTCCCACGATTGGAATGTAATAATGGAGGGATACAATCTATTTCAGAGAAACAGACCAGACAAGAAAGGAGGAGGAGTGGCGTTATATGTCAGGGATGTGTATACCTGTGAAGAGATCCAAGATTTAGAACCTCAAAGCCAAAGTGAGAGCATTTGGGTCAAAATTAAGGGAGAGAAGAATAACAGAGACCTCATTGTGGGAGTTTACTATAGATCCCCAAACCAAACGGAGGACACAGATGATGCCTTCCTGGAACAGATGGCCAAGCATGCAAAAGGAAGGGAGATAGTAGTAATGGGGGACTTCAATTACCCGGATATTTGTTGGATGTCAAACTCAGCCAAGAGCATAAGGTCAAACAGATTCCTCACTGGCCTTGCAGACAACTTCATTGTCCAGAAAGTGGGAGAAGCAACAAGAGGAACAGCCATTTTAGATCTGGTCGTAACCAATGTTGATGACCTGGTTAGTGGGGTAGAAGTGGAAGGATCATTAGGCGCGAGTGATCATGCTCTTCTGAAGTTTACTATACAGCGGAAAGGAGCAGCCAAGCATACTAGGACTCAATTTCTTGACTTTAAGAAAGCCGACTTCATAAAACTTAGGGAAGTGCTGGGTGAGATCCCATGGACAGTAATGCTAAAAGGAAAGGGAGTTCATGATGGCTGGGAGTTTGTTAAGAGGGAGATAGTAAAAGCACAACTTCAGGCAATATCAATGAGACGGAAACATGGAAGGTGCCTAAAGAAGCCAGGGTGGCTATCTAAAGAACTTTTAACTGAGTTAAGATTTAAAAAGGATGTCTACAAAAAATGGAAAAGGGGGGAAACCACCAAAGAGGAATTCAAACAAATAGCCAGCACATGTAGACACAAAGTCAGAAAAGCTAAAGCACAAAATGAACTCAGGCTTGCTAGAGAGGTTAAAAGCAACAAAAAAGGCTTTTATGGGTATGTTCGTAGCAAAAGGAAGAACAAAGAAACAGTGGGGTTACTCAGAGGAGAAGATGGTGAAATGCAAACAGGGGACACAGAAAGGGCTGAACTCCTCAATGCCTTCTTTGCCTCAGTCTTCTCTGATAAAGAAAACAATGCCCGACCTGAAGAATTTGGAGCAAATGATTCAGCAGAGGAAACACAGCCCAGAATAACTAAGGAGATAGTACAAGAATACTTGGCTAGTTTAGATGTATTCAAGTCTCCAGGGACAGACAAACTGCACCCAAGAGTATTAAAAGAACTGGCAGATATGATCTCAGAACCACTGGCAGTCATCTTTGAGAATTCCTGGAGAACAGGCGAAGTCCCGGCAGACTGGAGGAGGGCAAATGTTGTCCCTATTTTCAAAAAGGGGAAAAGAGAGGACCCAAATAATTATTGCCCAGTCAGTCTGACATCAATACCAGGGAAGATTCTGGAGCAGATCATTAAGCAAACAGTCTGTGAGCACCTAGAAAGGAATGCTGTGATCACCAATAGTCAGCATGGATTTCTGAAAAATAAGTCATGTCAGACTAACCTGATCTCGTTTTTTGACAGAATTACAAGCCTGGTAGATGAAGGGAACGCAGTGGATGTAGCCTACCTTGATTTCAGCAAGGCATTCAACAAGGTGCCCCATGATATTCTTGTAAAGAAGCTGGTAAAATGCGGTCTTGACTGTGCTACTACTCAGTGGATTTGTAACTGGCTGACTGACCAAACCCAAAGGGTGCTCATCAATGGTTCCTCTTCATCCTAGAGAAGAGTGACTAGTGGGGTGCCACAGGGTTCTGTCTTGGGCCCGGTCTTATTCAACATCTTTATCAACGACTTGGATGATGGACTCAAGGGCATCCTGATCAAATTTGCAGATGACACCAAACTGGGAGGGGTGGCTAACACCCCAGACGACAGGATCACACTTCAAAACGACCTTGACAGATTAGAGAACTGGGCCAAAACAAACAAGATGAACTTTAACAGGGAGAAATGTAAAGTATTGCACTTGGGCAAAAAAAATGAGAGGCACAAATACAAGATGGGTGACACCTGGCTTGAGAGCAGTACATGTGAAAAGGATCTAGGAGTCTTGGTTGACCACAAACTTGACATGAGCCAACAGTGTGACGCGGCAGCTAAAAAAGCCAATGCAATTCTGGGCTGCATCAATAGGAGTATAGCATCTAGATCAAGGGAAGTAATAGTGCCACTGTATTCTGCTCTGGTCAGACCTCACCTGGAGTACTGTGTCCAGTTCTGGGCACCACAGTTCAAGAAGGACACTGACAAACTGGAACGTGTCCAGAGGAGGGCAACCAAAATGGTCAAAGGCCTGGAAACGATGCCTTATGAGGAACGGCAAAGGGAGCTGGGCATGTTTAGCCTGGAGAAGAGGAGGTTAAGGGGTGATATGATAGCCATGTTCAAATATATAAAAGGATGTCAAATAGAGGAGAGAGAAAGGTTGTTTTTTGCTGCTCCAGAGAAGCGGACACGGAGCAATGGATCCAAACTACAAGAAAGAAGATTCCACCTAAACATTAGGAAGAACTTCCTGACAGTAAGAGCTGTTCGACAGTGGAATTTGCTGCCAAGGAGTGTGGTGGAGTCTCCTTCTTTGGAGGTCTTTAAGCAGAGGCTTGACAACCATATGTCAGGAGTGCTCTGATGGTGTTTCCTGCTTGGCAGGGGGTTGGACTCGATGGCCCTTGTGGTCTATTCCAACTCTATGATTCTATGATTCTACATTCGAGGTCAGCAGGCGGGAAGAAAATGTGGGCTTACCCGAGAATCATTCGATGGCCGACAGTCCCCCTCCAGTTCTGCATGCTCCTGTTTGTCAACGGGAGAGGTGGCAATGAGGAGGTTGACAGCAGGTAGTCTGGTGTCGGATTGCTATGCAGAAACATGAGGGCACATAAAGAGAGTGTGTATTAAAGGCTATGTGCTTCATTCTGTACAGATGTGGAATGTGCTCTCACTCCACACGCTCACTTACAATGGTTCCTATGGTTCAATCCCTGTTTTGCTATATTAGTAGCTTTGTTGGTCAGAATAAATGGGCAACAGAAGGAGCCACATGCACTGCACAGGACAAGAAGCCTCTCTGCAACCTCCCCACCATACATTTGAAAAACAAGAGGCAAAATCCCAACAATGCGGGGATGGGACTTCACCTTTCTTCCAGCCCTCATCAACAGCCACATCAACTCCGAAGAGCACCCCAAACCTCCAAGATGCTCTTTTGCTGTTCCTTTACTACTGCAAATAATTTCTGCTGCTAAAAATGATTGGTCTGAGTTATTAAGCGGGGGGGGGGGCACCTCCAGTTCTAAATTCAGTGTCCAGGCTGCTGGGTCACTGAGCCTACTGGGGAAGAATTCCCCCTTTTTGCCTGCAGGGTTGCAGCCAAGGAGGAACAGGATGAGGCATGTCTCAAGGTCTGGGCACCTCCCGGAGTTAGGTTTTTGGAAGCTTAATTCCTGCTGTTTGGCAAAGCAGTGGGTGGCGGTGTGGGAGCAGGGGGATCTTTCCTTGATTTGGAGCCCTCTATCCTGACATGTGAATAAAGAGCCAGACTATCTGAATGCTGACATTCGTCCTCTGCAACGTCCTCCCCAAAGGATGTTCACCGAGCTTATTTGTCAAGTCTTTAGAACTTCAAGACTTTGTTTCCACAAAAAGGATCCGGTGCTCCGTGTAAGAAATGCTTCAGTACTGGGCATTTCAACTGTCAGGAGAGGAAGGATCAAGAGAGAACGCACTCACTCACCTTCACCAGGACTTGGGAGGGTGGGGTGGGGTGTCGAGGTACTTCTGACTCCTCTTTGACATGCGGCAGGATGGGGCGGTCCTTAGCCAAGTCCTGGGCCAAAATTGAGCCACTCATCTCTGGCTCTTTCTTCCACTTCACTACTGGCTGCTGTTCCGGCTCCTCTGGGCCTTGCAACCTGGGCAAATGCATCTGTTCCCGGCTTGAAGGAGACTCCTGCAGCAACAAGGGGTCCGGGGCAGGAGGGAGAGGATAAGGGGCAGGTTCAGATTAGGAGCACAGGAGGTGGCCTTAGACCCAGTGTGCCCATCTAGTCCAGCATGGTCTGCTCCGACTGTCAGTGGCCGAGATGGGCAGCCACTTCCTCATCAGCTGTCATTGGATCTTTTTAACTGGAGATTCCAGGGAGGGAACCTGGATCTTACTGCAAGCACAGTCTCTGCTCTGCTACTCAGGTATGACAGGTGTCTTCCAGGTGTCTTTGCATCAAACCACTGTGGCATTTGGGTGCCAGGTACAGAATTAGGCATCATGAAGATTTCAACCCCTATGGCTACAGAGATTAAAGCTTTAAAATACCAGAGGCATTGATAAAAGCATTGCTTCCAGTCACTGGAGTTGGGAGGATGCTCCTATACTCTACATATAGAGTATGTAGAGTATGGCTGCTCTCTGTGGCCAATGTGAAGCAAATTCATTTGATTCATTTGTGTAATTTCATTCAGCTTGCAGAACCAGCCCCCCCTTTCTGCCCCCACAACACATAATTTCTTTAAGCAGAGTACCTGAGAATCTTTGCACTCACTCCTGCTCCTGTGCATCCAAGGAGGACCCAAAGAAAACTTGTTTCAACCTGTGCACCACAGGAATGCATGCTTTATCTGACCAGGTTCACTTCTATGGACTAAACCAGTGTTTCCTAATGGGGGCTATATGGCCTCCTGCCCCCCCAGGATATATATGGGGGCCACAGCACAAGGCTAGGAGGCCATAGAGGGAAGTGAGAAGAAAGGGGGGGGGTATTTATTTATTACCGTATTTTTTGCACCATAGGACGCACTTTTTCCCTCCTAAAAAGCAAGGGAAAATCTGTGTGCGTCCTATGGAGCGAATGCAGGGGGGGGGGCAGGCGGGAAAAGCCCTCAAGAGCCACACACAAGCTTCGTGCGCTCTTGCGGGCTTTTCTCCAGGAGGGAGAAGGGACTGACTGGCTGCAGCAGTCCCTTCTCCCTCCTGGGGGAAAAGGCCCCAAGAGCGGCGCCCTCTTTAAAGGCTGTGCGGCTCCTGCAGGCTTTTCTACGAGGTGGGGGAATCCCCCCACCTCCCAGAAAAGCCAGGAGAAGCCGCACAGCCCCTTTAAAGAGCGTGCGGCTTCTGCGGGAGGTGGGGGAAGCTGCAGCAGATTCCCTCCTCCCGGGCTCCCTTTGAGGCGGCAATGTGGGAGGGGAGCAGCTTACACTCGTGTAAGCAGCTCCTCTCCCACTTTCCTCCTTCAAAGCAACTACGGAGGAGGGAAGGAAGAGGACCATGGATCCTCCGCTGCTGGAGGCTTCAGCAGATTCCCCCCTCCGTGATTGCTTTGAAGCAGGAAAGTGGGAGGGGGGCAGCTTACACTCGTGTAAGCAGCTCCTCTCCCACTTTCCTCCTTCAAAGCAACTACGGAGGAGGGAAGGAAGAGGACCATGGATCCTCCGCTGCTGGAGGCTTCAGCAGATTCCCCCCTCCGTGATTGCTTTGAAGCAGGAAAGTGGGAGGGGGGCAGCTTACACTCGTGTAAGCAGCTCCTCTCCCACTTTCCTCCTTCAAAGCAACTACGGAGGAGGGAAGGAAGGGGACCATGGATCCTCCACTGCTCACGGCTGCAGCGGATTCCTCCTCCGTGATTGCTTTGAAGCAGGAAAGTGGGAGGGGGGCAGCTTACACTCGTGTAAGCAGCTCCTCTCCCACTTTCCTGCTTCAAAGCAACTACGGAGGAAGGAAGGAAGAGGACCATGGATCCTCCTCTGCTGGAGGCTTCAGCGGATTCCCTCCTCCGTGATTGCTTTGAAGCGGCAATGTGGGAGGGGAGCAGCTTACACTCGTGTAAGCAGCTCCTCTCCCACTTTCCTGCTTCAAAGCAACTATGGAGGAGGGAAGGAAGGGGACCATGGATCCTCCGCTGCTCGAGGCTTCAGCGGATTCCTCCTCCGTGATTGCTGGGAGCTTCTCTGGGCAGGAATTCCCTCGGCTTAAGTGGGGTGGGGGAAGTGTGGCAGGTAGGGGGGTACCTATCTAGACACTGAAGCCACATGTCTCTTAGATGAAAATTGGGAGTGAGCATTGTGTGAAGTGGCTGTGGATCTCCTGCCGCAGAACTGTAGGACTTTATAGAGTTGGGAGGGCCACCCAAGGGTCATCTAGCCCAGCCCCCTCACAATGTAGGAATCACAGCTAAAGAACGCCAGGCAGATGGTCCCCCAACCACTGCTTAAAAGCCTCCAGTGGTGGAGACCCCAAACACCTTCCGAGGTCATAGAATTGCAGGGTTGGAAGGGAACCCCAGGAGTCATCTAGTCCAGCCCCGGTGGACAGCAGGCACAATCCATCCCATTGCGCAAGACTAAAGATGCTGCACAAGGCTAAAGAAGAAGCCAAGGCAGCGAGCAGGATGGATCGCGCTTGCTGCCTTGTCTTCTTCTTTAGCTGCACTGGAGAGGTTTAGCTCCTGGCTGGAGATGTTGCGCGGCTATGGACCCCGCACGCTGTCTTGGCTTCTTTGCTCTTTGGGGCTGGGGGGGGGGGTCCGGGCTTCCCCCGCAGCCCCAAGAAGCTCTGGGAGAAGTGGACAGGCTGCGTGCAGCCTGTCCGTTGCTCTTTGGGGCTGGGGGGGGGGAATAATATTTTTTCCCTTGATTTCCCCCTCTAAAAACTAGGTGCGTCCTGTGGTCCGGTGCGTCCAATGGAGCGAAAAATACGGTAAATCTGATTGGTTGGCTATCAGCTTGGCCAATCACAAGCAGGTAAGGGGGCGGCCCACCAGAGGGTGGCCTAGTGCTTCTTTTTGCCATGTGCATTTTCTTGGAACTGTCCTGGTTGGTTTACAGTGGGAGAGGGCGATGCTGGGCCAGGTGGCAGCCTGGGCCTGACTCCGCAAGGCGCAGGGTGCAATTCACCCCAGCACCTAGCAGATCGGGGCCTTCAGATGTTGCCGAGGGGTGCAGGGCTCAATTCCTAAATAGCAGCTTTCAGGACAGGTAGTGCTACAGTCCAAATGGGCAGGGTATAAATAAATTCTTATTCTTAAACAAGGTCAGAAAGGGGCCACAGTAAAAAAAAAACGTTGGGAAACACTGTACTAAAGGGTTATGTCACGACAGGCACTTGAGAAGCTGCTACAAACATTTTAGTTGCACCAAGTTTTAACACAGCTCACAGTTTGTTGGCTAGCAGCAGAAAACACTCTGTGCACCTACTCTAATACAGTGTTTCCCAACCTTTTTTGGGCAAAGGCACACTTGTTTCATGAAAAAAATCTCGAGGCACACCACCATTACAGCCCCGTGACGTCAGCGCGCAGCGTCACGCCGGGAGGGACGCACGAAAGTGTAAGATTCAATTTTTTCCCCTCCCCCTTGCCTTCCTTCTGTGCCAACCGCCAAAAAGCCAAGAAAAAAGCCAAGACTTTAGGGCAGCAGGTCGACACGGAAGAAGCTCCTACCTAAGGACAGGTGCGACGGCCGTGTCCTCTTCTGCCACACTTGGCAGCCCTGCCTCACGGCCGTGACTCCCACCCTGATTTCTCCCCGCAGTCTGTCCCCGGACCTCTTCTGAAGGCTGGGGGGGGGGGGGACAAGGGCTTTTCTTCCCACCCCCAGCATTTTAAAAAACCCCGGGACAGCGGAAGACTTCTCCGCTGTCCGGGGCAATCTTAAAATGCTGGCGGGCGGCATTTTAAAATCGCCCGGGACAGCGGAGGACTTCTCCGCTGTCCGGGGCGATTTAAAAGCCCCTGGGAAGGCAGGCAGGGGGGGACAAAGATTTTCGCCCCCCGCCCGCCTTCAGAAGAGGTCCTGGACCTCTTCTGAAGGCGGGCGGGGGCGAAAGCCTTTGCTCCCCCCTGCCTGCCTTCCCGGGAGAGCGGAGAAAGGCAGCGCGTTTCTCCGCCGTCCCGGACGGCTTTTGAAGGCAGGCTTTTGAACGCCGTCCGGGACAGCGGAGAAACGCAGCGCGCCCTTGCCGCTGCCCCCCGACTTGGCTGGAAGGCTGGCGGGGGGAGAAGCCTGCTCCTCCCCATCGCCAGCCCCGCAAACTCGGGGGACAGCGGGAGAGGCGCAGCGCGCCATCCCGCTGTCCCCCAACTTGGCTGGAAGGCTTGCGGGGGGAGAAGCCTGCTCCTCCCCATCGCCAGCCCCGCAAACTCGGGGGACAGCGGGAGAGGCGCAGCGCGCCATCCCGCTGTCCCCCGACTTGGCTGGAAGGCTAGCGGGGGGAGAAGCCTGCTCCTCCCCGTCGTCAGCCCCGCAAACTCGGGGGACAGCGGGAGAGGCGCAGCGCGCCATCCCGCTGTCCCCCGACTTGGCTGGAAGGCTGGCGGGGGGAGAAGCCTGCTCCTCCCCATCGCCAGCCCCGCAAACTCGGGGGACAGCGGGAGAGGCGCAGCGCGCCATCCCGCTGTCCCCCGACTTGGCTGGAAGGCTGGCGGGGGGAGAAGCCTGCTCCTTCCCGTCGCCAGCCCCGCAAACTCGGGGGACAGCGGGAGAGGCTCAGAGCGCCATCCCGCTGTCCCCCGACTTGGCTGGAAGGCTGGCGGGGGGAGAAGCCTGCTCCTTCCCGTCGCCAGCCCCGCAAACTCGGGGGACAGCGGGAGAGGCGCAGCGCGCCCTTGCCGCTGCCCCCCGACTTGGCTGGAAGGCTGGCGGGGGGAGAAGCCTGCTCCTTCCCGTCGCCAGCCCCGCAAACTCGGGGGACAGCGGGAGAGGCGCAGCGCGCCATCCCGCTGTCCCCCGACTTGGCTGGAAGGCTGGTGGGGGGAGAAGCCTGCTCCTTCCCGTCGCCAGCCCCGCAAACTCGGGGGACAGCGGGAGAGGCGCAGCGCGCCATCCCGCTGTCCCCCAACTTGGCTGGACGGCTGGCGGGGGGAGAAGCCTGCTCCTTCCCGTCGCCAGCCCCGCAAACTCGGGGGACAGCGGGAGAGGCGCAGCGCGCCATCCCGCTGTCTCCCGACATGGTTTGGAGGCTGGCGGAGGGCTTCCTCCTCCCCCAGCCCCGCAAGCTCCCAGAGCGATGCCAAAGCTGCGCGCAGCTTCGGCATGGCTCTGGGTCCCGTTCTGGGGGAGGGGGAAGCTCGGGCTTCCCCCGCCCCAGCCCCACGCCTGGCGGTGGGGGAATAATTTTTCCCCCTTTATTTCCCCCCCCCCCCGCCAATTTTTCCCGCGGCACACCAGGCAAAGTCTCGCGGCACAGTAGTGTGCCGCGGAACACCGGTTGGGAAACACTGCTCTAATACAAGCTTGCTACAGAAAGTTAAAACTTCAGAATGCCCTGAAAATTCAATATAGGGACCCAAGACAGTGTGCTGTTGATATTTTTGCCGTTACGTTTTCAAACTTCACTGCAACCAGAAAGGCTAGAATCATGTTTGACAAAACAAAGTAAAAGTAGGATTTGGAAGACTTAGAGTGCTTTGTAAAATGCATGTTGTCCACCCTGTATACTCAGGGTGTGAGAGTGGTGGTCAAGCACTGATTCAATGTACATAGCAGGTTTTTACAAGTCACGTGCCTCTTGCTCTCATTGCCCAGAAATCTGGGAGCATCACTGTATCCCAGCACGTGTGACACAGCCTTCCCTCCTAGGGACTTTTTCTGTGAGCCACTTTCTTGCCATTCTAGCTCTGAGGTACAGTAGAGACTCATGAGTTGACAAAGCTTCCTGCAAATAGACCCATCAACAGAAAGGATGTGCTCCCAGCTGAGCTGTGGGTGCTGAAGCACTATGCCTTGCCTCTCTCATTGCCAAATGCCACCACACTAGTAGGCACATTGGGAGAGTCAACTCCCATTCCACTGGAGGAAGACGAACTGGAGCAGGACCAGAAGGGATTCCTTTACTGGGATCATGACAATAGCGGGCTCATTGCAAACTAGCTCTGCCAGAGAGAAGTCTCATTTCCATTCAGACATTGTGATGCACAATCTTATTCCCCTCACCTTGCAGCCTTCTGTCGATTTAAATAAAAATCAGCCCTGAGACCCTTCATCAATACTTAAAATGGACAGCAGCACTTCACTCAGCTATTCTGCCCCAGCAGGAGATCCAGGTGGGCCAGGTCATAAACCCACTGCCCTAAGAAAGATGAAAATAACTGCAACATGTGCAAAGCAGAGCTTGCTGATGATGCCAGAGCAGCAAACAATATTGCAATGCTCAATTCCTAACTAGCAACTTTCCTTGAACTACACATCAATCCCTGGTGGGCAGACCTGGTTCAAATCCCTGTTCAGTCATCAAAATATCTTTAAGTGGTCTGGGCAAGGGCATCTCAGGCTTAACCTTTTAACACAGCAGTTGCAAAAAATAAGTATCTGAAGTGTCTGAAAATCTGCATCAATGATGGTCAGGCCTTTCCTGGAATTAGGCCTCAAATCAACATTGGAAATAAACTCAGAACAATGACTTGCCTGCCGAAAAAAGAGGAACAGACTACTTGTGCCTGGCAGAGGGATTGAGCGGGTTCCACCCCTGGCACCCCAGGCACAAAGGAAGGAGGAAGAGGGAGCTCCACCCTGCTCAGCTGCTACCGTCCACTTGCCTGCATGCCACTCCTTGATGCCCAGGGAGGCTTACAGTCAGCATAGTGTTATGGGAAATGTTCCACCAGCAATGGAATGTCCCCCCCCTCTCCCCTCCTATGGACCTCTAAATCTGTTCTAGGGCACACATGGGACAGCGAGAGGCTGGTGAGGAGGGGGCTGCACTAGAAGGAATCCTTGCACTAACACAAATGTTGAATGCCACTCTCCAACTGAGTCAGAACAGCTGCACATGGCAGCCAGTGGCCTTTAAGCAGTAATTTTTGCCACATTGCATTAATGTTTAAAGTCCCAAGAATTAGGAGAAATAATTTAGTACTTGGAATCAAACCAACAGAACCATCTAACTCATCCTTTGGCAACCTGGTGCCCTCCAGATGTTTCATATTAGAAGTCCCATCAGCCCCAGCATCACATGGGTGTGCTGCTAAGGGGATGGGAATTGCAGCCCATGAGCACCTGGAAACTGGTCTGCCAGGCTGGCAATTGCATTATTCTCACATTGCCAGGCAGGTGCCCAGAGCAACTCACGAGCAGCCTTCCCCTGCTGTTTGTCCACAGCACCTGGTACTTGGAGAGGTACTGCCTCTGAACATGGAAATTCCATTTCACCATTCGAGCCTGCTGATGAACTAGTTCCCCCATAAAACTGGTATAAAGGGATCTAAGCTAACGACTCTCAACAGTCGTGAGAACAAGGTGGAATCTAGACATATATAAAAAAACGCTGTGAAAATGCTTTTTAAAAAGCGTTTTAAAAATATATTGAATATTGAATTTAAAACAAGGTGATGAATTTATTTCATCAGATGTTATAAAGAAAAGAGGTGTAGTTATATACGCAAACTCAAGATTAAAGCCGGAACCCTTATTTAAGGATGAAGAAGGGAGAATGATGGCGATAAAAGTGGTGTATCAAAAAGGAAAAAATATTGTCAGAATCTAGGCACCAAACGAAAAGAAGTCGGAATTTTACCAAAAATTGGAGGATAAACTGCTGGATTATAGTGATGAAAAGATCATTTGATTAGGAGATTTAAATGGTGTTACCTCACTTAATATGGACAGGACAACACAAGAGAAAGAAAGTAAAGAAGGGAGACTACTGCTAACTTTCTTTCAACTAGTAGAAAATTTCAACCTTAAAGATGCATGGGGAGTTAAACACCCAAATGACAAACAATTTACACATTATTCAGAAGCAAAAAAATTCTGCAGGGAGAATTGATACAATTTGGGTTTCAAAAAACTTATTACTGAAAATAAAGAAAGCAGTAATTCAGTCAAAAACAGTATCTGACCACAACCCAACTACAATGGAAATAAAAAAAGGAAGGAAAACAACAAAATGGAGAATTAATGAAAATGTCTTAAATAATGATAAAGTATTAGAAAAGGTGAGGGTGACTTTAAGAGAATATTTTGATAACAACTTAAATCAGGGAACCGATATAAATACCGTATGGGATGCAAGCAAAGCAGTGATACGAGGCTTTTTCATCCAACAAAATAGAATCCAAAGAAGAGAGAAAGAAAGGAAACTGGAACAAATTTTGAAGGAGATAAGCGAAAATAGTCATAGTCAACAAAAGAGTGGCAAAAGCTGTAAAAGGTAAAGGTAAAGGTACCCCTGCCCGTACGGGCCAGTCTTGACAGACTCTAGGGTTGTGCGCCCATCTCACTTAAGAGGCCGGGGGCCATCGCTGTCCGGAGACACTTCCGGGTCATGTGGCCAGCGTGACAAGCTGCATCTGGCGAGCCAGCGCAGCACACGGAAACGGCGTTTACCTTCCCGCCAGTAAGCGGTCCCTATTTATCTACTTGCACCCGGGGGTGCTTTCGAACTGCTAGGTTGGCAGGCGCTGGGACCGAACAACGGGAGCGCACCCCGCCACGGGGATTCGAACCGCCGACCTTTCGATCGGCAAGCCCTAGGCGCTGAGGCTTTTACCCACAGTGCCACCCGCGTCCCCCGGCAAAAGCTGTACTGGGATGCAATCTCAAAAATGAAAGAATGATCTCGATAGAAATCCAAGGCAGACCTTTTAACATCACAGTAATCCAAGTTTATGCACCAACTACTGGTGCTGAAGAAACTGAAATTGACCAGTTCTATGAAGACTTACAACACCTTCTAGAAATGACACCAAAGAAGGATGTTCTTCTCATTATAGGGGATTGGAATGCTAAAGTAGGGAGGCAAGAGATAAAAGGAACAACTGGCAAGTTTGGCCTTGGAGTTCAAAACGAAGCAGGGCAAAGGCTAATAGAGTTCTGTCAAGAGAACAAGCTGGTCATCACAAACACTCTTTTCCAACAACACAAGAGACGACTCTACACATGGACATCACCAGATGGGCAGCATCGAAATCAGATTGATTATATTCTCTGCAGCCAAAGATGGAGAAGCTCTATACAGTCAGCAAAAACAAGACCTAGAGCTGACTGTGGCTCAGATCATCAGCTTCTTATAGCAAAATTCAAGCGTAAACTGAAGTAGGGAAAACCAGAGATCTGTTCAAGAAAATTGGAGATGATGATGATGATGATAATAATAATAAATAATAACAACAACAACAACAACAACAACAACAACAACAACAACAATTTATTTGACAACAACAACAACAACAACAACAACAACAATTTATTTGTACCCCGCCCATCTGTTCAAGAAAATTGGAGATGATGATGATGATGATGATAATAATAATAAATAATAATAACAACAACAACAACAACAACAACAACAATTTATTTGTACCCCGCCCATCATCTGGCTGGGTTTCCCCAGCCACTCTGGGCGGCTTCCACAAAGACCAAAAATACACTAAAATGTCACACATTAAAAACTTCCCTGAACAGGGCTGCCTTTAGATGTCTTCTGAATGTCAGGTAGTTGAAATGAAAGGAACATTTCGTGCAAAGATTACCATAATAAAAAACAAAAAGTGGTAAGGACCTAACCAAAGCAGAAGAAATCAAGAAGAGGTGGTAAGAACACACAGAGGAATTACAGTGGTGCCTCGCAAGACGAAATTAATCCGTTCCGCGAGTCTCTTCGTCTTGCGGTTTTTTCGTCTTGCAAAGCACGGCTATTAGCGGCTTAGCGGCTATTAACGGCTTAGCGGCTTTAAGAAAAAGGAAACAAACTCGCAAGATCTCGCAAGCCCATAGGGAAATTCGTCTTGCGGAACGACTCAAAAAACGGAAAACCCTTTCGTCTAGCGAGTTTTTCGTCTTGCGAGGCATTCGTCTTGTGGGGCACCACTGTATACCAGAAAGATGAATGTCTCATACACCCCAGGTAGTGTGGTTGCTGACCTTGAGCCAGACATCCTGGAGAGCGAAGTCAAATGGGCCTTAGAAAGCACTGCTAATAACAAGGCCAGTGGAAGTGATGACATTCCAGCTGAACTATTTAAAATTTTAAAAGATGATGCTGTTAAGGTGCTACACTCAATATGCCAGCAAGTTTGGAAAACTCAGCAGTGGCCAGAGGATTGGAGAAGATCAGTCTACATCCCAATCCCAAAGAAGGGCAGTGCCAAAGAATGCTCCAACTATCACACAATTGCGCTCATTTCACATGCTAGCAAGGTTATGCTTAAAATTCTACAACTTTACATAACTTTATGACCACTGCTCCATAGATATTGTTGTTATACAATTCCATTCACCGTATAGATGGGTTTATGGAGCATTTCTGTATCCTTCTGCTGTGCTGAAGAAGAATTCTACAAAACAGTGGGTATATCCGGAATCACTGTTCACTACGTCTGTTTGCGGACCACTTTGGTAGCGTTGGATGTCATAAAACAAAGCTTTAACAGATTTTTTTCATCAGACCCATTGCTTCTTTCAGAGACTTGCATAGTCTACAAAGACTTTCAGAGACTTATAAGACTTGTGTTTATTTGGTTCTGTTTTTAAGAGAATCCATAAAGAGTGCACATTTAGTGACTTTCAGAGACTTATAAGATTTCTGTTTATTTGGTTTCCCATATTGTTCAACGTTCCTTATAGACTATAGAAAGAGTTTATATTGATATTGCATTGTTGTACTTGGTCATCGTGTTGCCTTGGATATTACTAAAATTCTACAAGGCTGGCTCAAGCAGTATGTGGGCCGAGAACTCCCAGAAGTGCAAGCTGGATTTAGAAGAGGCAGAGGAACCAGAGACCAAATTGCAAACATGCGATGGATTATGGAGAAAGCTAGAGAGTTCCAGAAAGACATCTACTTCTGCTTCATTGACTACACAAAAGCCTTTGACTGTGTCGACCACAGCAAACTATGGCAAGTTCTTAAAGAAATGGGAGTGCCTGATCACCTCATCTGTCTCCTGAGAAATCTCTATGTGGGACAAGAAGCTACAATTAGAACTGGATATGGAACAACTGATTGGTTCAAAATTGGGAAAGGAGTATGACAAGGCTGTATATTGTCTCCCTGCTTATTTAACTTATATGCAGAATTCATCATGCGAAAGGCTGGGCTGGATGAATCCCTAGCCAGAATTAAGATTACCGGAAGAAATATCAACAACCTCAGATATGCAGATGACAAAACCTTGATGGCAGAAAGTGAGGAGAAATTAAAGAACCTTTTAATGAGGGTGAAAGAAGAGAGTGCAAAATATGGTCTGAAGCTCAACATAAATAAATAAAAAAACCTAAGATCATGGCCACTGGTCCCATCACCTCCTGGCAAATAGAAGGGGAAGAAATGGAGCCAGCGAGAGATTTTACTTTCTTGGGTTCCATGATCACTGCAGATGGTGACAGCAGTCACAAAGTTAAAAGACGCCTGCTTCTTGGGAGAAAAGCAATGACAAACCTAGACAGCATCTTAAAAAGCAGAGATATTGCCTTGCCAACAAATGTCCGTATAGTTAAAGCTATAGTTTTCCCAGTAGTGATGTATGGAAGTGAAAGCTGGACCATAAAGAACGCTGATCGCTGAAGAATTGATACTTTTGAATTATGGTGCTGGAGGAGACTCTTGAGAGTCCCATGGACTGCAAGAAGATCAAACCTCTCCATTCTTAAGGAAATCAGCCCTGAGTGCTCACTGCGGGAGCTAGTGAAAGACAGGAGCGCCTGGCGTGCTCTGGTCCATGGGGTCACAAACAGTCGGACACAATTAAACAACAAAAGCGAAAAAGAAAAAGAACTGGTTAAAAATCCGAAGAATGAAATACCAAAACAAAATATCAAGATATTACAGACGCAGCTCTCTATGATTCTGAATTACAAAACAGAACAAAAGAAAAAATGTTAAGGCAGATTTTTTTTGAATCTGGCAATAAGCCAGGCAGAATGCTTGCCTGGCAATTAAAAAAAACAAAAAGAGAGGGCAAAAGAGAAATTGATAGGGGAAGGGAAAGTAATAGATAGAAGAACCCAAGGAAACGTGAAAAAATTACAAACTACTATTGGAAGTTATCGGCGCTGTGGGTTAAACTACTGTGCCGCTTGATCTTGCCGATTGAAAAGTCGGTGGTTCGAATCCCTGCGACGGAGTGAGCTCCCGTTGCTCGGTCCCTGCTCCTGCCAACCTAGCAGTTTGAAAGCACATAATGCAAGTAGATAAATAGGTACCGCTCCGGCGGGAAGGTAAACGCCGTTTCCGTGTGCTGCTCTGGTTCACCAGAAGCGGCTTAGTCATGCTGGCCACATGACCCAGAAGAACTGTCTGCGGAGTGGACAAACGCCGGCTCTCTCAGCCTGTAAAGCAAGATGAGCGCCGCAACCCCAGTGTCGTTAGCGACTGGACTTAATTGTCAGAGGCCCCTTTACCTTTACAGGAGGTTATATCAAGCAAAAGATGATGATCAAAAGGGGATGGAAAGATATACAGTGGCACCTCAGGTCAAGAACTTAATTCATTCTGGAGGTCCGTTCTTAACCTGAAACTGTTCTTAACCTGAAGCACCACTTTAGCTAATGGGGCCTCCCGCTGCCACCGCTGCACAATTTCTGTTCTCATCCTGAAGCAGGAGGGAGGGTCCCCTGCTCCCAAGAAACCGACCTTAAAGAGAAAATGCTCAGCACAAAAAATGAAGAAGACGAAAAACATCAAATTGAGAGGCCAAAAGGGAACGCCGACCTGCCGGACTAAAAAAATGAATTTCCAGAAGCTCTTTAAGCTCCTGGAGAATACAACAACAAAGAACTCTGTTCCTACAACCCAAAAGAAAATCACAAACTCATGCATGCCAATAAAGCACTCTGAGGAAAAGCCCCACGCCCCAGCAGATCACATACCGCCCTCTAGTGGGGAAATAGGGAAACCAAAGGAAATTCCTTTAAAAAAAATAATAATTTTTATTAACAGGCCAATCAGATCACATTAATTCCAAATCAAATTAGTTCCAAATTACACAACCAAAATTTTAAAATTTTGTTGGGGGTACCCATATTTCAAGCTCCGAAAGGGATCCAAACATCACTCTTGCTGCAGCAGTTCTGTCCGGATAGTCTCTTTGTTATTTTCCTCATCTTCTTGTTGTTATCATATATTCCTTTCTTTGTGATCTCTGATAGTCTTCACAAGCGGGTTGAAAACAAACATATCCTGTGTGGATTTTATGCTTCTCCAAGAGCCATATCACATAAAGGACAGACGCCATTTCCACACCTCCGTACAGAACATTCCCACAGTCTGTCCGTTGATTTCCACAGGCCTGCCAGTCTGTCATCAATTCTCTCAGGGGACCCTGCCAGGTCAAACTCACATTCCGATAACCATACATTCACATTCCGATAACCATGGTCCTCCTCCCCCTCGTCCTCCTGTGGGCAGGCCTTTCCACAAATAGAGGACACCCATCATATGCTCAAAGAAAAGTAAATAGTCCCGAAAAAATCGGAATAGTCACCAGGGGCCTCATGAAAGCAGAAAATATCATCAAGGTAAAATTCCTCCCTCATGATACAGCCCAAAATAGGGTTATCGTGACTTTTAAGGACAGGCTCTCAACTAAATAAAAGGTAAAGGTACCCCTGCCCGTACGGGCCAGTCTTGACAGACTCTGGGGTTGTGCGCCCATCTCACTCAAGAGGCCGGGGGCCAGCGCTGTCCGGAGACACTTCCGGGTCACGTGGCCAGCGTGACAAAGCTGCATCTGGTGAGCCAGCGCAGCACACGGAACGCCGTTTACCTTCCCGCTGGTAAGCGGTCCCTATTTATCTACTTGCACCCAGGGGTGCTTTCGAACTGCTAGGTTGGCAGGCGCTGGGACCGAGCAGCGGGAGCGCACCCCACCGCGGGAATTCGAACCACCGACCTTTCGATCGGCAAGCCCTAGGCGCTGAGGCTTTTACCCACAGCGCCACCCGCGTCCCCTCAACTAAATAGACCCTTTCAAATAAAGACAATTTCCTGAGGGCTGGCTTGCTTGTGCACCGTTTCTTCGAAAACATCGAAGACTCTTCACCACTTCTAGGAGCACATAGGCCAGTTAGACCAAAAACCAAAACCAGCACTGCAGAATCCAACAGCGCCAGAAACGGTAAGCCGCTCTACCCAGAGGCTGGCAATCTTAAACATCCTGGCAGGCTGTGCAAAACCTCACCAAATAAGCTAGAAAAGGATTTCTCCTCAAAGGATGAACAACTCCTAACAACCTACCTCGAGCAGATCCTACTTTCCCAGGATGCACTAATTGAAAGACTTTCGACCATAAGGAAGTCACTTCCACCTCTAGCCCCGCCTCCTCCCATGGAATTTAATTACATCAATTGCAAATCAAAGCCTTTAACCAACGAGGAATGGACAACTTGTCGATATCTGTGTCCAGAAGAAACACCCCATCCAATAGCCCAATCCAAATCGCAACAAGTTGAACTGGTGGTGCCAGCGCCGGGAACTGGCTCAATCTTCATGGACTGCCTGGTAATCCTAGAAGCTATTCATGCAGAGGAATGAAATAAGGTCTCAGCGGGTGTCTGCCTGGATGGACAAATTAATACCCCCAAATTAGTCTTCCCCTTAAAAGGATCCCCCATTCCTCCGCATCGTGGCTCATTCAACCAAACTCAAAGGACCCGAGGAATCAGCGGCAGAAAACAGCTATGAGAGCCTGGAATCTAAAAACCCAAGAATCAACTGCTGCCCTAAACATCATCTCCTGGAATGTTGCCGGCTGGTCCAGATGCCTCTCCCATTCTTTTCCTCAAAGCAGGTGTGATCAAACCAGGGTTTATTTGATGTTATTGGTTTAGTTGGTCTTTTTTCTGTGGTATTAAAAAGATAGGGTTTCAATTGTTGGAGCAGGCTCTCAAACTTGGAAACTGGGTCCTCAGGCCTAGGATTATCCCCAAAGTCAGTTAAAATTGTACGGAGTTTTTCAGAGGTTACAATCTTTTTCAGTTTGGAATCAAGTGCAGGGGTTTTGCTCCTCAAGCCCTTCTAAGTCTGGGTTTGGACCAGGCAAAAGCTACGGTCAGGCAAAGAATATTAGACACCGAGAGACAGCAGGACTGTGCAAGGTGCCCCAACTATAGAATTGGAGAAATCGAGAGAGATATAGCCGCACCGGCAGCATATCTCTTCTTTCTCGTATCTAGGGATGCAAGAAGGGCCTTTACATTTGCCAGAAGTTCGGCTCTTCCCTCACCAGTCCTGGATGGAGCCTTTAGAAGGGTCCCGTATGCTCAGAGATTTTGCACCTGTCCACTGGGAGAGATAGGAAGCCCAGAACACTTGTTCTTCAGATGCCCCTTTTATAAAGAGGCACGTAGTAAGATCTTGGATCCCCTACTGGTGAGGCTCGCCGACCTCCCGCAAAAGCAAAAACTTGACCTTTTGCTGTTGGGCAAAGATCAGAAGATGACCTGGATGGTCGCCAGATTCTGTCTACAGATCTGTAGGCACAGACCATCGCCCAACTCAAAATAGTCCCAAACACGGTTCCACGGGTGATTCTGAGTCAACTTCCTGGGACAGTGTATTGCTGTACATTGTTTCTAAATTTAGTGTTGTATATTGTTTTAATTGTCTGTTTTAACCATATTTGCACAGCAGTTTTTAACGATATGAGTGTCCTCTACTTAAGGGGCTTCTACTCTGCAGCCTCTTATAGTTGTTTTATCTGCAAATTTTTTAGTTCTTATGCTCTTACAGTTGTTTTAACTGTGTGTCTTTGTTGGTTTTTAGCTCTTATCTGTTTTAATTATTAGTTTTTTATCCACCCATTATCTGTGTTTAATCTTGTATTTTATTCAGATGTTTTATGCCTGTTTCCTTGTCCTCATTTGCCCTAACAATTATCGGTCAAAAATCCCAACTGCTATTTTATCTATATGCTTTTCTTAATCTTGGTCTATGACCGTAATAAAGTTCATTCATTCATTGATTCATTCATCCTGAAGCAAAGTTCTTAACCCGAGGTACTATTTCTGCGTTAGCAGAGTTTGTAACCTGAAGTGTCTGTAACCCGAGGTACCACTGTATAGTACAGAATAGACTCCCAAGGACAACAAGCAAAAAAATTGAAAAACTAAACTCCCCTATAACAATGATGAAGATGCAACAATCAATCAACAAAGCGAAGTCAGGAAAGTCACCAGGTACAGATGGCTTATCTGCCATGTTCTACAAGAAATTAGAAAATGTATTGTCAGAACCGATGAAAACAGACATGAACAGAATTTTTTTTAAAGGGAAAATACTAAAGTCATGGGAAGAAGCTTTTATCACTTCAATACCCAAACAAGGAATGGACCCAATGCTGATTAAAAATTATAGGCGAATATCATTATTAAAAAATGATTATAAAATATTCGCTGACATCCTGGCCAACAGACTCAAAAGAATACTTAACAAAATTGTACGCAAAGACCAGGAGACTTCTTACCAGGCAGACACATGTGCAACAATATCATGAATATAATTGATATTTTAGAGTATTTGGAGTAAAAAACTGATAAAAAAGCAATTTTGATGCCGAAAAAGCTTTCGATAATATATCCTGGAATTATATGAAAAAAACTCTAGAACTTACAGGACTCTGGGAAAATTTCAGCAGAGGCAGTGAGGCAATACATCAAGACCAGAGAGCAAAGTTGATTTTAAATAATTAAGTAACAGAAGAATTCAAGATAAGTAAGGGGACCAGACAAGGTTGCCCTTGTCACCTCTACTGTTTATTATGGTGCTAGAATCACTAGCGATCACAATAAGGAAAGACCCAGAAATAAAAGGAATAGTAGTATGAAAGAAATCACATAAAATAAAGGTCTTTGCTGATGATTTGATAATAACTACTGAAAACCCTGAAGAAAGTGTAAAAAATGTTAGAAAGAACTCTTGAATTTGGAAATGTGGCAGGATTTAAAATAAACAAAAACAAAACTAGTATGTTAGCAAAGAACATGTCTATAAAAGAAAAAGAAGAACTACAAACAATTTCAGGACTAACGATAGTAAATAAGGCTAAATACTTGGGAATTTGGTTAACAAATAAAAATAGTAATTTATTCACTGATAATTATTTAAAAATCTGGAAGGAAATTAAAAAGGATATAGAAATCTGGACAAGGCTGAAACTATCATTCTGTGGTAGAATATCAGCAGTAAAAATGAACGTGCTTCCCAAAATGATGTTTTTATTCCAGATGACACCAGTGATTGGGAGGACGGGATGTTTCAAATCTTGGCAAAAAGATCTATTGAGATTCATTTGGCAGTACAAAAAAACTAAAATTAAACACAAATTATTAATAGATAGCAAAAATAGAGGTGGAATGGCTCTCCCTTACTTGAAATTGTATTATGATCCAACCTTTCTAAATTGGTTAAAAGAATGTAGACTTACTGGACTTAGAAGGTTTTGATAATCACTACAGGTGGCATGCATATTTGGGATATGAGAAGGTGAAAGTTCATAGAGGCTTCCTTAATCATATCATAAGGAAGCCTTTATATAAAGTATGGAAAAAATATAACGAACTACTAGAACTCAAAACTCCTTGGTGGCTATCTCCTTTGAAGGCTATAGCAGTTAAAAGGAAGAATATGGAAATGTTATGGGCTACATACAAAAATCTCTAAGAAGAAGAAGGCAACAAATTGAAATTGAAAAAATATGAGGAAATAAAACATTACCTGACAGGATGGATCCAAATACCACCAGCTAAACAAAGTGTTTAAGATATATAATAATAAAAAAAAAGGTTTTGCAAGAGAAGAATCAACATTAGACAAAGAATTAATACAAAATAAGAAAAAAGTAATTTCTAGAATGTATGGAATTCTCTTTGAATGGAAGGTTAAAGATGAGCAAGTGAAAGAAGCAATGATTAAGTGGGCAATGGATTTGGGCAAAACTATGGAATAAGGATTGGAGATTGACAGCTTGCTACTCAATAAAGGAAAATTTCCTAAAGATGTTTTATAGGGGGTATATAAGGTAAAGGGATCCCTAACAATTAAGTCCAGTCACGAACAACTCTAGGGTTGCAGGGCTCATCTCACTTTACAGGCCGAGGGAGCCAACATTTGTCCACTTCCGCAGACAGTTTTTCCGGGTCATGTGGCCAGCATGCCTAAGCAGCTTCTGGCGAAACAAGAGCAGCGCACGGAAACGTCGTTTACCTTCCCGCCAGAGCAGTACCTATTTATCTACTTGCACTTTTTTTTGCATGCTTTCGAACTGCTAGGTTGGCAGGAGCAGGGACCGAGCAACGGGAGCTCACCCCGTCGCGGGTATTTGCACCGCCGACCTTTCGATCAGCAAGCCCAAATGGCACAGTGGTTAACCCACAGCGCCACCCGCATCCCTAGGGGGTATATAACACCTAGCAAAATATTCAAAACGAACAAAATGAGATCTAAAATGTGCTGAAGGTGCAACCAGGCAGAAGGGACACTATTTCATATGTGATGAACCTGCAACAAAATGAAGAGCTTCTGGCACACTGCTTATGAGGAGTTGAAAAAAAATTAAACAAACTTTATAAAGAAACCAGAAGCCTATATTACTCAGACATCCCAAATGAAAATAAGAGAATATTCCTTTACGCATCATCGGCAGCAAGAATATTAATTGCAAAAAATTGGAAAAAGTGAAACACTACCAACAAAAAAAGAGTGGCAAGACAGATTATATTATTATCTTGAACTGGCAAAAATGACAGATACAATTAAGGGACAGTCTAACCAAACATTTCAAAAAGAGTGGGTAATGTACAGAGATTACTTAAAAAATCAGTGTCCGGACTTGCTTTGAGTAATTTTTGCAAAATGAACTATGGTCTACAAGCATAGTATATGGAGAAGGGTAGAAATGATGAAATGAGAAAGTAACAGTTTATCAAACACGAAACCAGAACCGCTTTGAGGAGGAAGGAAGTCTATTAGAATAGAATAAAAATTGGAAAGAGAAAACAGGGCAACGTAAGTCCTTACTTAAGAACTTTCGGATTTATGGCTATATGTTTGTCATTTGTTTTGTGTGTTTTTTAGTTTGTTTCTTAAGTGTCGTCATGTGTGTGCGTGTTGTAATTAAAAGTTAGTAAAACACACACACACACACACACACATATATATATATATATGGATGTCAGGGAACTGACATCAGAGCGAGAGGCGAAGGGGAGGCTCCCAGACGATGCTGGCGAAGGACCCAGCACCAGGGGGAGAAGCAGCTCAGTAGAGGGGGAAGGAAATCAGCGCAACACCAGGGATAAAGGGGGGCAGATGGGGGAAGCAGAGAGAGGGCTCCAGGACTCTTCACTGGACATCAGTGAGGAGAGCACAGGTCCTCCGCTACCCACGCCCTCCCTGCGCAGAAGACTCCCGCGCAGTGAGAGGAGGAGGAGACTGGGAGTCAAACAGCTTTTATGCTGGAAGAGGTTTAAGAAACGCCCACTGACAGATTCTGCTAGCGACTGAGGCAGCCACGTTGAGATGAGCTGTGCAGTCAGAACGGTTGAACAAGGCAATTTAGCCTAGAGAGGCGGCAGTTTACGCACGAGTAACTCATACCCATTACAATATACATATATATATATATATATATATATATATATATGCTTTCGTAGATTTTCACGGGTACAGGAATGCAGGTTTTGGTGTCCTCGGGTGTCTTCCCGTGTAAAAGTTGGGGTGTCTAGGCGACGTTTCGACGAGGTCTCACTCGTCATCTTCAGGCTGGTGCTTTCGGCTTCTTGTTACTGGAACAGAGCAGGATCTCAGTGTTTGAGTTCCTATAAATACTGTTGAGGAGGTGTGGCCTCTAATGTTCTGGGCAGAGAGGAAGTTCCCAGGCTAGTGTGCCTTTTCTTCTTTTGTTTCTTAATTACTTGAGGGATATCTTGAGTGATTTCTTGAGTTGTATCCTGTGTGGCCTCTAATGTTCTGGGCAGAGAGGAAGTTCCCAGGCTAGTGTGCCTTTTCTTCTTTTGTTTCTTAATTACTTGAGGGATATCTTGAGTGATTTCTTGAGTTGTATCCTGACCCACCTAAGTGGTACTCAGGATACAACTCAAGAAATCACTCAAGATATCCCTCAAGTAATTAAGAAACAAAAGAAGAAAAGGCACACTAGCCTGGGAACTTCCTCTCTGCCCAGAACATTAGAGGCCACACCTCCTCAACAGTATTTATAGGAACTCAAACACTGAGATCCTGCTCTGTTCCAGTAACAAGAAGCCGAAAGCACCAGCCTGAAGATGACGAGTGAGACCTCGTCGAAACGTCGCCTAGACACCCCAACTTTTACACGGGAAGACACCCGAGGACACCAAAACCTGCATATATATATATATATATATATATATATATATATATATATATATATAATTTGCCATAAACTCACAATCACCACCTGGTGTCACATTTGTATAATGCACTTAAAATGTTACATTTGCAACTGTACAGCTGAGTCCTAAGTTATTTTGTGCAGATCACCACAGGAGGCAGCAACTTCCATTGCGCTGCACTGCAAGTCACATCTGCTGAACTTTCTGCCAATCAGCTTCCCTAGCATTATTACATGACAGGCAGCAGCCACTGTCCAGGGAGGTTCTACCCTTTATTACTTCTGCTAAAGTGAGGCAAGACATGAGTACAGCAGCACTCTTCCTACTTGTGAGACCCAGTAACTGGTACAAAATATTGAATGTTTAGTTTCATTCCACAGGTAGGCAGGACGGATAACATCACTGACAAGACAAGTATGTGTGTGTACACATACGTATGTATGGGAAAATACTTTCCGTTTCCCTCTCTTTCCTGATCTTAAGCATCACCCAGGCTTCCCACCTGCTGGCAATAATGCAACTGCTTGCACCGCTCTTGCTCTGCTCCGTGTTCTCTCCCTCTGCAACCATCATAACTAGGCCCTATACCTGCACAACAGTCTCTTTTCTGTCCATATTCCATTCCATGGCCCCAAACACAGGCATGCTGTGTTTTCATTTGATTCCCCACCCTGCCCCAATTTTCAAGCGTTAAATTCTTTGGTCTTTCCTCCCAAACTGCAGCACATCCCACAATAGCCAGTAGTCCCTGTTACACCACCACCTTCCCCTTTTCATTCGCCTCCCCAAACAAACACTGCTTTGCGTCCCAATGTCTGTGTTGCCTTAAGTTCCAAAATAATGTTTTGTTTTTCAAAAACAAACCCATCCAATGGCCTAATTGTAAAAAATGGTTTATAAAGGTGTTTAGTCGGCTGGTGTTTACTGGGCTATTGCCAACTGATTTGTTTGGTTTTAATGTTGTTTTGTGGCAGTTAACCACATTGTTATAGTTGATATTATAAACTGATGGTAACCCCCTACAAGAAATATTTATTTAGCTGTCAGGATAAAAATCTTGGAATAAAGAAACTTATTTATCTATCATTATATACCACTACTCACACCAAAAATACATGACAGAGCAGTCATGAAATAGACATGCATGTCCTCACTCTGAGGTGACCTCTGCTGATCCAGGATTGCATGAAAAGCTAACATGAGAAACAACTAGGAGTTTCCAGCACCCATGAGCTTAATGTGTGCCATGTACTGAACTAGCCTATGAGGCCAGAAGGGTTTTGTGCAAAGCCCCCAAATCTGCTCCTCCTGTCCTACCAAAACACACTGGAGCCCATTGCACAGAGAGGCAGGCAGTGAGAAGAAAGAAAGCACTCAATGGAGATAGAGATTTATGAGAAGCAGTTGGCTGTGAAGGTGATCAGCCAGGAGGAGACTTGAGGGGGTGGATTGTAAGAAGAAACTTGGTAGTTTGTGGGGATAGACAATTATTCCCAAGTGCATCATGGAAACCGGTCACCCGGCCTGTACTCCACTGCTTAGCGGCAGGTAGGCTAGGGGGTGGGATGAAAGAAAGCGGGGCAGAACAAACAGAGCAGGGAGGCACCCCAATGATCCAGAGAAGCATCGGGATGCAGCAGGTTGGTTCCAGGAAAGCATCAGCTGGCGTGGGCAGGGCAGGGCAGGGCAGGAGCACCTGGGATGTGTGTGTGCGTGCAGGGCAGTTACCTCTGGCTGGAAGCTGGCTTTTGCCCGTCGCTTCTGGCCACTCCCCTTGGCTCCCCGCCGCCCCACCTGCTTGATCCTGGTGGGCTTGCGGTTGCCGAAGGCGTTCCTCCTCCTTCTGACCTTCCAGCCCGCTGCCCCTTCCGGGCTGCTCCACTCCTCAGGAAGCAGCCGCTTCTGGGGAAGGGAAGAGAAGAAGGAGATACGAAGAGGAGCAAGCTGTGGAAGCGGCAGGCAGCAAATGCA
This sequence comes from Podarcis muralis, assembly GCF_964188315.1. Taxonomy (NCBI): domain Eukaryota; kingdom Metazoa; phylum Chordata; class Lepidosauria; order Squamata; family Lacertidae; genus Podarcis; species Podarcis muralis. The sequence goes on along the minus strand of NC_135671.1, from coordinate 41,795,856 downwards.
GAAAGTGGAGCCCCCGTTCCCCAAAAAGCAAGCAGTGCCACAGCTTGACCCACTTTTCCTGGACCATGATCCCAGCACAAGCCTTGCGAAGCCCCTTTCTGCATCTCCGAGCTTGTCACCTGCCAGCCCCATCCCACAAGGCACATTCAAGGCATTAAAAAGCAAATCTTCCCCTCAGCCTCCCACAATCTGCTACAATGCTCAGACATGGACAGACCTAGGATCACAAAAAGGGGCAAAACATTGAGGATTGCAGGTCAGCACTGCGGTTCTTAGGTCAATTAGCATAAGCAAGAGAGCTGTTGGGAAGGGCCTTAAAAAACCAGAGCCTCAGTGGTATTTCCAAAAACTGAGAAGCATTATTCAATACCAAAGTTCCTGTTGCCATGTGTATGTTTTTATTTATGGAAAGCAGGTTTCTAGCCCTCAGGGTTACAAAAATGTCAAAATTTTGCTGAAAACTTAGGGTTGGATCCAACTAAGTCATACTCAAAGTACACCCACTGACACAAATTTACTTTAATCACTTAAAGTACTTAAATTCCTCGCTCTAGGAATACTGGAGAATTTTCTTCACACACTTCTAATTTGGAACACACATACTTCCCCAATTTTGTGATGCAGTTCTCAGCTCAGAAAAATGTTTACAAAATTGCATTTCCCCTCAAGACAGCACACTTTAAGTGGAAATAAAATGATTTTTTTTTATATTAAAAAAAATCTCAGAAGGCGGGACACTACAGACTTATGACTGAACATGTGTAAAACTGGCATAGACCACAATTAGGCTGACCCATCCAGCCTTACCACAATCCATGTTTCTCTGGTGACTTTCAGACAAAACCTCTAATTCTAGAAGAAGAAGAAGAAGAAGAAGAAGAAGAAGAAGAAGAAGAAGAAGAAGAAGAAATCCTCCCCAAACTGCACAAAGACACATGCACATTCTGTGAAACAAACAGAGCAAACATGCAGGTTTTCCAATGTGCATGATTTATATCATTATAAAGATGCCAAGTGGTTTAGTGTAAAGTTCCTGAGTTCCCTAGCTAGGGATTAGAAGATAAGGAAACTTCAAGAGATGCTATAGAAGACTGGGGGGTGGGGGTGTCCCAAGGAGAATTTTCCTTTGCAACTTGCAGGTTGTGGGCAGGATTCACCTAGCAATCCCCAGCAGAAGCCTTGCACAAGGGCTGTCACTTGTGCAACTGGGCTTTCCCCGCCATGCCCCTCCAATTTGGATTGGGGCATGTGTGCTGGAAAACACCCCAAACAGCATCAGGGAAAGAAGAGGAATCATTCTGTCTGGCAAGATGAACACTTGCCACAGCGCAATGTCTCCCCACCCAACACACTCTTTGGTCTGTCTTCTACAGTACTTTTGGAAGTTTCCTCCAATTCTTGCTATGCACTGGTATAGCTCTCCTGTCTGTGGTTTAGGGCTGTGCACAGACAAGACAGGAGGCAGAACAGGCCAGGACTGATGTTCAGATATAGGGGGGCAAACAGAGCAATCCTAGCCAAGGACTGGTGAGCATCAAATGAGGCAAAGAGGATGTTTTGATACAGAATATAGGCCCTGGTTTAGGGTCAAGGAGACGACTGCCGAGCCCCAGCTTTACTAGAAAAATGCCAATAGGCCATGCTGTGTTTTTGGAGTTCATGCAATATGCACGTGTCCATGTATCTTTCTGTAAGGTAAAGGTAAAATGATAAAAGACCCCTAGACGGTTAAGTCCAGTCAAAGGCGACTATGGGGTTGCGGTGCTCATCTTGCTTTCGGGCCAAGGGAGCTAGTGTTTGTCCACAGCCAGTTTTCTGGATCATGTGGCCAGTAGGACTAAACTGCTTCTGGTGCAACGGAACACCATGATGTAAGCTAGAGCGCACATAAACGCTGTTTATCTTCCAGCCACAGCGGTACCTATTTATCAACTTGCACTTGTGTGCTTTCGAACTGCTAGGTTGGCAGAAGCTGGGACAGAGCAACAGAAGCTCACCCTGTTGCGCAGATTCAAACCGCCAACCTTCCAATCGGCAAGCCCAAGAAGCTCAGTGATTTAGACCACAGCACCACCTGCATCCCTCCCTATATCTTTCTGTATCTCCCCATGGCAATACCTCTGTCCACGCAGTTCCCACCTCTCATTTCAACCACCTATAAAGATGGTGGAGTGCAAATCATGATGCTGTAAGCGCTCCCCACCCCCAAGTGCAGAATGCTGCAGAGGTACAGAATTCTGATTCCCAAGCCTCTGAAACATTCAGTTTGAATGCATCACGTTGTTTAGTCAAGAATCATAGAATCTTAGAGTTGGAAGGTACCACAAGGGTCATCTAGTCCAACCCCCTGCAATGCAAGAATCTCAATCTCAACGCATGACACATGGCCATCCAACCTCTGCTTTAAAATTTCCAGTGAAGGAGAGTCCATCACCTTTCAAGGGAGTCCTTTCCACTGTCAAACAGCTCTTACTGTCAGAAAGTTCTTCCTGGTGTTTAGTCAGAATCTACCTGTAACTTGAATGCTACCCTCCAGAGCAGGAGAAAACAAGCTTGTTCCCTCTTCCATGTCACAGCCCTTAAGATATCTGAAGGTGGCTTACATATCTCCTCTCAGTCTCCTCTTTTCGAGGCTAAACATACCCAGCTCCTTCAACCGTTCCTCATCAGTTTTAGTCTACAGACCCTTGATCATCTTGGCTGCCCTCTGCACACATTCCAGCTTGTCAACATTCTACTTAAATTCTGGTGTCCAGCACTGGACACAGTATTCCAGGTGTTTGTCTGACCAAGGCAGAATAGAGTGGTACTATTACTTACCTTGATCTGGATACTAGACTTCTGTTGATGCAGCCTAGAATAGAGTTAGCTTTTTTTGCTGCTGCATCATCACATTAAGCTTGTGGTCTACTAAGACCCTGAGATCCTTTTTCACAGGATCAGCCTTAATCACGCTCACTTCAGACTTGGTATCCCTTCACAAACCAGCAGGACAGGCAGATAGTCAAAGGCCATCAAGCACAACCATGTGTCGCAAGAGCAGACAGATTCTTCACATGTCCACACTTCCAAATCCAAACCACAGGAATGTACAAAGAGTGTTATGTCTCAGGCACTAGCGGAACAGAAAGCTGGGGAGAGTTCAAGAGCCACACACACCCTGGAGGAGGCAAAAGACCCCACCCAGCATGAGAAGATAGTCCATGAGCCATATAGGGCTCCCCAAGAAGACCTCCCCCCCAAAAGGAAATTATTTTTGCCTGCTATTGTGCCATGATGCCAAAAAGTTTGTCATCCCCCCAAAACATTGTTCACTTTTTAAAAAAAAAATAGGGTTGTTATCAACACTTGTACAACAGGAATCTGCTGCCCCCCCAAAAGTGTGCTCTATAGGATATCCAAACCCCCAGTGCAGATTCTGAAGGTGTCCGCAGGTGGGGGGGGGGAGAAAGGCACGTTCTATTGTGCAAGCAGAAGAACAGTACATTTTCTTTCTTTCTTTCTTTCTTTCTTTCTTTCTTTCTTTCTTTCTTTCTTTCTTTCCTGCTCCCTTAGGTCTATGCTGCGATTATGGGATGCCAAAAGGTATTTGTGACCCGCATCCTCAGGCACCCCAAAATGTGTTCCTTTTATTTAGTAAGTAGTCATCCCCTTCATGGATCACTGCCTTGCTGTGGTGAAGGGGCTTGAATAACTCAGAGAAGCTATGAGCTATGCCGTGCGGGGCACCCAAGATGGACAGGTCATAGTGGAGAGTTTTGACCAAACGTGATCCACCTGGAGCAGGAACCGGCAAGCCACTCCAGTATCCCTGCCAAGAAAACTCCATGGACAAAGACAACAGGCATATAAAAGTTATGACGCTGGAAGATGAGCCCCTCAGGTCGGAAGGCGTCCAACATGCTACTGAGGAAGAGCGGAGGGCAAGTACAAGTAGATTCAGAGCTGATGAAGCGGATGGGCCAAAGCCGAAAGGACGCTCAGTTGCGGATATGCCTGGAAGCGAAAGGAAAGTCCAATGCTGTAAAGAAAAATATTGCATAGGAACCTGGAATGTAAGAACCATGAACCTAGGTAAGTTGGATGTGGTCAAAAATGAGATGGCAAGAATAAATACCGACATCCTGGGCATCAGTGAACTAAAATGGATGGGAATGGGCGAATTCAGTTTGGATGACCATCATATCTACTACTGTGGGTAAGAAACCCGTAAAAGAAATGGAGTGGCCCTCATAGTCAACAAGAGAGTGGCAAAAGCTGTACTGGGATGCAATCTCAAAAATGATAGAATGATCTCGATACAAATCCAAGGCAGACCTTTTAATATCACAGTAATCAAGTTTATGCATCAACTACTGGTGCTGAAGAAACTGAAATTGACCAATTCTATGAAGACTTACAACACCTTATAGAAGTGACACCAAAGAAGGATGTTCTTCTCATTATAGGGGATTGGAATGCTAAAGTAGGGAATCAAAAGATAAAAGGAACAACTGGCAGGTTTGGCCTTGGAGATCAAAACGAAGCAGGGCAAAGGCTAATAGAGTTCTGTCAAGAGAACAAGCTGGTCATCACAAACACTCTTTTCCAACAACACAAGAGACGACTCTACACGACTCTACACAAGGACATCACCAGATGGGCAGCATCCAAATCAGATTGATTATATTCTCTGCAGCCATAGATGGGGAAGCTCTATACAGTCAGCAAAAACAAGACCTGGAGCTGACTGTGGCTCAGATCATCAGCTTCTTATAGCAAAATTCAAGCTTAAATGAAGAAAGTAGGAAAAACCACTGGGCCGGTAAGATACAATCTAAATCAAATTCCTTATGAATACACAGTGGAAGTGAGGAACAGGTTTAGATTTGGTAGACAGAGTGCCTGAAGAACTATGGATGGAGGCTCACAACATTATACAGGAGGCAGCAACAAAAACCATCCCAATGAAAAGGAAATGCAAGAAAGCAAAGTGACTGTCCAATGAGGCATTACAAATAGCGGGGGAGAGAAAGCAAGCAAAATGCGAGGGAGATAGTGAAAGATACAGGAAATTGAATGCAGATTTCCAAAGAATAGCAAGGAGAGACAAGAAGGCCTTCTTAAACGAGCAATGCAAAGAAATAGGGGAAAACAACAGAATGGGAAGAACCAGAGATCTGTTCAAGAAAATTGGAGATATGAAAGGAACATTTTGTACAAAGATTACCATAATAAAGGACAAAAGTGGTAAGGACCTAACAGAAGCAGAAGACATCAAGAAGAGGTGGCAAGAGAAATTATACCAGAAAGATATGGATGGCTCGTACACCCCAGGTAGTGTGGTTGATGACCTTGAGCCAGACATCCTGGAGAGTGAAGTCAAATGGGCCTTAGAAAGCACTGCTAATAACAAGGCCAGTGGAAGTGATGGTATTCCAGCTGAACTATTTACAATTTTAAAAGATGATGCTGTTAAGGTGCTGCACTCAATATGCCAGCAAATTTGGAAAACTCAGCAGTGGCCAGAAGATTGGAGAAGATCAGTCTACATCCCAATCCCAAAGAATGGTAGTGCCAAAGAATGTTCCAACTACCGCACAATTGCACTCATTTCACACGCTAGCAAGGTTATGCTTAAAATTCTACAAGGAAGGCTCAAGCAGTATGTGGACCAAGAACTCCCAGAAGTGCAAGCTGGATTTAGAAGAGGCAGAGGAACCAGAGACTAAATTGCAAACATGCGATGGATTATGGAGAAAGCTAGAGAGTTCCAGAAAGACATCTACTTCTGCTTCATTGACTACACAAAAGCCTTTGACTGTGTCGACCACAGCAAACTATGGCAACTTCTTAAAGAAATGGGAGTGCCTGATCACCTCATCTGTCTCCTGAGAAATCTCTTTGTGGGACAAGAAGCTACAGTTAGAACTGGATATGGAGCAACTGATTGGTTCAAAATTGGGAAAGGAGTACAACAAGGCTGTATATTGTCTCCCTGCTTATTTAACTTATATGCAGAATTCATCATGCGAAAGGCTGGGCTGGATGAATCCCTAGCCAGAATTAAGATTACCGGAAGAAATATCAACAACCTCAGATATGCAGATGACACAACCTTGATGGCAGAAAGTGAGGAGGAATTAAAGAACCTCTTAATGAAGGTGAAAGAGGAGAGCGCAAAATATGGTCTGAAGCTCAACATCAAAAAAACGAAGATCATGGCCACTGGTCCCATCACCTCCTGGCAAATAGAAGGGGAAGAAATGGAGGCAGTGGGAGATTTTACTTTCTTGGGTTCCATGATCACTGCAGATGGTGACAGCAGTCACAAAGTTAAAAGACACCTGCTTCTTGGGAGAAAAGCAATGACAAACCTAGACAGCATCTTAAAAAGCAGAGATATTGCCTTGCCGACAAATGTCCATATAGTTAAAGCTATAGTTTTCCCAGTAGTGATGTATGGAAGTGAAAGCTGGACCATAAAGAACGCTGATCGCTGAAGAATTGATACTTTTGAATTATAGTGCTGGAGGAGACTCTTGAGAGTCCCATGGACTGCAAGAAGATCAAACCTCTCCATTCTTAAGGAAATCAGCCCTGAGTGCTCACTGGAAGGACAGATCGTGAAGCTGAGGCTCCAATACTTTGGCCACCTCATGAGAAGAGAAGACTCCCTGGAAAAGACCCTGATGTTGGGAAAGATGGAGGGCACAAGGAGAAGGGGACGACAGAGGACAAGATGGTTGGATAGTGTTTTCGGAGCTACCAGCATGAGTTTAATAATAATAATAATAATAATAATAATAATAATAATAATAATAAATTTTATTTATATCCCGCCCTCCCCAGCCGAAGCTGGGCTCAGGGCGGCTAACAACAATCAAAATAATCCGACATTCTAAAACATTCATTATAAAATTAATTAAATCAAATTAAATTAAAATCAAATTAAAATCAAATTGACCAAAATCAAAGTTTGACCAAACTGTGGGAGGCAGTGGAAGACAGAAGTGCCTGGCATGCTCTGGTCCATGGGGTCACAAAGAGTCGGACACGACTAAACGACTAAACAGCAACACACCCACTTGTACACTCCAGTCATAACCACTTCAAAGCCCTGACAGTCACCAGTGAGTCTGAGTTAGGGAGAAATGTTTCCTCTCAACTGAACAAGGTGGATCAGTTAGATACAGATCATGAGGAAGATCAGTTGGATCTCCTCACCGAAAAAAGAATGTTGGGTGGTGGGGAGCAGGGGAGAAAACCTCACACAGCATCCTCTACATGCAAAACAATATTAGTTGCTCTAGAGCAGTATTGCCCAAACTTGGGTCTCCAGCTGTTTTTGGAGCTGTTAGCTAGCAGGACCAGTGGTTAGGGATTATGGGAACTGTAGTCTAAAAACAACTGGAGACCCAAGTTTGGGAAACACTGTTCTAGAGGGAAAGAATCCAAACAACTTTTGCAGATATGGAAAACTACTGGCTCCCCAGATGTGGCTGAACTATAACTCACATCAACCACTACCAGTGGTGACTGATGATGGGAGTTGCAGTTTGGAAGGCCAAAAGTCTTAACTGAGACACCATAATAAAATCATTTTAAGCCCACTAGATAAAATTCTCAACTCCCCACTCACACTTCTCACATACAACTGAATGAAAAAAGCATTCCCCAGGGGATGTCTGGCGATTCCACAAGCAGCAGAAACCTTTGCCACATTGGCTTTCTCCTGCTGCATTCTGTTATTCTGACCTGCCACACACCTGCAGAGAGGTAACAACATTGCATCTCATTGCTACATTTGTATGGTCGGCTCAGAAAAGCAAGTAACATACACAGTGGAGTTGGAATAGAACCTCAAACAGCAAGCCCTTAACCTCCAGCTATGTCTCAACTCCTCTCAATTTTCAGCTTCAGTCTAGATTCAGAAATGGAAGGTTTTCATGTTGAATACAACAGCTCAGTTGGTTAGAGCGTGGTGCTGGTAATACAGTGGTGCCTCGCAAGACGAAAAGAATCCGTTCCGCGATTCTCTTCGTCTAGCGGTTTTTTTGTCTTGCGAAGCAACCTTATTAGCGGCTAAGCGGCTTAGCGCTATTAGCGGTTTAGCGGCTTAGCGGCTATTAAAGGATTAGTGGCTAAACTGCTAAAAGGCTATTAGCGGCTTAGAAAAAGGGGGGGGGCGGAAAAAAAACGCAAGACTAGCAAGACGTTTCGTCTTGTGAAGCAAGCCCATAGGGAAAATTGTCTTGCGAAGCAACTCAGAAACGGAAAACCCTTTCATCTAGCGGGTTTTCCGTCTTGCGAGGCATTCGTCTTGCGGGGCACCACTGTACCAAAGTCGCAGGTTCAATCCCCATATGGGACAGCTGCACATTCTTCCATTGCGGGGGTTGGACTAGATGATCCTCAGGGTCCCTTCCAACTATATGATTTGCTTCCAGAAAAGTGATAGCTCAAACCTAGGACAGCGAAGGTCACACTGTTCACACAAGAAGCTTTTTGGGTTTTGGCAGGAGGTGGGGAGTGAAGAGAGAACGTAATAGAGGTTTTTCAAATTACAACCATACAGAGACAGGGAAATATTTACCATCCTCTCCATGTCAGATCTTGAGATGACTGGAGGTGAGTTCAAGATGCACAAAAGCAAAGTCTGTCTTAACAGACACAACACAACTTACGGAATTTGCTATTATTCAACTTACTGATGGCTGTTGCATAGCTTTGGGAGACTTTGAAAAAGGGTTTTGAGAAATGGTTCCCTGCTCTGCTTTACTGCAAACAAATCACAGAGACTTGAGGAATTCAACTTTATCAATTATGATTTACAACCCTGAATATGAATGTGATCAGAGTGGTCGGCTGCTGTTCAGAAATCTGCCCCCAACCCAATATTGCATATGACTGCATTTCATTAGACAGATAACCTGTAGCTGGATTCTTTACTTTCCTTCTCCCTCCAAGCCCAAATTATTACAAGTTTTGTATTTTGATTTTTAAAATGTGGTTGTGTTCTTCTGCATAATTGAAAAGGGAATATAAAGAGTTTAAAAAGGAAGAAGGCTTTAAAATACAATGCAGCACAACTGTTGAGGCCCACATGATCACTAAGTGGAACTTTAATATACAGAGGCAGAATATATCTGAATGCCAGATCTCAGGAACAAAGAAAAGATCATCAGCCTTGTTGCCCTGCTTGTCAGCAACCCAGAGGCACCTGGACGACCGCGGCTGGAAACGGGATGCTGAACTAGAGAGACTTTCATCTAATCCAGGCCATGCTGACAGGGCCAGATTAAAATCCAGAAGCCATACTATATGCATAAACACCTGCAGCCACCCAAACTGTTTGCCAGAAAGCCCCATGCCAGCATGCAACCCAAAACAGGGTTTTCTCAGGGGCTTGATGAAACGCAGTTCCAGTGTTGATGTCTGTGGCTAGCAAAAAGATGCAGTGATGGGATGGCAAGACACATCTCATGCAAAGCAAGCCATCTTGTGAGTAAGCAGGAAAGAGGAGGGAAGAAACAAGGAGGCTGAACGACACAACTGAGCAGATGTGAAGAGGCACTAACCATAGCAAAATGCAGACACTGTCTCCAGCGGCACTTCTGGCGCTTGAGGTTCCTCCCGCCAAACTTGGGCTTGTCACAGCAAAAATCACAGCGGCCACAATCCATTTTCAGCAGGCAGGCTTCACACTTGCCACACTTACGGTTTCGCCGGCTAGCAGAGGTCTGCTGCAGTGGATGGAAAAACACAGGCAATCAGGAAGAGCCAGGCAGATTGCGCTGTAAAGAATGAGCAATGAGTAATCACTGTGGGTACCCAAAAGACAGTGAGAACCTTCTATGGTGGCAGGTGGAAGACAGTCCTTCCAAGACACTGAAAAACCAGCCAAGTCTATTCTTTAAGCAACTGTTGCCTCCTTTCAAAACCTTTTATCAGCTGATCTTCCACAGGCAGTAACAGGAAGAACACAGCTTGATCCAGGACAACCCCAATTTTTGTGTGCTGTTTGTCATCAGGAACAGAGGCTCAACTCCAAATACAGTTTTCATTCTCAACTGTGAAGTAGGAAGTTTTAGAATGGCACTTCTTACTGTCAACTGGTCACGGGGTTCTTGAAAACAGACCTCCACACAAGGCTTGTCAGATATTTCACAGGCACTCAGAGTCTATGCAGATTCAATGTGTCGGACACACTGCTTTTGAACTGCCCAATATGACCTTAAGATGCTGCCAGAGAAATCTGCTAAGCTTTCGGACAAAGATGGACAGTCCACTAAGAATTGCAGCAGCCCACTTTACAGGCATTCTAAGGCCAATCCATCCATCCATCCTGCCTTGTGCTTTATGATTCTGGCAGTCACCTTTTTGTGGTTACGTTTAAATGAGACCTTAGGGTTAAGGGTAGATAATAAATAAATAATAAGCATTTCTCAAGCACCCCTCCTTTTTCCTTTTCCTTCTTTCCCCATAAGAAGAAGAAGAAGAAGAAGAAGAAGAGGAGGAGGAGCAGGAGTTTGGATTTGATATCCTGCTTTATCACTACCCTAAGGAGTCTCAAAGCGGCTCACAATCTCCTTTCCTTCCTCCCCCACAACACTCACTCTGTGAGGTGAGTGAGGCTGGGAGACTTCAAAGAAGTGTGACTGGCCCAAGGTTACCCAGCAGCTGCAGGTGGAGGAGCGGGGAAGCGAACCCGGTTCCCCAGATTACGAATCTACCGCTCTTAACCACTACACCACACTGGCAAGGTTCCCAATCTCAAAAGGCAAATTTGATAATTAACTCCGAAATGTCAAAGACTTTTAGGATTGAAAGGGGAACAAGGCAAGGGTGCCCACTCTCCCCGCTCCTGTTTATTTTTACTTTAGAGACTCTGATTCAATACATAAGATTAAAATGTATTGCCTTGGGATATAAATTCCGCAGGGCCTGTAAGACAGAGTTGTTCCGCCTGGCCTTTGGCTTACAATCAATTTGATTCCCTCTCCCTCTTTCTTTTTCCTTTCTCTTCCTGTGAAGAGGCTGCATCTTAATGTTTTAATGTTGTATTTTAATCTTGTTTTTTAAGTTGTATTTTAATCAACTTGTTTTTATTATTGGTTGTTAGCCGCTCTGAGCCTGGTCTTGGCTGGGGAGGGCGGGGTATAAATAAAATTTATTTTTATTATTATTAATTATTCTTATTCTTATTAAAACTCCATGCATTCGCTGATGACCTACTCCTGACATTGGAGGACCCAATAGAGAGTGTTAAAAAAACCTTAGATTTAATGGTGAGTTATGGGAAAGTCTCTTGTTTTAAACTAAATATGACATAGATGAAATTAATGGTTAAAAATAAGAGAAAGAAAAAAGAGAACTGCAGGAAAAGGTGGAGTTACAAATTGTTAACAAGATCAGATATTTAGGTATACAAACTACAATGAAAAATTTAAACCTATTTGAAGATAACTACAGTGGTACCTCGGGTTACATACGCTTCAGGTTACATATGCTTCAGATTACAGACTCCGCTAACCCAGAAATAGTACCTCGGATTAAGAACTTTGCTTCAGGATGAGAACAGAAATTGTGCTCCAGCGGTGCAGCGGCAGCAGGAGGCCCCATTAGCTAAAGTGGTTAAGAACAGTTTCAAGTTAAGAACGGACCTCCGGAACGAATTAAGTACTTAACCCGAGGTACCACTGTATATTAAACTATGGAGCCAAATTAGAAATGATCTTGAAATTTGGCATAGGTTAAAACTATGTATTTGGGGGAGAATAGCAGCAATCAAAATGAATATGCTCCCAAAGGTCTTATTTCTCTTCCAAATGATCCCTATATTTAATAAAATGGATTGCTTTGACAAGTGGAGAAGGACTCTATCAAATTTTATATGGCAGGGTAAAAGATCTTGTATAAGATTCAAACTCCTTACAGATAAGAGAGAAGGTGGGGGGTTGGCCTCCCTGATTTGAAGATCTACTTTGAGACCTCCTGCCTCTGTTGGATTAAGGAGTGGATTCGGCTTGAGAATAGCAATATATTAGACCTTCAGAGGTGAGAGCTAGAGGGGCAGTTGTGTTACAGGGAGCCTCCGAAAATCTTGCGAAGCACTTCCTCTTCCAGCGAGGAAGAAAGTCCCACCTCTAGTGGAGAAGAGGTGCAAGGACCAGAGGACGCTAGTGCGCCCTTGCCATCGCCCATCATGTGCAGTAGTCTGAGGCGCAGGGAGGGGTGGAAAAGGCTGGGGGTGATGAAGCTTTTATGTTGGGGGAGGTACAAAAACAGACCACTCCCGGATTCTGCTAGCGATTGAGCAAGACATTAACTTATTACGCTCTTCACTGTAAATAGTTTGCACCAAAATAAAGCCTGTAAAAGACAGGTCGAAGTTCTGCCTGGTTACTCTCGAGCAACCAAAATAGCACCTGACAGAATTTAATTCACATAAAAAATTACAGGCATATTTCATTATTAAACAATGATTATAAATTATTTGCAAATATTTTAGCCAGTAGAATGAAAAAAGATTAGGTGAATATATACCGTATTTTTCGCCCTATAGGACGCACTTTCCCCCCTCCAAAAATGAAGGGGAAATCTGTGTGCGTCCTATGGGGCGAGTGCAGGCTTTCGCTGAAGCTTTGAGAGCGAGAGGGGTCGGTGCGCACCGACCCCTCTCGCTCTCCAGGCTTCAGGAAGCTATCAGCAAGCCTGGGGAGCCCGCGGGAGTTCCCGCAGGGCTCCCTAGGCTGCTATCCAGGCAGGTGGATAGCAGCCTGCTGCCCGGAGTGCGGGGCACGCTGAAGCAGAGCGCCCCACGCTTCGGGCAGACATCCGCAGCCTAGGGAGCCCTGCGGGAGTTCCTGCAGGGTGGCCACCCCCTCCACACCCAGTTGAGCACACGGCTGATGGTGCGATCCTGGGCAGATGCGGAGGCCACAGTGGCAGCCGATACAGGCACTGCCGGAAGATCCTCAATCAGGAGGAGCGATGAAGCAGGAGCCGGGTCTTCCACAAACGCTGGAAGAGGGCAACGGCTGAGGGCGTCGGCATGGCCCATCAATTTCCCCGGGCGATGGACGAGCTGGTAGTGGTAGGCAGCCAGGAAAACAGTCCATCGCAGCATGTGCGGCGAGAGGACCGGTGGAGTTGGTCGATCACCGGCGAGGAGGCCCAGGAGCGGCTTGTGGTCGGTGATGAGGTCAAAAGTCCTGCCGTGGAGGTATTCATGTAACCTCTTCACTCCAGCCACAAGTGCCAGTGCCTCCTTGTCGAGCTGGCTGTAATTCCGTTCCGTTGGAGATAGTGTCCTGGAAAAGTAGGCGAGCGGTGCTTCTCTTCCTTCTGGAACACGGTGACTAAGGACAGCGCCAATGCCAAAAGGTGAGGCATCGCAGGCAAGGACCAGCAGCCTGGCTTCACTGTACTGTACCAGCACACGGTCCAATGAAAGGAGAGCCTTGACCGCGTTGAAGGCAGCCGTCTCCCGATGACCCCAGGACCAAGGGGTCTTTGTGCTGAGGAGTCAGTGAAGAGGCTCAGCCACCATGGCTTTGTGGGGCAGGAACATGTTATGAAAGTTCAGCAGTCCCAGAAACGCCTGCAACTCCGTCTTGTTCTTTGGGATGGGGGCCTGCTGGATAGCACGGATCTTGGATGTGGTCGGGTGAAGGCTGGCGGCGTCGATAAGATAGCCCAGGAACTCCACCTGTGGAACGGCAATCTGGCACTTCTCCCTCTTTACCTTGAGCCCGGCCTCCTGGAACCTGGTCAGCACGGCACGGAGGCGCTCAAACAGCTGCTGGTTTGAGTCTGCGGACACCAAGATGTCATGAAAATACGGTACCACGCCCGGAAGCCCTTGCAGGAGACGCTCCATAAGGCTTTGGAAGATGCCAGGAGCCACACTCACCCCGAACTGCAAACGGCGGCAATGGAATGCCCCTCGGTGGGTGACGATCATCTGGGCTTCAGCAGTGGCATCATCGACGGGCAGTTGTTGATAGGCTTGGGCAAGGTCCAGCTTAGCAAAGACCTTACCCTCACCCAAGGAATGCAGCAGGTGTTGAACAACAGGAACCGGGTAAGTGTGCTGCTGAAGTGCCTTGTTGATCGTGCGCTTGTAGTCAGAGCTGATTCTCACGACCCGTCTGGTTTGACAGGCGTGACGATGGGGGTTTCCCACTTGGCGTGGTCAACCGGCTCCAAAACTCCTTGGGCGATCATCTTGTCCAGTTGTTCGTCCACCTTAGCCCTGAGAGCAAAGGGAACCCGGAGTGGCTTTAGCTTGATGGGGGTGACTTGTGGATCAAGGCTAAAGGAGATGGGCGTACCTATATATTGCCCCAAAGTGCCATCAAAAACCTCAGCAAAGTCTTTGACCAGACCCTCAGTCTCTGCGTTAGAGATGCAGTTGAGGCCGGTGACTTCCAGGCCGAGGGCATCAAACCAGTCTAGCCCTAGGAGGCTTGGCCGCTGACCTTCGACCACCACCAGTCGGAGCAGGCCCGAAAAATCCTTGAAGGCGATCCGGAACCGGCCAACGCCTACCACGGGAATGTCGTTTCCCTGGTAGTCTCTCAGGTGTACGCGGTGAGAGTCGAGTTGCCTTTTGGACACTCTGGGTACCAGTCTTTTGATGGTGCTCCAAGACACGATGGACACGGCAGACCCGGTGTCGATCTCCATGTCACATGGAGCTCCTTCAATGAGCACCGTGACGTTCAGCTTGCGTCGCATAGGCGAGTCGGTTTGGCCAATCGTGGTTCCAGACGGGCAGCGGCAGTTGGTGAGAGCGAAACATCTTTCCTTGGCAGACTGGAGTGAAGACTTGGACTTGTGAGTTGGTGAAGGGGGGGTGTCAGACGGAGCCGATCGGCAGACCTTAGCGATGTGGCCCCTTCTGGAACACGTCCGACAGATGGCGTCTCTGAATCAACACTTGGCACGGGAATGGTTGCCTCCGCAGCTGGCACATTCCGGTTGGCCCTTGGACTTCTGTTGGAACTTCCTGCGCTCCTGCTTTGCCTGGTGCACGTCATCGTCTTCACTGGAGGATGCCTCATCACTGCTGGCCTCTTCATGATGCACTGGAACTGGCTTCCTAGCAAGACGTGGGCTGCTGGCCTTGCGGATCTCCTGGGCGGAGCGTTCAGCAGCTTCCGAGGCCACAGCCTCCTCAATGGCTTTCTGCAGCGTGAGGTCTGGCTTAGCGAGGAGACGCCGTTGCAGATGGATGTCCCGGACCCCGCAAACGATTCGATCCATCAGGGCATCGTCTAAGTCTTGGAACTCGCAGTGCATTGCAACCTGTCTGAGGGCGGTGGTGTAGTTGCTGATTCACTCCCCCTCTGCCTGGTTCCGGTGGTAAAACGCATGGTGGGCAGCAATCTTGGACGGCTTTGGCGTGTAGTGGTTGCAGAGCTTCTCTTGGATCGTGTCCCATGGTGTTGCCTGGACTGCTTCAGGCGCAACCAATGCTCAGGCCGTCTCAAACACCTCAGGCCCACAGAGGCTGAGGAATAGGCCCACCTTCCGTTCCTTTGATACTGCTGTCAGCTCGTTGGCTTGGAGGTAGCAGTCGAACCGAGCGAGGTAGGAGTCCCACGATTCAGAGGCTGGCGCAAACAGCGGTAGAGGCACAAGTGAAGCCATGATTCCGATGCCGGCGTGAAGGGCAATGGATGGAACACAGTGCTCTAGCCAGAACAGTCAGCTCTGAATTGGTTCTGTCCAGTGATTTCACTCAGTGATTTCGCTCAGTGATTCAGCTCAGTGATTCAGCTCAGTTCAGAGGATGGCCACATCTGGCTGTGCTCTGATGTCCATCGATCCCACCTTCGTCGCCAGTGTTAAGTTGTGGGTTGACATAGCAGACGACACAGCGATTATTTGTAAGCTGGAACAGAACTGAACTGAGGAGCTCAGTCAGCCTGCTTATATAGAGCTCTAGAACAATTGTAACTGTTGCAACTTTCTAAAACTATCCAATCACTGAATGTCACTTTCGATCCTTCATTTGCATAACTATCTACAGTATCCCCCTGCTGGCCCAGGGTGAGAACTTCAGTACGCAACAAAAACGTTGCAGTAATTTTGAGGATGAAATTTATCACCAACCTTCGCAGAAATTGCTCACGTGCTAGCCTCCATTCTCAGGATGGGGTTACCGTACTAAAATAATCTTATCTGTGTAACATAAAATGAATGTGCCTCATTTCCTCTGTCATGGGTCAGTGGGGATTTAGCTTCACTTAACAGCATAACACTTAACAACTCAATGACATAACATCAAGCCACACTTGGATTATTTACTTCTGTGTGCTTGTGTATCTGTGTCTCCCTTGCATCAATTAGGAACTATTCTCTCACCTTTCCTTTCATATGTATGCTACTGATTACTTCTGCCATTTTACTTTTAGAGAAAGTGTTTAATTTAAACTGGATCAGTACTATAGAATGGTGGTAGCAATACATTGAAGACAAGTAAATATTTTAGGGAGGGTGGTCCCAGAGCTCTGGCTGCATCCCAGAGCCCTAGTGCCACCATCGCAAAGAGGATAAAATGGACAGACTTTGGTACTCTTTTGTCCTCCCCCCCCCCCCCATGTCTTTCTATCTGAGCTAGCTCCCTGCCTGTTACGTTACATGCGGGTGGGGTTCCTCTCTGTGTAAAGTCTTCAAGCTGGCCCTGCATGCGCCTGACAAATCTGCCCCATTGTCAAAATTTATCTTTCCCCCCACCTCCAGTCTCCGTTGTTGTGTGTCCTGGCTGAGGGGGAAAAACAGGAGACGGGTGGCCATCGGTCAGGGATGGTCTAGTTGAGATTCCTGCATTGCCCCTCGATGACACTCAGGGATCCCTTCCAACCCTACAATTCTCTGGTGCAGGTTTGTGCAGAGTTTTAGGTACAAGTTGAACACAAGGGGTGCAAAGGATAGCAGCCCATCTTATGCACCATTGGCTTGGGAATAAGTCCCACTGAACATGATGAGACTCACAGGCGAGTAGATTGCTGCTGTGCAGTCCAGTTTTTTAAATACCGTATTTTTTGCTCTATAAGACTCACTTTTTCCCTCCTAAAAAGTAAGGGGAAATGTGTGTGCGTCTTACGGAGCGAATGCAGGCTGCGCAGCTATCCCAGAAGCCAGAACAGCAAGAGGGATTGCTGCTTTCACTGCACAGCAATCCCTCTTGCTGTTTTGGCTTCTGAGATTCAGAATATATTTTTTATTGTTTTCCTCCTCCAAAAACTAGGTGCGTCTTGTGCGTCTTATAGAGCGAAAAATACGGTAAATGTTTTCCTTTTCAGATAATACAGAGCATGGTGAAATCACAATAAATAAAACCTCCTCTTCAGTTGTTTCAAGCACTACTACACGTTCCACATAATATCTGTACTGCATTGTTTAGCGTGGCAGCACCTGCACTTTGGAATTCCCCGCCTATTGCAATAAAGCACATGCCTTACTAGACTCTTTTCGGGCAACTGCTAAAAGTCTTCTTTAGGCAAGCATACCTAGATGCTTAGGAAGTTGAAGCAATTTTAATCTTAATGTTTTGTATGTTTTAAAGTAGGATTGTTAATTTTTCTTGATTTTACTGTTTTGGTGTTTTTTTGGTTTTTGTTTTGGTAAACCACTTTGCAGGTTTTTAAAAAATAAGTAATTAAGTAATAAGTTGGATATCAAACATGTGGTTGAAGGAAGTCACACGGGCATTTGGGTATAAGGGGAGGTGGTTGCAGGGTTAGATGTGGGGAATTTGCAGAAATAATATATTCATGTTATGTACAATGATGAAGGTGTATGGCAATTAAGATGTAATGTGAATTAATTGAAAATAATAAAATATACCGTATTTTTCGCCCTATAGGACGCACCGGCCCATAGGACGTACCTAGCTTTTTGGGGGGGAAATCAAGGGGGGGGAATTTATTTTCCCCCCCCCCCCAGGTTTGCGCAGCCATCCTCAAGCTAGAAGAGGGAGACGGAGCGCTCCGTCTCCCTCTTCTGCCTTCAGGGACAGCCTCTCTAGCCTCCGTGGGGCAGCGGCTTGCCCCGCTGTCCCCCGAGCTTGTGGGGCTGCCGATGGGGAGAAGCAAGCTTGCTTCTCCCCCCCCCCCCCCGCCAGCCTCCAGATCAGGTCAGGGAATAGTGGGGTGGCGGCGCTCCACCTCCCCACTATCCCCCGAGCTTGTGGGGGTGGGTGGCGGGGGGGGGAGAAGTAAGCTTGCTTCTCCCCCCCACCAGCCTTCAGATCAGGTCGGGGTATGGTGGGGTGGCAGCGCTCCGCCTCCCCGCTATCCCCCGAGCTTGTGGGGCTGGCGATGGGGAGAAGCAAGCTTGCTTCTCCCCCCCCCCCCCGCCAGCCTCCAGATCAGGTCGGGGAATAGCGGGGTGACGGCGCTCCGCTTCCCTGCTATCCCCCGAGCTTATGGGGCTGGCGATGGGGAGAAGCAAGCTTGTTTCTCCCCCCCCCCCCGCCAGCCTCCACATCAGGTCGGGGAATAGCAGGGTGACGGCGCTCCGCCTCCCCGCTATCCCCCGAGCTTATGGGGCTGGTGATGGGGAGAAGCAAGCTTGCTTCCCCCCCCCCCCCCGCCAGCCTCCAGATCAGGTCGGGGAATAGCGGGGTGACGGCGCTCCGCCTCCTCGCTATCCCCGAGCTTATGGGGCTGGCGATGGGGAGAAGCAAGCTTGCTCCCCCCCCCCCCCCCGCCAGCCTTCAGATCAGGTCGGGGAATAGCGGGGTGGCGACGCTCCGCCTCCCCACTATCCCCCAAGCTTGTGGGCTGCAGGCTGCTGCCCGCAAGCTTTGCGTGCCGGCGGGACCTCCTGCCGGGCTTGCAAGGCTTGCGGATAGCTTCCTGAAGCCTGGTCAGTGTGCACCGACCCCTCTCGCTCTCCAGGCTTCAGGGAAAGCCTGCATTCGCCCCATAGGACGCACACACATTTCCCCTTCATTTTTGGAGGGTGAAAAGTGCGTCCTATAGGGCGAAAAATACGATGATAATAATAATAATAATAATAATAATAATAATAATAATAATAATAGAAGCGAGTTTCCCAAATAACACGCACTGCAGTCTCATTAAATGCTAATTAGATTTCAAGTTGCTTATTGCTCTCTCTACTTCTTTCCTGGGCACATAGCTGATTTAGCTTTTCAAACTACAGTGGTACCTCGGGTTAAGTACTTAATTCGTTTTGGAGGTCTGTTCTTAACCTGAAACTGTTCTTAACCTGAAGCACCACTTTAGCTAACGGGGTCTCCTGCTGATGCCGTGCCGCCACCACGCAATTTCTGTTCTCATCCTGAAGCAAAGTTCTTAACCCGACGTAATATTTCTGGGTTAGCAGAGTCTGTAACCTGAAGCATATGTAACCCGAGATAACACTGTATTTTCAGATTGCGACACATCCATGGGGGTGGACAGTGTGGGCTGCTAAAGCCCTCACAATCCCTCCCCTTCCCGATTCAATTTCCAAGGCTTCATCAGCTCCCAACACAGTTAATGTTTTCCATTCCACTTGGGAGTGCAGACTTCTGGGTGGACTCCATTGATTCCCATCACATGATGAGAGAAGGGGTAAGGAAATGTAGGTATCCATTTGTGATACACACACCACACAACTTTGGGCACCTGTACACTGATTAAGATCTTAGAAGAAAATGTGCTTCAAATCACTTTCTCAAATGGCTGTAGAAATAAATTGTAGCTGAGCCACATCCCAGAGACCCCCATGCAGAAAAGCCATATGCTTACCACATTGTTCTTCAGCTGGGCAGTGGGATGCTTGGGGGGACGACCAGGTTTCTTCCTTTCCTTCACTGCTCCTAACTGCTTCTTCTGTTAAGAAGAAACCCACGTGAGTTGGGGTGGTCAAGGAGACCCTTCTAGTCTCAGTTGCTCCCACAAAGAAGTTTACATGTTGGGAAATGCTGCAGTATTCTTTTACCTATGCAAGACTTTCAGGCACCTCATCCCCTGCTGAGGCTCGGCCCCACGTGACATGTCAGAGCTTTCCCAAATGAGTCGGTTAGTGCTTATCAGGGAGCAGGACTCCAGGTAGAAAAGACAGTGTGCAACACCATGATTTCAACTCACTTTAGTATTTGCACCGAGTCTGATACAGTGTGTATCCCTTGCAATACAGAAAGGAGTATTCTCCAGGAGCAAAAGCACACTATCTATAAACTTTGGACCAGGAGTCGGCAAGGTTTTTGTGGCTTGGGCCAGTTCACAGCCCCGCAAACTCCATGGTGGACCAGAGTGTGCGTGTGTGCGTGCGTGCGCCAACGTTATTTCAGGCGTGTGCAGCTTCGCTTCCCATTGGCTGCAGGAACTTCCAGCGTTGTGGAAGGTACTCCCTGCTCTGCTCCACACCCGTTTAGTGCGGCACACGGAAGCCGACTGAGTGGGCAGCGGGGGTCCTCGAGCGGGCGGCTGGGTCCATGGGCCAGTTAAATGACCCCCATGGGCCGCTTGTGGCCCATGGGCCTTAGGTTGCCGGACCCTGCTTTGGACCAACTGAGTCTTTTTTTTTTTTAATTTTTATTAAGTTTCTTTTCTTACGTTCAGAAATATACAGAATAAAGAAAAAAGAAAAAGAATAAAAAGAAGAAGAAATATATAAAAATCCAACTTTCCATAGTATTTTCAAAAATCCAGCTGGACTTCCCCACATCCTCCAGACCCTGCGTTCTTTGTAATATAAACGTCAGCAATTTGTTACCTTGTTTCATAACTTACTGTATCTTTCAGTTATCATGTTTCTAAATTTACAATGTTGTATCCCAATTCTTGTACATTTAAAATAAACATAATAAAGTTATTTCATGTTTTCACCTCTTCTTTCTTATAACTTAGTTTTCAATTCACCTAATCGAGTTGCAGAAGCAAAAGTTTCCTAATCGTGCACATTCTTAGGATTCATACAACTTATAATGTTTTTGCAAATAGTCCTTAAATTTTTTCCAGTCCTCTTCCGTTGTTTCCTCTCCCAAATCTCGGATTCTGCCAGTCCTTTCAGCCAGTTCCATGTAGTCCATCAACTGCGTCTGCCATTCCTCCAGCGTGGGTAAATCTTGTGTCTTCCAGTACTTTGCGATGAGAATTCTTGCTGCTGTAGTAGCGTACATAAACAAAGTTCTATCCTTCTTTAACACTTTCTGGTCCACCATGCCCAATAGGAAGGCCTCTGGTTTCTTGGGAAAGGTATACCTAAATACCTTTTTTAACTCATTGTAAATCACTTCCCAGAAGGCCTTCATTTTTGGGCAGGTCCACCAGAGGTGAAAGAATGTCCCTTCGGCCTCCTTACATTTCCAACATTTGTTGTCAGACAAGTGATATATCTTAGCAAGCTTGACTGGGGTCATGTACCACCGGTATATCATTTTCATAATGTTTTCCTTCAAGGCATTACATGCCGTGAACTTCATTCCGGTGTTCCATAACCTTTCCCAGTCCTCAAACATGATGTTATGCCCAATATCCTGTGCCCATTTTATCATAGCAGATTTAACTGTCTCATCCTGTGTATTCCATTTAAGCAGCAAGTTGTACATTCTCGAAAGTGTCTTAGTTTTTGGTTCTAACAATTCCGTTTCTAGTTTCGATTTTTCCACCTGGAAACCAACTTTTTTATCTATTTTAAAAACCTCTTGAATTTGAGCATAATGTAGTCAGTCTCGCACCTTGTTTTTTAATTTCTCCAAGCTCTGCAACCTCCAATTGTCTCCAATTTTTTCAATTATTTCCCAATATTTCGGCCAGTAGGCCTCCATGTTGGGTCTTTTTCGAGCCTTGGCCTCCACCGGTGATAGCCACCTCGGGGTCTTACTCTCTAGTAAGTCTTTGTATTTCGTCCAGACCATAAATATTGCTCTTCTGACAATATGGTTTTTAAACAATTTATGAACTTTAACCTTGTCGTACCACAAATATGCATGCCAACCAAAAGCATTGTCAAACCCTTCCAGATCTAGGACATCAGTGTTCTCCAACAGAAACCAATCCTTCAACCAGCAGAAGGCTGCAGATTCATAATACAACCTCAAGTCTGGCAGGGCAAACCCCCCTCTTTCTTTCGAATCAGTTAGTATTTTAAACTTTATTCGGGGCTTTTTGCCCTGCCAAACAAACTTGGAGATATCCTTCTGCCACTTTCCAAAACATTCCACTCTGTCCACAATCTGTAGGGCTTGGAACAAAAATAACATTTTCGGCAATACATTCATTTTTATAGCTGCAATTCGACCCAACAAGGAAAGTTTCAATCTTGACCAAATTTCCAAATCTTTTTTAATTTCCGCCCAACATTTTTCATAATTGTCTTTAAATAAATTCAAGTTTTTGGCGGACAAGTGAACCCCTAGGTATTTCACTTTTTTAACAACACTTAATTCTGTCTCTTTCTGGAACCCATCTGTTTCTGTAAGTGTCAAATTTTTAGCCAAAACCTTGGTTTTTTG
Source organism: Podarcis muralis (assembly GCF_964188315.1). NCBI lineage: Eukaryota > Metazoa > Chordata > Lepidosauria > Squamata > Lacertidae > Podarcis > Podarcis muralis. The sequence goes on along the minus strand of NC_135671.1, from coordinate 41,773,391 downwards.
CTTGTTCAACTTAAATCCCGCCACCCGACCAAATTCATGAATCAATTCTAAAACTCTTTTTGTACTAGATTCTGGCTCCTGTAATGTTAAAACCAAGTCATCTGCAATGGACCAACTGAGTCTTGATACAGTTAACTTAATAACTCACACAGACTAAGCCTTATTTCTAGTTAAATCATCAAGTGCTGACTGATTTAGGGGAATACAGTGGTACCTTGGGTCCCAAAATTAATCCGTTCCGGAAGCCCAATCTAAAACCAAAGCGTTCTAAAACCAAGGCGTGCTTTCCCGAAGAAAGTAATGTAAAATGGATTAATCCCAGGCTTTTAAAAACAACCCCTAAAACAGCAATTTAACATTAATTTTACTATCTAACAAGACCATTGATCCATAAAATGAAAGCAAATAAGACAGTACTGTAGATGATAAAAATTAAAATTATTTTTTTTCCCTAACCTGCACTGATGATAGTGATTGTCTGGAGGGGGCAGAGCTTTTATCCATTTCCACAGTCACACAATCAATCAGTAGATGAACTGGGTTCCACAGAGTCACAAAAACAAAGTCACAAGCCATAGCCACGAAAAGGTCACACGAACAAAAATGGGGGGAAAAGCTCCAAATATCAACTTTGTGTTGCGTGGGACACAGCAGCTGATAGACTCAGCAGGAAGCCTCCAATCAGCAGCAGGAGAACTCCATTTAGAAATGGAACAGACTCAACAGGAAGCGGGACATGTTTTAATTCCGAGGCAAAGTTCACAAACCGAAACACCTACTTCCTGGTTTGCAATTTACTATTTCCAAGTTGTTTATAAACTAGGCTGTTATAAAACCAAGGTACCACTGTGTGGGAAATTCCATGACATTTTGACATGAATTCAAATAGGGCAGATAAGACTGCTTAGAGGGGCCACCCAGCTTCGTGGACCAGGAGGCCAATGACAGTTTCACCCAGGAAGGACCATGCTCAGCAGGGGCTGCTGGGCACCTTATTAGAGAATGAGTTATAGCTGTAGCCTTTATGAGCCAGCTACATATGCCTTTTCAAGAGCGTGTCTTTGAAAAGAGAACCCAAGAAAATTGGGGCAATACAGCAAGTGGACCACAAATTAAAGGTCCACAGTGCAAACCAACCTATGATCCTTTCCTTCTCTGCCCTCTTAAGGAAGGCATTTTTCCATTCTTTTTAAATAAATGCTTCTATAACTCCACTCACAAAATATTGTTCTGAATCTGTGGCAGCCCTCTGCTTGCTTTCAGATGCAATGATCAAGAACTGGGACATTTCACTTCCACTGGCATTTTCTGTTGGGATACTGCCAGGGAGACAAAGTCCGTCATGGCCCCACGTCGCCTCAGGACGTCCATCGATCTCCCGTAGACACGCAGTATCAGCAATTAGCGACATGAGCTCCAGAAATAGCTTGCCACATTCCAGAACTGATGCACGCTCTTATCAGCAGATAATGCACAGCGAAAGATGCACGCAGGAGAGCATTATTTATACGTTTATGCAGATGACGCAGCAATCCTCTCAAGAACACTGATGAGGCCTTAAAAGAGCCATGAAAACACTGGCAACATATTGCAAGGAGAGCCAATTGGAACTCAATTACCAGAAAACCAAAATTATGGTTTTTGCCAAGAGGCCCAAACCACATGCATGGTACATCAATGGTCACAAGATTGAGAAGGTCACTTGCTTCAAAAGCCCATGGCGACTACTTTGCAGGGAATGCCCAGAGAAGCGCAAATGCTATCCTCAAGTACCTCAGGACCAAAGGTGGACACTATATACCTGCAGCCCTCAAACTGTTTGAAGCTAAATCGATTGCACAGCTGTTATACAGTGCCTAATTAGGTCCCTCTGCCAACTATGCACCACTATAATTGATACAATCCAAATTCTTAAGATCTGCTCTACAAGTGCCTAAACACGTCTCCAATGCTACCATATGTCTTGAAACTGGATCCATGAGAATCGAGGCCAGAGTGTGGCTCGCCACTTTTAATTACTGGTTGAGACTATCTTTCTTCCTGAGCGGCCTTGCTCCCCTGACTATTAAGGATGATTTCCAATCAACATGGAAACAAGCAGTGAAAAATATAACTACTCTAGGCTTCAACCCACAGATTTTACTTGACATAGGGCATGAACAAGCTAAACAAACAAACAAACAAACAAACATTAAACAGCATGTGGAAGACACAGAATGTCAAGCAGACCTAGCCAGGTCCCCAAAATTTCTAATCAGTGAAACCAGTAGATACCTCACCTCCCAAATGCCATATATAACCAACCTTGAAATCCCAGTGTAGGGCCTTCACTCTGGCCTGTTGTCAGGCCCTCCCCTCAGCCATTCAAGAAGGCCGTAATAGGAAGCCACCATACGAGGAGAGGAAATGCCCCTGTGGCTCTGGGCAGCAGGAAACAACAGAAAATGCCTTTTTCCATTGCCAGTACTATATAGACATACGAGCCAGGTTTATCCTGCCTATCCTGCACAAATTCCCAGGACATACAGAACAACTCAACATCTCCCTACTACTCCAGGATGAAAACCCAGATGTTACATACTCAGTTGCTAGGTTTTGCACTGCCATGATGGATATTCGCTGAAGGATGGTTTGTGCTACAAACCAGTCTTAAACTGAAGGCCCATATTGCAAGACCGCTATTCCCCTAAGCTCCACCCCTTATAGTTGTTTTAACTGTATGTCTTTTAGTCCTTATCTGTTTTAATTATCATTTCTTATTCCTCAATTATCTATCCTGTACTCTATTCACATGTTTTATCCTATGCTTGTTCTTATTTGATTTAACAATCACCTGTTTAAATCTGAACTGCTATTTTATTCATATGTTTCTCTTATTCTGGTCTGTGACTGTAATAAAGTTTATTCATTCAACAAATCACTGTTAGTGATCTGTACCCCAACCAATCTGAATTTAAGATTATGGTCCCTTTGCCCTTGGGAAAGTTCCCCTTCCACCTACTGTTTAGACAAGAATTTGGTATTGTAAAAACTTAGCAAACACCCTCAAAACAAAAACTTGTTTGTGAGAACTTATAAGCTCCCCAAGCTGTAAGCACCTCCCCTTATCTACATAGACCAACCTTCACCAAGCTGGTGCCCCCCAGATTTTGGACTACAACTCCTATCAGTCATGGCCTTGCTGGCTGAGACTGATGGGAGGGTACCAAACTGGTGTAGGATGACCTGTCCTAGACATATCCCTCTTGCCTCTGAATCAATGCCCCAAATGCACTTTTTCTTAAAAGGCTTTCACATAAAAATTACAAGCCTCACCTATTCCAGTTTTAATTGTTAAAGTCTCTCCCTCCTACCCTTCCTCCTCATTTATCAGACAGCAGAACCTACCTCTACCTGACTGTTGACCTCTGAGCAGTGACAGGTTGACTTGCGTCAATCGGTGGCTGGTTCAAAATCACCCCTGGATAATCACAGAGACTAAAAGTCTGTTTGAAGATGAACCTTCTGCATAGTGTTATCTTCATCTCACAAAGGAACAGGGTAAGCAACTGATATGAGTCGGCCAGAATCCTAACAAAGTAAAACCCGGACTACTACTTCAGAATAAATATTCACCCAAGAAACAAACAACAAAGAAGTGGCCTGCACTCACTGACCCCAACCAGAGTGAGCAATGAACATGGAAAATAATAACTGAAATGGGAAGTCTACATTTAGGGTTTGTCTTTCTGTTGCTTCCCAGCCCTTTTAGAGACAAAAGCCTTCTGCATCAAGAAAGTACAATCTTTAACAACAACAACAACAACTAATTTAGAGCAAGTGTGTATGTCACAGAACTGTAGAGTTGGAAGGGACCCCAAGCGTCATTTAATTCAACCCCCTGCAATGCAGGAATTTCACGTAAAGCATCCATGACAGATGGCCATCCAACCTCTGCTTAAAAACCTCCCAAGGGAGACTCTTCCACTGTCAACCAACTCTTACTGTCAGAAAGTTCTTCTTGATATTTAGCCGGAATCTCCTTTTTTGTAACTTAAAGTCATTTGTTCAAGTCCTACCCTCCAGAACAACTTCTGAGATATTTGAATATGGTCATCGTATTTAAACACTGGTTTGGGTCTTAGCCTCTGAAGCAGGACAAAACAGGTTTGTTCCCTCTTCCATGACAGCCCTTCAGATATTTGAAGATGGCTGTCATATCTCCTCTCAGTCTCCTCTTTTCCAGGCTAAACAGACCTAGCTCCTTCAACCACTCCTCATAAGGTTCGGTTTCCAGACCCTTGATCATCCTGGTTGCTCTCCTCTGCACACGTTCAAGCTTGCCAACATCCTTCTTAAATTGTGGTGCCCAGAACTGGACACAGTATTCAAACAGAATAATGTATGCAGGTTGCTCTAGACTTGTGTAAGATACTTTCCAAGGTGATATTGCTTACTGTCAATGCCGTTATACTGTGTAAGACATAGCTCCCTGTTGCCTACTTACCCTTTGTCTTACTGTAGGGATGCCTCCAGGATCCCGTTCCATGGTAGGTTTCCATTTCTAGAAAAAGGGAGACAAAGAGGTGGTGCGGTGAGTAAACAGAAATGTTCTGCATTTGGAAATTCCCATGAAATTAGTAGAGAAGAGCTGAGAGAAATACAGGAGAGGCATGATTGAACTGGCTTCCCTAACTTGGTCAAATTCAGATCATTTGCAAAGAGATTCAATCACAGTTGTGCCCATTCCCAAGAGGCAACCACATGAAATGTTTGTGGGACCAATATCAGAAGGATGCAGGATAAAAGCCATCCAAACCAAACAACTCAGTCTGCATGCTCTGCAAAACTTTAAGGTCAATCTGACACACAAACTCACTAAATTTCTGCAACTGGAAGTCATTTGTAGTGGAATTCATCCCAAGCTCATTGGCAAAGAGCATTTCCCCACACTCTCAGCAGAAAGATCAGCCAAATAGCTAACAAGCTGGTCAAAGCCTGGATTCAAATACCCAAGTAAAGCTTAAAATTAGGACAGTAGGGATGGCATAAGTGTGAGGATTATCAGAATATGCCCATATGGGAAGTACCGTATTTTCTGCACCATAACACTCACTTTTTTCCTCCTAGAAAGTAAGGGGAAATGTCTGTGCGTGTTATGGAGGGAATGCCTACGGGTGGCATGCCTACGGATTTTCCTCCTCTAAAAACTACATGCGCGTTATGGTCGGGTGCGTGTTATAGAGCGAAAAATACGGTACTCAGCATGGGTATTGCTGTTAACACACATATATGTCTACAGCCAAAATCCAGCGTGCTCATCTCTATAAGTCAATGCAGACACGTTATGCACCCCTTGGCAGAGACAGCATCAGAGAAGAAACACAATATGCCTATTAACTGCACCTCGACCCAAGTATTTTACTTTTATTGACATACGGTGGTGAAACATGTCTTATGGACGTAAGAGGAGCCTGCTGGATCAGACCCACAGCCCATTTAGTCCAGCATCCTATTCTCCCAGTGGCCAACCAGATGCCTGTGGAAAACCTGGAAGCAGGACGCAGTGACCTTCTCCCTTCCTAAGATTCCCTGCAACTGGTCTTCAGAACATTACTGCCTCTGACTGTGGAAGGAGACTACAGCCATCTTGGCCCTCTCCTCCTCCTCCCTGAACTTGTCTAATCCTCTTTCAAAGCCATCTACGTTGGTGGCCACCAGTGATTCCTGTGGAAGTGAATTCCAGTTTGACTATGTACTGTGTGCATAAGTACTTTCTTTTACTCTGTCCTGAATCTTCCAACATTCGGCTTCACTGGATGTCCCCGAGAGTGAGAAAAAGCTTTCTCTATCCACTTTTTCCATGCCACGTTTAATTTTATAAACTTCTGTCACGTTACCCATTACTCACCTTTTCTCTAAACTAAAAAGGCCCAAACGCTGCAACCTTTCTTCACATGGGAGCTGCTCCATCTTTTGCTCCCACAGAATACCCACATGACCCACAAAAACTTGTGCTGCAACACAAACATCTTTGTAGGATCCAGCATCAAGCCACTTACTGTGGTAGCAGAGCGCTTTCGACGATGGCAGCTTGCAGCAAGCTGGGCCTTGGGAAGGGGCCCATCCTGGCAGCCAAAGAAAGGAAGAAAGGAGAAAGAGTGAAGATATCCCCACATATTCAGAGTCATCAGAGGCAGACCCAGCCAAAAGCTCAGTCCAGGAGAAAGAAGAGACAAGACACCTCTTTCAAAGGAGGAAGATTGTGCTGCAGAAAGGGAAACTCAAGAGATGTATGTTGCATCTCATATCAGTCTTGGGGCACGGAAAACCAAGAGCCTCAAATGAAGGCCTAATGCAGGCAAGATACAAGGAAGAGCCAGGTGTTTCTGGACTGCGTCTTGAGCTTAAAATTGTGCCTATTTTCCCTCGGCTTTTTGACTCCATCTTCCTGCTTCTAGGACTATTCTAATCCATAAGTTCCTCAGTTCCTCCTATTCCCAGTTATAGCAACCAAGTATGCTAACAATGCACAGATTCTTAGTGTACTTGGTTGCTATAACTTGGAGATTCCGACTAAACATCAGGAAGAACTTTCCAACAGTCAGAGCTGAAGAATAGTGGAATAGACTCTCACGAGAAGTGGGAGACGTTCCTTCTTCGAGGTTTTTAAAGCAGAGGCTGGATGGCCATCTGTCGGGTATGATCTAGTTGAAATTCCTGCATTGCAGGGGAATGGACTAGATGGCTCTTAGGGTCCCTTCCAACAATTTTATGCTCACCTCTACTTGCAAGCCTGCACTCCTGCCTGCCCCTTCAGTGCTTGTGCCAGGGCCTAGTCTCCAGCTCAGCACTCTAGGAATATAACTAACCAGAATCAGAAGAGGCACATGTTTAATGCAGCAGGCACTAGCATATCACCATGATCTTTAGGGCTCAACCTGCAGCACACTCCGCCAAAAGATGATTGGCCACATTTGCTTTCATTCTTTCATGAAGATCCAGTTGGAGGAAGCCACAGCACACCACACTTGCAGATTACGGACAGCGTAGCCAAACCTGCTTTACTGTAAACTGCATTTCAGTCTCTCAATGAATAATGCGATGGCAGTGACCAGCTAGCAGTGGGTTTGACGATTCTCCCACCTATTATTAATATCCCAAATGAGCAGGGAATGGGAGACCAGGCAAGCGCATGCTGACATTCTGCAGGCCTTCCAATCATATCAGCTCAGCCAGGACTGAAAAATTACACTCCATTATGTCTTGACCCCCACTCACTGCAGATGCTGGTGGTGCAGCTGGCAGCCTCTTGTGGTGTCCCCTTGGGGCCCGCTGGACCTTGGGAGCTGGCCCATCCTGGCAAGCAGAGGGGGAAAGAGGGGGGAAATACAGGAACAGATAAAGGCATACACAAAGCTAAGGGACTTCTGACACCAGGCATATAATCCTAAGAGATTATTGATGAAAAACACAACATTGTGTTCCATCATCCAAGGAAATGAGAGGGCTATCCTAGGTTATCCTAACAACCCTCCAAGATGACAAAGAGAATGTGTCTGACCAAAAAAATCAACTTACTGGCCAAGCAGGCATTTAAATCCAGGTCTACCCAGTTCATAAATCGAACTCTCCATTATCTGGGCATTCTGACACCCACTACGACACACACCACTCCCAGGCTCATGATATGTGGATTTGAGGTGGGGGGAGAACTTGAGTCCAATATCAGATGGACTGTGTGCAGTCACACATTCTTGCCTCTATCATGAGCTGCATGCAGATTCAGTACCACTCACTGTCACGGGTGCTGACTTCTTCTGCCGGCGCCGTGCTGGCGTAAAGGTCTCCTCCGTGGAGAGGACTTCCTGGTGTCAAGCAGGAAAGAGACAGAAGAGGCCATCAGGCACAGCACAGACTTGCCAAGGGATGAGGAGGAAATGAGACGCCAAGACATCTCCCCAAGAACAAATACAGACCCAGAGAAAGTCATGCCCAAGGTCTCCATATCGCAACTGATGGCTACATATCGCAACACACCAGCTAGTACAGCCATCATCAAAAGAGGAACATGAGATCAGCATGCTGCTGCTCCCAACATTAGCCTGACAAGCTGCAGGCCCTCACCATGACTGATGACTGAACAAGAGGGGGAAACATACCAATGGCAAGAGAGGCGCTTTTCCAGAAACCAAGAGGCTACATGTAAATCTATGAAGCAATATAAATGGAATAAAGGAGCACAACATCCACAGGAATGGAATCAACTAAGAGATGTCAAACCCAGAGAAGGCAACACAGCAGGTACTTACTCCTGTAAGCTTCTTTGTGCTGTAGCCATCTTTCTTGGGTGGAATTTTTTTCTGAAAGGATCAAGAGATGGTTAGTGCCAGAGCTACAGGTCACCACCTCATTCAGGATCAATACAAATCTCAAAACACACAACCCAAGAGTGTGTGTGACAGGAAGGGCAAGCAGAATATTCACAGAGCAAGCTAAAGCCTTTTCTAGAAGAAGGATAACCCAGAAGATGGGAGAGCAGTCTCCAGGTGTGGTTAATTCTGCATTGACCATGAAAAGTGACCATTCTCATCAAGGAAAGCAGAATCCAGCAACATGTATAAACAGTACGCATTATTCACATTTCCATCATCCCTTGTTTTATCTAATTTTAAGTATTTCGTAATCATGTTTGAGAGCAAAGAGCTATACAGGCCAATGACCCTCTACCCCTCATCTCTGGCTTCTGAGATTTCAGCAAGCAGTGCCCTTGCATTTTCATGTATAATTTCACAGCCATAAAGGCTAGAAACTGCAAAAGAAAGAAAAAGAAAGAAAGAAAGAAAGAAAGAAAGAAAGAAAGAAAGAAAGAAAGAAAGAAAGAAAGAGGAAGGATTGTCAAGGAACTGAATTCTGTGATAACAATGCCACTGGGCTGTAGCAGAACCACCTCAAGACGTTTTAGGTTCTGTGTTTGAGAGTCTAGGGCTTGCTGATCGGAAGGTCAGCGATTCAAATCCCCTCAGTGGGGTGAACTCCCGTTGCTTGGTCCCTGCTCCTGCCAACCTAGCAGTTCGAAAGCACGCAGTGCAAGTAGATAAATAGGTACCGCTCCGGCAGGAAGGTAAATGGCGTTTCCATGTGCTGCTCTGGTTTGCCAGAAGCGGCTTAGTCATGCTGGCCATATGACCCGGAAGCTGTACGCTGGCTCCCTCGGCCAGTAAAGCAAGATGAGCGCTGCAACCCCAGTCGGCCACAACTGGACCTAATGGTCAGGGGTCCCTTTACCTTTACGATGAATAGAAACAGGCCTACTTCAAACTATAGTTTATGAAATTGGGTTGTTTCCTCTATTCATAGTTAAGATTAAGGTATAATTAAAAGTTTGGACAACCTACTAATCTGTGATTAATAAATCTGAATGTTTTGGTCTCCTCGTGGCCTTGCCAATGGAGGACAGTGGAAAATGTGTGAGTTTGGGATGGGGAGAGGAAGGAGGTTAGGCTCATTCCTGTAAGTATTAAGAGGTACTTCTACATGTGCTACATATTTAGGCTGCCCGCGGGAAGGTAAACGGCGTTTCTGTGTGCTGCTCTGGTTTCGCCAGAAGCGGCTTAGTCATGCTGGCCACATGACCCGGAAAAACTGTCTGCGGAAGCGGACAAATGCCGGCTCCCTCGGCCTTTAAAGCGAGATGAGCGCCGCAACCCCAGAGTTGTTCGCGACTGGACTTAATTGTCAGGGGTCCCTTTACCTTTTTAATGTTGCTCTTAGAGCAGAGAGACCAAGAATGGATCACATCAAATTGATCACATCAAATGGATGTGGAATCTCTGTATACCAACATCCCACACAACGATGGTTTACAAGCTATAAGGAACACCATTTCAGATAAAACCACAGCGGACTTTGCCACCAAACTCTGCCAATTTGTCCTTACCCACAACAACTTCAAATTCGGTGATGACCTGTTCCTTCAGATCAGCGGCACAGCAACGGGCACCCGCATGGCCCCACAGTATGCCAACATCTTCATGGCAGATTTGGAACAACGTTTCCTAAACTCCTACCCACTCAAACCTCTCTTGTACCTGCGATACATTGACGATATTTTTATCATCTGGACACATGGTCAACAGACCCTGGACACCTTCCACCAGAAATTCAATGATTTTCACCCCACAATCAACCTAACAATGAATCAATCTATGCAAGAAATACATTTTTTGGACACTACTATAAAAATACAGGATGGGCGCATAGACACCACCTTATACCGTAAACCAACTGACCGACAAACATATTGTCAGGGAACTGCCATCGGAAGGACAGGAGGTGGAAGGGCTCACTGAGGTTGAGAGAGACTTAGCAGCTGAAGAGGGAACCAGCAGGGGGAGAGAAGGAACTCCAAGGGAAAGTGAGTCGGAGGGATGGCTCAGACACTTCCAGCGAAAACAGTGGGGAGGTTTCAAGACCTCCTATAGGGACACCCACTCCTCGCCGGAAACTGTCGCGCCGAGAGTCCAGAAGACGTGTTTCCGTTAAGGAGCTTTTATGTTGGAAGAGATTCCGTAAGCGCCCACTTTCGGATTCTGCTAGCGACTGACGGAGCCATGCTTGAGGGGCTCCGTCGTAGGCAGAGGTTTGCGGATTTGATCAAACTCTGAGGGACTAGGATTTTACGCACAAGCAGCTCATCATCCCATCACACATATCTACATGCCTCTAGCTACCATCCCAAACATACCAAACAGTCCATTGTATATAGCCAGGCACTACGTTACAGCCGTATCTGTTCCAATTCTACAGACAGAGACTCTCACCTAAGAGATCTACAGCAAACCTTTTTAGAACTAAAATACCCAGCAGATGAAGTTAGACAACAGATCAACAGAGCCAGACTTATACCCAGAGAGAACTTGCTGCAAGACAGACCCAAAAAAGAAAATAACAGAACACCTCTAGTCATCACATACAGCTCCCAAGTTAAAACAGTACAACGCATCATCAGAGATCTACAACCTCTCCTGGACAATGACAGTTCTCTTTCTCAAGCTCTGGGAGGAAGACCTTTCATTGCCTACAGACAGCCACCCAATCTTAAACAACTCCTAACCCACAATAATACTACAACCAGACTTAACACGGACACTGGCACCAGAGCCTGCAATAAACCCAGGTGCCAACTTTGCTGCCACATACACCCGGACAACACCATTACTGGCCCCAACATCACACATACCATCTCGGGACTATTTAATTGCTCATCGTCTAACATTGTGTATGCCATCAAATGACAACAGTGTCCTTCAGCTCTCTATATTGGACAAACAGGCCAAACCTTACGCCAAAGAATAAACGGACACAAATCTGACATCAAGAATCACAAGACAGAGAAACCAGTAGGAGAACACTTCAATCTCCCAGGACATTCTATACAAGATCTCAAAGTAGCTGTTTTACTACAAAGGAATTTCAGAAATAGACTGGAAAGAGAAGCTGCTGAATTGCAACTCATTACCAAACTTAAAACCATGGAGAGACCTGGTCTGAACAAAGACATTGGATTCTTATCTCATTATACATGACAAAGCCATTTTTCACCTTCTCACCCCTTGCTTTTTCCTGTAAGACCTATTGCAGTCGTTAAGAGTCGTCAACAGGCTCATCACAGCTATCTGCCAATCACCCATTCCCACCACCCTTCTGAGTAATACCCCTCCCCACCTTCTCACTATATAGAAGGATCTGGCAACTTCTGTTTCAGTGTATCTGAAGAAGTGTGCATGCACACGAAAGCTCATACCAAGAACTAACTTAGTTGGTCTTTAAGGTGCTACTGGAAGGAATTTTTTTTGTTTTGACTATGGCAGACCAACACGGCTACCTATCCGTAATCAAATTGATGGTTATGTCAGGAATTCCAACGTATGCAATAATATTTCAAGGGGAGATCCCAAATCATCCTAAATGATCCAGAAGTTGAGTATTCTTGGAAGTAAAGCGAAGCATGGAGTAAAAAAAAGTTACTATACCATATGGGTTCCTTCATAGTCTATCAAGGATTCCTCAAGGGGGTGGGGAGTAGCAGTACCCAAGATTTCCCCAAAAGAAAGCTTGCCTGTGACTTTGATTTTCCCCAGCAATATGCAGCTGCAGGAAACTGTTTAAAATTTATTAGGCTACATTGTCAGTTTGCCCAGGGCAACAGCAAGTCTCAAAATGCAAGCCAGTATTTCTGAGGAACTCACTCCGCAGACAAGCGGAAAAGAATATCAGAAGGTAGAAAGTGAAAGCAACCAATTTAAGTCTTTGATCCTTCCTTATCCAAGTAGCATACACAATGTTGGCCACTTCATTTCAGCAGTTGTAATAGTACCCCAATACTCTGGCCACCTCATGAGAAGAGAAGACTCCCTGGAAAAGACCCTGATATTGGGAAAGATGGAGGGCACAAGGAGAAGGGGACGACAGAGGACGAGATGGTTGGATAGTGTTCTCAAAGCTACCAACATGAGTTTGACTAAACTGCGGGAGGCAGTGGAAGACAGGAGTGCCTGGCTTGTTCTGGTCCATGGGGTCACGAAGAGTCGGACATGACTAAACGATTAAACAACAACAACAAATGGAGAAGATAAAAGCATCCGTAAATAAAAGAGGGAGATCAGTGAGCCAGCATTTCAAAGTTGTTGTTGTTGTAAGTTATTTGAGGCAACATCTATGTAAGCTTCATACTGTAAACTCCCACAGAAGGGGATAAGGAGTGAATATTTATTCATTAAATGCCCCAACACCTCAAAGCCATCCAATGAATTCAAGAGGTCTCTTAGTATAACAAATATATATCCTTACCCTACCTGTAGAATTTGTCACCACTTTACTTTTAGATGCCTTTGTGAGCAGCTTTTTAAAGTTGGACGGGTTATATCAGCAACTATTATTACTATTATTATTTTATTTGAATTTATATACCACCATATACCCGGAGGTCTCAGGGTGGTTCACAGAAGAAAATCAAAATATAAAACCACAAAGTATATACAGTGGTACCCCGCAAGACGAACGCCTCGCAAGACGGAAAACCCGCTAGACGAAAAGGTTTTCTGTTTTGGAGGCGCTTCGCAAAACGAATTTCCCTATGGGCTTGCTTTGCAAGACGAAAGCCCATAGGGAAATCTCCGGGACAGCGGGGAAGCGCAGCGTGTCTTCCCCACTGTCCTCGGACCTCCTCCCGCCGCTCGGCTTCAGAACGATGCTCCGAAGCCGGGCGGCGGGGCGGGAACGCCTCCTCCCGCCGCCCGGCATCGGAACGAAGCTCCGAAGCCGGGCGGCGGGGCGGGGACGCCTTCTCCCGCCGCCCGGCATCGGAACGAATCTCCGATGCCGGGCGGCGGGGCAGCAACGCCTTCTCCCGCCGCCCGGCATCGGAACGAAGCTCCGAAGCCGGGCGGCGGGGCGGGGACACCTTCTCCCGCCGCCCGGCTTCAGATGGCTTTCCTGAAGACTTGGGGTGGGAGGAGGGTTTTCCTTCCCACCGCCAACATTCAGAATGCTGTTCTGAATGTTGGCGGTGGAGAGGAAAAACCCTCCTCCCACGCAAGCCCCGGGAACAGAGGGAAAGCGCTGTGCGCCTTCCCCTCTGTTCCCGTACCTGTCCTGAAGGCTTGCGGTGGGGAGAAAAGCCCTTCTCCGCACCGCCAGCCTGGCAAGCGGTTTCCCTAGGAACACATTAATTGATTTTCAATGCATTCCTATGGGAAACCATGCTTCGCAAGCCGAAAAACTCGCAAGAAGAAAAAACTTGCGGAACGAATTAATTTCGTCTTGCGAGGCACCACTGTAATCAAAATGAAAACAACCCAATACCCCCCGCCCTCCCAAAAACCGCATATTTTAAAAGAGCATAGGATGTCAATTAAATCAACCAAAGGCCTGGTTAAAAAGGAACGTTTTTGCCTGGAGCCTAAAGGTGTATAACGAAAGTGCAGGGCGAACTTCCCTGGGGAGAGCATTCCAGAGATGGGGGGCCACTGCAGAGAAGGCCCGTTCTCGTGCTGCCACCCTCCAGACCTCTCAAGGAGGAGGCACACGAAGGTGGCCCTCAGGAGATGATCTCAGGGTCCAGGTAGGTTCACATGGAAAGAGGTGGTCTTTGAGGTATTGCGGTCCTGAGCCATTTAAGGCTTTATGGGTCAAAACCTATAAAGCTGGAAACTAATTGGTACCCAGTAAAGTTGGACCAGGATCAGTATGAAATGCTCAAACCATCTTGCTCTGGTGAGCAACCTGGCCACTGAATTCTGCACTAGCTGAAGTTTCCAAACTGCCTTCAGAGGCTGCCCTACATATAACGCATTGCAGTAATCTAACCTTGAAGTTACCAGAGCATAGGCAACAGTAGTTAGGCTATCCCTGTCCAGATAGGGGCATAGCTGGACCACCAGCTGAAGCTGATGGGAGGCACTCAGGGGCACGGAGGCCACCTGAGCCTTGAGCAACAGCAAAGGATCCAGGAATACCCCCAAGCGGGTGGTGCTGTGGGTAAAAGCCTCAGCGCCTAGGGCTTGCCGATCGAAAGGTCGGCGGTTCGAATCCCCGCGGCGGGGTGCGCTCCCGTTGCTCGGTCCCAGCGCCTGCCAACCTAGCAGTTCAAAAGCACCCCTGGGTGCAAATAGATAAATAGGGACCGCTTACTGGCGGGAAGGTAAACGGCGTTTCCGTGTGCTGCTCTGGCTTGCCAGATGCAGCTTTGTCACGCTGGCCACGTGACCTGGAAGTGTCTCCGGATAGCGCTGGCCCCCGGCCTCTTAAGTGAGATGGGCGCACAACCCTAGAGTCTGTCAAGACTGGCCCATACGGGCAGGGGTACCTTTACCTTTATGTACCCACTTCTTCAGAGGAAGTGTAACCCTATCAAGAGCAGGCGACCTCCCACCCATCTTATCTAGGGAACTACCCACTAACAGTGCCTCCATCTTATCTGGATTGAGCTTCAGTTTGTTGGCTCTCATCCAGTCCATTACTGAGGCAAGATACTGGTCCAGCATTTCCACTGCCTCACCTGCAGATGTAAAGGAGAAATAGAGCCGAGTGTCATCAGCACATTGCTGACAACGTACTCCAAACCTCCAGATAACCCCACCCAGTTGTTTCATGTAGAGGGGGATAGGATTGAGCCCTGCGGAACCCCAAAGGGTTCCTAAATCTCAACTGCATGAATTGGAAACTCTCCAATGTGGCTCCCATGAGCAGGAGTACTTCTGTTTTTTAAGATATTAATGGATTGAGTTTACTATTGGATTACAATTATAAATGGAACGCAAGAGGGACTTTACAAAAACTTTAGAAACTACCTACGGAGTTCTTCAAATGAAAGACTGTGTGAAATACTATGATGTTTGGACTTATAATTGTTTTCGTGAGACATCAGCTTGTTAAAAGAGATGGAAAGAACAAAGAGCTGGATGTCCGCCTGGAGCCATGGCCAGATGCCAGTACAGTGGTACCTCGAGTTAAGAACTTAATTTGTTCTGGAGGTCCATTCTTAACCTGAAACTGTTCTTAACCTGAGGTACCACTTTAGCTAATGGGGCCTCCAGCTGCCGCCACACGATTTCTGTTCTCATCCTGAAGCAAAGTTCTTAATCTGAGGTACTATTTCTGGGTTAGCGGAGTCTGTAACCTGAAGCGTATGTAACCTGAAGCATCTGTAACCCGAAGTACCACTGTATACTTTTGGCTCAGGAAAACAAGATGGTGATTGCTCAGACGCAGTTGGAAAAAACAGCTCTTGAAGGGAGACAGTGTGGAAGACGAATGATTGATTATAACATGAAAGAAAGGACAAAGGAAAAATATTTACACACAGAAAACTACAGGCTTTAAATCCCTCTTGCAAGTTAATAGATATGGATTTTTTGAATATGAGTGAAAGGCATTACACTAGTGGCTGCAAAAACAGAAGAAAGGAATTGCTGAATCAAGATCGGAATTACTGTATTTGGATTATATATGAGACTATGCACAGGACCTAGGAATAATTATCTCCGGACGATCAAAGAATGGGAAGTCACCAAATTTGTTTAATTTGGAATGTATAATTGGCTTTATAAATTGTATTATGATTTGGTATGATTTGACATTGTAATAATGTGGCCCATATTGGAGTGTTATTAATGAAAAATTAATAAAAAATTAGTGAAAATTATATTTAAGAAGGTGGGGGGGCTCTACTTCCTTGGAGGTTTTTGAGCAGAGTTTGAATGGCCATTTGTCACAGATGCTTTAGCTGTGATTCCTGCATAGCAGAGGGCTGGGCTGGATGACCTTTGGGGCCCCTTCCAACTCTATGATTCTATGGCTTAAAGCAGAATTGAACAGTAATTGGGGAGTTGGGATGAGTTTATCTAAATCATGCAGACATCCAGGTTATTTTTTCAGATGAAAATGATTGTCAGTTCCCAAACTTCCTTTAGTATCAGTAATAATCAAGCTATTGATCTTCATACTAGGCAATATAATCTACTCACAGAATTTCTGGGTAGCATTTGTTGATTTTGTATTATATTTTTACTGCTGTAGGCTGCTTTGATGGGCATTGCCCAGAAAAGCAGCCTAGTAATGTTTTAACATAAAATAAAGATTGAAAAACACAGTACAAAAAAGTCAACTAGAAAAAAGAGGATAACTCATGAGATATCGTTGGGACTCAAATCTACATGGCAGGGACATCCTCCAAGAGTGAAGAAGTTTCTGAAGCAGGCCACTTGAAGCCCCTTCTCAAAGTCCTTCCATCTCACAACTATTAACAGCAGACTAACTTCACTGGATGGCTCAATGAAAGGCACTTTCCTTTTCCCAAAAATATAATCGTCATGAAGACAGAAGCTCTCAGGCAATGGTATTACTCCACAAAGAATATTCATCTACTTTAATTTCAAAGTTGGGAACCTGATAAATTCAATAAGCACCACACAACTGGAATGCAAGCTACATTGTGTGAAACATGACTGTTGCCTTTATGAACGTACAACTAAAAAGAAAGAGAATCCAAGAGAATTTAACCATTATCTCAGTAACAGCTTTAGAGCACAGAATGTTTTTAGGACTTGGGAAGCACTCTAAACAAAGCACAAAAGGCAATCCTATAAAACCAATGAAATGTTCTGGTCATGACATTATGTTCGCTGACTGGGAGCAGTTATGGACCACCGGTATAAAGTTTACGGCATGCAATGCCTTAAGAGAAAACATTATGAAAATGATTTATAGGTGGTACATGACCCCAGTCAAGCTTGCAAAAATCTATCACTTGCCCAATAATAAATGCTGGAAATGCAATGAAACTGAAGGTACCTTTTATCACCTTTGGTGGACTTGCCCGAGGATTAAGGCCTTTTGGGAAATGATCTATAATGAAATTAAGAAGGTTCTTAAGTGTACCTTTTATAAGAAACCAGAGGCATTTCTCCTGGGCATGGTCGGCCAATTGGTGTCAAGAAAAGATAGGACGTTTTTTATGTATGCTACCACAGCAGCAAGGATTCTCTTAGCAAAGTATTGGAAGACACAAGAACTACCCACGCTGGAAGAATGGCAGACGAAAGTGATTGACTATATGGGATTGGCAGAGATGACCGGCAGAATCCGAGACCAAGGAAAAGAGACGGTGGATGAAGATTGGAAGAAATTTAAAGTTTACCTTAAGAATTGTTGTAAAATTGATGAGTGCTAAAATGTCAAGGTTAAGAAAATATAGAATTACAGCTGTAAATTGATTAAGTAAGAGAAGAAGGGGGGGGGAAATAAGAAAATGAGTAATCAGTCAATTGAAGCGAGGGGTTGCGGAAGAAATTTTGAAATAGGGATGCAGAAGGGGGAGGTATGGGGAAGTCGGGGAAGTAAGGTATATGAAAAGGAGGTTGTGAAATTATACGTGTTTATATGTTTGTGTGTTTATGTAGTTTATTGTATTGTTTTTTATTTATGTTGGAAAATTAATAAAAAAATTATATATATATATATAAAAAAACCAATGAAATGTTCTGAAAACAGTATAGAAGTCAACCCAAACTTGCCGTGGTCCAGTAAAGGTGCAACAGCAGAAGCATGTTGCCTAAGAGAAAACCACGTCATAACCACAGTTTTGTCCACCTCCCCAATGCCCCCGTCTCCTTCCTTTTGTTAGAATTCCTGCTCCATGATTGCAGTCATAGGATTGTTGTCTTTCGCGTGACGGTATATGTTTCGACTCCACAGAGTGGGAAGTGACAGAGACAGGATGTTTGTGTTACTGTGTTCTGTGAAGTGGGACTATTGTCCTTTGTTCTATTTCTCTTTGCTGTCTGATGCAAAAGGGAGAGGGAGCCATGTTGCAGTGCTCCGTGTGTGTTTATATGTAAATAAAGTAGATTAGCCAAAATGCTGAGTTGCTGAGGTCTGTCACGCTCATGTTGCGCAAACTCTGTGGATCCCTAAGTGTGCCAGTGTCGGTTGGCATCAGTCACTGTGATGTTCAGGCTGAAGAAAGCTTATGAAGCTCCAAAACGATCCAGAAGAGCAGAAGGGAGAGAACATGCCAGTCGGGCATGTGTCTCTGCCAGGGTCCTACTCGAGTGTAGGATGAACTCCTGACACCTTTCACACTTATCCTGTTTTGCTCCCTTCTCCTTCCTTTCCCACCCATCCTGTTTTGCTCAGTGCCCTGATGGAAGTACAACAGACTCTCATGGGATGCAGAACCTAGTCAGGCCAAGCATACACACCTTGCGTTTAAGGCAGCGACGCTTGAGACATTTCCATTGCCGCTTCATGCCTGGTTTCTGCCTCCGCAAGCAGATGTGGCAGCTCCCACAGTCTTCAGTTATCTTGCAAGCCTGACACATACCACATTCAAGGCCCTGCAATGGGAAAGGAGTGCGGGGAGAAAGGAAAGAGAGACAAAAGGACTGTTAAGGCTTGAAATGGCTGCCAAGTTCATTTGGGGCAGGGAGGCCAAGAACAAGGAACAGCAGAATTTCTGGAAAGGGACACAAGGGAGGAATAAGCAAGGAGCAGCCAGTGGTACCTTTTTGACAATCTTCAAGCATCGGCGCAGCAGACATTTGATGCCAATGCGGAGCTCGGGGCTTTTGGCTCGCAGGACACACACACTGCAGATGCCGCAGTCCTGAGACATCTGGCAGGCTTGGCACACACCACAACCAATTTGCTGCAAGGGCAGAGGGTAGGGGGTGAGGAGGGATTCGGGGAAGGCAACACCATGAACCCAGAACCTCCAAGCTGCACTGTGAGCCTGTTGGCCATCTTGGCTGACTCAAAGGAGAGCACAAGAAAAGGACACCATCTCCAACCTCTAACACAAACTCACCAGGCCATAGATGAAATTACCTTATACTGTAGTAAGTCAGGGTTTGCATAGCCCAGTGCCATCTACTCAAGCAGCAGCTCTCAAAAGGTCTCAGACCATGGTTTTTTTCTGAGACCCTTTACACAAAATCCTCTGACTCAAGATGCCAGGGATTGAACATGGGACCTTCTGCCATACAAAGCTTTGTCACTGAACTCTGCTTATCACACATCTATCCCAGTCATTTATGGGGCTCCCAGTGGCATATCATCCAAGAGAATATGCAGCTTCAAGTCCTCCACTGCTATCTGAGAACTGGAGGCACATCCCTTACCTCTGCTAACAACCCTAATGCTTTCATCCATCCCAGGGCATGGCCAAGTCTTGATTGTTCTCTGAATGGGTGACTTGAGTTTTCAAGCCTTTTCCAAAATGAATATCCCATCAATCAACCGGCTGGGAGGGTGGCATTTTAAAGCCACCTGTCCCTCTGTCAACTGAAGGCAGAACGTGTTTTTAAGAGAATAAAACATAAATATACACTTATCTCTTAAATCCCTACTGCACAGGCACAGGAGGATTTTAAAGCACTAAAGGGTTAGGCATGTGCAAGTCACTGCAGGCCAGCTGCAGCCAGGGGCACTTTTAAACACACACACACGCACACACAGGTTAGAAACAGAGATAGGAAAGCGAGGAGCCAAAGGGCACCTTAAACCGAGGTTATGGGTGCAACAACGGAATGTCTAGGCATGCTTTTTTATAACAAGAATACAAAGCTGGAAATAAATGAACTGCAGCTAAAATATTATGTTCATTTTTTCACATGGTCTAGTCCTTCCCCTGCCCACCCCCCTAATATTCTTAAGAGGGTGTTTTCTCCAGGGTCCTTAGAGAGTAGCTGAAAGTGGGGAGGCAGAAAAGGTCTTCCTTTCCTCCCACTCTGCAGTTTTAATCTGAAATCTTAGGCGCAGTACTGCACCCAGAGCTCAAAAACTGCGTGCGCTAATGAAATCCCCAGTCGCAAAATGTGCCCAGAACAATGGGAGTTTCACTCACTGACACCCCCACCTGCAGCAGGTAGACAGCAGGTGTTTGGCAGCGGGGCAGAGAGATTGTCACAAAGTGTAGAACCTGATAATATAAAGCAGGGTTTACACACACAGATCCCATCGCCCCCTACTTCAACTCATATTTCTAAGTAAACAAAAAATGTTGGTAAGCTCTAGATCTTACCTTGTAATATCTCTGCTCCCGATTGAAATCTCTTCTCTGAGCTGAAAAGAGGAACAGGAAGAAAAGATTAAAACCTGTGCAAGAAAGAGAAACATTGGCTCAAACACCCAGTGCTAAGGAAGTCAGTCACAAGGAAAATAATTCAACGTTAACCGATAAGCTACCAGGAGTATGAAGTGAGCACCAATTCAATAGTCCCACACCTTGCATCTTACCATTCTTCTGAACGGTGATGGGGGGTGGGGAAGAGACTGAATCGCATTTACATGGCTAATCTGGATAAAATTTTCTGGTGCCCTAGAGAAGATATTGAGCGCCTGTGGCCCTCCAGGTGCGGCTGAACTATAACTCCCATAACCCTGGAAAGCATGGACAATGGCCTGGGATAATGTGAAATGTAGTTCAGCAACACCAGGGTGGGGTGGGGTCAAAGGTTTCCTTCACCTGCCCTAGAGAGTTATCCAATTTAGCATGTCAATTTTGCTTGCACTTAGTAAATAAAATTTTGAAATAGCCAAGCCTGCTTAATATGGCATTTGGAATTTGCATCCATTAATTTTTATTAATGATCATATGAAATGGAAATTTTCCACAGGAAAACAGAAAAACATTCCACTCCACATCACTGCTTGTTAGATGAAGCAGCTGAGGAATGAAGTAAATGAAGGCAAGGAAAAGGTCTCCCAGCCATGTTTCTGAAGCATGAAACCGACCCTCCTCTATGAAAGGGAGCACAGGAAAGGGCTCACACAGGGAAGGCAAACCTGTGACCTCCCAGTTGTTGTTGGACTCCAAACCTCATCAGCCCCAGCTAGCAGGGTGAATGGTCAGGGATGATGGGAGTTACTGTCCAACATCTGGACAGCTTGCAGGTTCCGCATCCCTGGGGTAGATGAGGAAGAGGAAGGTGTAGTTTGAAAGATACATAGAAAACAAGAAATAAACCTTTAGTATTAACAGGCATCTTCCGCTGTGCAGATTTCCCAAGGATTTGTAATCCAGCAGGTGGAGTGGGGTGAAAGTCTGCTCAGTGTACCTTCTTTAACTTAAGTGAGATCTGCATCAGTGCAGAGCAGGATCTTTTTGGCTACAGCACCTACCCTTTAAAAACTCCTATCCAGGGAAGTGCTCTACTACTTGGGGGTGGGGGAATAACTTGCCCTGTCTACTGGTGTTCATGTAATTACTAGCAAAATACCAATTACTGTGGCACTTTGGGTACAGCAGAACAAGAGCTTACACTGCAAAGACCCTGGCAACTTCTGTTTCAGTGTATCTGAAGAAGTGTGCATGCACACGAATGCTCATACCAAGAACTAACTTAGTTGGTCTTTAAGGTGCTACTGGAAGGATTTTTTTTTGTTTTGACTATGGCAGACCAACACGGCTACCTATCTGTAACTGCAAAAACCCTGGTTGGGGTGAATTCCCCAAAGGACCATCCCTGTGTCACAGGGTCAAAGGTGGAGTACGTGGTTTGACTCCAACAACGTCATCCTGTTAGCATAAGGACTTCCCATTGTGCAACAGCCTCCAGAGCAGATTTTGGGGCAGAGGGCACTGGACTCCCATCATTCCTGATCACTGGCCATGCTGACTAGGGATGATGGAAGATGGGGGGGGGCTAAGGCTCCCCACCCTGCCATAGAACCAAATGGCTGGCTACCAGTCATTAATTACTATGTGAGAAAGTAAATGGATCCTCTGCTAAAATACGACAGAACCTAAATGCAGCCCTTGCCTACCCCAGTCATTAAGAACCATCAGTGCACAGAGCAAAGAAGACTCAAAATTCATAAATGTACATTTTTTCAATTCCCCAATATATTGTACTTAATGCAGATTGTTTTACTGTGAGCCACATTGGGATCCAATCATGACTGAAAAGCAGGACATAATAAAATAAAAAGCAAGAATTCTTTGCTTAGCTCTTAATTCATTCAAAGGCTTATCAAAGTCAGACTGCTTTCAGTATACTGCTCCAACCATGCTTTTGGAAAGCAGCAAAAAAGGGGTTGGGGACTTGCATCAATCGACATTTGCAACACTGCTTCACACAATGCAATGTCAAGAGAATTGACTTTCATTATTAAAGAAGTATGACATGAAAATGTTTGGGCAGTAGCTAATGATCAACTGCGCAAAACTCCAAGAAATCAGTGGCTTTGTTTAAACAAGCAGAGCAGAAGCCAAGTGGCAACAGAGCTTAGCTGAGGAAGTGGGAAAGCCCATGTATATGTTTACAGGGTCATGATTCAGCCATCCGGCATCCTTAGCTAGAAGAATTCAATTACAGTGGTACCTCGCAAGACGAATCCCTCGCAAGACAAAAAACTCGCTAGACGAAAGGGTTTTTTGTTTTTTGAGCTGCTTCGCAAGACGATTTTCCCTATGGGCTTGCTTCGCAAGACGGAAACGTCTTGCAAGTTTGTTTCCTTTTTCTTAACACCGTTAATACAGTTGCGACTTGACTTCGAGGAGCAACTCATAGAACGCGGTATGGTAGCCTTTTTTGAGGTTTTTAAAGACTTTGGTGATTTTTGAAGCTTTTCCAAAACTTTCCCGACACCGTGCTTCGCAAGACGAAAAAAATCGCAAGACGGCAAAACTCGCGGAACGAATTAATTTCGTCTTGCGAGGCACCACTGTATTCTCAGTTGTGGAGACAGAGCAGAGATCTCCTCGAGCACTTGTGTTTTACTTCCGTGGACTTGGGTTTGTGTGTCCTGCTTTTCTTTAAGTACAAACCTCTGCAATCTGGGCAGAGCCACCGACAGCGTCTCTGGGAGGGGAGCATCACTCCTGGGAACTGTCCTTGACAGCTGGCACAGCATCTGGAAGAAGAAGAAACAGGAAACGTTAGGAGCAACAGTCCCAACAAAGCATCTCAAGCCCTATATGTTTCTTATGTGTTTGCTTATATCCCACTCTAAAGGCCCAAGAGGCCCTCAAAATGATTCTTGCAACACAAATGTATATCATTAAATATAGCACTAAGGACTGAAACAACATGGTGTCCAAGATTGTTCCGATAGCTTTCTTGCCATCGTCCCTGGTCTTCCTTGCTAATGCCCTTCAGCCTTCAGACAGCAAAGCCTACCCTGGACCTCCAAAGCAAGGGGAACTCAGCCAAGTGACTGGAACATGATGGAGGCAAGTTTCTTTGCTTCTCAGGCATCTGTGGCAGACACAAACTGGGTAAAACCAAAAAAAATCCTTCCAGTAGCACCTTAAAGACCAACTAAGTTAGTTCTTGGTATTGGCAGATAGCTGTGATGAGCCTGTTGACGACTCTTAACGACTGCAATAGGTCTTACAGGAAAAAGCAAGGGGTGAGAAGGTGAAAAATGGCTTTGTCATGTATAATGAGATAAGAATCCAATGTCTTTGTTCAGACCAGGTCTCTCCATGGTTTTAAGTTTGGTAATAAGTTGCAATTCAGCAGCTTCTCTTTCCAGTCTATTTCTGAAATTCCTTTGTAGTAAAACAGCTACTTTGAGATCTTGTATAGAATGTCCTGGGAGATTGAAGTGTTCTCCTACTGGTTTCTCTGTCTTGTGATTCATTATGTCAGATTTATGTCCGTTTATTCTTTGGCGTAAGGTTTGGCCTGTTTGTCCAATATAGAGAGCTGAAGGACACTGTTGTCATTTGATGGCATACACAATGTTAGACGATGAGCAATTAAATAGTCCCGAGATGGTATGTGTGATGTTGGGGCCAGTAATGGTGTTGTCCGGGTGTATGTGGCAGCAAAGTTGGCACCTGGGTTTATTGCAGGCTCTGGTGCCAGTGTCCGTGTTAAGTCTGGTTGTAGTATTATTGTGGGTTAGGAGTTGTTTAAGATTGGGTGGCTGTCTGTAGGCAATGAAAGGTCTTCCTCCCAGAGCTTGAGAAAGAGAACTGTCATTGTCCAGGAGAGGTTGTAGATCTCTGATGATGCGTTGTACTGTTTTAACTTGGGAGCTGTATGTGATGACTAGAGGTGTTCTGTTATTTTCTTTTTTGGGTCTGTCTTGCAGCAAGTTCTCTCTGGGTATAAGTCTGGCTCTGTTGATCTGTTGTCTAACTTCATCTGCTGGGTATTTTAGTTCTAAAAAGGTTTGCTGTAGATCTCTTAGGTGAGAGTCTCTGTCTGTAGAATTGGAACAGATACGGCTGTAACGTAGTGCCTGGCTATATACAATGGACTGTTTGGTATGTTTGGGATGGTAGCTAGAGGCATGTAGATATGTTTGTCGGTCAGTTGGTTTACGGTATAAGGTGGTGTCTATGCGCCCATCCTGTATTTTTATAGTAGTGTCCAAAAAATGTATTTCTTGCATAGATTGATTCATTGTTAGGTTGATTGTGGGGTGAAATTCATTGAATTTCTGGTGGAAGGTGTCCAGGGTCTGTTGACCATGTGTCCAGATGATAAAAATATCGTCAATGTATCGCAGGTACAAGAGAGGTTTGAGTGGGTAGGAGTTTAGGAAACGTTGTTCTAAATCTGCCATGAAGATGTTGGCATACTGTGGGGCCATGCGGGTGCCCATTGCTGTGCCGCTGATCTGAAGGAACAGGTCATCACCGAATTTGAAGTTGTTGTGGGTAAGGACAAATTGGCAGAGTTTGGTGGCAAAGTCTGCTGTGGTTTTATCTGAAATTGTGTTCCTTATAGCTTGTAAACCATCGTTGTGTGGGATGTTGGTATACAGAGATTCCACATCCATAGTGGCTAGTATAGTATTGTTGGGGAGATTATTTAAAGATTGTATTTTCCTCAGAAAATCTGTCGTGTCACGTACATAGCTGGGAGCACTGATGGCATATGGTTTCAGAACAGAGTCCATATAACCGGAGACACCGGTAATAGTGCCAATACCTGAAATGATGGGGCGTCCTGGATTTCCTGGTTTGTGTATTTTAGGTAGAAGATAGAAAGTTCCTGGTCGAGGTTCTGTTGGTGTGTTGGTGAGGATCTGTTCTTGGATGTGTGGGGGTAGCTCCTTAATCTTGTTCAGTTCTTTTTTGTATTCTTGTGTGGGGTCTGAGTCCAATTTTATGTAAAAGGCGGTATTGGAAAGTTGTCTGTGAGCCTCCTGAATGTAGTCAGTTTTGTTCATGATGACGACAGCTCCACCTTTGTCTGCTTCTTTAATTATAATGACTGGGTTGTTTCTGAGATTATCTATGGCTCTCCTTTCAGCATGGTTTAGATTTTGTTGTAAGCGATGGTGTTTTCTGGTCACATCTGTTTGGATTCTGTGGCGGAAGCAGTCGATGTACAAGTCCAGTGTGGTATTGCGTCCATCAGTAGGGGTCCATGTGGAGTCCCTTTTTGTGTAACACTTTTTCGGTGGTAGTTGGTGGTCAGTGTTCTGTTGGGAGGGTGGTTGTTGTTCTCCAGTGGGTTGAGAGGTGTTGTGTTGTGAAGTTGTTGCTTGTTCTGCTTTGTTTTGTTTTTCCTTTTGGAACTCTTGCCAAGCTTGGTGGTTCCTGATAGAGTTGATAGAGTTGTCCAATACAAGGAGTTCCTCCTTTATTAGCTTCTGTTTAGAGTAGAGAACGCTTTCTCTAAGAAGCTGCTCAAACATCTGATCAGCGTTCTCTACTTGCTTGGCAAGAGTTCCAAAAGGAAAAACAAAACATTTACCACTCTCAAAAACAGAAAAACAAGAAACTCTCTAACCTTTCCAACCTACAGGCTACAGGACCTATTGCAGTCCTTAAGAGTCGTCAACAGGCTCATCACAGCTATCTGCCAATCACCCATTCCCACCACCCTTCTGAGTAATACCCCTCCCCACCTTCTCACTATATAGAAGGATCTGGCAACTTCTGTTTCAGTGTATCTGAAGAAGTGTGCATGCACACGAAAGCTCATACCAAGAACTAACTTAGTTGGTCTTTAAGGTGCTACTGGAAGGAATTTTTTTTGTTTTGACTATGGCAGACCAACACGGCTACCTATCTGTAACACAAACTGGGTAGGAAGTGATGCTACAATTGCCCCACATTTGGAAGGGATTCCATATGTGAGGCCTTGAGCAAGCTCTTGGCACTTGGAATAAGAGGCATTCAGGCTTTGAAATGCTCTCACACAACCCTTACCAGGCAGGGTCACAGTGTACTCCAGAGCACACCTATGGAAGTGCTATCATAGTTACAATCAGCTACCTGGTCAGGCAAGTGGAAGTGGGAGGCGTGTAGTAACTTGGCTTCTGATCCAAGCTTCTCCGTGCCTTTCTGCCTTCCGAGTCCTTGCCTAACCTAATTATTCCAAAAGGAGGAAAGGGCAGTAGTTTTTAGCAGTGTACAAGGAAGAAGACATCAAGTACAGGTAATTTTCGTAGTGCTGTCAAGCAAAATTTCTGATACATGTCAAAAAAATGACAAGTGGGAAAATAAAAGTTTTAAGGCTAATTGTACACTATTCTAGGTTCTGAAGTAGGTCAAGCATGGAAGAACCCATGTCCACCCCAAACAAAAAAAAATGGGCTCTTGTATTTAATGAACCAGATCTCTAATGTAGAAAGGGTGTTGCAAATTCAGTGTTGCCCTATGTCAATTGTGCTTGCCAGACAGAATGATCAGTCTCCCCTCCCCCCCCCCATTCTGGGGGTTCTCTCAACACACCAGGGCCAATTTCAGGGTGTGTGGAGGGTCACACAGGGGAAGAGGGGGGGGGAGGCGCACTGTGCAAATGGAATAATAATAATAATAATAATAATAATAATAATAATAATAATAATAATAATTTATTTATACCCCGCCCATCTGGCTGGGTTTCCCCAGCCATTCTGGGTGGCTTCCAACAAAATATTAAAATACAGTAGCCCATCAAACATTAAAAGCTTCCCTAAACAGGGCTGCCTTCAGATGTCTTCTAAAAGTCTGGTAGTTGTTGTTCTCTTTGACATCTGGTGGGAGGGTGTTCCACAGGGCGGATGCCACTACTGAGAAGGCCCTCTGCCTGGTTCCCTGTAACTTCACTTCTCGCAGTGAGGGAACCGCCAGAAGGCCCTCGGTGCTGGACCTCGGTGTCAGGGCAGAACGATAGGGGTGGAGATGCTCCTTCAGGTATACTGGGCCGAGGCCGTTTAGGGCTTTAAAGGTCAGCACCAACACTTTGAATTGTGCTCGGAAACATACTGGGAGCCAATGTAGGTCTTTCAGGACCGGTGTTATGTGGTCTCGGCGGCCGCTCCCAGTCACCATTCTAGCTGCCGCATTCTGGATTAGTTGCAGTTTCAGAGGTTCAAAGGTAGCCCCACATAGAGCACATTGCAGTAGTCCAAGCAAGAGATAACCATAGAATGTACCACTCCTGCAAGACTGTCCAAGGGCAGGTAGGGTCTCAGCCTGCATACCAGATAGAGCTGGTAAACAGCTGCCCTGGGCACAGAATTGACCTGCGCCTCCATGGACACCTGTGAGTCTAAAATGACTCCCAGGCTGCACACCCGGTCCTTCAGGGGCACAGTTATCCCATTCAGTACCAGGAAGTCCCCCACACCAGCCCACCCCCTGTCCCCCAAGAACAGTACTTCTGTCTTGTCAGGATTCAACCTCAATCCATTAGCTGCCGTCCATCCTCCAACCGCCTTCAGACACTCACACAGGACCTTCACCGCCTTCACTGGTTCTGATTTGAAAGAAAGGTAGAGCTGGGTATCATCCGCATACTGATGAACACCCAGCCCAAACCCTCCTGATGATCTCTCCCAGCGGCTGCATGTAAATGTTGAAAAGCATGGGGGAGAGGACAGAACCCTGAGGCACCCCACAAGTGAGAGCCCAGGGGTCTGAACACTCATTCCTTAACACCACTTTCTGAACACAGCCCAGGAGTTAGGAGCAGAACCACTGTATAACAGTGCCCCCAGCTCCCAGCCCCTCTAGACGGTCCAGAAGGATGTTATGGTCAATGGTATCAAAAGCCGCTGAGAGATCCAGCAGAACTAGGAAACAGCTCTCACCTTTGTCCCTAGCCTGCCTCCGGAGATCATCGACCAGCGTGACCAAGGCAGTTTCAGTCCCATGGTAAGGCCTGAATCTTCACTGGAAGGGATCCAAATGGTCCGCTTCTTCCAGGCGTGCCTGGAGTTGTTCAGCAACCATTCAGTCAGTCGCCTTGCCCAAGAATGGAAGATTTGAGACTGGGCGATGGTTTTTTAAGAAGTTTGATAACCGCCTCTTTCAGCGGGTCTGGGAAGGCTCCCTCACAGAGAGAAGCAGTCACCACCCTGCGAAGACCATCACCCAGCCCTTCTCGGCTAGTTTTTATAAGCCAGGATGGGCAAGGATCAAGGAGACAGGTGGTTGGTTTCACAAGTCCAAGAGGCCTGTCCATATCCTTGTAGCTTCCACTGACAGTACTGCTTTGGTGAATTCCACCCATTATTTCCATATTTTAGCTCCTCATCATCCTCAAACACTGTCACATTCAAAACACTTCAGGAATTTTACTTGGCAATACAACATTCCCTGCACCTGTGGGGTTCTGTCTACATCTCTGAGTTTAGTTACTGGCAACCAGCACAATGAATGATGATGATCATTTTATTATTTATACCCTGCTCATCTGGCTGGGTTGCCCCAGCCACTCTGGGCAGCTTCCAATATGTATAAAAAACAAAATAGTTTTTATATTATTCTCAAAAAATGAGGGAACAGCTATAGTTTCATCCCAGCAGGCTTTGATTATCTTAAAATTACTGTATACAGGAGCCAGAATCTAGTACTAAAAGAGTATTAGAAATGATTGAAGAATTTGGTCATGTGGCAGGGTTTAAGTTGAACAAATCAAAAACTAAAGTTCTTGAGAAAAATCTAACACCAATTGAGAAGGAGAGGTTTCAGAATGAGACAGGTTTAACATTGGTTAAGAAAGTGAAATATCTGGGGATTAATATGACAGCTAAAAATGGGAATTTATTTAAGGACAACTATGAAAAATGCTGGACAGAAGTGAAAAAGGACCTAGAAATATGGTCAAATTTGAAGCTTTCCTTGTTGGGTCGAATTGCGGCTATAAAGATGAATGTATTGCCAAGAATGTTATTTTTGTTTCAATCACTACAAGTTTTGGACAAAATGGACTGTTTCAAGAAGTAGCAGAGAGACATTTCTAGATTTGTCTGGCAGGGCAAGAAGCCCAGAATAAAATTTAAAATATTAACTGATGCAAAGGAAAGAGGTGGATTTGCCCTGCCAGACCTTAAACTTTATTATGAATCAGCAGCATTTTGCTGGCTGAAAGAGTGGCTGCTTCTGGAGAACACAGACATTTTGGATTTAGAAGGTTTTAATAATGTGTTTGGGTGGCATGCATATTTGTGGTACGACAAGGTTAAAGCACATAAGGCATTTAAAAACCATATTGTCAGGAAAGCATTGTTTAATGTCTGGATAAGATACAAAGACTTACTTGAAAATAAAACCCCAAGGTGGTTGTCACCGATGGAGGCTAAGGCTCAGAAAAAACTCAATATGGAGGCCAAATGGCCGAAATATTGGGAAATTTTGGAGCAAGAAGGAAACAAATTGAAATTGCAGAGTTTTGAGAAATTGAAAGATAAAGCGCGAGACTGGCTTCATTATTACCAAATAAGAGAGGTATATAATTTGGACAAAAAAAATGGCTTCCAGGTGGAAAAATCAAAGTTGGAAACAGAACTGTTAGAACCCAAAACTAAGATACTTTCAAGAATGTATAACTTGCTCCTAAAATGGAACACTCAGGATGAAACGGTTAAATCTGCTATGATTAAATGGGCACAGGACTTTGGATATAACATTATGTTTGCTGACTGGGAACAGTTGTGGACCACAGGTATGAAATTTAAGGCATGCAATGCCTTAAGAGAGAATATTATGAAAATGATTTACAGGTGGTACATGACACCAGTCAAGCTTGCAAAAATCTATCATTTGCCCGATAATAAATGCTGGAAATGTAAAGAAACTGAAGGTACATTCTTTCACCTTTGGTGGACGTGCCCAAAGATTAAGGCTTTCTGGGAGATGATCTATAATGAAATGAAAAAGGTATTTAAATATACCTTCCTGAAGAAACCAGAGGCCTTTCTCCTGGGCATAGTCGGCCAATTGGTGTCAAAGAAGGATAGAACTTTCTTTATGTATGCAACAACAGCAGCAAGAATACTTATTGCAAAGTATTGGAAGACACAAGAACTACCCACACTGGAAGAGTGGCAGACCAAGGTGATGAACTACATGGAATTGGCAGAAATGACTGGCAGAATCCAAGACCTGGGAGAAGAGTTGGTGGAAGAAGATTGGAAGAAATTTAAGGACTACCTGCAGAAATACTGTAAAATTAATGAATGTTAAAATGATGTTGGACTGAAAATAAGTGGTATTGGCAATAAGAGTAATAAGAATATGTAAATATGGATTGATAATGGATGAAAATATATTATAATAGGTTAAGATCAAAAGTTAAGATAAATGAAAGAAGGTATGGATTTGCTGATTCGATTATATAAATGGGAATACAAAAAGGGGAGGTGTGAGGAAGTCAAGAAAACAAGCTAATGAGTCTATAAATATTGAAAATTGGATTTGTTTCTTTAATTTTTTGTTTCTTTTCAGCTATTTTGTCTTTTTTGTATTTTGTATGTATTTTTTATTTGTATTTTCTTTAGCTTTTTTGTATTTTGCTTTATGTTTTTTCTTTAATATTGTAACTCTTTGTTCTTATTTTTTCTATTTTGCAAATTTATGTTTCTATTTGAAAAATGCTTAATAAATATCTTATGAAAAAATAAAATAAAATTACTGTAGTCGCTGCTAGGACCATAACATTATAATTAAGTCTGCTTAGCACTACCTGCCTGCTATCTTAAGATGCAAAGAAAAATTCCAGACTTTGGGGCTTCAATATAACATCCAAGCTTTCTCTCTTCCTATAGGACACACACTCCATACCAGCTTTGCTGTATGGAGTTTAAGAAAAGTTCTGGAAACTGCAAGCACTTGCTCTCCATTTTGTGACATTTTATTGGTCCTAATAAAGCTTTACCCCTACTGTGATTTTGGCACACCCACAATGCTTGCCGTTATTTGTATGTGTTTTATTCAATGGTGTATCTTGTTTTATCTTATTGAACATCACCCTGGGCTCCTTCTGGAGAAAGAGCAATTCATAAATGCAGCTCCTTCAACTCAAGTGTTGCTGAACACTCCTGATGAGAGAGAATGGGGAGCAAATGTTCAAAATCTGAAGCCTCAGAGGAGTGGGAATGGAACAGAGATGTCAACCCCTCACAAAACCTCTAAGGTAGAGCAGAAGAAGATTTGCGTGTTTTAAAAAGAAGCATGAGAATACACCAATCAGATTTTTGAGAGCCTCCTACCGTTTATAATCATTTGTTTTCTTTAGTCTCTGTGAGTCCTGTCTTGACATTTAAGGTTTCTGAAAGAGCCTGGGCTCTCCACTGCAACAAGAGGAAAGCAAAAGAGGGAGATGCTCACACTACAGGTTCCTCTGGGATGGCCTCTTCCACTGTCACGTTGCCCATTTTTCCCAGAGGAAGGAGGGCTGGAAGCTGCTTCCGACATCGGCGCTTGTGGGGCTTCATGGCTGGCTGGTCTGCAGCAACTAGAAGTTCTTGCTGCTCAGCCAGAATAGCGGCAGGTGCTTCTACTGGCAACTCCAGTTCCATTTGGGGGGGTTTCTGGTCTGGAATCTCCTTGTCTGGAGGCTCTTCAAACACTTGCAAATCAGGAGGCTTCTTGAGTGGAGGGGTGGCTGCTGCCGGAGGTGGAAGATGCCTTTTACTACCCTTTTTGACCTATAGAAGAAGAAACAGGCAGTAAAGCAATAGTTTACAAAGCATGAGCCATACCCTAAGGAAGGACAGCTGTCAAGGGGATTCATCCTTCTCCTCCACCTCAATGCCATGATTTGGCCTATAAACAGGAGTCCTATCTTTCCCAATACAGAAGGCTCCATCAATTTCCCTATGGGCTAATTAGCAGAAGAGAAGAATGGGAGCAGCACAGAGCAACCCCCTTTTCTAAACACTTCCTGCTTCCCTAGAGTTTCAAACCCAGGGAACCTAATCCACTCACCAGATCCATTTGGCATTCCTCTTTGCTAAATGCAGGCTAAGTGAACAAGCCAGCATTATCATCATGCAGCCCACTGCCTTTTACTCTTCATGTCAAAGATCAAGGCTATAATCTTGTAGCACGTAATTGGGAAAGACTACTAAAGCTGTGGACTCAGAATCATAGCTTAGAAACCCTACTTTGCTAATAATTATGCATGAAAAGCAAGGGAGACAACCATCCTTATGGAGCACAACCGGAGGCAACTAATCCGTGTTAAGCGGTCCTGGGAACATGCCTCACTTACCATCTGGGCAAGTTTTGGCTTTGCCATCAGGTGGTTCCACCATTGTGAAGCTTGCCAAAACTCTGCTTGGAAGTTTAAAAACACAATCACACCACAATAATTCCCCTTCCAAAGATACCCATCTGGGAAGCTTCTGCCCAGCTATGCAAAAGCAATCGCCACAGCAAAAAAGGAAAGCGGTTGTGCTGATAGCTTCCTTCTTTCTTCATCTTCCCCCATATAGTTCTTCCAGATGACATTCAACAGCCAGTCTAGATCTGGCCTCAGCAGACAGCACACTCACCCGCTGGTGGCCTCCTCCAGTGGGTGGGAGGGGTTGTAGGAGCTGGGGCTGCAGCAGGAGAAAGCAGTGAAAAACGAGAAGACCATTAGAAGAAGGGTTTGGATTTGATATCCCGCTTTATCACTACCCGAAGGAGTCTCAAAGCGGCTAACATTCTCCTTTCCCTTCCTCCCCCACAACAAACACTCTGTGAGGTGAGTGGGGCTGAGAGACTTCAGAGAAGTGTGACTAGCCCAAGGTCACCCAGCAGCTGCATGTGGAGGAGCAGAGATGTGAACCCGGTTCCCCAGATTACGAATCTACCGCTCTTAACCACTACACCACACTGGCTCTCAGTTCCAAGTGCTACTGGGTTTATGAACTAGCAATTTATAAGCTTAGGGTATCAATGCAGTCCAACAGACAAAGAAGACTGAGGTAGAAGACTTGAACTTTCATGCACATCTAACCCAAGGAACCATCTGTAACCCTAGAGGCCTCCTAACAAAACTGACCAAGAGCAGGTTGCACTACACCAAGGATGGGGAACCTAAGGTCCCCTAGGCAGGAGTTGGAAGCCCAGCTCCCATCAGCCTTAGCCGGCACAACTCATGCTTGGAATCATGGGGAGAAGAGTGTGATTGCATTCATGACATGCTTAATGGCTTCCCATGGGCTGGCCAATGTGAGAAAAGAATCCTGAACTGGATTGGACTTTGTTCCCACAGAGTTCAGCTATGTATTGAGGACTACAGGCTCCCCATTCCTGGACTACACAATCAGTGCATCAGGGCTATTGGTACCTATAGGACCAGGGGAGCACCTTGTCCAGGCATGGAAGGCTTACTGGGTGACCTTGAGCCAGTCGCCATTTCTCAGTCTACCCGCCTTCACAGAGCTGTCGTGGGGATAAAATTGGATGGGATGACCACATATGCCACCTCAAGCTCCTTGAAGAAAAGATGGGACATAAAATGTTGTTGTTGTTTTTTAAAAA
Source organism: Podarcis muralis (assembly GCF_964188315.1). NCBI lineage: Eukaryota > Metazoa > Chordata > Lepidosauria > Squamata > Lacertidae > Podarcis > Podarcis muralis. The sequence continues at coordinate 41,739,199 of NC_135671.1, read as the reverse complement.
AAAGGAAGGGTCTCTCCCTCCAAAAACGCACTTAAACATGCATAAAATATGGGAGCATATGCAGGTCACTGCAATCAGTTCACTTCTAAAATGCTACCTCTGCTACCAGAACCAAAACTGTTTGGATCAGTACCTCAGCACTTGGGTCTACATAAATCCCTTTCTTGAAATCAAAGTCGGTCAAATCCCGTGATCCTCCCAGTAACCTCAGGAGCTCCACTCTACTGCGGATTTTCTCTCCTCTGGGGCTATGAGGGGGGAAAGAGAGAAGCAGCTGTTAGATGTGTAAAAAAGCAGCACAGTGAAAGTAGGAGTGAGCTGGGATGTTTGCATAACACAGTGCACAAGGGACTCTCTGATCTCAACAAAGGGATGTGGATCAGGTAAGATTTCAAGTGTTGCCCAATACAAGGGAGATTTCTCACTTTATTTGAAACTTTTTGGATGTGCACACCACTGACACGGAAGCTAAGAATCCTATTGTTTTGTTATGTACTGCGGTTGTGCTCTACTTGGATGCAGAGGTGGACTGAGGGTCAAGAAACATAGCTTAAATCCTAGAACAATGGAGGCCTTGTGGATGGGTGGTTCCTGTGTCCAGGAAATAGACCCTGCACATGTTCCAGATGGGGTTGCACTCTCTCTGAAGGAGCAACTCAATAGTCGGGGTATCCTCTTTGATCCAGCCCTGTCACTAGAGTCCCCAGTGACCTTTGAGTAGCAGTGCTTTTTATCAGCTCCAGCTGGTCCACAAGCTGCAACCATTCCTGGATCCTGGCAGCTTGATCACGGTGGCCTATGTAATGGTAACCTCAAGGCTTGGTAACTGCAACACACTTTATGGGAAGCTACCTTTGCAGCTGACCCAGAAGCTGCAGCAGAATGCAGCAGCCAGTCTGCCCACAGGAGCAGATTAGTTGCAACACATCAACTCCTCTGCTGAGCTGAACTGGTTGCCCAGTTGCTACTGGGCCAGGTTAACTCACAAAGTCCAAAACAACTTGTGCCCAAAAGACCTTAAGGACTGCCTGACCCCTTATGTTCCACCTCCATTACCGAGATCCTCTGATGGAGCTACTACCCACACCTGAGGTTGAGTCAGCCTTTCCTGGGTCCTGAGTTTTCAGTGCAGCAGGTCCTGCACTGTGGGATTCCCTGCCAGCAGAGCTTCCGGCAAGAATTGCCAACCTTGTGATTGGCAAGCCCAAGAGGCTCAGTGGTTTAGACTACAACACCACTTGTGTCCCTCCAGTTCAAATCCACACGCCAGGGTGAGCTCCTGTTGCTGTCCCAGCTCCTGCCAACCTAGCAGTTCGAAAACATGCCAGTGCAAGTAGATAAATAGGTGCCAATGCAGCAGGAAGGTAAACGGCGTTTCCGTACGTTCTGGCACTCGTCACGGTGCCCCATTGCGCCAGAAGCGGTCTAGTCATTTTGGCCACTTGGCCCGGAAAGCTGTCTGTGAACAAATGCCAGCTCCCTCGGCCCGAAAAGCAAGATGAGCGCTGCACCCCATCATCGCCTTTGACTGGACTTAACTGTCCAGGGGTCCTTTACCTTTATTTGACAAGAATCATTATTGCATTCATTTAGACATATCCTTAAAATAGTGTTATTCAGACAGGTCTTTGCCATGTGAATTTCTTACCAAGCAGCCTTTGCCGATGCCTTTATTGCTCTTATTGGAATTGTGTCCACTGCCTTGTAAGTAAAAAGTCAAGAGAAAGAAGTGCATCTTTTGAGAACGAGCAGAAGCAAGACTGAAGAGAGATTTAAGAATATTTCTCAAGCCTTTGAACTGTCATGAAACCCAAGGTGCTTCTTTCCTTCAGTGGTTGTAAGAGAGGCACTAACAGCTGGCTGCCTAGGGAATAGGACCTGAAGGGAGGGATAGGCAACAGGTGCCCTCCAGGTGGTCATGGACTCCAACTCCCATCAGCCCCTGGCAGCATGTACAATGGTCAGGAATGATGAGAGTTGTAATCAAGCAAAATCTGGAGGGCACCTCTTCCTACAACCCTTACACTCTTTTCCAGATGTGACCCCAAATGGCATTACCTTGTGTAATAGGTATCTGACTGTCCAGGTCTTGTTCCATTTTTGCGCAAGACTTCACGGCGCTGCCAGCCGGGCCCTAGTGCAGGGCAATCCACCCAGCCCTCTGTCATGTTGTTGTTGGATATACCACAGGGCAAGAACTGAAACAGCAAGAGAGTAATGGAAGGGTCATAGCTATGGGGCCAAAAGGGTTGTTCTTAAAATAACCAAAAACATACACACAGTCGTGCAAGGAAGCACACAAGAAAGAGCAGCAAACTTGAAAGAGATGCTTCCATATATGGTTCCCCCCTCATTTGCAGCCACTATAAGTAAGGTATAATTTGACATCCTAAGAACCCCAACTGGTATTCCTTTAAGGTAGTAATGGTTCTAGGCCTTAGGACTACACAAGATGCACAGACATATTGGTGAAGTCTCAAAAGTCTGAGGAAGGAGCAGCTCCAGGGGACAGAGAGAAGCAACTCTGTGTCTCTCCCATCATGGCTGCTACACTTGCCCAAACAGTCCATACCAGGGGCTGAAGGAAACCCTCCAGTCTCTCTATCGGGCTTTTTGAACTATCTGAAGCAGGCCAGGCCACGCCTCTCAGTGGCCCTTGCTGAGAGATGCCCTTGGACATTAACAATATCTCTTTGCTGGTCTGCATGGAGGATAGAGAGGGATGGGAGAGTGCATGTAGAAACTAGCCTCCTGTACAAAGGTAAATTGTACATCCATTGCTCTTCCCATGTTTGCTTCTGCCCCCCCCCCCCCCCGGCTATGTGGCCTGCAGGAGGAAATGCAGCCCTTCAACTGAAAAGGTCCCCCACCCCTGAAGGAGCTCTTTCCTTCCATCTATTCCAAGACCTTTTAAAAACTGAAACTTACCAGAAATTGTGACCATGAAAGCAGAGTGTTTACAACAGCTCAATTCCGCATACTACAGCTTCTTTGGGACAGAACACATGCCCCACAAAAGATAGATGGCAGAGAAACAGCTTTAAATCTGTGTTCTCTTTACTTAAGTAAACATTAGGTTCTATTTCTGATGTTGCAAGTTTCGCCCAAGATTTCTACATTTGAAATCTATTACTTAGATTTACAAGTTTTAAAGAAGGGAGGGAAACAGAAGAAGCTGAATTCTGGACAAATAGCAGAGCTGAATAGGACTGACTAGACAATACAAATTTAAAAATAGTTTAAAAAATAACAAAACAATACAACAAACAGATAATGTGGAGTGTTGTTCATGTAACCAAGGACAAACCACAACAGATGAGCAAATGCTGTAATATAGGAGACACTGGAATGAGAACTGAGAAGCAGGAGGGCGCCCATAGTCTTTACCCACAGTATTAGATGTAACGAGCTGATATCAAAATTCCACAAATTTATCTGAGTCAATTTCCTATCTTGTCAAGTTAGTTTTTTGACTAGCTCATCTTAATACACTGCTTATTCTGAAGTGGAGACAGCTGTGAAACAATCACAGAGAGGCAGAGAGCAAAGGAGGCACACACCTTTGCATGGGGCTTGAGGAGGTCAGACCACCATCCAGGGCTGAATTCAGGTGCTATGCAAAGGCTTTATCCCTTTCTCTGTACAATTCAGAGACAGGCTGAAATACGCAGTCTCTCACTGGTCATTGCAACCATGTGGCTGATTCCAGATGCTCTTGACAGGCAAAACACTGCAACAGACCCAAAGCTGCACCGTTCTAGCTAGCTGGGATAGATGCAAAGGCAGGCAGAATATTCTCCAACAGCAAGCCCCACGTACAGACAATATTGACTCTACCGCCCGGGTGACAGGGTGTGGGAAGATCTATAGTCTGTGTATTATTCCTAACTACACAGAGAAGATCACGCACTGAGAACAGAACTAGCTTGCCCAAGGACAGGCAAGCCTTGTGGTGGAAGGAAATTCTCTTGCTAAAATGACCATTTCTATAAGAATGCAAGGAGATAAGCACAATTACATCACATTTCAACACAGCAAGGTCAACCATAATTGGGGTTATTTTGTTAATCTTGGCCCTTTCCTCCTTCCCACTGATACAGACTGAGACAAATTCATATGCATACTTGTGAGTATGGCCTCCCAGAGAGATCTTAACTTTTAAAATTTAATTAATACCCCAGTTGTTATAATAAGGGGCAGCCATAAGTCTGTTCCAGCTGGCATTCATCTGCACCCTATTTGGCAGTTATAGGTGAGGGGATCAGGGCCAAATCTTCCCCCAAGAATGCTTAGTGACAGATCAAGATGCTGTTTGGAGCTTTTTATTTGGGAGGTGGACTGGTCAATATGAATGCCATCGCCCCACTCCTGGTAAGACAAGCAAAGTCGGGGGGGTGTTATCCATGTATCTTTACCTAGCTTCTTTCACACTTTGTAGAGATGTTCAGACTAACTACAGTGGTACCTCGGGTTACAAACACCTCGGGTTACAAACACTTCGGGTTACAGACTCCGCTAACCCAGAAGTAGTACCTCGGGTTAAAAACTTTGCTTCAGGATGAGAACAGAAATCACACAATGGTGGCGCGGCGGCAGCGGGAGGCCCCATTAGCTAAAGTGGTACCTCAGGTTAAGAACAGTTTCAGGTTAAGAACGGACCTCCAAAACAAATTAAGTTCGTAACCAGAGGTACCACTGTACTGTACTGCATAGCACTCTGAGGGGAGCTGTCCTTGAAGACAGCCCAAAAAGTATCGCTCATGCAAATACTGTTGCTGTTTACCTCCTGACAAGACAGGAAGGAGGGGGCATGTTTTATGGACTGTACACAAGCAACCAGCGTAGCCAAGTAAAATCCAATGTGCTGCTTCTGAGCCATATAAAGAGCGACGAAGCCTAGGTTTGGTATATATCAAGGAGCATTTCTCTTCAATGCAAAGCCTTCATCAGTTGACATCTGCAGCAGCAGCACAATTATTTTAACCATTTCTTTCTTTCTTTCTTTCTTTCTTTCTTTCTTTCTTTCTTTCTTTCTTTCTTTTTGCATCAACTTTTGCCTATAAGGATGCAATCCTATGGTTCTTGGAAGAGTGCCCCATGAGCAAATGGACAGAGCCGCTTCTCCTAAATCAGGCTTCCTCAATCTCGGCCCTCCAGAAGTTTTGACCACTGGTCCTGCTAGCTAGGGATCATGGGAGTTGTAAGCCAAAAACATATGGAGGGCTGAGGTTGAGGAAGCCTGCCCATAATGATAGAGCTGGTCTACTTACTTTTGAGACCAATGGGAGGCAAGATCTGGAAGAAAAAACCAACAGTCAATGGAAGGAGACAAGAAAAGCTGGGGGGAAACAGCTGTCCCCACCTTCTACCTTGTCAGCATAAGACTGCCAGGACTTTGGATTTGATGGTTCCTCCACTTTGGATTCTTCCTCCCCTGCCCTCTTTGAATTACTCTGCCCATTTGGTTGGTGAAAAGGGCACTCATCTGTTGAACAACACAAGAATGGCAGGAATTCAGGGAAGCTCTCTGAGCTACAGACTTAGTACATGAAGTTCATCACCTGAAGATATAGAATCATAGAATCATAGAATCATAGAATCATAGAGTTGGAAGAGACCACAAGGGCCATCGAGTCCAACCCCCTGCCAAGCAGGAAACACCATCAGAGCACTCCTGACATATGGTTGTCAAGCCTCTGCTTAAAGAAGGAGACTCCACCACACTCCTTGGCAGCAAATTCCACTGTCGAACAGCTCTTACTGTCAGGAAGTTCTTCCTAATGTTTAGGTGGAATCTTCTTTCTTGTAGTTTGGATCCATTGCTCCATGTCCGCTTCTCTGGAGCAGCAGAAAACAGCCTTTCTCCCTCCTCTATGTGACATCCTTTTATATATTTGAACATGGCTATCATATCACCCCTTAACCTCCTCTTCTCCAGGCTAAACATGCCCAGCTCCCTTAGCCGTTCCTCATAAGGCATCATTTCCAGGCCTTTGACCATTTTGGTTGCCCTCCTCTGGACACGTTCCAGTTTGTCAGTGTCCTTCTTGAACTGTGGTGCCCAGAACTGGACACAGTACTCCAGGTGAGGTCTGACCAGAGCAGAATACAGTGGCACTATTACTTCCCTTGATCTAGATGCTATACTCCTATTGATGAGGCCCAGAATTGCATTGGCTTTTTTAGCTGCCGCGTCACACTGTTGGCTCATGTCAAGTTTGTGGTCAACCAAGACTCCTAGATCCTTTTCACATGTACTGCTCTCAAGCCAGGTGTCACCCATCTTGTATTTGTGCCTCTCATTTTTTTTGCCCAAGTGCAATACTTTACATTTCTCCCTGTTAAAATTCATCTTGTTTGTTTTGGCCCAGTTCTCTAATCTGTCAAGGTCGTTTTGAAGTGTGATCCTGTCCTCTGGGGTGTTAGCCACCCCTCCCAGTTTGGTGTCATCTGCAAATTTGATCAGGATGCCCTTGAGTCCATCATCCAAGTCGTTGATAAAGATGTTGAATAAGACCGGGCCCAAGACAGAACCCTGTGGCACCCCACTAGTCACTCTTCTCCAGGATGAAGAGGAACCATTGATGAGCACCCTTTGGGTTCGGTCAGTCAGCCAGTTACAAATCCACTGAGTGGTAGCATAGTCAAGACCGCATTTTGCCAGCTTCTTTACAAGAATATCATGGGGCACCTTGTCAAATGCCTTGCTGAAATCAAGGTAGACTACATCCACTGTGTTCCCTTCATCTACCAGGCTTGTAATTCTGTCAAAAAACGAGATCAGGTTAGTCTGACATGACTTATTTTTCAGAAATCCATGCTGACTATTGGTGATCACAGCATTCCTTTCTAGGTGCTCACAGACTGTTTGCTTAATGATCTGCTCCAGAATCTTCCCTGGTATCGATGTCAGACAGACTGGGCGGTAATTATTTGGGTCCTCTCTTTTCCCCTTTTTGAAAATAGGGACAACATTTGCCCTCCTCCAGTCTGCCGGGACTTCGCCTGTTCTCCAGGAATTCTCAAAGATGACTGCCAGTGGTTCTGAAATCACATCTGCCAGTTCTTTTAATACTCTTGGATGCAGTTCATCTGGCCCTGGAGACTTGAATACATCTAGACTAGCCAAGTATTCTTGTACTATCTCCTTAGTTATTCTGGGCTGTGTTTCCTCTGCTGAATCATTTGCTCCAAATTCTTCAGGTCGGGCATTGTTTTCTTTATCGGAGAAGACTGAGGCAAAGAAGGCATTGAGGAGTTCAGCCCTTTCTGTGTCCCCTGTTTGCATTTCACCATCTTCTCCTCTGAGTGACCCCACGGTTTCTTTGTTCTTCCTTTTGCTACGAACATACCCATAAAAGCCTTTTTTGTTGCTTTTAACCTCTCTAGCAAGCCTGAGTTCATTTTGTGCTTTAGCTTTTCTGACTTTGTGTCTACACGTGCTGGCTATTTGTTTGAATTCCTCTTTGGTGGTTTCCCCCCTTTTCCATTTTTTGTACACATCCTTTTTTAATCTTAACTCAGTTAAAAGTTCTTTAGATAGCCACCCTGGCTTCTTTAGGCACCTTCCATGTTTCCGTCTCATTGGTATTGCCTGAAGTTGTGCTTTTACTATCTCCCTCTTAACAAACTCCCAGCCATCTTGAACTCCCTTTCCTTTTAGTATTACTGTCCATGGGATCTCACCCAGCACTTCCCTAAGCTTTATGAAGTCGGCTTTCTTAAAGTCGAGAAATTGAGTCCTAGTATGCTTGGCTGCTCCTTTCCGCTGTATAGTAAACTTCAGAAGAGCATGATCACTCGCGCCTAATGATCCTTCCACTTCTACCCCACTAACCAGGTCATCAACATTGGTTAGGACCAGATCTAAAATGGCTGTTCCTCTTGTTGCTTCTCCCACTTTCTGGACAATGAAGTTGTCTGCAAGGGCAGTGAGGAATCTGTTTGACCTTATGCTCTTGGCTGAGTTTGACATCCAACAAATATCCGGGTAATTGAAGTCCCCCATTACTACTATCTCCCTTCCTTTTGCATGCTTGGCCATCTGTTCCAGGAAGGCATCATCTATGTCCTCCGTTTGGCTTGGGGATCTATAGTAAACTCCCACAATGAGGTCACTGTTATTCTTCTCTCCCTTAATTTTGACCCAAATGCTCTCACTTTGGCTTTGAGGTTCTAAATCTTGGATCTCTTCACAGGTATACACATCCCTGACATATAACGCCACTCCTCCTCCTTTCTTGTCTGGTCTGTTTCTTTGAAATAGATTGTATCCCTCCATTATTACATTCCAATCGTGGGATTTATCCCACCAGGTTTCAGTGATTCCTATTATGTCATATTTAGTTTGCTGTACCAGGAGCTCGAGCTCATCTTGTTTATTTCCCATGCTTTGCGCATTAGTGTACAGACATTGAAGTCCATTAATCATTCCCCCGTGTCTCTTATTTAAGGATTTTCTCCTCCCACCACTAGGTCTGCATGCTCTTTGCTCCATTCGGTCTGTGACATTTGGATGATCATCTTCATCAATTGATAGACTCCTACCTTCAGGAGCACTGTCTTCCTCCCCCACATTAGTCAGTTTAAAGCCCTCCTGATGAGGTTTCTGAGATTTTTTGCAAAAACATTCCTCCCAACCGTTGTAAGGTGCAGCCCATCGCTTGCCAGAAGTCCATCTTCAAGAAACTGCATTCCGTGATCTAAGAATCCAAACCGTTCCTGTTTGCACCATTTGCGAAGCCAGTTGTTCACTTCCACTATTTTTCCCTCTCTCCCTGGGCCACGTCGTTCAACTGCAGCCCTTCCTTGCAGCTTTTTAGAATGAAAGATATAAAAGCTTTTTCTTTATTCCAGCATTTCCTTGGACCCTGAATACACCTCTCTAACTGTGAGAGTCCAAGCCTTATTTTAAGCACGTGTCTCAGTTGAGGAAAAAACAGCCTTGCACCATGGTACATTTTAATTAAAGGCTTCCACATTTAAGGAATCTGTTTAATTAAAGCAGAGTTGAGCAGCTCGGCAGCTGTATCCATGACTGAGTAGTCCGATTTAGGATCCACTCTGCTCACCCCGAAGCCCTAAACATAGTCTGCCTCCCTTTTACCCTGACTGGATTACCACGCCCAGGGGGGTCACCACCCAGCGGTCGTAAAAGACAATTGAACTTTGGAGCATGGAATATACAGACTTTGTTGGATAACACAGATAATGAGCGTCCAAAACGCAGAACTGCCATCATTGCAAAGAGAGCTGTGGTGTTTTAAGATCAATATTGCAGCATTTCAAAAAACTCAAAGAGCAGGAGAGGGACAATTGAAGGAAGAAAAAGGAGGCTACTCTTTCTTCTGGAAAGGTCTACCTGAACAAGAACGTTGAATACATGGAGTAGGCTTTGCTATCAAAAACAATCTTGAGAAGCTCTTGTAAGAAGTCCCTACCGGCATTAATGAGCAGCTTTCAACCCTTTGAATAAAACTTCCCCAAACACAACAGGCTACTATTCTAAGTGCTTATGCACCAACACTGGATGAAGACATTAAAGAAAATTTCTACTCTCAGCTGAAGGCAAATCTAAAAAAAATGTAGTATAAACACCGACAGCTGGGAAACACTAGCCTACGAGCATCTTGCAATTTAAACATTGTATTTTGTCTCAGGTTCCTGGGCAGTTGTCATGTTTATTGGTAAAACATGTTTTTGCCATGGCCTTGCTTTGAAGAAACTGGAGGGGGGGGGCCAGGACCTAGTAAACAGATGCCTGCTGTGTAGTCAGCCATTGCCTGCTTTGCCGAAACAATCACGTGCATAGGCAGCTGCAGAACTAGCAGTACCTTGGCTCAAGGACAAAACGCTCACGTGGACCTTGTTCTGGAGGGAAGGCAATGGCTGTATCCAAAATTACAATTAAGGTGTACACACTAGTGTACACACTAGTCTGGAAACATCTACTTTTCTCAAACAAAACTAGGCAGCTAGCACACACTGGCATGTATCTGCTTACCATTTAGCCTGCTTCCATCATCCAAAAATGTCAAAGGATGAGGAATTTTTTGGAAAAAGCTGGCTAAAGTGGGAGACAAGACATGGGAGAGGAAGAAATAAAGTGAGCTGCGGTCAGTCCACATCTATCACCCTGCTCTCTTGGAAGGTGAAGTTATGTTTAAAGACCTGTGATGTTAGCAATAGAATAGACATGTGCCTATCTCCGAGAAAAGACATGGAGGGCAAAATTGTTCTGGAATTCATATCTAGTCTGCCATATGAGCCATGCTATTTACACAGACTGTTAACATACAGCTCCACCATGCAAAAATTGTGTCCACACCTTTCCCTGTAAGGCAGCAATGATCTTTTTGTGCTGGGGAGCAGGCATCATGACTACACCTCAAGCTTCCCACTCTCTATGCCAAGTAGAAGGAGCCCCCCAGATGTTTCTGGTCAACACCTTCCATCACTTCTGAATATTGGCAAGGCTGGTTCAGGTTGAGGAGGAAGTTGGGAGTCCAATGACACCTGGTGGGCCACAGGTTCCATCATCCCAGCTCTAGTAGCAAACCAAGCTCTACTTCCCAGGGAGCCCTTCCACATAATCCATCCTTTTGGGAGACCTGTTATAATTAGTTAAAGGGCAGCATAACCACCTCCTAAATAAAACCAAAGCCCAACAAGACCGCCGGGAAGCTGGTATTTCCCAAAGTGTAACAAGCTCTCTTCAAGGGCTCACCAGTGTCATGGCTCAAGAAATGTTTTTCTCCTTGAAATACTGGAGGCTTTCATCTGTTTTAATCCCAATTCCATTTTCCGGCCCTCCCAATTGGTGATAATATTTTTATACTATCTGATTTCTTCTTTGGATTGGACGCTGTCTTCTTTCCTCGCTGGGCATAAATCATTTGGGCACTGTGGTTGTGTACATAAATAATTGTTATATTGTTTGGGTATCTCTACCCCTATTATTCCCAAAAGAAAAGCCTCTGGTTTCTTCATAAAAGTTACCTTAAACATTTTTTTCAACTCATTATATATCATTTCCCAGTAGGTTTTAGCCTTCTTACAGGTCTACCACATATGGAAGACGGTACCTTCTTTTCCCTTAACCCATAACACACTGTAAATTTCAAATCTACCTTCCAGTGTCATTCCCATGCTGTCATTTCAATATTATGCCCTATATCCATTGCCCAGTGTATCATTGATGATTTCACTTGTTCATCTTTTGCCTGCCATTCTAATAGCATCTGAAACACTTTTTACATTACCGTAGATTCTGGCGTATTAGGCGACCGGGCGTATTAGACAACCCCCCCCCCCCAAATTAGCAGCTGCAATTTAGGGATTTGTTTTATAAGGCCAGTTGCCTACTGTGCTAGGCAGCTCTGCGCCGGGAGAAAGCTGCCCGGCACGGAGCTGAGCTTGCCGCTCGCTGCTGCTGCTTTGGAAGAAGCAACGGCAGCGGCGGGGGGGGGGGGGGGCTCCGCTCCACACCACCCATACCCAGCCTGTAAGGTGACCCCTGGCTTTTTAACCTCTTTTCCGGGGTTAAAAAGTCACCTTATACGCCAGAATCTACGGTACTTTAACAACTAATGTTACTATTGAGCAGATCTCTTTCTAGTTGGGAAGTTTGATTCACAAACCCAACCTTTTTATCTATTTTATATAATTCATTAAGTTAATAATATTGTAACTCACTCACTAACATTCCTGACAGTTCTTCAAACTTATTTAACTGAGTCTCACCACTTACATCACTTAATAAGTTTCTGTAGTCTCTTTTTTTTAAAATGCTTTTTATTGACATTTTCCAAAAAACAAAATAAAACAATCTTTACAACCATTCTTGGTGTTATCTTATTTACATTGCATAAAACAAGCCTCGACTTCCTACCTTCCCAGTTGCAGTTTTCTTAATAGACATCTTCTCTTACAGTTTCTTCTACATTTCTATACACGTCACAAGAATTATACAGTGGTGCCCCGCAAGACGAATGCCTCGCAAGACGGAAAACCCGCTAGACGAAAGGGTTTTCCGTTTTGGAGGTGCTTCGCAAAACGAATTTCCTATGGGCTTGCTTCGCAAGACGAAAATGTCTTGCGAGTTCCTGCAGGGGTTTTTTCCTCCCCCCCCCCTTTTTCCCAAGCCGCTAAGCCGCTTATCAGCTGATCCGCTAAGCCGCTTAACAGCTGATCACTAAGCCGCTTATCAGCTGATCCGCTAAGCCGCTTAACAGCTGATTGCTAAGCCGCTTATCAGCTGATCCGCTAAGCCGCTTAACAGCTGATCCGCTAAGCCACTTATCAGCTAATCCGCTAAGCCGCTTATCAGCTGATCGCTAAGCCGCTTATAAACCCGCTAAGCCGCTAATAGCGCTAATCCGCTAAGCGGCTTGCTTCGCAAGACGAAAAAACCGCAAGACGAAGAGAATCGCGGAACGGATTCTTTTCGTCTTGCGAGGCACCACTGTATTAACCCTGCTGTAGTTCTTAAACTTCTACATTTAATTCCTATATATGTTACAAATTTACCCCATTCTTCTACAAACTTTGCCCCTTTTTGGTGTCAGATTTTATATGTCATTTTCGCTAATTCCGTATATTCGAAAAATTTAGCCTGCCATTCGATTACTTTTGGGATCTCCGATGACTTCCATTTTTGGGCTACAAGAACCCTAGCTGCTACCATGGCATATTGGAATAATTTATGATCCTCCTTTTTTATTTCATCCCCTATTATCCCTAATAAGAATGCCTCCGGGTTTTTTGGAAATGTGTACCTAAGGAGTTTCTTAAGTTCATTATATATTAGATCCCAAAAAAAATTCATTTCATCACATACCCACCACATAGGATAGAGATCCTTACGTTTACATTTCCAACAGGCTTTGTTACCCATTTTGTACATTTTCGCCAATTTGACCAGGGTTATATACCACCGGTACATCATTTTTTCCAGGTTTTCCCTTAAAGTGGAACACGCTGTCAATTTCATCCCTTTGTTCCATAAATTTACCCATTTATCATACTCTATGTTATAACCAAAATCGATTGCCCACTTTACCATCACTTCTTTTATTAACTCAAGGATGTGTTTCTATAGTCTCTTAACTACTTCAGAACAATTAACCCAACATTCTAGTTCCACTAGCTTAAAGTTATAGCTCTGCTTAACATTTCATGATTAGACCACAAGCAGCTATCACAGGAAGTCACTTGGTTCAATGCAGAGGAGGGCAGTTCTTTTATTTGTGAACCAGATTTCCAATTTAGTTCTGAAGCTTTGGCTCTCCAAACATTGGCTCTCCCCGTAGTTTCATAAGTGGGAGAGGGAACAAGTGTTTCATTCCTTTTCCCCAAACTCACGGATCACCCACTAACCTGCCCCTTGCTTCTTCTGTGGCAAAAGCTTTTTAGACAAGATTGGTTTCCAGAATGACACAAATAAATAAATAAATAAATAATAATAAATTTTTATTTGTACCTCCTCCCTCCCCGGCCAGAGCTGGGCTCAGGGTGGCTAACATCATAAAACTAACAAAGTATCCAAAGAACATAAAAACAGGCGATCAATTAATTAAAATACATCTTAAAATTAGTTCGGAGTAAATTAAGATCTGGACAGGTGGCAGTCCACACGTAAAATTGAGAGTGGTTAATATTCTCCAGGGCCAACTGTTATCACTGGTCTTGTAAAGGACCTGTGAGCAGGCTAGGAGACCTCTTTAATGCTTGTTCTTATACAGAAAGAAAAGACTCAGACTGAACCCCGACCAAAGGCCCGGCGGAATTTATTATCATGATTGTGCAAGTTAATTATGCTTCATACTTAATGAAATCAACTCACATTTGAACAACATTATATACCTGTTGTTAGGTATCACGATGCATACTAACTGAGTTATCTTAAAACATTAACACTGAAACAAAGTCAGGAGCATAGTAACTACACTTGCCCAAATATCATTCAAGTAAACCGCTCATAAATAGAGTGGGCAGATCACCGGGTTGTGAAGTTTGTATTCCTGTGTCCAAGAGGAAATGCTACCTTTTCCCAATGACAATTTTACATACTTCCAGCTGTGAACTACACCAAACCAATAGTTAGGCAGCTCCAAAGCACTCTCATTCAAATAAGCTCAGCAGACACATCAACTTTCTCTAAAATGAGACTTCTGAAATCCCATGCAAGCCTGATTTTTCTGACACTACCGCTATGTTAACCATTTTACCCTAACCCTAAACCCTATACCTAACCCTAACCATTTTACTCTGCTTCCAAGCACACAGTCCTAATCCCCCCTTCAGGCACAAAGCCAGGGGACCTCCTATCTCAACAGCTTGCAATCATAACAGAAAGTGCTAGGCAGTAACTGCCATGTTCCAGAGGTTAAGGAACACAGGACTAGCCAAGATCTTTGGTTAGACCAGCCTTCTCTGACCTGGTGCTCACCAGGTATTTTCAACTGTAACTCCAATTAGCCCTAACCGCCGGCCATGATGGCAGGGGTTGATGAGAACTGGAGCCCAGCAACATCTAGAGGGCATCACATGTGGGATGAGAGAGTTCTGCCAAATCTTCTTTTCTTTTTTAACTGCAGAAGTATGCTCTTCGACAGAGGGCTCTGGACAAAGCAAAACCTGTTTTGGAAATGAGCTGATGATCATACAAGCAGCCAAAAAACCCTTTGAGGGAAGGAGGATGACATCAATGATACTTTCAACAATGGCACATTGCTTGTCACCTTTCACTGCTTATGTCTCCCACTTGCTAGAATTCAAGCAGCAATACAAGGCACTATTTGCTTGCTGCAGCTTTCACTATGCTGAGCAGATGTTGTCATGTGACTCACACTCTACTGAAACATTAGGAACAAAGATGAAGAAAGCCATGTCTGGAAACATTAAAAACCAACACCGCTGAGAAGCATCAAACTATGGCCAAATAGTAGAGGCAGAATTTGCTTTCCTTGCAGATGACCTTTTATTTAAACCAACAAAGGAATTCCTACTTCACGTCAAACAAATTGGCAAACAAGATGCTTCAATTGTCATTAACATTTCTGGTGGTCACTCGTTATCTGTTTGTTTAGCTATAGGTTTTTTTACATCAAGGCATACATAAACAATTTAATTGACATGGCTTCCTCCAAAATAACTTCATGAATTATGAAACAATAGTGTAGGGAGAAGGGGTTTGAATTTGTTAAGTACTGGGGGATATTCTCGGACACCACGGACCTGAGCAAGAGGGATGCAGTCAACTTGAACTCGATTGTTGACAATTAACATTAAAAAGGTGGAAGAGCAGCTTTTAAACTGATTACAGGAGGAGCCAAGAGGAGCCGAAGAAAATCTAGTTCAGAACAATCACTCTCTAGGATGAAAATGGAGAAACTGAATGAAAATTTAAATGTGGGAGGCATGTAACTAAACACTGTGAGTGCAGCCTGTGCAGGGGCAGAGATGCGAAAGAACTGCAGGCCAAAACACAAGAAGAGAAACATTGTACAGTCATACCTCGGGATAAATACACTTCAGGTTGAGCGCTTTCGGGCTGCGCTCCGCAGCAACCCGGAAGTAACGGAAAGTGTTACTTCCGGGTTTCGCCGCTTGCACATGCGCAGTCAAAATGATGTCACACGCATGCGCAGAAGTGGTGAAACGCAACCCGCGCACACGTGCTGTTACATCTTACGTTCTGTTCGGGATGCGAACAGGGCTCGGAACGGATCCCTCGGTTTGCATCCCGAGGTACCACTGTATGTGTTTATATGCTAATGCCAGGAGCCTCTGTGCCAAGATGGGTGAAGTGGTTTGCTTGGTCTTTGAGCTTAGCCTTGATATAGTTGGTATAATGGAAACCTATTGGAATGGAGAGAATCAGTGGGATAATGTTATCTCTGGATATGAACTCTAGGGAGACACATACTGGAGGTGGATTTGCTCTTTACATCAAAGAGGGCAATGTGACCCAGCAAGCCAAAATTCCCCAAAGGGAATTCTCCTCCACAGAAACACTGTGGATGATGATACTGGGCCCTAAGAGTAACTTGGTGCTAGGAAAATGCTACCATCCCCCTGTTCAAGGAGTTCTTGAGATGATGAATGAAATGAAGGAAACAATCAAAAGAGGGAATGGTGAAACAATGGGTAACTTCAACTACCATCATATAGACTGGTGACATATGCATTTCAGTCATGACAAAGAGGAAAAAATTCTGATTACAGTGGTACCTCGGGTTAAGTACTTAATTCGTTCCGGAGGTCCGTTCTTAACCTGAAACTGTTCTTAACCCGAAGCACCACTTTAGTTAATGGGGCCTCCCGCTGCCGCCGCGCGCCCGGAGCACAATTTCTGTTCTCACCCTGAAGCAAAGTTCTTAACCCGAGGTACTATTTCTGGATTAGCAGAGTCTGTAACCTGAAGCGTATGCAACCCAAGGTACCACTGTACTCCAAATGAATATGCCCTAGAACACAGCTGGTCATGGATTTACCCTGGATTTATCTTAAGTGGTGCCAAGGTGCCCAAGATGAAAGTGTTGCTAAAACAGTTGGAAGCAGTGGTCATAGTACTATTAAATTGAATATACTATGTAAATGACCAACTGCCAAGAAAATAAACCTGATAACATGTGACTTCAGAAAGGAAACTAAAAAAATAAAAATGAGGGGCCTGGTAAAAAGTAAATTGAAAGGCAATGTCAAGGGCATCAAATCACACCAAAACATTTGGACATTATTTAAAAACACAGCTGAAGGTTATCCCTCAGATCAGGAAATGTACCATCAGAGCAAAGTCAAAAAAGCTATTAGAGGCAGGAAGGATTCCTTCAAAAAATGGAATTCTTGTCTAAATTAGATCTTTGTGGACTTCCAAAGGTATCTGGCTGGGAAAGCAGGATGCTGGATCATTAGCCTGATCCAGTAAGCTGTTCTTATGGATCTTAATGTTATTTTAACTGGAGATGCCATGAACTGAACTTGGTACTCCAGGCACGCACAACACGTCGATTGTGATCGACCAGTGAATCGTGGGATTGTTTCTTGTCAATTGCAGGGCCTTTCTCTGCAGCCTCGGATGCAGTGGCAGTAGCTGCCGCCGCTGCCAGTCTCCATGGCGATGCGAGCCTGAGCAGCACCGCAAGCCTGAGCGGTGCCAAGCCGGCTTGCCTTCCTGCCCCTGTGCTGCACTCTTGGGGGTTAGAGCGCTGGGGTGAGGGGGACGCGGCGCCCTGAGGGCTGGGGGGTGTATGTGTGTGCCGACTTGCTATCCTTCCTGCTGCCCTTTGAGCGCTTGGGGGGGGGGGGTTTGCTACCAGCCCTGAGGGTCTGGGTGTGTGCAGGGGGGGGTGTTCCTGCCAGGTACAGTGGTACCTCGCAAGACGAACGCCTCACAAGACGGAAAACCCGCTAGACGAAAGGGTTTTCCATTTTGGAGGCGCTTCGCAAGACGAATTTCCCTATGGGCTTGCTTCGCAAGACGACAGCCCATAGGGAAATATCTGGGACAGCGGGGAAGCGCAGCGCGTCTTCCCCACTGTCCTCGGACCTCCTCCGAAGCCTGGCGGCGGGGCGGGAACACCTCCTCCCGCCGCCACCGGGCTTCGGAAGGCTCCTCCGAAGCCGGGCGGTGGGGCGGGAACACCTGCCCCCGCCGCCCGGGTTCGGAACGATGCTCCGAAGCCGGGCGGCGGGGAGGGAACACCTTCTGAAGGCGGGCGGGGGGCGAAAGTCTTTGTTCCCCCCTGCCTGCCTTCCCAGGAGAGCGGAGAAACGCAGCGCGTTTCTCCGCTGTCCCGGACGGCTTTTGAAGGCAGGCAGGGGGGAGCATAGACTTTCGCCCCCCGCCCGCCTTCAGAAGAGGTCCAGGACCTCTTCTGAAGGCTGGCGGGGGGCAAAAGTCTTTGTCCCCCCTGCCTGCCTTCCCAGGGGCTTTTAAATCGCCCCGGACAGCGGAGAAGTCCTCCGCTGTCCCGGGTTTTTTTAAAATGCTGGGGGTGGGAAGAAAAGCCCTTGTCCCCCCCCCCCCAGCCTTCAGAAGAGGTCGGGGGACAGACTGTCCCCGGACCTGGTCTGAAGGCGGTTTCCCTAGGAACGCATTAATTGATTTTCAATGCATTCCTATGGGAAACCGTGCATCGCAAGACGAAAAACTCGCAAGACGAAGAGACTTGCGGAACGAATTAATTTCGTCTTGCGAGGCACCACTGTACTAACTTAGGGGCAAGGGGCATAACATGATTGGACTCCTACTGTTCGAGGCTCTGACTTCCCCCTGGCTGGGGATCTGGGGAGTGCCTCTCCTTCCCTGCTAGAGAGAGGAAGGCACTCTTGATTTCTGCCACTCACGTTGATGTGTTTAGGGAGGGAGAGAGCTGGCTCCTCAAAGAGAGAACTTTTGCCTCCCTTTTGTCCCCCTCCCTTAAACTCCCCCCCCCCCCTAATGTCCAGTTAGCCACCTCCTTCCACACATGCACCCCACGTGCATATGACACACAAGACAGACCAGTTTGGCCCTGAGGGGGTCTAAAATAAACACACCAAGTACACACATGTTAAGGGGCAGGCGGGGAGAGTATGTTTAAGTTGAAGGATGACAACGGGAGTGTGTGGTAGATCACTGCCAGTTTTTTATACTGGTTAGTGGATCAGAGCCTACTAGTGGATCAGCATGCTCCAACACAAAGCAGGACAACAGCCAGCAAGTTCCTCCAGCCTTCCATTCCAATTTCTATTACCATATTGTTTGTTATGCCAGAATCCAAATCTTAAGGACCCAGAAAATGCCAAACAACTCCTTTTGCTTAAATAAGCCTTCACTCTTGAGCTAGGAGCAGGAAACTGCTTTATACCCAGACAGTCCGTTGGTCCATCTAGCTCAGTGCTGTCAACACTGACTGGCTGCAGCTCTCTGGGGTATCTCCTACCTGGAGAGAACAGAGGACTTTACCAGGAACTTTTTGCAGACAGAGCCTGGGTTCTACTGCGGAGCTGCAGCCCTTCAATATGAAGATTCAGCCCACCCGAAACTTTATCGTACACCCGCTCTCTCACTACCAAGAGGCCGGCCATGATGGAGCTCTTCACCCAGCAGATCACCACCATGGCAGAGAAGGCGCTGTGTCCAGAGGGGAGGCCTCGCAAAGAGACCAAGAAGGGGACCCCCCCCCCCGCCGTGGGAACACCCCAGCTCCGCACAGGAGAGCCGCCCCCGGCAGGCCTGGCCTCTCCAGCACCCGAAGCACACAGAGGAAGCACCGCGGCCTCTCCCGGGGCCAAGGGGGGTCCCCTCAGGAGCCGCCCCGCTCGCCCGGTGGCCGGCGGACGCGGTCCTCGGGGCCTCCTCCGGGAGCGGGCGCAGAGGCGGCGCCGGGCCGCCGGGTTTCGCCTCGACCGCGTGGCCCGCCTCCAGCCCCGCTCACTCACCAGCGGCGAAGGGAACCGAGCCCGCCGGGCCTCCTCCTCACCGGCAGCCGAGAGCAGGAGGCGCACGCGCGGTCCCGCCCCCACGACGTCAGCGACGCCTCAAAGATGACCTGGAAGAGGAAGGCGCTTCCAGGGCGCTGGGCGCACGCGCGATATCCGGGTGCGCGCAGCCCCCACGTGATAGAATCTTGGAAGGGACTTCAAGGGTCATCTAGTCCAACCTCCTGTAATGCACAAATCTCAGCTAGAGCATCTATGACACATGGCCATCCAATCTCTGTTTAAAGCCCTCCAAGGAAGGAGAGTCCCCCACCTCTCTTGGGAGTCTGTTCCACTGACAAACAGCTCTCACTGTCAGAAAGTTTTCCCAAATGTTTAGTCAGAATCTCCTTTCTTGTAACTTGAAGCCATTGCCTCAAGTCCTACCCACAAAAGCAGGAGACAAGCATGCTCCCTCTTCCATGTGATAGCCCTTACAATACTGTATTTGAAGATGGCTATCATATCTCCTAGGGACGCGGGTGGCGCTGTGGGTAAAAGCCTCAGCGCCTAGGGCTTGCCGATCGAAAGGTCGGTGGTTCGAATTCCCGCGGCGGGGTGCGCTCCCGCTGCTCGGTCCCAGCGCCTGCCAACCTAGCAGTTCGAAAGCACCCCCGGGTGCAAGTAGATAAATAGGGACCGCTTACTAGCGGGAAGGTAAACGGCGTTTCCGTGTGCTGCGCTGGCTCGCCAGAGCAGCGATGTCACGCTGGCCATGTGACCCGGAAGTGTCTCCGGACAGCGCTGGCCCCCGGCCTCTTGAGTGAGATGGGCGCACAACCCTAGAGTCTGTCAAGACTGGCCCGTACGGACAGGGGTACCTTTACCTTTTATCATATCTCCTCTCAGTCTCCTTTTCCAGGCAAAACACACCCAGCTCCTTCAACCCTTCCTCATCAGTTTTAGTCTACCCTTGATCATCTTGGTTGCCCTCCTCTGCACACGTTCTAGCTTGTCAACATTCTTCTTAAATTATGGTGCCCAGAATTGGACACAGTATTCCAGGTGTTTGTCTGACCAAGGCAGAATAGAGTGGTACTATTACTTCCCTTGATCTGGACACTATACTTCTGTTGATGCAACTTAGAACAGCGTTAGGTTTTTGTTTTTGTTTTGCTGCTGTATCATGATAAGCTAGTGGCCTACAAAGACCCCTAGATCCTTTTCACATGTACTGCTAGTAAGCCAGGTGAACCCCCCCCCCCAATCCTATTATTTGTGCAGCTGGTTCTTCCTGCCTAGGTGCAGAACCTAACATTTGTCCCTATTGCCATTCATTTTGTTAGCTTGCGCCCAATTCTCCAATCTGTTAAGGTTATTTTGAATTCTTATTCTGTTTTCTGCAGCATTAGCTACCCCTCCCAGTTTGGTGTCATCTGCGAATTTGATGAGCATCCCCCCAATTCCATCATCCAAGTCATTAATAGAGATGTTGAACAACAACGGGCCCAGGACAGAACCCTGCAGCACCCCACTGTTCACTTTTTTCCAGGATAAGGAACCGTTAATGAGTACTCTTTGGGTTCGGTCAATCAAGCAACTACAAATTGGTAAAAAAACAGCAGGGGTGGATTTCTTCCAGGAAAAAAGACAGATAGATAGAAGTGTAGAGTGATGCAGAGCCAAAACACATCTGCTTGGGAGCAAGTCTCTGAGTCCGATAGCCCCCTCCTGTGAACAAGGATTGTAGTACAGTGGTAAATCTGGATACGAACGGGATCCATTCTGGAGCCCCATTCGCATCCAGAGCAGAACGCAACCCGCGTCTGCACGTGTCGTGATTCGCTGCTTCCGTGCATGCGCATGATGTCATTTTGAGCGCCTGTGCATGGGCGAGCGGTGAAACCCAGATGTAACGCATTCCGTTACTTCTGGGTTGCCGCGGAGCGCAACCCGAAAATGCTCAACCCGAAGCTACTTCAACCTGAGGTATGACTGTATAGTCTCAGCTTTGTAGGGAAGACAGGAGCACAGCCACCAGGAAATGAGACTCCAGAGTTTCTGCATGCAAGTTTTTAGTTCTGGGGTTTGGGCTGAGCCTCCTTGAAGTGGAAAAGGCCTAACTGAGATCTGTTGCACAGCTGAGCACCTTGACTCACTAGCAGCAAATTCTCCAACAAGCAACATTTTTTGCTTACTGAAACAGAAAAAGTAACAGCAAGCAATTAGGGAAACCAATCAGAGGCTGGAACCTCTTCTGTTGTTTATATACAGCTGATGTAGTAATGGGGTGTTAGGGGAGGGGTAGTACCTCTAGGGGGACACATTGTGCTTGTTCAGGGGTCGTTTGCCCGTTTTTGGTCCCCCTATCTTGCACTCAGCTCTCACTTGCAGCTCAAGAAGCTGTCAGTATGCAACAGCAGCCACACCCCTAGAATGGCTAACTGCCAGCTAAACCAGGGGAGGGTAGCCGATGGGTCTCAAACCCTCAGTGATTTAGGGACTTTCCTTGCATGTGAAGAGACACTCTGGCAGATTGAGCAGACAAGACGAAGAGTGGGTCCAATGGCCAAGAAAGTGGTTTCTGGATGTGCTGTAAAGGGAAGTGGGGCATGTGAGGTTCCTCCACCTGGAAAAGTAGCCCATCTAGAAGGAAAACTCTGATCCTAAAACTCCACTGCCTTACAGGATATCTTCAGGAGAAGAAAAGGCTAAGAAGTAAACTCTACAAAAATCTGGAGTAGAGTCCCTAAAATGGTTGGATGGCACCTTGAACACTTCCTTCCAGCAACTCCTGCAGCCAAGTTGGTGCCAAACATTTTGTTCTGCTTTCCTTTGGACATCAGTGAGGCCGAGAGGGCAGTTGTATCATCTGAGCAGCTCAGGACCTCCACACACACACTGCCCAGACTTGCAACCTCAGGAGTGCTGCTAATGCAGTGGTTTGACTTCATCCCTGGAGGCATATCTCTTGAGACAGACGGATGCCAACAATTCCATGAACCTAGATTAATTCTTTTTACCAATTAGGTACAACATTTTAAGCTATTTTCCCAAGTAGTAAGATACGCTGTGGTCTAAACCTAGGGCTTGCCGATCAGAAGGTTGGCGGTTTGAATCCCTGCTATGGGGTGAGCTCCCGTTGCTCGGTCCCTGCTCCTGCCAACCTAGCAGTTCGAAAGCATGTTAAGTGCAAGTAGATAAAAGGTACCGCTCCAGCGGGAAGGTAAATGACGTTTCCGTGCACTGCTCTGGTTCACCGGAAGTGGCTTTGTCATGCTGGCCACATGACCCGGAAGCTGTCTGCGGACAAACGCCAGCTCCCTCGGTCAGTAAAGCAAGATGAGTGCTACAACCCTAGAGTCATCCGCGACTGGACCTAATGGTCAGGGGTCCCTTTACCTTTACAGTTTTGTCACATCACTTATTAGAGACATTTAGATGCATATTGCTTCCATTCCTGCCTCTCCTCCCAAAGCTCTGGTGTCTGGGCAGCCCAGGAGCTCCGTAATAAACATTGATTGATTGATGCAAGCCCAGGACCTCCATACACACTGCCCAGGCTCGCGCCCCAGGGAGGTCACTTCTGTGCTGTTAATGCAGCAGTTTGACTTCACCGCTGAAGGCATACTCCATTGTCTCTCAACAGACGGATGCCAGCAGTATACATAAACGTATGCTATCTACAGGTTTTATCATCAAAAGCTGGTAGGAGAATGACCTGTCATTTTATTTCTAAGAAGAAATAGGGAATAGAGTTAGCAAAAGCCTTTGAATGTCATCAGGCATGGAGAGTTGTGGAAAACAACAAAAAGGTATCACCAACACATGGCTGTGGCATCTAAACACAAAGACCCAGTGAAGGTACCTCCTACAACAGATAGCAAAGGTAACCAGTGTGATGCCCTTTTTACGTTGTTGGACTACAACTCCATCATCCTTGACCATGCTAGCTGGCTTTTCTCTACTTTCAGGTTAATACAAGTTAAGTTTGTGCCCTTGTGCTTTTTAGGGCTCTCTTTCACCTTCTTGTGGTTGGATGGGAAGACAGCAAAAGCAGGGAAGTGAAGACATGGACAGGCTTCACAAAATGAGAACTATAGGTGGATTTATCTGGCACTGTGGCAGTGATGAGGTAAACGAGGCTGGTAGACAACTTGTTCCTGTCACCTCTTGCACAGATAACAAAAGAAGTGGAGGTCGCAGAACTAGAAGAGATCTGGGTTACCAGGAAGGACAGAGAAAGACAGGGAAGCAGCAGCAGCAAATAAAACAGTAATTCACACTTTCAAGACATCCTGCCTAATTAACACACACTCACAGAACATTTGAATGTACCTTTTATTAGACTCTCTTATGCCTCCAAGCAGCAGCACAATAAAACAGTTTGTTTGTGCATGGCTGCCTTCCTTGCCCTGATTCAATAGCCAGTCCCCCTCCTTTCAATGTCTATTAGCCAACAGCAACTACATGGAAAGGGGGTGGCCACTTAATGCCTAGAAAAGTCTTTGCTGCAATACAGCATCACATCTAATCAAAATCCTGCTTAGAGAAGTTGGGGCTAGCTTAAGCCGGTAGTAGCAAAAACACTTTCCCTTTCCTTTTCCATTTTTTGGGTGGGGGCGGGTTCCCACTTAAAACCGTATGAATATTTCTTTAAAAAGACTATATACAGGCAAGGCTAAAGGCCACTGGCACAGGGGCGAGGTCAAAGGCTGCTAGATTCTACAAGATAAAGAAGAAGGGGCTCAGAGCCAAAACACCAGACCATTTTAATTAATTTTTTTAAAATGAGAGCTTATGAAAATAAAAAAAAAGGTTCTGGTTCAGTTGGCACTTAATCATGAAGGTCTGGTCATGAAGGAAAACACCTGCAGAGGAAAAAGACAGACAGACTTTAGGGAAGGAAAGACACAACACAGGACCCTACCATCTTCCCCTTAACCGAGCCAGAGATTCCAGCTGCTGCCCTTTTGCAGGAAAGTGCAGGCCAATTCGCATGCAAGCAATTCAAGTTGTTGATCAGACCCAAGGAGAAAAAGCCTCCCTGATCATTCCTGTGGTCACAGTAGCCAAGAAAAGCTTTTAATCCTGGGCTCATGGCCAATGCCAAAGGTTGACAGGGGTTAGTCAGCTCATGTAATTGAGTCCTCCTCAGCATCCTGGACTGACACTGATGCCACTAACTCACCAGCTCAGCGGTTGGTGGCTGTGCGCAGATCTGTGGTCAGGGGGTCGTGCTGGATCGTCTGGTGCAGCATCAGAGCGAGCAGCCCAGCGCGGTTGGTCATAGCCATGCGGACGTTCCGCTCCTGCTCAAACAGCTCGTCCAGCTTGTACCACTGACACAAAGGAACAAGAGGAAAGCAATCACACCTAGCCCATCGTCCAAAGGATTCCCATTAGCTGCAACCCTCCCTAAAATTGACAAGCCTATTTCACAGACAGCATGACAAGGCCATTGTCCTTTTGTGCTGTTCACCCGCCCAAGGTCTAACACGAGTTCCCAATCCGTACCACGCGCACTCGCTCCAGGTCCACCTCCGCCCGTCGCAGTTTCTCCCAGCAGTAGTGGCGGTTGCATTTGCGCTTGGGCACGCGGCAGAATTCCCCCGTGAGCTCAAACACGTCTTTTACCATGGGACACCCACACACCTCATCTGCTGACACCTAGGGAAAAGTTGCAGTCGAGATTGAGCAGGATGAAGCCATAGCTGTGGTGTGTGTCTCACTGAAAAATATTCTGCACAAATATAATCCAAATGGAACACAAGAGAAGTGCAGTTCTACAACCTGTAAAAATTGCATAATTTTCTCATTTTGCATAACTTATTCGGGCTTTACTAGTCATAGGATCAAAGAATCACAAAACTTTAGCATTAGAAGGGATCCTGAGGGTCATCTAGTCCAACCCCCTGCAATGCAGTAATCATAACTAAATTGTACATGACAGATGACCATCCAGCCTTCCAAGGGAGTCGGTTCTGCTGTCATGCAGGACACTGAAGTCCTTTGCTCTCTGAGAATATTGTTCAGTTATGCCTATGGCTTGCCATACTTCCGCAGGCATCACCCATTAGCTTGCAAGTGTATCCGTGCTAGAAACTAAGGGCTAGAAACTTGCTTTCCTTATAATGATAGCCAATTCCATGTTCAGTGCTGCATACCATGCTTTCTCTGCACTCTTACTGAATCACCACAGCACAAAGTCCTGGGTAAAGCTCACAACACTGTATTTCACCTAATAGTCCTTCCCCTCCTAAATCTGAATGATGGCCTATCCTAGCCTGTTCCTAAACTACAGTGGACTAGGACCTCACCGGAAGAGCACTCTGTTCCTACCTTGGGGTCACGGGAATGCTCTGGGCACAAGACCTGCAAGCGTTTGCAGTAGGTCTTGCTTTGTGGGTTGTAGACATCACAGAAAAGGCGAGTTGCCCTGGAGAAAAGAATACACACAGGTAAGATTACAAAGTCATGGCCTTATCCTCAGCGAACTTGATAAGAAATGGGTTATTTTTAAAAATGTAAATGAAACTTTAAAAAAAATAATGGAGTGTCGATTCAGGTTAAATGCTAGGAAAGCAAGGTTGCACATCAACACTGTGGAAGACACATTGCTGCCTCACCTGGAGTCAGGCCTGTCCACTCTAATGGGCAGAAGCACTTAAGGGTTCCAGACAGGGGTCTGGAGTTGCCAGAGATTTAAGCAGAGATATTCTACATGCATAGCATGTGTGTCCCGAATTTAGAAGCAAAATTAATTCTGCCTTATCTGAGATCAGAGTTTCTTGATCAGAAAGAGCAGCAGTTGGGGGAAGAGAGAAACCTGACGAATGGGGTTCCTGATTTCCCACAAATACATTTTGAGGTGGGAGAATAACCCTCCACAGATTTCACTCCCATTCTGTTTCCCAGATGTTTCCACCCAGTGCTCCACAAAGTAGCCCAAAACCAATATGTGGGAAGACCATTAAAATGAAGATGTTGCTGCGTTTTAAGACAGTATTAGGACCCCATTTATAAGAACACAAGAAGCGCTGTGCTGAATCAGGTCAATGGCCCATCTAGTCCAGCATCCTGTTCTCACAGTGGCCAATCGGATTCCTATGGGAAACCAAGGTGGCCTGAACTACACAATTTCAGTCTACAGTTAGAGATTCACATGCCCACTAAAGGGGGTCAATTCCCCAAACAAAAAAACTAGATGTCAGTAAAAGGACACATTCCTTCTTGACATTTAGTTTTCTACATGAAGGGGTTTTATTTCCCCCGCCCCCTAAGCCCCACCTAACATCTATTGGTAGATCCCACACCCCTTTAATACCTCAGTGAGAACTGGGCCTCCTAGCCTGCTACCTGTTTAGGCTGAAGCATGGTGTCTATCTTGACAAGCCAATCCTTTTAATCCACTCTCTCCCATGTACCTGCTCATGTAGGAGTAAAGTGAGGGCTATCAGTTTCTTTCCAGGTTACAGAGCAGACAAAAACCACCATTCATTCATTCATAAGCAGCTCAGACAGACATCAAATTAAAGATTACATACTCCAAGCACCCTTTTCTTTGCACTAATACCAACTAGCAACATGGTGTACACTTTTAAAAACCATTTATGCCCATCCACCTTTCATAAAAAGAAAGTGAGCATGGAGGTGGGCACCCAGTACTGTTGACATAAGGCACTAGGATTCCCTTGTTCCGTAAGTGAGAAGCAAAAGTCTCACATTGTTCTGGGAGTGGAAAGGAAGCTATGGATTCCAACTCTTGCAATGGCCTACAGCTACAAACATTAAATATGTATCGGCAAAAACTAGATTTCCACCCAGTGGACAGTACTGGGTTTGGAAAGGACCATTGCATTTCTTCACAGCTTCTTGTTCCCATCAGGGTAACTATGTAACAAAGGAGCAGAACTGCAAG
This sequence comes from Podarcis muralis, assembly GCF_964188315.1. Classification (NCBI taxonomy): domain Eukaryota; kingdom Metazoa; phylum Chordata; class Lepidosauria; order Squamata; family Lacertidae; genus Podarcis; species Podarcis muralis. The sequence goes on along the minus strand of NC_135671.1, from coordinate 41,711,871 downwards.
ACAGATGGCACCAGTGGCATGCAACCTGGTGAGGAGGGTTTGGTGAACAGCCCATAGCGAAAAGGAACTTGAGAGTTGGGCAGGTAGCTTACCCTTCGATACGTGTTGGATACATAGACCCAAAGGATGTCTGGCTCTCGTACTGCGGGGGATGGGGGGAGACAGACAGAAGAGAAAAACACAGCCATGAAGTCACAGCAGAACAAACATTAAAAGCACCATCAAGTGAAGAAAAGATCCTCCACCTAAGTTCAACTAGCTCTTAACCTACCGGCCAGTGGACTTCCAAGCCCCACTATGACAGGTGGGCAGGGCTGCTGCAGAAATGATAGGTAGCCCCCAAGTTCCAGGCTCTGACTATAGAAGCCGAGCTCGTTTCCAAGGCATCTAGCCATCAACAGACCTATCCCAACATATTTATGCAACACATTGGCTAAAACTATTTATGGTAGCCAAAATATCATGTGGCCAGCAGTTCCCAAAACATCAGCTATGCAGATAATAGGTTAAATATGGGAGAGGTCAAGCTACAGTGAACAGCGTATTGCATTTCAATACCACCCTTTATTCAGAAATATTTTCATATACATTTGGGGAGGGGTGTAGAAGTTAGTTCTTGAAAATGTAAGTTATTTATTCAGCTTCCTGAACTCAATTGTTCTTTGCACAGAATTTGCATTGGTTTTTTCCATGCAGCTCTGTCTATAGCTGCTTGACAAATGTTAAAGGACAGTAATCTCCCTTGACCCACTGATGGAGCAAATTAGAAAGCTGCTCCACAATCCAGCAGAGGAGGCTCTTTGGCTAAGACTTTTCCACATCCTGGGGTAACCTACCACGTCTACCAAACCTTTTTTTTAACCCAGTTTCAGGTATGCCACAAAGATCCCTGTTTCAGAGGCTGGATAGCAGCATCTCAATTCAAACACAGGCCCCTGAAGCCCAACACCAAGGTTACCCAGCGCAGAAAAGACAGGCAGCTAACCTTGGCATAACACCGCTCCATGTGCCGCAGCGCCACCTTGGGGTTGATGGGGTGGCCGCAGGAGACACAGAATATCTGCAAGTCTGTGTCATCACTGTCTCCTTCACTGGTCTGTGGCAGAGGAAAGAGGCAAGCAGGTGTCAGGATTTAGTGGTCAGATTTTTAAAGCAAACAGCATCCCACCCTACAACTCCATGAGGAAGTTCTGAGCAAGCCTGCAGAACTTATAACCCACCAAGGCAAACCCCCCTCAGCCAGACACCTGAAAATCCCACCCCCAGTTTCTGCAGTTCCAGGTAAGCTACAGTACTAAAACATTTAGGAAGCACTTAATAAATAAAGGGATGGGTGCCCTGCTGTGTGCTCAAGAACATTTCCAATACCTTACGTCACTGCTCCTAGCAAAGAACAATACTGGAGGAAACCCAGCCAGATAGGCGGGGTACAAATATAATTTTATTATTATTACTACTACTGCTGCTGCTTTGTTTTCACCCAAATGTGTTGTAATGCAGATCCCAACGCTTGGTCACACCAGGGATTAAACGAGGGATTAAACAAGTAAGCTTTGGCATCAATTGAAATCAGCAGATGCTGCCAACCTGAGAATCATAAGGCAAAAGCAAGCTGAACTATAGCTTATTTTATCACAAGAATTTATATCCTGCCCCTCACAATAAAATTCCCAGGGAAGTCTGACTTTTTGGCATTTTCTTTATCCCTTCAGAACATCAGAAATAAATTGCTCTGGATTGGAGCATCAAGCTCACATGCAACCATTCCAGCACTGAATAAGTCACAGGTAGGGCATACCTATAATAAGGGTATGTTCTCTGTTTAATCTGACCCATGCTGTCAGTGTTCACAACTATCTGTGAAATTTACACCCAAATGTACGAAATAAAACACACGTATACAGTTAGGTTGCAAAAGGGCTCTAGTCTAATGCACCCAAGTCCTCCCTGGAAGGTTAAGGAGGTGCTGTTTGCAACCCCCCAAGAGAGGAGGCCTGGCTGCCTGCTCCTTTCTCCTGCACTTCTTCCAGGTACCTCTTCGTCTTCTTTGATGGCTTGCTGCTTGGCCCGGACAATGACAGCCTCCAATTCATGGAATTTGCGCTCCATCTCCTGCAACTTGAGCCGGGCCTGCTGCTGCTCCCGCCGTATCCGCTCTAGTAGCTTCTTGCCATGCTCTTCCGCCACGCATGGACTTTGCTGCCACTGCTGGATGCGCTGCGGGAGGATCTCATATATGCGGCTGGGAAAGGACAAAGACAAGAGGGTGCATGCAACTGAAAACTGGCCAATATGATGGTAACAGGGTGCGTCACACAGCATCACACTGCACAACACAAACCTACAGGATGGGAACATTTTCAGCTCATAAGAAAACCACCCAGAACTCCCACAACTCAAACTGATGCACTTGCTCCCAGGCTTAGGCTGTTACGGGATTCACTTTGCCCATTACTGCATTATGGCATTCCTCCTCCCAATCGCCCTTTCAGTTATGTCATAATTACTTCTTTGGGACAGCTGAAGAGCTGAGGCTAAGGTTAAGCATCCAAAGGGCCCAAGTGAGTCCACATTTTAAAAGCCCAAAGTCTCTTTCCTGCCACACAAACCCCTGCATTACCCAACCCATGCTGGAAAACCAATGAATGGGCAAAGCTGCTAAGAAAAGAAATAAAGCTGCCCCCCAAGGAAGGCTCCCCCACTTACTTTGCTGCCAGCTTCATGCCACATTCATCCGAGCAGTACTTGGAGTTAGTCCGAGCAGCCTGGATGCAGCCAGGGCCAAGGCACTGGTGGAGTGATGATGGGTCTTTGGTGTCCACCCGCTCAGCATGCTTTGACCGGTCGCGATGCTTTTGCTTCTGCTTGTGACGTTTGTATTTCTCCTCCTTCTGCAGGGCAAGAACCAGAGATGACACGGCTAGAATTTGCCCACCCTTGCAAGAGCAAAAGGGACACCGGTGCTTACTCATGACCTTCAAATACAGGCAATCCCATTTACTGCCGCCTATTTCCTACTTCTGTGATTAGGATAGTTTGGCCATAAAGCCAATAGTACATTCATCCAACACTGACACTTCAGGCAGCAATGACCTGCCAGCTGCCTGCACTCCTTTCGCTAACCCTAACACCCCCCCACTGGTAATTATAGCAGGAGAGGTGGAAGGCAGATACGTTTATTCCTTTTGCTATCCTTTTGCAAGGTATCTCCAGCCTGCAGGCTTAATAAGGCCTACCAGGCCCTTTTGGCCAAACCAAACCAACCAGGGCCAAAACGGGGTTGCAGACAATGCTAATCAGCTAATCAGCAATGCCTGCAAAGTCCTTTGAAGCCCTGATTATTAGCTAATTGCTGAGGCTTTAATGTGCAGCATACGGCTCTCTGCCAGCAGCAGCAATCAATTAATGGTCAGCGCTTGAAGAGAGCTCTACACAGTGGAAGCCCCACCGGTGGCAGGGATTGGCTGCACCATTGAGGAAGCAGGCAGAAGGGGCTTGGATTGGAAGGGCTTCCTCCAGAGGGTTTGAATCTGTGTCTCTCTGCTCACAGTCCAGAACGCTGAGCAACTACACCACAGTGGTTTTATCATCATCTAACAGAAGCCACTGAAGTCTAAAGCGATCACCAAAATGGGTTGTCAGACTAGTTATTTATTGTATTAAGATAACATCTTGTAAATACATTCATATGCTTAGTCTTCTGTCACAAGTCACAATGCAACAACTCTCCTCTTTCATATGTATTTTTGTGCCGCCATGCAATGACTGGATACTTTTCACATTAAAAAATGCATAAGCCAGGACCAGAGCTTCACATGTACTAGGTCCCAGGTTTAATCTGTGATATATTCAATTAAAGGAGCAAGGGATAGGGAGAAACACTTCTTGCCAGAGACTCTGGAGGGCAGGGGTGCCATCTCCTAGGAGCTGAGCCCTTTGGGCCCCCCTGATATTTTTGGGAGGGGGCAACCCCACCCCACCCCAAAGTCCAAAGTTGGCAGGTGGCAGGAAACAGCCCCAGGCCAGTGGCAGCAGGAGGAGCCAAAGCCACAACTATGGAAGCTTGTGCTGCTACTTGTGCTGCTGCGGGGTTCAGCTCTGCCCCAACTCCTCCAAAGTAGGACAAGCCTGGAGCAAAGTGCAGTGCAGCTTCAATGGCCGCGGCTCCTTCTCCTCTTGCCACGGAGGGGAAGAAGGTGGGAAGCAGCGCCAGACCAGTGGCAATGGCAGCAGCAGAAGGCGTTGCAGCCACTGAAGCCATGCCACTGCTGCAATGCTGCGCCCAGCTTCTCCAACATCACACATTGCCACACACACACACCCCAATTCTTCGGAAGGTGGCACCTATGCTGGAGGGCCACTGCCAGTCAGAGTAGAACACCCTTTCTCCAACTGTTGTGGGCTGTAACTCCCACCTTCCCTGACTACTGACAATGATGACTGGGGCTGATGGGAGTTGTAGTCTGAAACCTCATAAGGGCACCATGCTGGGGGAAGCAAGAGTAGACTATACTAGCATAGGTTGGAGGGCTGGGTAGTTCCAGCCTTAACACCACTGTGGCCCTGTTGTATGAGATCAGTTTCAGTTGTTGGCACATGAAGATGTGGACCAGAGGTATGAAGAAATACCACTCATGACATGTTCTCTCGACCCTTGCCTTCCTTGGCTTGTTTGAGCTTAGCTTTGCTGGAGGGGGCTGGCAGGATTGATCCAGGGAGCAGTTAATGCCTCTTTGCAAAAAGGGCTTGTCCCAACCATCTTGGAAAAGGTGATGGTGCCCCTACTCCTCAAGAGCCCCCCCCTCCCCGGGCCCCAAGGTCCTTGATAACTCCTGCCCAATTGCTAACACCCCCATTTTAGGCATGGTGCACAAGACAGTTGTGGTTGTGCAACTTCAGGCGTGCTTAAATGAAGTAGATTATCTGACCTACTTCAGTCCCGGCCTCCTGAGCAGCTCCCGGGGTTGGGAGCTGAGGCCACAATGATACAGTGGATCAACGGGGGAGGGGGGTATTTGCTGTGCCACCCAGTATTGCTCACTGTGCTGTACCATCCTTCCCACGGACTGTGCACTAAATTTGGAACTCTCTCCCCGCAGAGGTGCTGACAGCAATATTGTTGTTAGCCTTCGGTTGTCCAGTCAAGACTTAACTCTTTACTCATACGACCCTGAAAGTGGCAAGGTTCCTGGTCGCTGTCCTTACCCAAAAGCGACGCCAAGGAGCACTACAAGCTAACTAAGGCGTAGTATGCCATTCTATTTTATAGTATTTTAGTGTTATTGTGGTGTTTTAGCGGCTGTTTTTTTTTTTTTTTCTTCCCACGTACACAACCTGTTATTTATGTGTTGTTTTTACTTGTATGGACTTAACTCTTCTCCCAGGCTTCCAGTTGAGTTGTTGAGGCTGCCCTATGGTTTCAGTTTGGCCTGTTCTGTGTTGTTCATATTGTATGATCTAATCTAAAATTTTATTTAGTTTTAATTTGTGGAAGCCAATTTGAGATCCTTAGTGAAAAGCCATCTTAAAATCTCAATAAATAAACAAATATTCTGATTTTACAAGAGTGATTTTGTCCTGTTACATACCCAAAAAGAACTGCAGCTCTGGGAAAAGGCCTGGTCACTAAAAACAAGTCTAGCACTCTTACAGTTGTGACATTTCCCACCCACCATCTAGGATCATACCTTCTTCTCAGACTTCTTCTCCCTCCGCTTGACATGCTTCACTTTCACAGCGCGTTTCCGCAACACAGGATCAAGGAAGGGCGCATCGTCAGTGTCGCTGAGCCACGGCTAAGAGAGGAAAAGAGAGAAAAGTAAAAGGAGTCCTCCAATAAATCTAGATGTGCAAAAGTAGAGGACCTTTTCTGTGGTCGTGCCCGCCCTGTGGAACACCCTCTGGTCAGATGTGAAGGAAATAAAAACTATGTGACTTTTAGAAAACATCTGAAGGCAGTCCTGTTTGATGTCGTATTGTTTTAATTTGTTGGAAGTTGTCCAGAGTGACTGGGGGAAACCAGTCAGATGGGCAGCATATAAACAACAAATTTTATTATAATTATTACTACTTACTACTACTACTACTACAACAACAACCACCTGCGGACTGCAACTCCCACCAGCCCTAGTCAACATGGCCAATGGTCAGGGATGATGGGAGTTGTAGTTCAGCAACACCCAGAGGCCCACAGGTTCCCCATTCTCGTGCTAAAAGGATCTGGAGGTTGTCTGGCAGGGTAGTTTGGCTTAAGGAGGGCAGGAAAGCATTTGGTCCCTGCCCCCAAGAAAGAGCTGTGTGCAGTCTGAACTTCACATCCTGGTTAACAGCTAGCTTTGTGGAAGAACCCTTTCACTGAGGGAATTAAGAGGTTCCAGGCCAAACCCATATATGCCAGTGCTTATAATGGTGGCTGCAGCCCTTTCACACCCTTATTTTCTTCCTGGCAGCTGCTATCTATGCTGCAACTTCATCATGCAAACTCAAATCTGGTTTCCCCCCTTTGTAGGACAGTTAATGGCTTTGCATGCTTCACAAAGCAAGAGGGTCACCTTTGTACTGGGCTTTTTAAGTTGGATCAAATAGACGGTTATACTGCCACCTATGGATATCTGCCACGAATTAGTGTTTCTTTGCCAACCTCTACAACCAGGTATCAGAATGACTGGGATCCAGTCCCAAGTAAACAGAAGAAATAGTAGCCATCTTCAAGTATCTAAATAACTTTCACAGGGAAGATGGAGCAAGCTTGCACTGGAGGAAGGGACCTGAATCAATGGATTCTAGTTATGACGCAGGAGATTCTGACTCAACACCAGGTAGAACTTTCTGATGGTAAAATCTGTTAGATAGTGGAGCAGACTCCCTCAGAAGGTGGTGGGCTCTCCTTCATTGGAGGTTTGTAAGCAGAGGTTGGAGTGCCATTCATCATGGATGTTTTAGCTGAGATTTTTGCATTGCACAGGGTTGGACTAGATGAGGCATAGGTAAACTCAGCCCTCCAGATGTATTGGGACTACAATTCCCTTCATCCCTGACCACTGGTCCTGTTAGCTAGGGATCATGGGAGTTGCAGTCCCAAAACATCTGGAGGGCCGAGTTTGCCCATGCCTGGACTAGATGACTCTCAGGGACCCTTCTATGATTCTATGGCAGATCTTCTGGTCAGCAAGAATTGGGTCTTCAATGCCCTATAATACCACAAGTGTCTATCCCATGGTGAATGTACTTTCCACCTTAATTGCCATTTAGTTCCACCATCCTAATCTTTGCTTTATTTTTTTTAAAAAGATCTTGGGATTATTTAAGGTAAAGGTAAAGGTAAAGGTACCCCTGCCCATACGGGCCAGTCTTGACAGACTCTAGGGTTGTGCGCTCATCTCACTCTAGAGGCCGGGAGCCAGTGCTGTCCGCAGACACTTCTGGGTCACGTGGCCAGCATGACAAGCTGCATCTGGCGAGCCAGCGCAGCACACGGAACACCGTTTACCTTCCCGCTGGTAAGCGATCCCTATTTATCTGCTTGCACCCGGGGGTGCTTTCGAACTGCTAGGTTGGCAGGCGCTGGGACCGAACGGCGGGAGCACACCCCGCCGCGGGGATTCGAACCGCCGACCATGCGATCGGCAAGTCCTAGGCACTGAGGTTTTACCCACAGTGCCACCTGCGTCCCTTAAGGTAAGTTATAGCAATTAAATGCAGGCTAAAAAGCAACTGCTGCCTGCCTAGAAAGCAGCTAAGCAGCAGCAACAGCTTTGAATGTTCACAAAGGGTTACCGTATTTTTCACCCCATAGGACGCACCGGCCCATAGGACGCACCTAGTTTTTTGGGGGGGAAATAAAGAAAAAAAAATGTTTCCCCCCCCCCCCCCCAGCCGCGGCTTCAGCACGCCCTGCGCTCCGGGCAGCAGGCTGCTATCCGCAGCCTAGGGAGCCCTGCGGGAACTCCCGCGGGCTCCCCATGCTAGCTGATAGCTTCCTGAAGCCTGGAGAGCGAGAGGGCTCATAGAATCATAGAGTTGGAATAGACCACAAGGGCCATCGAGTCCAACCCCCTGCCAAGCAGGAAACATGACCCCTCTCGCTCTCCAAGCTTCAGTGAAAGCCTGCATCCGCCCCATAGGACGCACACAGATTTCCCCTTCATTTTTGGAGGGGGAAAAGTGTGTCCTATAGGGCAAAAAATACGATACATTCAGTGACAAGCACACAGAGTACTGCTTGTGTAACAGATTTCCCCTTCCCTCCTCTCCCCACGCAGTCCCAAAATCTACTTGCAAAGGTCTCCCAGCCTCCTGGAGAAGATTTCGGGGGGGGGGGCAGCAAGGAAAATTCCATACCACATGTGGAAGTTTGTTGCACAAACAGAGCTACCATGTTGGATACAACCCAAACATCCCAACTGCTGCGGGCGGGGGTTGTCAGCAGTAGAACATTAATCAACAGTACAGCTTCTGTGAGAGAAATTGTTAGGAGACTTAGAAGCTGTCAGCTCCTGGAAACACAGCCGGGGCTGAATGACTTAGAGCGAAGGAATCAGCATCTTGCCCAAAAGCCATGTAAGAGGGCTCAGGGCATTGGGTCTGAAAGCCTTCCTTTAAGACTAAAAGGGGTTTCTCCATTTGCTGGTTGAAATTTACATCTGGTGTGTGAGCTAATTTCTGGCTTTAAGAAGATTTGATCGTTTGAGGGCTGAAGATAAAACAAGTATGCTCTAATTGTTGGAACCAATAGTTTTAAAAAATCAAGGGAGTTCTGAGTGCTAGGATCCCTATTTTCTTTATGTTTAGTTCTCTGTTATCCTTACGAAAGTATTGCTTTGAAATGGAATTTTGCTACTTCATATTTCATCTATGGGAAAGGATTGTGTTTTGATAAGAAATAACGCTGTGAAGATCTTAAGTTGGATAAGGAAGATTGAAGATCTTAAGGTGGAGACTGAATTGTTACTAGGATCAAGAACATTCAGTATGACAAATACATCACTGGACGTTCCATTGACTGTTGACAACCTTCAGCAAATGTTTGAAGAGCAAATAAAAATGATTAGAGCTAAGACTGATGAAATAGTGAATGAAAGTGGTCCATAGAAGGATGAAATGGAAAGTGGAATCCAAGAGGATACAGAGACTTCAGAATAGAATATGGATAAAGGATTGCCAGAACAGGAGGGTGAAATGGTAGAGTTGGAGGCATCGGCGGGGAAATGGGAGTCTTACACACAGGTGCTTGGAGGAATGAAATAGCCAAATGGGAGAGTTGCAATGTTGGAGGAATGGAATGAAGCCATGGGTGGAGAGATGAAGTGACACCCTGAGCTGACAGAAGTAAGAGTTGAGAGAGAAAATACTCTGTGTACAACTTGATGTGAATTCAGAGGAAAAAGCTATCAGGCCTCCAGTGCTTTTCCTAGAAAAAGAATGGAAGAAACATAGCTGGAAGATATCGTTTTTGAAAAAAATCAAGATGGAAAACCACAGCAAATTGATGACATTCATTAATAATAATTAGTGATCCCCTTTTGGACTTTTTGTGTAAAAAGGAAAATGAATTAATCTATTTGGGGCCTCTATATTAGTGACATGAGAACGCCCCTAGCTGAGGCCCAAACCTCCATTCATGCACCCAGGCTTGCAGACTATCGCTGCCCCTTATTATTGTACGCTGACGATGCGGTGATCCTCTCTTATTCTCGAATCGGTTTGAGGAGGGCCCTTAAGATTTTTGCATTATATTGCCAAACAAATTTACTTACTATTAACCATTCCAAATCTAAAGTCCTAATTTTTTCCAGGAGTCGTAAACTGTATAGATGGGAACTCGAGGGGAAGCCAATTGAACAAGTTTACAAATTTCAATATCTAGGAATTTACTTCCAATATAATATGGGATGGAAAGCGCATATCACATATTTACAAAATAAGGTCAAAGCCCTTATCTACGCTCTATTACGCTTCTTCTTTACTGAGGGGGCTATGCATGTTCCATCCGCCTTAAAAGTTTATAGTGCAAAAGTGGTTGCAACTATGGCCTATGCGGTCCCTTTATGGGGCGCCTTTGTAAACCTCTTGCCTCTGGTGACATTGCAAAATCTTTTTCTAAGACGCCTTTTGAAACTACCCTCCTGTGTAAGCAACTCTGCCATTCGCTTAGAACTTAAGACCCCCTCCCTAGAGATTCTGATGTGGAGACATGCCTTTAATTATTGGCTGTCCCTTTGGCATAAATTGCCAAACTACCATCTTATTCAGTGCCTTTGGAGAGATGAATTCACCAGCCCATGGGCAACAAAAATCCATTCCAAACTGTTGTCTTATGGAATCTCTCCTTCCGATATACTTAATTTAGATCTAATTACAGCTAAAAAGGTAATCAAACAAAGACTGGAGGAGGTAGATTTGCAACAAAATCTTACTACAGGTGGAGGTACATGTTCCCCGATAAATCTGGGCATTACATCTATGTCCCAGATACCTCGATATCTGTCTACTTTATCGGCTGCGTCGCATAGATTCGCATTTGTTACAGCCAGATTTAATGTGTTCCCCACAAATGTGCTGAGCAATAGATTCTCTAACGGTAAAACCTCTGTTTTATGCGCATGTGACAACAAATCAATAGAATCCCTTTATCATATCTTGTTTAATTGCCCCTTATACATTGTTCCCCGATCAAGGATCCTGAATTCAATCATTCTGGAAATTGCTGCTAAACCTCCTGAATTACATCTAGCTTATCTACTCCAGGACATTGACTCTTATAGAACATTACAGGTTGCTAGATTCCTGATTTCAGTTCTTTCATATAAAAGACTTCATGGAATGCTGCATGATTATTAAAAATCCAGTAAACTCTATGCACCATCTTTATCTTCAAGGCCATAACATGGTACATCTAGAGATTGTAAGTAATGTGAAGGAGATTATGCGTTGAAATATTTTAGTTGATATTTTAGATTGTAAAATCCTATTTTATCTATTGATTTGTTTTACCTTGTGGGCTTATAGCCGAATAAAGTATTATCTTATCTATTTGGGGCAAAAGACTGGAAAATATTGCCTAACAGAATGCAGATCAGTTGGGTGTCATTTTAGAGTGAATATTTTGAATAATTTCTTTTATTCAAAAGGTGGGAAATCAGAAAGTTTTTTTTCCTTCTTGTTGTTGTTTTTCTTCTTTTTCTTTGCTTTTCCTTTGGTGTTTTCTGTTCTCTTTGTTTTTTATTTATTTTTTTAATCTAAAAATATTTCTTTATGAAAAAAATAATTAAAATTTGGCTTTTTAAAAAAGGAATGGAAGTTCCACAGGCAGACATATATGTTGTTAAGTAAGAGGTTCTGGGAAGCAAAGAAGCAAAGGGGCTGGGAATCAAGAGCAAGAAGAGGGCCTGTGTAAGTAGTCAGCTGAATAGTGAACACTCAAGAGGAAAAGGGCTAGAGAGTTTAGAGACCTGAGGGAAAGATGGCTTAAAATGAGGAAACAAGGTGAGCCACAGAAGCAGCAACAAAAAGCAGACCTGAGGATAGCTTTCATATACTGTGCTCTAGGAATAGTTGAAACTGGATAAGCAGGGAACCATTTAGCCATGTTTTTTGAAAACGGTATAGGTGCTATATACTCCAAACAAAAAGCAAAGTTAATTGTAAATAATGTGGTTACGGAAGAAATACCTATAGAAAAAGGTACACGACAGGGATGCCCAATATCCCCTTTACTTTTTATATCAGTCCTGGAGGTTTTGTTAAACATGATTAGAGGGGACCAGTTGGTTAAAGGAGTTCAGGTCGGAGCTAGACATTACAAACTAAGGGCATTTGCAGATGACCTAGTATTGACTTTGCAACAGCCAGATACTAGTACTAAAAGAGTATTAGAACTAATTGAGATATTTGGTCAAGTAGCAGGATTTAAATTGAACAAACAGAAAACGAAAGTGTTGGAGAAAAATCTAACAATGGCCGAAAAAGAGAAGTTTCAGAGTGAAACAGGTTTAGTGATAACAAAAAAAGTGAAGTACCTGGGGGTAAACTTGACTTCTAAGAATGTGAACTTATTTAAGGACAATTATGATAAATGTTGGACAGAAGTAAAGAAAGATCTAGAAATATGGTCAAGGTTGAGACTTTCCTTGTTAGGCCAAATTGCTGTCATCAAGATGAATGTATTGCCTAGAATGTTGTTTTTATTTCAGACGCTGCAGATTTTGGACAAGATGGACTGTTTCAAGAAGTGGCAGAAAGACATATCTAAATTTGTCTGGCAGGGCAAAAAGCCCAGAATAAAATTTAAGATTTTAACTGATGCAAAAGACAGAGGGGGGTTTGCCCTGCCGGACTTAAGACTCTACTATGAATCGGCAGCTTTCTGCTGGTTGAAACAATGGCTGCTTCTTGAGAATACAGACATTTTGGATCTGGAAGGGTTTGATAATAGATTTGGTTGGCATGCATATATATGGTATGACAAGGTAAAATTGCATAAAGGCTTTAAAAACCATATTGTTAGGAAAGCATTATACAATGTTTGGATGAGATACAAAGATCTATTGGAAAGTAAAACTCCCAGGTGGCTATCACCAATGGAAGCTAAAGAGATAAAAAAACTAAATATGGAGTCCAAATGGCCAAAATATTGTGAAATTATAGAACAAGACGGTGAAATAGTTAAACTACAGAGTTATGAGAAATTAAAGCCTAAGGTACGAGACTCGCTGCATTACCTTCAGATAAACGAGGTATTTAAACAGGACAGGAAAATAGGCTTCCAGATGGAGAGGTCAAAACTAGAAACAGAGCTGTTAGAACCCAATACTAAGAACCTGTCAAGAATGTATAACTTGCTGTTGAAATGGAATACACAGGATGAAACGGTGAAATCAGTTATGATTAAATGGGCACAAGACATTGGTCATGACATTATGTTTGCTGACTGGGAACAGTTATGGAACACCGGTGTTAAGTTTACGGCATGTAATGCCTTGAGAGAAAATATAATGAAAATGATCTACAGGTGGTACATGACCCCAGTCAAGCTCGCAAAAATTTACCATTTGCCCAATAACAAATGTTGGAAATGTAATGAGACTGAAGGTACCTTTTATCACCTTTGGTGGACCTGCCCGAAGATTAAAGCCTTTTGGGAAATGATCTATAATGAAATTAAGAAAGTCCTTAAATGGACCTTTTCTAAGAAACCTGAGGCTTTTCTCCTGGGCATGGTCGGCCAATTGGTGTCAAGGAAGGATAGGACGTTTTTTATGTATGCTACTACAGCAGCAAGAATTCTTCTGGCAAAGTATTGGAAGACACAAGAACTACCCACTCTGGAAGAATGGCAAGCGAAGGTGATCGACTACATGGGACTGGCAGAGATGACCGGCAGAATCCGTGACCAGGGGAGAGAGACAGTGGAAGAAGACTGGAAGAAATTTAAAATTTATCTTAAAAATTGTTGTAAAATTGAGGAGCACTGAGATGTTAAGGTGTTAAGAAATAAAGAATTGCAACTGTAAACAATAAGTTAAGGAAATAAGAATGTAATGAAAGTGATTTAATTAATTAGTTGGAGGGTTGCTGAAGAAAGGTAAAAACAAGGATGCAGAAAAGGGGAGGTATGGGGAAGTCCGCGAAGCAAGGTGCATGAAAACAAGATTATGAAATTATACATGTTTATATGTTTGTATGTTCTGTTTTGTTTATTGTTTGCTTTAGTTATGTGTTTGGAAAACCAATAAAAATTTATTTTTTTAAAAAAATAAATAGCCATGTTTTTTGGCTATATTTCTCCAGCGTACCTGATTTGAGTAATTGCAGAAGACAGAATAAGAGATGATGCGGGGCAAGAAAGAGGCAACCCAGAACACATCCTGTCCTAGGACACAGCTTTTTGACATCAGCATGCATGAGCCCTGCCAACTCGACCAAGGAATCCCAAAGGAACAGGTCCAGCACAGGTCTCACCAGGTTCTGGTCATCGAAGGCCCCTGAACAAAGCTCCTGATACAAATCGGGATCTATGTGCAGATCGTCATCCGACAGGGGTTCAGGTGTGGCAGCCGATTCTAGCTGTTCCTTTAGCATCTGCAGATCATCCTCCCGCCCCCGTAACATCTATTGAGCATTAGGGTAAGTGGGGGTGGGAGAGGGAGGGGAAAGCAGTGAGAGAAAAAGGAGAAAAGAAGAAAGAGAGGAAAGCATTAAAGAAGCCATCTATCTGGCTTCAAAAGCATAATGCATCGAAACAGCACAGACGTGAGCACACCCCTCCCTTCCTGAGCACAGCTTTGGTGAACAGAAACAGAACTCACTGAAGATCAAAGCAGCAAAGTGTGGGAAGCAGAAATATAGAGAAAAAGAGAGAGAGAATCCCAACACCCGCTTATTTCCCAAAATCAGTAAGAGAGGAGAAGAAGCTCAGTCATTTCAAAAAAAGCAGGGCTGAAGTGTCCAACAAAAAAACCTGCAATTGAGAATGCATTCAAACTGGACTCTGAGATTGCAATCCTACATTCACTTTCCTTGGAGTTAAGCCCAACTGAACTCAGCAGGACCTTACTTCCAAGTAAGCATGTACAGGAATGCACTGCCAACTACACCCCACTAACTATTAGGCTGCATCCGAACATAAGAGCAGAACAAGGTGGAAATGATGTGGCATAATGGACCATCTCACTTCAAGACAGGTGAGGGTTATCTTTTAATATATATTTATGGCTATCCTTTTTGAATACACCCTGCAAGGGGGATAAAATCAACATGGAGTAAGCCAGATCATACATTTTCTCCCTGCTATGCTACATTCCTTCCAGAAGGGAGATTTTTTTGTTCTACATGTACTCCATCTGCAATCTGAAGCAGCACAGTCCACTCAACCACTCCCAGATTTTTTTCCACCTTATTTTGCTGTGTGCATAGACCAGGTCTCATTCTGCTTCCCCTATCTAGGGGGGAAAAACCAGGAGTCCCAACTGAACACTCAACTATTTTAGGTCCCGTTTTTAATGAAAAAGAAAAAAAAGAAAGGAAAAAAAACTGGAGGGAAAAAGGAAACTTACCGAAGCTGGAAAATATTTATAGGACTCCTAGGAAGAAAAGAACGGGAAACAAAAATCACGTGTGAGCTACACACAAATCAACAGCTTGAATTTGAGGTGGCTGCTCCTCTGGGGTGGAGCAGCCAAGAAAGTGACCCACAGAGAAAAACATGCAATGATCTCTGGGCAGAAAGCGCCCACCGGAATACTCACCCGAGCCCGAACCTGGCACTGCCTCAGCCGGCACTTCTGGCGGATTTTGTTGGGGCCCCCAAATTTCTTCATGTCACGGCAGAAATCACACTGTCCACAGTCCTCTGTGCGCCTGCAGGCCTCGCATTCACCGCACATGCGCGCTGAGCGCTTGATCTGCTGCTGATTTTAAAAAATGAAAGGAAGTGGGGAGAGATGAGTATGTAGAGGCTATCTAGAGGGATCGCTGGAGTTATTTGTTAAAATTTTGTAACCTGATCTTCCTCCAAAGTGTTCGATATGGCATACATATTTTCAGAGAGCAAGACAAGAGAGCAAGACCCATATGGAGCATGTTAAAATATTCCAGCACAGCTGAGACAGCCCAAATTGTCACAAAGATCAAATGGTGAAACTGAGGGTTCCCCTTTTCTCAACAAGAGGAAAAGCACTCCTGGCCACAGGAACCTGAAGGATCCACAGCAATGTCCTTAACTTGGGCACAAGGTGGTAGTTACTACTTACTTACTCAGATCTATCAAACATGCCTCAGATTTATAGAGCCAGATACTGCCAGCCATGAAACCTGCAAATGAGCTTTCCTTCCTCACATCATCCAGAAACCTCAATTATCAGCAACATTATAAGAAAGCATCAAAGAATATAAGAAGATCCCTGAAGAGTCGGTGGAAGAAGATTGGAAAAAATTTAAAGTATATTTACAGAAATATTGTAAAATTGATGAATGTTAGAAGGATGCTGGAATGAAGTTATATGGTTTTAGCAGAAATGCTATAAAGAATTAAGTAAAAACAGATTGTTAATGGGCCAAAGTGAAAAATTTAAGGTCAGATTGTGGTAAGATAGATTATAGAACAAAAATTGAGAAAGATGGGAAGTATTTGCTGAAATAAATAATTGAACTAGAATACAAAAAAGGGAGGTGCGAGGAGGTCGATGAAACAAGTAAATGAAAGATAAAGATACGGAAATATTGGATGTGTTTTTTAATTTTTTTTGTAGTTTTGCTGTATTGTTTTTTGTTTTTCTTTTCATCTTTGATGTACTGTAAGGTATTGTTTTGTTTTGTTTAACTTTTTATTGTTTCTTTTTTCTGTAACTATTAAACCTTTAATAAATATTATTTAAAAAAGAAGAAGAAGAAGAAGAAGAAGAAGAAGATCCCTGCTGGGATCCCTGCTATTCTAGTGCAGCATTTCTATCTCTCCAGCAGCTAGCCAGATGCCACAGGAAGTTCACAAGCAGAGTAGGAGTGGAATGGCCTTCCACTATTGTTTATTCACAGCATGCATTCATCAGGAAGTATATTGCCTTCTGTCCATGGAGATTCCATTCAGCTATTGTGGCTGTTAGACACGTATACACAACAGATCGTATACTGATAAACATATATTATACTACAGCACAATCCCATACTCAGAAGAAAACCCCACTTGGTTCAAAGGGGCCTATTTCCAGGTGAGTACAGGATTGCAACCTTAACCTGCCTGCTTTTAAAACAAGTGGCTCTCATCAATGTGCGTATTTAACCTTCAGGGTTCATCACATAAGAGTCCAAACAAGCTAACACTATACATTATTATCTAGGCAGGAGGGGAAATAGGTTGAGGCAACAACTATACGTGACTTAAATCCTTGCTGGGGAACCTGTTGCTGGACTCCCATTCCCCCCAGTCAGCATGGCCAATGGTCAGCTATGATAGGAGTCAGAATTCAACATCTGGAGGGTCACAGGCTCCCCACCCCTGACCTAAACAGGATATCAGATGTGAAAATGTTTATGCAGAGCCAAATGATCATTTTAACTGCACCATATTTGTAGGCTTTCCAAGTGAACATCCAGGGCCTGTTACTAGAGAGCTGCAATGCCTACTTGCAACCGGGCTCTCTGTGCAAACATGCTTGCTCGCTTGCCCATAACACTGCTACCTGCACCCCAGTCCTGTACAAAACATTTCAAGGTCCAAAGAAATACTGACAGGAGAGCAGCAGGATGGAAGGGGGGGCATACATTTCCCCAGCATTTAATATGTGCTGTCTTAAAACGCTATTATAGTCCCATGCCACTGTTCACTAAATTTTTAGATTCTTGTGTTATAATTTTATGGATTGATTGTATTAATGCTTTGAATTTTGTACACCACTCTGTAATATTTTCTCTCAGAAAAGCAGTATATAAATAATAATTACAATGAACAAAGAAACTCCAGACTGCCTTCTCCAAGCAGGTGAACTGCAGCAATCAGAGGAAATTCTAAAATTATATATGTAATTGTATATGTAAATGTTTTATGTATGTTTTTAAAATAATGCAAATTGCTTTGTGATGCCTCATGGGAAGCAGTTCATAAATGAACTATATAAATGAGTAATAAAATTATCTGTCAGTGCCGGTCAAGACCCCACAAATCCTGGGTTCTAGCCTCTATTGGAAGCAAGTCCTTTAGCTTGATAACCAGCTCTGAATAAAAGGATTCAGCCAGAGGAAAGCAGATTGAGGCATAAAGAGACGGTAACCAATCTCTTGGACTATTTGCCGCAAAATGAATGCTGCTTAGTTATTACAGCAAGTGTTCCACTTGGGCAGAGGTGAGTGAACGTCCCAAAGAAGTCTGAAGCAGCTATTACAGCAAATACACCAAAAATCTCTAAGGAATGGCTTGAAGTCCACACACCATTTGCTACAGCCCCATGGTCTTCTATAATGATTTCACCTTCATGCTGTCCAATCAAGAACAGACAAAGGAGGCAAAAAGCTGGACAGGAGCATTTACCTGTACTACATGAAACAGTCAAACAATGACTGTTGGGAGTAGGCAGTTGCCCCAGAGTTCTGAACCCAAACACTCAACATTCTGGAGTTGGAATGCCAAGCCCTGCACAGGTGTGACTGAACTCTGCTCCCTTTCACTGCTAAAACACTTACTTTTGAGCTGCGACTCTGCTCTAATGCCAGTTCTTGGGCCTTCGCACGCAGCTCGTCCTTCTCGGCACGTTCCCGTTCACCCTCACGATCCTTCTCCTTTGACTTTTTGTGCCTGTACCGGATCTCAAGGGTTGGGTCTCTCTCTGTAGAGCAGAAAGGAAAATTAGCTAAGAGAACCCACATGGTTCAACTCTTGGACCAGAGAGTAGTGGGCAAATACAGGCAGATGTAGTCCTTTCTCTGAATCTAAGTTGGCCTGGACCAGCAAGTAGTTTGAAAAAAGTCTTGTGTATGATATACTGAACTACACGGAGGGAGATCAGGGTATAAAACTTTAACAAATTAACTCCAGTGGTTACTTCGGTTTCTGGCTACATCATGAGTCACTGGCAGTAGCTGCTTGCTGCCCTCCACAGGCAGCGAGGAGATTCAGGCAGGGGAAAAC
Source organism: Podarcis muralis (assembly GCF_964188315.1). Lineage (NCBI taxonomy): Eukaryota > Metazoa > Chordata > Lepidosauria > Squamata > Lacertidae > Podarcis > Podarcis muralis. The sequence continues at coordinate 41,693,255 of NC_135671.1, read as the reverse complement.
CAGGATTTATGAGGCAAAAATCCTTGCAATGTTCCCCAGTTGGGTCTGGGGAGCTCACTGCATCCCACTGTGCCGCCAAGCCCGTGTCTGCCAACTTGAAAGGCAGAGCGGCATGGACGAGCCTCCATCTCCAGCATGATTTGTGGCTGGTTCCTCCATAATTTGGACAATTGGCATTAATTGAGAGGCACTCCTGAACCAACATATGCTAATGGCCAGGGATCAGTCAGCTGCCGAAAGGTCTGGACTTTGGCTCTTTGAAGGTATCTGAATGTTTTCTTTGAAGCTTGAGAACCCTTAACAGCCGGGAAAAGAAGGGGAGGACAAGGTGCTTTGTGCTTTCTTGTGGTTTTCAAATTGTCTCCTTTTTTCCTATCCTCCCCTGCATAATGAAAAGGACGTGTGTAGCCGCAGCTGTTATTTTGTTTGTTACTTCAGAAAAGAGGGGGGAGGCTTTTGATTTATGCTCAACAAAAAAATTTAACAAAGTTTTATAATGCCCTCCTCCCCAACCAAGGATGAATGGACTTTATTTAAAATTATTCCTGAACTGCTGTTGGAGGAATGAAGTGGGTGGGGGGAGAATGAACTGCTGCCAAACAGGTGTAGTAAAGAGACTGAATTTGAGAAAAGATCTTACTTTTAACTGTGTGCTGAGGAAGAACTCCAGAGCGGAATTTTAATGCCGGAGTTTGGATATTCATTCTATGAGTTTTTTATGTTTGCAGCTCGTACGCTAGTCCGTAAACAGTGGAAGGAATATAATGTGACCTAGCACCATCCAGATAAACACTGCAAAGAACTGAACAATGGAAGATAATAATTAACTCTCCCAGCACACCAGGTCTGGAACAACAATGTATATACACATGTGAAATGGACTATTTATTTATAAGATTTAACAGAGGTGCTGTTTGTAAGGTGAAAAAAGCAGCCAGCTGGGAGAATGGTTTAACGGCAAGTGAAGGATATCAACTGGACTCTAAATAAGAGGAAATGGTGATGATCATATGTTCAGAACAGGAGCGGGAAACCTGATTTTAAGAAACTGTATTAAACTAATTTAATTTGGTTGGATTTGTAATAATTTGGAAAAATTAATAAAAACTTTTTTTGAAAAAAATCCTTCAGCTGTCAATTAATAAAAAAGGCACATGGCAAGCTACAGTTTATAGCCACGTTGCACTTATTTTACAATAACCTTAATAAGAAATTATCACTCTTAAAATGTTTTACAAGAAGAGCCAGGCTGCAAAAAGACAGTCTATTCAAGCTCAGATTGCTTCCAACAAATTAAGCTTTTTACTTACCTCCATTCCAGATTCTGCAGCATTTCCCCATCATATTTGCAAACATCAGTGACAATAATAAATGTATACCTTTGTAAGCAAAATCAAGGCATTCCACGTTTCTAATACACTATCTGAAGGACCCAAACACAGGACTTTGCCAGTTATACAGGGACTAGCCCAGTCTCAATACTATCTTGTTTGTAAACTCACCTCGGCACTGCATGCAGTACCATTCCCGTATGGCCTTTGCCATCTTCTCAGTAATGTTAATGCAGTGGCCATGGAACCATTCGTTGCAGTGATCGCAGCCTCTGGGATGGGGAGGGGGGCAAAGAAAGGGAAAGGTGAGGATTCCCTAACTCAGCTTCTTGGCAGCCAGGTTTCGGAACAATACAACTTTCTGCATACCCTCCCAGTAAGCTCCTTTTTCGACACAACTGCAGGCTTCAGAAAGAATACCCTTCGCTCTGACCGCCCCACACTGCTCCTCAAGATCTACCACCTTCAAGCAGCTACAGCTGAACCGGACCCAGAGCAGTCCCGTCCCCCCCGCGTCCAGCATGGAGAGGCGAGGCACCGTGCAGCCCGCGAGCAATCCATCCCTCAGCCAAGCCTGTCCCTTCCGCCCCTCGCAGCTCCTCGGGGACTCACATCATGAAACAGTTGATATCCGGTTTGCGGCAGATGCAGTAGACGGGGGCATTTTCTCCATTCTCCGATTTGGACTCCTCACCCAGAACAGCCAGGTCGGGATCAGAAAATTCATCCTGGGGGGCGAAGGACAGAAGGAAAGGTGAGCGGGGCTGCCTGGCGGAGAGCTCCCTCCTCCTCCGAAGCAGCCGAAGGCCAGACCCAGGAGGGCCGCCCGCCCCCCCCCCCCCGCCCGGAGCCCCCTTCCCTCGCGGGGCGCCGCCTTCCCCGCCGCGCGCGCTCACCATGGTCTCCCTTGTTCTGGCCTGCGAAGAGGAAGCCCAATCGACTTCCCGCCCCCCGCCCTCCATTTCCGTTTCCGCCTTCGCCCGAGCAAGGAGAGAAACAACATCCGGGTCTCCAGCGCCTCCCCCGCCCTTTACAAAGATGGCCGCCTCTTCCACGCCACACGAAGACGGAAATCTTCGCCGGTGGTCCGTCTCTTACGAGGGCGCTGCCTTCTTCCTGCTTGCCAGTGACAAAAATGTCCGTTGTTCGCTTCAAGGGGTTTGCACAGTTCAGCTTTCGAACAGGAAGTGGCCATCTTTGATGGTGGCAGCGCTCAGGCTAGATAAATAGAACGAATCGCGATCAGGCGAGGGAGGTTACTGGGTCTTATTTTGTGTTTTTTATCTTGTATTTCTATGTTGTGAATCGCCCTGAGATCTACAGACAAGGGGCCTATACAAATTTAGCAATAATAATAATAATAATGGTGAGTTTGGTTTTTAAAAAAGAAAAAAAACTGGTAAACTAGAGTGTAATTGTTAATGGATGTCACTGCATACTTCCAAGTGTAAAAATACCGAGTGGTTGTGATTTTAAAATACTTCTGCCCTTCTTAAATATTTGTCAGTCTCAAGATGAGATAATTATGGTTTTCTATTTCCATTGATGCTACCCAAAACCAATACGATAAGCTAGATTTTGAGCAGATCATATTTATGCAGGTCATTTTCACCTTTCCTTGTCACACTTAGTTCCTTTTTGATCTCTGAAACTAATAGGCAGGGATAATATTCTAGGAATCCTGCTCAGCATATCCATCCTTCAGCCAAAACTACAGCAGGGGCAAAGGTGTTGCAGAGGGGAGGAGCACTGGGTGAGAGGAAGCTTTAGTTAAGAGTCAAAGGAAATTAGGTGTGGAATGGAATAAGAAAGGACTTGGAGGTGTGGGGAAGAATGAAACTGTCTTTCTGGGGCAGAATATCTACAATTAAGATGAATGTGCTACCAAGGATGTTATTCTTATTTCAGGCTATCCCCATAATTAAGGGGAACAGGATTTTTAAAGAGTGGCAAAGAGCGATTTCAAGATATATTTGGCAGGGCAAAAAGCCGAGAATTCAATTTAAGTTACTAACAGATGTGAGAGAAAGAGGAGGCTTTGCCCTGCCGGACTTGAAATTATACTATGAGGCATCATGGCTTTGCTGGTTGAAAGAATGAATTAAATTAGAAAATAAAGATTTGTTAGACTTAGAGGGGTTTGATAACAGATTTGGATGGCATGCGTACCTACGGTGTGAGAAGAAGAAAATTCATAAAGGCTTCGAGAACCACATCTTCCGAGGTCCTTTAATTGAAGTTTGGGATAGGTATAAAAGCCTACTAGAACCTAAAGTACCACACTGGTTATCTCCACTAGAAGTTATGAGTGTAAGGAAAATCAATATGAGAGGTAATTGGATCACATATGGCCAATTGATATCTAAGGAAAATGGAAAATGAAACCATATGAACAAGTTAAAGAATATGTATATGATTGGTTGCACTATTTTCAAATAAATGAAATGTTTAGGAAAGACATTAAAGAATGTGGTTACGCAGACAAAGATTCAAGATTCCAGATAGAAATAATAAATAATGATTCTAAAATTTTATCCAAAATGTATAAGTTGTTGTTAGAATGGAATTTGAAGGATGAAGAAGTTAAATCAGTAATGATACATTGGGTCAGAGACTTTGGTTATATTATACAATTTGAAGACTGGGAAAGATTATGGAAGGAGAATTTAAAATTTACAGCATGTATGACGTTAAAAGAAATGTTATGAAAATGTTTTATAGATGGTATATAACACCGGTAAAATTAGCGAAAATGTATAAGACATGTAACAAGTGTTGGAAATGTAAAGATAAAGAAGGTTCTTTTTATCATATGTGGTGGGAATGCAAGAAAGTAAAAGGCTTCTGGGAAATGATATACAATGAACTGAAGAAGATACTAAAATATACATTTATAAAGAAACCAGAGGCCTTTCTACTAGGAATTTTAGGAAAGGAGATAAAGAGAAAGGACTGTAAATTTTTTCAATATGCAGTGACAGCTGCAAGAGTGTTATTGGCTCAGAAATGGAAACAACAGGAAATACTGACGGTGGAAGAATGGAGAATGAAGCTGCTAGACTATGCTGAGTTGGATAAATTGACTGGGAAGATTGGATACTCAAGAGACCAAAAGTTTATCGAGGACTGGGGAAAATTTGTGGAATATCTGAAAAGTATAAGTGAGGGACAGATAACGCTAGAGGTTTTTAAAGAGGCACTGTGAAATTTGAAAAGTATTGTTAAAAGGGAATAGAAAGGGAAAGGTTTAAATAATGACAATACAAACTTAAGGAATGCGTAATTTAAATAATGACTATGGATGATTCTCGGAAAAGCTGAAGGAAGTCCAGAAAAGAAATACTCTGTGAAAAATTGGATGTGAAATTATTGTGTGTTTGTGTTTTTGTTGTAAATTAATAAAAATTATTTTCAAAAAAAAAAAAAGTCAAAGGAAATTAATCTCATTTAAAAAATGAACACAGAATTTCACATACTTAAACTTAAATTTAACTTCAAAATTTATTTCCCCCCCAGGTGTGGAGTTGTATGGATTTTTTTAAAGAGTTTAAGAAGGATTTTACACATGGCAGGTGTTTCAAGTCTTGTTTCTTTTTTAACCTTAGAGTTGATAGAAGCATTGTTGTATGTGATGTGCATCTTTCTCTCCAATTATTTCACCACTCAAGCAGGTTTTGCAAGGTTTGCCAATCCTGCTAAAACCTGTTTGAGCAGAGGTAACAGTGAAACAAAATAAATAACTGCGCCCTTCAGATGATTACCTGGTTTGCATGTAACAGTAAGCCATAAACAATGGCTCACTGTAAGCGAGGAGCAGACTGGTGCACACTGCTCAGTTGTGCCCAGCCCTCTTGTCTTTTTGTGTGCCAGGAGAAAATAAGCCGGAGTACTGGCTTAGCATCATATGCACTAGCAGTAAGCAAGAACAAACCTTGACTTCTGCTTTGCCTGGAGTGAAATAAACTATGAGTACAGTGGTACCTCGGGTTACATACTCTTCAGGTTATAAACTCCACTAACCCAAAAATAGTGCTTCAGGTTAAGAACTTTGCTTCAGAATGAGAACAGAAATCGTGCTTCAGCGGCGCAGCAGCAGGAGGCCCCATTAGCTAAAGTGGTGCTTCAGGTTAAGAACAGTTTCAGGTTAAGAACGGACCTCCGGAACGAATTAAGTACTTAACCCGAGGTACCACTGTACTGGTTTGCATGTACAGTGGTGCCCCGCAAGACGAACGCCTCGCAAGACGGAAAACCCGCTAGACGAAAGGGTTTTCCGTTTTGGAGGCGTTTCGCAAAACGAATTTCCCTATGGGGTTGCTTCGCAAGACGAAAAAATCTTGCGCGTCCCCGCGGGTTTATTTCGCTTTTTTCCCTCTTTTCCTAAGCCGCTAAGCCGCCTTATCAGCTGTTCCGCTGATAACCCGCTTAACAGCTGATCGTGAAAAGCCGCTAGACCGCTGTAGTGCTAATCCGCTAAGCTGTCAATGGGCTTGCTTCGCAAGACGAAAAAACCGCTAGACGAAGAGAATCACGGAACGGATTCTTTTCGTCTTGCGAGGCACCACTGTAAAGTTAGGCCAGCACTCTGGTTTATTTCCTTTTGACACAGCACAAGAAGAAGAGGGTGGGTGACTGAGCAACCTGCCCTAGCCAACATGTTTCTCATGGGCAGTAAGCTATGATTTGTTTCATACCATGGCTTGGCATTATGTGTGAACTGGGCTGAACACATGCAGATGAGAAGCAGGATTACACTGGCAGATTCTGTACAGACCCTACACATGTAGGTTTAACATTGCAATCAGAATGCTTTTTGGAAGATCCCACTCTGATGGCATCTCTCTCCCTTGTTCCACAGGTCAGAGACACATCCCAGAAAATATTGGAAGTAAATCAAATGGTTGGCACTCCTATGCCAACAAGGACAACAAAATAAAAATATTCCTTCCAGTAGCACCTTAGAGACCAACTAAGTTTGTTATTGGTATGAGCTTTTGTGTGCATGCACACTTCTTTGTGCACACGAAAGCTCATACCATTAACATACTTAGTTGGTCTCTAAGGTGCTACTGGAAGGAATTTTCTTATTTTGTTTCGACTACAGCAGACCAACACGGCTACCTACCTGTAACAAGGACAACAAAGTCAGCCATGACCTGCATTGGGAGCTAGACAAGAAGGAACAAAAGTGGGCTGTCCTCTCACACAGTGAGGTAAACATGCTTAATTTACATAATCCTGCCTAAAAGAGTGAGTGGGAGGGACAACCCATTCTTTCGCATCCCTTCCCACCACTGTAGACCAGTTGTTCTTTTAAATGGAGATTGCAGCTGAAGCATCTTTGCAGCAATGAACATTAAGAACCAAACAAAGAATCCATCAAACTACTTTATTAACAAATGCCTTGCAAATGTTGAGGGTGAAGCAAGGTACCAACATTCCTCAGGGGGTTATCATTTTTCTTGCTACTAAAAGCAAACTTCCACTCGCATGAACCTGCCATGGGATGGGAGGATGAAATGAGAGAATTATCTCTAAAATTCTTATAGCATGTCTTTCTGTGTTGTGAGAAGCGTTGCACTGTTTAGTAAACTAAGTCTTGCCTAAGAACAACCTTACAGTGAAACCTCGTTTTACGTACCACCCTCCTTACAAATGCTTCAAGTAACGAGCTCCGCTGACCCGGAAGTAGATGCCCCTAGTTGAGAACTTTGCCCCAGGATGCGAGCGGAAGTCGCATGCCGGCGGCACGGACCTCATGTTAAGAACAGTTTCGGCTTGAGAACGGACCTCCGGAACAAATTAAGTTAGTAACCGGAGGTACCACTGTATTTCCTATAATCCACTTTGACCAATAAACGCACATCTTTTAGTTTCTACATCCTACCAATTTCTTGGCCCATTTGCAATCACTAGAAGCTCACACATGATCCACTTTGATATTTCAGAGTCAACCCAAGCCTTTAATTTGCTTGGCTTTCTCTTTTGCTCCTTTCATAATCTGTTCTCTCATCTGGTTTTATTTCAGAGTGCCAGACTTGCTCCCTACTCCCAATAGAGTTTGCCTTTGCTTTACATACAACTTCCTATGGGGAAGTGTCCTAACCAGCCTTAAAGTAACAGCCTTAAAGACTCCATAAAAATTAACCTGTACTCTGTATCCTCTGCTGCAGCACTCAGCATCTTAAGCTAATTCTCACTGGTGCTACTATCCTCCATCTCCATCTCTTCCAGTTCTGTTTTTAATCTGAAAGAAGAAAAACAGGATACCCGGCCTCAAAATTTGAGATATGATGGGTACTGTTACAAGGCTACAAAATACCCTATGTGTTTTGGTTCATTCTTCCTTAGGAAGAAATAAAACAGATTAGAGTGCTTCAGTAACTTACCATATCTGAAAAAGTGATAAGCTACAGACTACAGCCACATCTTGTTGGGATCATTCTGAAGCTGTGGAATGAATCAATGTAACTGGGAACATAGAGATTCAAGGAGGCATAGTGAATGGAGTCACAGGTGTCACTTTCCAAAGAGTGGAAGCTGCAGTAATATGGAAGAAGCAGCGCACATTTCCCCAGATACAAAGAGCCATCAGAACAAGAGATAAGAAGAATCACATCAGAAAAGCCAGGAGAGAAATATATAGAATCCTTCAACATTGAGTTTTGCACAGATCCTTTTAGATTCCCAATATTTACACAAATAAGGTATAGAGCCTAGAGTTTGTATTGCATCTCATAGCAAAATCCTTTTTTAAAAATCAAGCACTATGTTCCAAGGACAGAGGATTAAGCTAGCACCCTAGATTCCAGTCTCCTGGCCTAGAATCTTCCAGAGCTGAATCTCAGAACTAGAACCCTCGGTTCACTCCCATCCTTCTGCTCACCTGCTACATCTTTGCTTCAGATCAGAATGGTACTTAGAGACTGCTTCAAGGTATTCTTTTGCTGCCTTCTTTTCCTCTTGAAATAACTTCCTGGAAATTAAAGGAAGGCAATCAGATGTCCAGCTCCCAGGGATCCACTTGTCGAACTTCTGCACAAAAAACTGGGCAAGAAGCAGGTCTCTTCCACAAACCCAACTCACATGGGAAAGTCTTCTCCTATTTATACTTCATTTATACTCCTATTTATTCTCTGTAAATTGAAGTCAAGTTATTAGACCTGCAGTGGGGCATCTCTGATCTGCAGGCATAATTTTTCATTTGCAGCATGCCTTAAGTTTGCACTCAGTACTTAAGACATCTTACCTTCATTTGGGTATGGGTCCTTTGCCACATTAGCTCCACTTGCAGATGGGGAAATGGCACCGCCAAACCTCAATGACCTTGCTTCCCAAGTGGCAAAGGCAGTTAAGCATTGAGGCATTCCTAAGCAAGAACAGGAGAACCTCTGGCTCTTAATCTGACATAGGACTCAGGCTACCCTCTTTCATGCCTCTCTTGGGCTGCCATATGGCCTTCTCCCTGGCTTAGTTACTACAAACCTACCAAGTTACAATATATATACAAAAGTTGAACTAAGTTTCTAGCCTGGGACAGTAAGGAAAACAAGACATGGAAATGTGTTTAAGTGAGCACAATCTACCATGTTCTTTTGGGGAAGCCCCACTGAAATGAACAAGAGACTATGTATATGTTGCAATGCATACTATTTGGATTTGACTTGTGATTCACTACCAACATTTCCCCATAATATTCTATAACGTGCAGGGAGTTTTTCACAGTCAAGTTGTTGTGGAAAGGGCTCCTAGGTTGAATGTTTGAAAATCACTGAATCAGGTGAATTATTACTAGCTTAAAAGGTAAAGGACCCCTGACCATTAGGTCCAGTCATGACCGACTCTGAGGTTGCGGCGCTCAGCTCGCTTTACTGGCCAAGGAAGCCGACGTACAGCTTCCGGGTCATGTGGCCAGCATGACTAAGCCGCTTCTGGTGAACCAGAGCAGCACATGGAAACGCCATTTACCTTCCCGCCGGAGCGGTACCTATTTATCTAGTTGCACTTGGATGTGCTTTCGAACTGCTAGGTTGGCAGGAGCAGGGACCGAGCAACGGGAGCTCACCTCATCGCGGGGATTCAAACCGCCGACCTTCTGATCGGCAAGTCCTAGGCTCTGTGGTTTAACCCACAGCGCCACACGTGTCCCTTATTACAGTGGTGCCTCGCAAGACGAAAATAATCCGTTCCGCGAGTCTCTTCGTCTAGCGGTTTTTTCGTCTTGCGAAGCAACCCTATTAGCGGATTAGCGCTATTAGCGGTTTAGCGGCTATTAAAGGCTTAGCGGCTAAAAGGCTATTAGCGGCTTAGCGGCTATTAGCGGCTTAGCGGCTTAGCGGCTTAGAAAAAGGGGGGGAAGCGAAAAAAATCGCAAGACTCGCAAGACGTTTCCGTCTTGCGAAGCAAGCCCATAGGGAAAATCGTCTTGCGAAGCGCATCGAAAAACGGAAAACCCTTTCGTCTAGCGGGTTTTTCGTCTTGTGAGGCATTCGTCTTGCGGGGCACCACTGTACTAGCTTACTGAGCCACATTTATGAGGGCATGGCTTGCTTTCAGGGCGAGGTGCACCTGTGGTTCATGCATATTTGGTTTTTTTAAAAGATCGTCTCCTTCCAACTTTAGCACACTTTGCAAATTGATCGTTTATACCTTTAAAAAATTGCACATGGTTAACTGAGTTTTAATCAGTATTACACTAAAGGAGGGTCCAGGTTAGCCTATACTCACAAGGCTGTTGCAGCCTCCTGGCTCTTCAGGAACTTCCTCTCCTTAATGAAGACCGACTGGCTAATCAAATCTAATTCATCTTGGGCATGGGCCAGTTTCTCCTGGATCATTTTTTCTGAGGAAATATTACACAGGGATTTTTAAAGGCATATCAAAGTAAATAAGTCCAATTTATCTCAAAAAATGAGGGTACAGTGGTACCTTGGGTTAAGAACTTAATTCGTTCTGGAGGTCCGTTCTTAACCTGAAACTGTTCTTAACCTGAGGTACTATCTTAGCTAATGGGGCCTCCTGCTGCTGCGCCGCCACTGCGCGATTTCTGTTTTCATCCTGTAGCAAAGTTCTTAACCCGAGGTACTATTTCTGGGTTAGCAGAGTCTGCAACCTGAAGTGTCTGTAACCTGAAGCGTCTGTGTGATAGGAATTTTGAGGTCTTAGATATATGGTAATGTTCATAACAACATGTACATAGATCAGCACAAGAAGACCGACCTGAAGCCATTTTGATTCCTAAACTGAGCAAATGTTTTCTCTGCAAGGTCAAAGTGGACAAGCCTCCCCATTGTCTTTTCCTTCACAAATCCTGTCTTAAGGGTATGTCTGTGTTTGAATAAGGTGTGAGCCTGTGACCTGGCCCAGGAACTAAGTATTTATCATTACAAAGGACTGGCCAGGCTACCCAGGCAATCCAATCAAGTAACCTGCCAGACAGGAGATAAACAAGGACAGGAGAAAAACACATTCAAATTTTCTGTTTTAGACTGCCTTTTTTGTGATGTAGGTATGATATATATGAGGGGTGGTCTTAGGTTACACCCCTTCTGTGATGTATGTATGATGTTTCTGGGGGTGGTCCTGATCTACAGGATGGGAATTTCAAAAGTCTTTATAAGGCCTTGCATGCCATTTTTCTGGATCCTTCCTCTCTCCTGCAGGTGAGGGGAGCACCCTGTTGCAACAGATCAATAAAGATCAAGCTTACTAGCTGCTTTGCTTCTCAGTATTCTCTGGTTGGCCTCTGTTATTTTCTCCTACCAATAGGGAACCTACGTAAGGACTCTATATAGGCTCTTGGATACCCCATAAGGGAAAAGGGCAATTTTTGTTTACAACATCTGTAACCCAAGGTACCACTGTACTTCCAGACAACAACAGAAGAAGTGTTTTTTTATATATATATTTGTAATACTGCACTAGTACAGTCTTATTCAGTACTAGTTACATGGGATCTGTTTCCCAAGTAATGCGTAGCTTTCTTCCACTCCCGAACAGGGAACTTCACTTTCCCTTTAAATCACTCCTGCCGCCACCACCATAGCCTCTGCTGCTTCTCCAGGGAGATCATGTGTGTAAACTGATGTACCGGGGGGGGGGGGGTGTATGCCTCTCCATTTAAGTAGTTCAGTTTTAGGAGAAATTGCACTCCAGTCTAATCCAATCTGGGACTAGAAACTGCTGCATACAGCAGATAGGGAGTTTATTGTTTTCAAAACTTCTGTTTTTAATTTTACTTTTAAGTATAAAAAGAGGTGAAGGGGGCAGGGGTAGCTTTGCCAGTTTTCTACCCTTTTAGCAATAAGTAGGCCCATATTTGAATGGTACACTTGAATGCTTGGCCTCTGAATGAATTTATATTTTTATTAAGATCACAAAATGGTTTTGATATGGGAAGAAGTGAGGAGCTCTGTCACTTCTCACACTAATGATTTCACAGACACTTCCAGTTAAGTATCATTAAAAATGGTTAGCCCACATTCTGCACAGCACACACAAATACAGTTGCCATGCTATCCAAAGAAATAGAGGAGGAATCAAAAGGGTTTGGATGGCATACAAGTAAGTAATATTGTAGAACAATTATGTTTAAGATAACTTTTAGCTTCATGAATTCTCTTAGGTGTCCAAAAAGCCACAGACTCTCACCTTCACTGAGCAAACACTCCTTCTTCTCTCTTATGTCAGCCACTGCTGGTTTCTCCCTAGCCTGAAACACAGCAAACAGAATTCAAGGGAGAGAAATGAGGGGCAAATCTGCCTGTTTTGGTCTCTCTCCATTTCTCATTCTTCCAGTCTTAAGTTCAATCTTCCACATTAGTTTGTGAATTTCTGTTGAAGCTTAATGAAAACTCATCTGCATGTTTGTAAAAATTTGTCCTATTATACATGTTTAGAAGCAATTTTAAGACAGCTGGAATGCTACCCAGTATTGGAAGTAGGCATGGCCACTTAAAGTCCAAATGGCTGTTTCGTGGAAGCAGCCAAAGAAACATAAACATATTCACTTGATGGGAGTGGTACAGTTATCAAGAAGGAGAAGCTGGTTTGACTGCTTTGCTTACTGCTCATGATACAAGCCCCTTATATCCCAAGCCAGATGGACGGGGTAGAAATAATAAAATTATTAATAGTAGTAGTAGTAGTAAAAAAGGTAAAAGACCCCAGGACAGTAAAGTCCAGTCAGATTCAACTATGGGGTGTGGCTCTCATCTCTGCTTTCAGGCCAAGAGAGCCAGCATTTTTCCACAGACAGCTTTCTGGGTCATGTGATCAGCATGACTAAACCGCTTCTGGTGCAATGGGACACCGTGATGGAAGCTAGAGTGCACGGAAACACCATTTACCTTCTGCCAACCTTACAATTGGCAAGCCCAAGACACTTGGTGGTTTAGACCACAGCACCACCTGTGTAATAGTAGTAGGTACAAAACACCTGAATAGGGCTAATGGTTCCATCTCTGGGTATGTTTTTGCTGCTTTAGAGCAACCAATCAGCTATCCAATAATCCTATCAGTGTGTGCCAAGAGTAGCTTTCACACACTTCATAACAGTTATAGTGGCAAAAGGCTAGCTCCATGTGTCATTGGAGCTCAGGTGGCAACAGCTCAGCCCATTTCAGTCTGACATCTTATGTTGCCTCATCCTACATGATGCAAGCTGACCATGCTTTTGGAAGCTACAGAGAGACATCTTCTGAAGTGCCAGTGGACACAGGCATGCAGTTTGTGGAAAGCAAGGCTAAGGCATGAATGTGGTTCACTAGAGTAACTAGCAACCAATCTGTGAACAAATAAAACTTCTTCCCATGCTCCTTCCACCCCCAATACAGCTTTTATTTCCAATGTACTGAACTGCTCCTCCAGACAAAGCATCTTCCCATTCATACATTTCATCTATCAAAAGAAAGCTAAAGTCCCCATCTCCCATCCTTGCTGCTCAGCACTTCCATATTCTAGCACATTTCTGAATCAAGGCATAGAATACAACAGTCTCCATTTCCAGGTGTTCTCAAATGTTTCAAGTTCATTTGATGTTACTCTGTTTCCAAAGTTAAAGGCAGAATATAGTGACTCTCAACTCTCAGTTTCTACTATATTCACATATTGTCACTTGGACATGAACATTTCTGAAGGTCACTTATCCTGCAGTGGCTTTATAGTAGCTGAGTTCATGGTAAAGACAAAAACCTAGCCCTTACGTAAAGCTCCCAGAGACTCTTGTGCTTCTCCATCAGCTCATTAAGTAGGTGCTCAAACTCCAGTCTGAAGGCATGAAAAATAAAAACAGGACAAGATAGAACAGAGTAAAACTATTAATGGTGAGAACGGAACTTTCCTAAAGAGAGGAACCTAAAAATTGCCTATGCTAGATCACACTAAGGGGTCATCTAGCCCAGAACTCAGTATTCAAGAAGCACCATTCAGATGCCCTTGAAAGAAAGCTCATAAGCAGAGCAAGTAGCTATCTCCCTCTTCCCCCTCCCCACACATGATAATCAGAATTATACTGTCCTGAATATGGAGGTTGAATATTGTTGTTGTTTTATTAATTATATTTCTTACCTGTTTTTCTCACAAAGAGACTTGAAAACTAAAATGCAACCAATAAAGCCTAAAAACATATCTATATGGATAAGAGTGGTATCTGAAGAAAAGTGTGCATGCACACGAAAGCTCATAGCAATAACTAACTTAGTTGGTCTCTAAGGTGCTACTAGAAGGAATGTTTTTATTTTATATGGATAAGAGACAGGTCTGATAGATCCCATACCACCAAAAGAGGTTGCAGATGCCTGAAACGCTTATAAATTAATGCCTGAAACCCTTCGGAAACCTGGGTAAAGAGGAAAGTATTTGCCTGGCCCTTAAAAAAGAAAAAGATGGTGCTCTCTCAGGGGAGAGCATTTCACAAGCAGGAGGCCACCACTGAAAAGCCCGATTCTCATGTTGCAATCTAGACCTCCCGGGGAGGCGTCAGATGAAGAAGGGCCTCAGAAGACATCTTAAGGCAGCCCTGTTCAGGGAAGTTTTTAATCTGTGATATTTTACTGTATCTTTGGTTTCTATGGAAGCCGCCCAGAGTGGCTGGGGAAACCCAGCCAGATGGGCGGGGTACAAATTATTATTATTATTATTATTATTATTATTATTATTATTATTACATTGATTTACGCGGGGAGAGGCAGTCCTTGAAGTCCTGAGTCACATACAGATTTATAGGTTCAAACTACACTTTAAATTGAATCCACTCACTAGCAGCCAGTGGAACCATGCTAGAATTGGTGTTATATGTTGAGACAGTCCTGCCCCAGTAGCAATCTGGCTGCCAAATTCTGCACCAGCTGCAGTTTCTGAACCATCTTCAAAGGCAGCCCCATACGTAACACATTGCAGTAGTCCAACCTGGAGGTTCTGTTGTAGACAACAGAAGTTGGGCTTTCCCTGTCATCATAGGGGTAAAAAAAAAAAAAGAAGGTAAAGTACCCATGACAGTTAAGTCCAGTCACAGACAACTCTGGGGTTGCGGTGCTCATCTTGCTTTACATTCCGAGGGAGCTGGTGTTTGTCCACAGACAGTTAAGCCGCTTCTGGCGCAACGCAACACTGAAACCAGAGCAGCGCACGGAAACGCTGTTTACCTTCCCGCCGAAGCAGTACCTATTTATCTACTTGCACTTTTTGGCGTGCTTTTGAACTGCTAGGTTGGCAGGAGCTGGGACCAAGCAACAGGAGCTCACCCCATTATGGGGAATCGAACCGCCGACCGGCAAGCCCAAGAGGCTCAGTTGAAACTGATGGAAGGCACTCTGCATCGTCCAGGCCATTTGAGCCTGAAACATTAACAGCAGATCAAGAAGTACCCCAAGCCACATACCTGCTTCAGCCTCATCCAGAGGAAACCACATCCCATCCATCCAGTCTAGGGAACCACCTACTAACAGTGCATTTGTCTTGTCTAGCTTAAGCTTCAGTTTATTATCACCCAGTCCATTACTGAGGCAAGACATTGATCTAGCATAGTCATTGCCATGGCTAATAGTAATTGCTAGACTGTCCTGTATAAATTTGGCTACTCCCTTTTTATAGCTATTTAAGCTAGAGGCCATCACTACCTCTTGTAATCAATTCCATTCACTGTGTAAAAGACTGTGTCAGGATTTCACCCAGCCTATTTGGTCTGGCCTGTTAGGCCTCTCCTATCCTATTGTTTCATAATTTATTACGTGCATATTCCCCATCCCAGGCCAAAACCTTCTCTCTAATCAAGTCATCACATGAACAAAGTGGTACTTTTTTATCAGTCCTAAACCTACCAGCAATACCTACCAGCCCAAAAGCATTGCAACTTTATTCTACAGAAACTGAAATTTATGGCACTCTTGCTAAAATAATACATATTGCAATTAATTGAAATTGGAATAAAGTGTAGCCCAAAACTCTTGTGACCAGATTCTATAATTACCTCTGGTCTCTTTGCTTTACTCTCTCTTCTTGGATCTTGGCTGTGAGTTCTTCAATTCGCTGCTTGCGCTCTAGGTTCATTTTCTGCTGCCTGATAAACAAGATAAAGCTGAGGTGTAGAATTGGGCTTCCTCTTAAAAAAAAATTTATGAGCACAGTGGAACTTAAGTTCTGATTAAATATGCATAGGATCAGGCTGTCAGAATACTTACTGACACAGTTCTCACAGAACACTAAGCCAAACTATGGCTTAGCACAGATGTGCATGTGCAGGTTCCTGGAGAAATCATGGTTGCTGTACTCCTTCCCTGCCATCGTGCTACCTGGGGCTAAGCTATGGTTTGGCTTAGCACATATTTTGAACATGAGCTTGTCTCACTCAGAGCAAACCTTGGTAATAGCTTGTGGCTTGTCTGGAGTGAGGCGATGGATCCTTCTGATTAGAACTGCAACTTTAAAGTTTTGATGTATTCCTCTTTCCTTTACATATATACCCTTCAGTATTTTAGGAGGGGATATAAAAGGAAAACATTAAGAAATCTGACACACAAAATAAAGATAAACCACAGAAATAAGACTGATGTCTCATTCTAACCTAGTTGAACCACAGCTCACCTCTGCATCTCTGTTTCTGTCTCTTCACAGTGCAGCTGTACAATTTGTCGTGTCCCTACAGGGAAGATGAATACTAGTGTTTAGAACTCTGGTTACTCTTTTTATGGTTACTCTTTTAGAACTCTGGTTACTCTTTTAATATTTCTATCATGACCATATATACATGTTCTCTAACTTTAAACTGACATCAAACTGTGTCCAAAGAGAAGGAAAAAATTGTGTATCTTGTCGAAAAGACTATTCTCAGCAGCAACTCGCTTTTAAATTAATGACAAGCATTATAGTTTCATAGAAGCATTTCAAGGAGTGGATGAAGGAAAGTCCAACTGGAGATTCTAATTGCTAATCCCTATATTTGACTGACACAGCTCTTTGAAGCTACTAGTTCTGCCTCAATCCTTCCTCATATGAGAAATAAACTGAAGGAGTAGCTATGTTGAACCCAACATACTGTTATTAGTTTGTGGGTGCCAGACACCCATAAGTCCTGAATTTACTAAGTGTTAAAATTTAATCAATGCTTGGAGAGTTAAACTGGAAGTCATACTCTTAATAGCTGGATTCAGCTTCTCATGTTCAGGAGATTGCCTGAGAGATGGGCCTTTAACAAAGCTGGAAAACAAAGATAAAGATAGGGAGATGGGACATCAAGAAAGCAAAGACTCTGTGCCACCCTGGGCTCTGAGATAGCAGGGACAAAGCAGAGTTGAGTTTAGGATTGCATTTGGAGATGATGTGAGCTGGAGGAAAATGTCAGGGTTGGTTCAGCTGTAGGTCAGCACAGAGACTCTGAGACAAGCAGAAAAGTTGATTTTTTTATTCAAGGAAACAAAACACAAACAGAAACCTCCGGGCAAGACTGGCCTCAGTATAGCAGTTTCCAGAACTGATGATCTGTGCCTCCTATTTCCGCTTAAGCCTCCTCCCCGTCCACCTGATTCCCCAGCGATCTTAAACTCTGTTAGGGAGGGGGGCCCTGCAACCTCTGGGCCCATTGTTGTTCTGCATGCAAAGCCCTCTGTGCCCTTGGAGACAAGGGAGGAGGGGAGCTGAATACAGTAGGACCAGCCCGCTCCTAGGAATTTGTTGCAGCCTCAACCCCCACCTCCTTTCCAGCTGCCTGTCCTACATCTCTCTCAATCAAGCCTGTTGCTTGTTCAGTGATTCTGCCTCCCCTCTTCATCCTGACTTGTCTTCAATGTCCTGCCTGAGCCTTCCTCTTCTGAGGCTTCCCTAGAGGGTTCTCCAGCTGGAGCCTCCAACCACTCCTCATGCAGCCAGTCCATGACAAAAAATAGTTGCAGTCTGTAAGAATACAACAAGCTGGAGGGAGGCTGAGCCATGGCTGGTGATGTTTTTGATCCAAAGCTGCTGTGGTGATGGGAGAAGCAAGAATCAATGCTGTAAGCCAGTGGTTTTCAACCAGTGTGCCGTGGCACCCTGGGGTGCTTTGAATGATTGTCTGGGTGCTGCAGGCAACACTGGCCTCTCTCCCTCTTTCCTTCCCTCCCTCCTCTGATGCCCTGTCATGTCTCTGCCTCCCAAAGGCTTGCACAGCTGTTTATTGCAGCAGCCCTGACTATAAGCTCCACAGGCGAGGGGTGCCTCTGGGAGGCACCTCTCTTTGGCATGGGGGTGGGGTGAGCAGCTCAGAGACCAGGGCCGGCGTCAGCAACTGCCCAGAAGACTCCCAAGAAGAGGAGAGGGGAGAGGAGAGGAGAGGAAGCTAAGGGAACACTCCACAAGGGAGGGTGTTCCAAAAAGGGTGAGGGGCTGCTGGCTCTGTAGGTGACATAACTGGGATCCTGAGCTCCATTGGGGTGCCACAGAAAGAATGTAGTAGGTTAAGGGAGCTGTGGACCCAAGGTTGAAAACCTCTGCTGTAAGCACCTTTATCATAGACTCAGATCGTATATATGTGTAAATAAACCATATATCCTAAAGACACCACTGTCTCCTCTGTGCCTTGTTCTCAAAGGAAACACGAACCCTGAGTAAGCACCTGCCCCCCTGGAATTTTGCACTGCTCAGAGGTTGGGGTGGCATGTAACAATAAAAAATTTAAGAAGTGTACACCAGTCACAGTTAATGTATTTCCTACAAAATAGTGTGGACACTAGCCTCCCTATCTGTTGTGGGGGAGCATCTACATCAGTCATCATTGTCTTCCTTACAGGGAGTTCTTTGCACCACTCCTCTGTTCAGAACAGATGATGGGTGGATATCCAGTCCTGGCATCCCATGAAATGCTGACATACTTAAGAGAATGTGTTCAATGTAGGAGAGGCTGAGCCAGTGTACACAAGAACTGAGCAGGAAGAGCCAATTGTATTGTAGATTTCTGAGGGATGTTTACTGAGACCCTTTGCAGGTGCCATACAAAATACTGGCAGGCACCGTGGTACTTATGGGTAGTTCACTGACATCCCCTGATCTTCACTAATGATACCTCAGATAATATCCAATAGGTATTTATGTCATTCTTGAAGGCAAATTACACACTGCAGTTAAAGTAATAGTAATACAGTATATGGACTACCTAAGGGAAAGTTTTCATATTTACTTAGATAAAGGATATATAATCAGACCCAGTACTGAGAAAATGGACTCTGTCCCTGCAAAAAAAGCAGAGATGCTTTGGAAGGGTGCTAAAACTTGATTGTGCTGAAGACCCCCCCAAAACTCCCCTTCTTGCTGTCACCTTTCATTTCACTCCATATTTCCTCAAGGCTTGATTTCTCAGCATTTACTGCAAAAGGAAAAGAGCTCATTTAGCTGCTACCTTGTTTCTTTACTAATAACATAATCAGCCATTCACTCAAAGTTCCCAAATAATGCATACCTAGTAAAAAAAAAATTAACAATAAAAAGCTGTAATAAAATACTACACCCACATAGGTCATTTTAAAAAAATCACAATGCAGCATAGCCCACAAAGAGGCCTGGACTAGTTGCTCTCATTTGCTCTTTTATTTTTTCTGTTGTTTTTATGTTCAATATATGAATTTCACTTTTATCTGCTATATAAATGCTTTTTGCAATAAATAGCAGGATAGAATCATAGAGTTGGAATAGACCACAAGGGC
This sequence comes from Podarcis muralis, assembly GCF_964188315.1. NCBI lineage: Eukaryota > Metazoa > Chordata > Lepidosauria > Squamata > Lacertidae > Podarcis > Podarcis muralis. The sequence continues at coordinate 41,673,757 of NC_135671.1, read as the reverse complement.
CATCGAGTCCAACCCCCTGCCAAGCAGGAAACACCATCAGAGCACTCCTGACACATGGTTGTCAAGCCTCTGCTTAAAGACCTCCAAAGAAGGAGACTCCACCACACTCCTTGGCAGCAAATTCCACTGTCAAACAGCTCTTACTGTCAGGAAGTACTGTCAGGATAAATAAATAGAATTAGAACTGTTTTAAATAAATAAAACTGTGGCTGTTGGATGAGGTCCAGCAGGCTTCCCTCTCTGCCCCACTGGACTCTCGTGGATAGCCCTCCGTCAGCTACTTGTAGCAGAGTAGACACAGCGGTAGAAATCTGTTGCAATGTGTGTGTGTAATAACTCAGACTGCACGCAGGCTCTCTTGCTTATCTCCAAAAGTCTTTAATCGTGTAGAAAAACATCATAAATCACCCGGCGAGAGAGCGCACATCTTGCTTCCTCACCGCCGAAAACCGGAAGAACAAAGCACACAGAGAAACACTCCCCTCTGTGAACAAAGCCACGCCTCAGAATGTGAGACGTCACTCAGAACTGTTTAACCATGTAAGTTCTGATTCTCTCCACACCCCCTCTCGTCTTGCATCCTGAGGGAAACTGAACACACATCTTCAGACCTCTTAGAGTTCAACTCCTTTCCCATTGCCCCTCGCCCCTTCCTGGCATCTTTCTTAGGCAACTGTTGAACCTCCTCAACACTCCCAGATTCGCACTGTGCGAAACCAACCCACGCACTGGTGACCTGAAACCTCTCAGGTGGAATTCCCTTTGTTGTTCGAGCGGACCGTCTGAGCACAAACTGAGGTGCTCCTTCTGACCCACTGGGGCCAGCAAGTGTGTCCTCTACATCAGCAGACTCTCCCTCTGACTTACTGCGTCTTTGAGCCTTCTGCACTTTGCTAACAGGAGATGAAGGCTCACTCTTGGGCTCTCTTTTAACAACCTGTGGAGATGCCCAACCCTGTTCTTGACCCTGGTCATCGACCTGGTCCTCATCAACAGGTTCAGCCTCTGGCACTCCCTCTTCCTCAGAATCAGACAGACATTCTGAGAGAACGTCAGGACTCGCATTGCGCCTTGACCAACCATCCTGCTCACAGAACTCAGCATGTTTACTGATCAGAAGCTTGGACTGATCACCTTCTGGATATGCAAACCTCCACCCCTTTGTCGCAGGTTCATATCCACAGAAGATCATTTTCTGGAACCTCGGGCCACCTTGCTTTTGTTGAGCCTTTGGCACAGGCACCCAGGCCTGTGAACCAAACACACGGAAGAAATGCAGCTTTGGTTTCTCTCCGTGGAGCACAAAATACGGGGTTTCACCTACCACTGAATTGTAGGACCTGTTCATCGTGAAATTGACCGTTTTCATCGCCTCACCCCAAAAACTTTGAGGCAAACCAGAGTCACACAGTAGAACCTCTGTTGCTTGAACCAGAGCTTTACTCCTAAGCTCCGCCACGCCCCTCTCCTGAGGAGAAGTAGCACCCGTCACCTTGTGACGTATTCCTCTCTGGCGAAAGAAACTCTGCAGAGCAGATCCAGTGAACCCTGCACCTCGGTCACTCTTGAACCCCTGCACCTTGGTGGAGAACCGTAGTTCCACCTCCGCAACCCAGTCTTTGATCAGTTGCGTTGCCTCTTCTTTCGTTTTTAGCGAATAACACCAGCCGACCTGGCTGAAATCATCTTGCAGTGTCAGCACAAACCTGGCCCCGCCCAGACTTGGCTTTGGCATGGGCCCAAAAAGGTCTGTGTGCACAAGCTCAAAAGGTTTTGTGGTTACCCTCTCCACCCTGGGATAACTGCATCCTTTTACCTTTGCCATTCTGCATGCCCTACAATCTAGGGATTGGCCACATTCTCTTATTTTGCAACCTTTAGTGCACTCCGGCAACATCTGGATATCTTCCCAAGAACCATGTGATGTTCTTTTGTGCCACACACAAGCACATGAAACATGAGTGGGAACGGTTGCACACTTCGCCTGTGCTCCCTCAGCGTCCCCCTTACCCTCCAGAGGTGTCTCTAGAACAAAGAGGTTGTTCTGCCCTTTTGCAACACTGACCAGTTGCTTCCCCCCTCTGGAAATAGAACAGACATCATTTTCAAAGCAAACCTTGTACCCCTCCTGTAAGAGACAAGATACAGATAAAAGACAAAGTTCTCTCCACAAAAACAAACACAATGATGGACTAGATGGGCATTTGGTCTGATTTGGCAGGGCTCTTACGTTCTTAAGAACTTACTGGTAATTTTATTATGTAGATACTTTGAAAGTGGCCTCAAAAAACCAGCTATAAATCACAGCAACTACCAGACTTCTAATCTACTGCTATTCCCAACACAAGTGCCGCTAGAACAGTACAGAAAATGCTTTAGAGGAATTTCCCCCAAAATCGAGAATAAAATATAAAATATTGATAGATGCAAAAGAATGAGGTTTTTCCCTGCCGGATATGAGACTATACTATGAGGCATCCTGTCTTTGTTGGTTGAAAGAATGGATGACATTAGAGAATTCACATATTCTAGACTTAGAAAGTCATGACAATATTTATGATTGGGACGCTTATTTATGGTATGAAAAGGTGAAAGTTCATAAGAGATTTATAAATCATATAATTAGGGGGAAAATTGTATAGAGTTTGGGATAAATATAAGAATTTATTAGAGGTAAAAACACCACTTTGGCTCTCACCGTTGGAAACTATAGCGGTAAAGAATATGATAGAAGGGTAGACAGCTTATAGAAATTTATTAAAACAACAGGGAGAGTATAATTTTTTTAAAAATTAAGGAATTATCAGGAAAATTATCATTTGAATGAAGAATTTAAGAAAAACAGGATACGAGGGTTTGGGGAACCAATATCACAACTGGAGAGACACCTGTTGGAATGGAATGTAAAAGTGCTATCTAAAATGTATAAAATATTATTGGAATGGGAGACAAAGGATGACCAAGTAAAATATTCAATGATACATTGGGCAATAGGTATTGGTCATAATATAGATATGGAAGCATGGGAACAATTGTGGAATATGGATATAAAATTTACAGCATATTTAAGAGAAAATTATATGAAAATATTGATCGTATCTAACACCAAGTAAATTGGCAAAAATGTATAAATCTCAATCAAATAAGTGTTGGAAATGTAAAGACAAAGAAGATTCTTTTTATAATATATGGTGGTCTTGTGGTAAGGTTAAGGCTTACTGGGAAATGATATATAATAAAATGAAAAGGATGTTGTGATGGGATAATGAGCTGCTTGTGCGTAAAATGCAAGTCCCTCAGAGTTTGATCAGGTTCTCAAACCTCTGCCTGTGACGGAGCCCCTCCGGCATGGCTGCGTCAGTCGCTAGCAGAGTCCGAAAGTGGTTGCTTTCGGAATCTCTTCCAACATAAAAGCTCCTTAACGGAAACACGTCTTCTGGACTCTCTGCGTGACAGTTTCCGGCGAGGAGTGGGTGTCCCTATAGGAGGTCCTGAGACCTCCCCACTGTTTTCGCTGGAAGCGTCTCTGAGCCATCCCTCCGACTCACTTTCCCTTGGAGTTCCTTCTCTCCCCCTACTGGTTCCCTCTTCAGCTGCTGCGTCTCTCTCAACCTCAGTGAGCCTTTCCACCTCCTGTCCTTCCGATGGCAGTTCCCTGACAGATGTTTAAAATAATGTTCGTAAAAAAATCCCCAGAAGCTTTTCTCTTGGGAATTATAACTACCTAAACTGTATAGAAATTTATTCATGTATGCGACTACAGTGGCAAGAATGCTGCTTGCCCAAAAATGAAAAGAAGAAGTTCCAGCAAAGGAAGAATGGATACAAAAACTTACGGAATATGCAGAAATGGTGAAGCTTACTGGAAGAATAAGAAATAAAGATAAAATTTTTTTATAAAAGAATGGAAATGGTTTATTGAATATTTACAGATAAATTGTAAACAAATAGAAGCATTGGCAGGATTATTGTAATAATCTGCAGTTTCATAAGAGTATATATTTTAAAAGATGAATAAATGAGCAAATTAAGTTAATTTGGATATGCAGAAGATATTAAAAATTTAAGGAACAGCAGAAAGAGGGGGAAGGAAGTCAAGTTTTGAAATGTCAAAATGATTGTAAAATCAGTGAAATGTATAAATCTGAAAAGTATAAATAAATAGAGTGCAGCAGCAGCAGGAGCAACAACAACAGCACACACACACACACACACACACACACACACACACACAGGAATTTCCCCCAATAATTTCAGCTATAGTTTGCTTTAAGGTTTGGTCATCCTTTTTTAAATGTATATATATCATCTCAAAACCCAGCTTGACAGATCTAGCAAAAATATAGATCTTGCACAGAATAACCTTTGATCTCTATATTCTTAGATTATGAATAGTGTTAACTAGAGTAATAGGGAGCTTTGGGCACAACCTGGGCAAAATTTCAGTAAGCTTATTCTCAACACTGGCATATCTAAAAGAATGCCTGACATTAACTTGCCTGAAGTCTCACACACTAAAGCACACACAGCTACTAAATACAGTGGCGTAGCGTGGAGGGGTATGGGGGCCGTGGCCAAGGGTGCACAATATGGGAGGCGGAAACCAGGTGCCCCCTCAGATACCTCGCGCCCTGCCGGCAGCGGGGGCTGGAGAGCACGGAAGGTGAAGATCGATCACCCTCTGTGTGTCCCACCCACGCCTGGCGCGTTGTTGCAGCTCCCCCTTCCCAAGGTCAATCCCAGGGGCAGAGAGCGGCTGCAGTGCCTGGCCTGCCCGACCATTGTTTCTCTGTCCCCAGGCCAAGCCTGACCCGGAGGGCGGAGAGAGGCTGTGGCGCGTGAGGAAGCTCCGGCCAAGAGGGAGAGTTGGCCCACTTCCAGGACTGGGGCACGCAAGTGTGCCAGTGCCACCGCAGCCTCCCTCCGTGCACCGCCCCCTTTGGCCCGTGCGCTATTTACCTACACTCCGCCATTGACTAAATCAGAGGCCAGCAAACTTTTCCAGCAGGGGCCAGTCCACTGTCCCTCAGACCTTGGGGGGGACGGACTATATTTTGGGGGGGGGGGAGTGAATGAATTCCTATGCCAAACAAATAACCCAGAGATGCATTTTAAATAAAAGCACACATTCTACTCATGTAAAAACACGCTGATTCCCAGACCGTCCACAGGCCAGATTTAGAAGGCAATTGGGCCGGATCCAGCCCAAGTTTGCCTACCCATGGACTAAATATTGCTGCTGGTGGAAGAGAAAACTAGAAACCTGTTATATATTAAATCTGGTGGCAGCAGTAGTCACCAGCATTCCCCCCCCCCCCAATGCATTTGAAGCAGAGCAGCATAATCTAAGCAGTGAAAACCTGGAACCTCAGCCACAGTACCCTTTAAATGTAATCAACCATTCTTAAATTGTGGTGGTGCTAATGCTCCAGTGGCCAAGGAAAGAATAGAATCCTGCTGGGTATAGAATGAGGCTTATTGAAATACAATGCGTTGTTTTCAGTAGAGTTGTTCTCAATTCACACACCAGTGCTCCTCTGAAAAAGAGCTTTTATATCTAGAGCAAAACTTTCAGATTAAATCTGTGTGTTGTCCATAGTCAGAAAAACAGCTACATGGTGCAACTGAATCGCAATCAAGACTTAAAATACAAATTGGAATAAGAGAAGTGCTTGAATTATTCAGGTCAAGCAGTTCAGTGAGCATTCCCTCAATGCTTCATATAGTCCATGTTTGTCACATGGTGCTAAAGTTACCTACATATTTCCAGTTCCCTTTGCAGTGTCTTGCTATGCTCATTTGCCTCAGAGAGCTCCTCACTTAATATCTTCTTGGCTGGAAAAAAACACACCCAGATATACACACTACAGAGGACTAAGAATAAGCACTAAAGAGTAAATAATGAATGGAGAACAACTAAAACCAGTGGGCTGGCTCCCACTAAGGAGTCCCATCGTTGAAAGGATTTACACTTGTACAAGAGAACACCCTCCTCTGCAACTAGACCTCAGATCCTCCCAATTGGCATCATCCTCTTTGACTCCTCAACATAATAGTCAATATAAACCGAAATAAGATAAAATTTACTATTATAATCCATTCATTATCACAATTCATTATTACAAAGTCTCCAAACCACACAAGCAGCCACTCAAGCACACAACCCAGCAATCACTCGCTCAAAAACTCCTTCCTTCACAAACACTTTTTCATCTCCAAAACTAGGGCCACCAGATGCAGAAGATGACAGGATTCCTGAACCTTTTGAGAGTTGAGTAGAAGAGGGAATTTAAACAGGTGTGGTTTGTCATGCAAGCACTGGTGTATGCTAGGGACAGAGGAGGGCAGGGTGGCTGGAGGCCTGTATTTAATGGAGCAGGGGGTCTTACTAGGCATCAAGGAAGGGGTTGGGGGTACTGTGGTGCTTGCAACCACCACCATAACAACCCCAGGAACAGGCCCAGAAAGGTGATGGGAGTCATGCATTCAGAAACAGTATTGAGAGGCAAAAACAGAGGCTTTCAGAAATACTTGAATACTGAAACTGCTTTTGTGCCACTTAGTGGACTCTTGCATTTTCATTTTCTCTTTGGGAGCCACACCTTAGGAAATCCTGCCTTTTCAAGTCAAAGGAGCCTGACTTGGCATCCTTTGCGCAAGGGTACACCTTGCTCTGCAAAAGATTCTGCATAACCATTGCTAACCTCTTTGCACTCTTCTTACCTTGCTGCAGTTTATTGATCCTTTTTACTAGCTCTTCAACTTTTGGCTCCAGAATTTCCACTACAAAAGGGAGAAGAAATCTTACCTTTAACCAGATTCTTAACTATGCTAATTACTAACAGAATAGTGATTACTTTAAAAAATCCTAATTGTATGAATTCACTATAACTACTCACCTGTATCAGATAGGTAGCCGTGTTGGTCTGCCATAGTCAAAACAAAAAAAATTCCTTCCAGTAGCACCTTAAAGACCAACTAAGTTAGTTCTTGGTATGAGCTTTCGGGTGCATCTGTGTATCTGAAGAAGTGTGCATGCACACGAAAGCTCATACCAAGAACTAACTTAGTTGGTCTTTAAGGTGCTACTGGAAGGAATTTTTTTTGTTTTGTACTCACCTGTATATCATCATATGATTATATTGAACAGCATGACATAGCTCACAAGCCTTGATGCTGTGTTTTATGTTTCCTCATGCAGCCTCTGTTAGGACAGTTTTCTTCCTTCCCCAAAATCCCCTCCTCACAAACATTTTTTTCCTCAAATCTTCCACTTTTCCCTCCCCTTGCAGCTTCAGGTCAAGTCCATGCTGCCTCTAGGTGGTCATGTATCCTATCGACTAGGTATAATCCTATTTGAAGGGCTCTCCAATCAAACTTCTAAAGAGAAAGAACTCAAAAAAAGGGGGAGCAGGAGGGGTCTAGAAGTTGCCAGTCAAGAGTTGTCCCTCTAACCTGGGCAACAGACTGAGCCAGGACACAGCTCCTGTGGTCAGTCTTCCCCACTATGGCAAGGTGTACTGTAATTCTATATAAAGCTTAGTAATTTTTTAATAAATTGCCATTTATACATATACATTAGTGTATGAAATTAGTGTACTCTTTTGCTCTTTGTTGGCCATGTGTAAGTGCCAACCCTATCTCTCTCTCTCTGTCTGTCTCTCTCTCTCTGTCTCTCTCTCTCTCTCTATTTATGGCCTCCACACCACTCACCGTTTCTTTTAATGGATTCCCCAGGTTTGTCCACCCCAACTTCTACAGAGTAATGAAGTCACTATGTACAGTATATATATTAACCACATATTTTTTATGCCCCACCAAGAAGCACAGAAGAAATGATGCAATGTGTATTTCATCTCCTGGAGGGCGTGGAAACATCTGGAGGGCATGGAAACATACTACTGTATACCAGGGGTCGGCAACCTGCAGCCCATGGACCACAAGCACCCCACAGGTCGTTTAAACAGCCCCTGAGCTCCCCCTGAACCGAGCTGCCCGCTCAGCGAGTCCCCCGCACGCTGCGCTACACCAGTGCAGCGCGGAGACTCGCTTCCACAGCGCCGGAAATCGCGTCTGCGCAGACGCCGGAAATCGCATCTGCACAGATGTGATCCAGCCCACAGAGCAATCTCGGCAGGAGTGAACCGCCCCAGGCAAGGTAAACCTTGCCGACTCCTGGTACAGACAACCCTGGCAACTGTAGCTTGTTGTGGGTGCTGGGAATTGTAGCTCTAGCAAGGGGAAAACAACAGTTCCCAGGAAAGCCATGCCTGTTAAAGAGGTATAAAAGTGCTTTAAATGTATGGTCTGGACATGACTAGATCAACAAATTACAACAAATGTAAATATCAATTACTACAAAGAAAAGTCAGAAATCCATCCCTTTAAAGGTGTTTCCCAGCTTTTCTGGTACTAAGAGCAGATAAAATTAACTGTTCCAGTTCCCAGCAACTCTTTATACACTTTGCTGTTGTCATCTGCATGCCCCGTTCTCTACTTGGATGCTTAGTTCCTGGTTATTTCCTTCTAACCATTTGGTGTATAGATTCAAAATACCATTCTGCATTTGTTTCACAAGTGACAGAATCTCTTCCATTTTCGTTGCAAAGTCCCAGGGATCTGGAGAGAGAACAAAAGCAAACACAGAATTGTCTAGATGTTGCCATAACTCAGCATCCACCACATAAGGTCAGTCACAAAAGAAGATGTTAAGTCAGCCACGTGAAAACCCAGGGGCCACTGAGGCCTTCTGCAGCTTCCTTTGTAAATGTAAAGGGACCCCTGACAGTTAAGTCCAGTCGTGAACAACTCTCATCTCGCTTTACTAGCCGAGGGAGCCGGCGTTTGTCTGCAGACAGTTTTTCTGGGTCATGTGGCCAGCATGACTAAGCCACTTCTGGCAAACCAGAGCAGCGCACAGAAACGCCATTTACCTTCCCGCCGGAGGGGTACCTATTTATCTACTTGCACTTGACGTGCTTTTGAACTGCTAGGTAGGCAGGAGCCGGGACCGAACAACGGGAGCTCACCCCGTCGCGGGGATTCGAACTGCTGACCTTCTGATCGGCAAGCCCTAGGCTCTGTGGTTTAGACCACATCACCACCCACATCCCTTTAGCTTGCTTTTTATGGAACAGTTATTCTCTCATCCTCAATTCTACATCTGAAAAGGGAACAGCAGTGATCTTTTTTCACATGGTTATTAAGAGGAAAACTATACAACATTTTGCACATGGAAAGGGTGATAGAAATTCTAATAACAAGTTTTCAAATTTACTAGAATGCCAAGATTCTCAGCAACTGAGCTCTTCAGACAGGCTTTCTTTCATAGCTAGATAAATGAATCGTTACTGCAGATATCCACTTGTTAGGGTTTTAGTCTTGGTTTTAAAATATTTGGTTTTGTGTTTTTAAATGTTTTTAATTATTTTATGTGCAAATCACCTTGAGACAGTAGTTTAGAAGGCAATTAATAAATCAATTGTAACAACAACAACAAATGTAGATGTGAAACACCTGCCAAGGTTAGACAGGTGGGATACGAGAGAACTGCCCAAACAGTGGAACTCCCTCCTGAGATTTGTTCACCTGTCATGGTTATCTTCCAGATGTTAAGTGAAGTATATCCTTCTCACTTGGGCTTTTAAATATATTTAGGATTCCGCCAATCTTAACAGATTTTTTGATGGCTAATCTTTTGTTTTTCTGCTTTTATTATGTTGCTTATTTCATAAATAAATAATTTTGTTTTAAAAGGAGTATACATTATGGGTTAGGCAGCAATCCTGTACTCCCTCACTGAAAAGTAAGCCTCCCTAATTCAAATAAAGCTACTTCTGCATCCATTGCACCATTAGAAGACAGGATGTATATTCCTTGGTAAGATATATATTCATAAGAGCTGGATTATCAACTCCATATCCTTCCAAGATGGTTTAGCTGCTACCTGTACAGATCTAGCTGCTGTGTCCTGCAGGTGGGAACATAGCTGACAAGTTTATGTTTAGCTTGCAGGTTACAGTGGGTGGTATTCAACAAAGGCTTACTCTGAGTAGACTCACTGAAATTAATAATCATTACTTAGTTAGGTCAATTAATTTCAATGAGTCTACTCAGAGTCAGCCTTTGCTGAAAACCACTCAGTCTATTTTCCTTGGAAACTGGCAAGGAAAGGTTGAACACTGCTGCTTCTCCCTTCAAAAAGCATCCCTAGCCAAAGCTGTTTTTTCTTCACAAAAAATATGCTATTCATAGTTGAAGAGATACTTTTCCTTGGGCTGTGTAAAGATAATGAGAAAGTATGTTGCTGGTCTGTATTCCACCCTGTTTTGTTCTTATTCTTCTGTATTTTTTGTTATGCTTTCTTTTTTAAGTGTGCTGTTTGTTCTTCACATTTGAGGGGAACCTGCCCTTTATCCCTTAGCTGATGGCCTTTCTGGCCATGTTTTGCACCCATTTTTCTTGCTTTTAATACATAAAACATGTTTGGAAGACTCCACATAAAGTTTTATGGATGCAGAGCAAAATCTTAAGGATTCAGAGGGCAGTTTCCCAGAGCTCAGGAGGGAAATGATGTTGTTTATTTCCATGTGTTAACCAGCTTCTCATTGCCCAACACTAAGCCTAAGCTTTTCCTTTCCCCCTTTTTCTTATTTAAGGAAAACTCACTGTGGAGAGAAAAATATGAAGGTTTGATAGAGCTGCTGAGCTTTGTAAGGGAAATGTGACCATTTAGCTCTGGCATACCCAACATGGTTTTCAGCGCCTGCTAAAATCAATCCTGTTTCGACAGGCCTACGTGGATACTTAGAAAGCTGAGGTAATTTTAAACTGCTTTCGTATTTCAACTCTTGTATGTTTTAAAGTAGGGTTGTAAATTTATTCTGATTATATTGGCTTATCTTTTTGTAAACCGTTCTGAGGGTTTGTTTCTTTTTTTACAATCAAGTGGTAAACAAACAAAGTGTCCCTGTGATCCTGGCAGCCTCCTCCGTCCCTCAGCCGGCTTGGTACCTGTCAAGGCCCTCTCCCCATTTTAATGTTTTTCAGTGGAGGGGCTTTTGGGGTGGGGGCTGTTTTATGGAAGGGGTGGCCAGGCCAGTTATTCTTGAGCGCATTTTGGTCTTGCTGCCCATCCTTCCCTCCCTCCTGTTTCTTCTCACAGGTGACTCTGAGATCTCCTTGCCTTCCCTCTCCCCTCCAAGTTCAAGCTAGCAAAGTATTTGGGAGTGCTGGGTTCTCCTCCACAGCCGCCTCTCTCACCTGGATCGTTTCCCTCCATCGCGGTTCCCTCGTTCCTCTTGCAGCAACCGCTGCTTCCAGCCTGGTCTGGCGCTCCAGAACCTTGGACTTGGCCCGCCCTTTCTCAACTGTCCCTTTTGCTTCTCCCTGTTCTTCAGAAACAGCCAGCCTCAGGGATCCCACCCCAAAGGAAAGCAAACTTTTGGGTTCACAGCAACCATGACTCTGCAACCCCAGCAAGTACCAGGCCCAAATATACACTTCTCAAGAAAAGGGCTTCAAACATGTGCATGACAAGGAGAGAAGGAACTGTGACTCTGGTCCCAGGTCTCCAGGGGTCTATTAGGCTCCTTCAATGACACCTTCCCACACAGCCCGGCTATTCTCAACCGCTCAGCTCATTCCTCAGGGGTATGAGAGCCCGCCAATGTGAAATACCGTGGATTTGAACAGGCTACCCTCCCATCCACCAGCCTTTCTAAAGTGTACAGAATCAATGAACAGGTGGCAAAAGGAAGGAGTTGGCCACCTGCAATAGTGCTAAAGACATCGTTGCCTCATTACACAGCTGAAAAAACCACCGTGAAACAGAGATCTGAGCAGGTCAGAGTCAACTATGTAAATGGTTGTTTATTTCTGGATCTTTCCTAATAAGTTTTATTGGATTTGCTGGTTTTATAACTGGATTTGTAATGGCTTTTAGTCAAACACAATAAATGATTCATTGAAAAAGAACTATGGAACCAACTCTAACCCCTCTTACTAGGTGGAACCCCTGTTGAGTTCAGTCGGACTTGCTTCTGAAGAAACATAGCTGAAATTGTGCTGTAAGTTATTCTAGTTTACCTCTCTATCCCTACTCAAAGCCAGTTTGAATTTTAAAATGTATTGCACTGCTTCCAGAAGACACAGATGTCCAGACTTTAACAGGCCTCTAGGCAGACAGAGCTCTACATCTGAAGGGCAGCCACCAAAAAAAAACCCCTCATTGTGCCCAGACCTGATTTGGAGCACAGGTGATGTATCTGAACTCAAAGGGGAATGCTTCTTAAAGGCCACGGTGGAGCATTAGGCTGAAGATATGGCACAAACTGTTTATTATTATTTATGCCATTGTGGATAGCCACTGGCTCCTTGAACTGAGCTTGCCAAATAACAAGCTGACGGAGCAGACACTGGATCCCTAACAGCAGCCTCTTTCCCATTTTAGAATAATAATAACAATTATAATTTATTATTTATACCCTGCCCATCTGGCTGGGTTTTCCCAACCACTCTGGGCTGCTCCCAACAGAATATTGAAAACACGATAAAACACCAAACATTAAAAACTTCCCTAAACAGGGCTGCCTTCAGATGTCTTCTAAAAGTCAGCTGGTTGTTTATTTCTTTGACATCTGATGGGAGAGCATTCTACAGGGCGGGCGCCACCACCGAGGAGGCCATCTGCCTGGTTCCTTGTAGCTTCACTTCTCGCAGTGAGGGAACCATCAGAAGGCCCTCAGAGATGGACCTCAAAGTCCAGGGTGGATGAGGGGAGTGGAGACGCTCTTTCGGGTATAATAATAATAGTAGTAGTAATAATAATAATAATAATTTTTAATTTATACCCCACCCTCCCCAGCCAAGGCCGGGCTCAGGGCAGCTAACAAGCAATAATAAAAACAAGTTGAATGAATACAACTTAAAAACAAGATTAAAATACAACATTAAAATATTGAAACATAAAAATATTAAAATGTAGCCTCATCACAGGAGGAGAAAGGGAAAAGAAAAAAGAAAGAGTGGGAGGGAATCAAATTGGCTCCAAGCCAAAGGCCAGGCGGAACCACTCTGTCTTACAGGCCCTGCAGAAAGAGATCAGATCCTGCAGGGCCCTGGTCTCATGAGACAGAGCGTTCCACCAGGCCAGAGCCAGAGTTGAAAAGGCCCTGGCTCTGGTTGAAGCTAATCTAACTTCCTTAGGGCCCAGGACCTTGAGGCTCTCCGTAGGGCATACCGGGAGAGGCGGTCCTGTAGGTACGAGGGTCCTAGGCCGTGAAGGGCTTGAAAGGTCAAAAGCAGCACCTTAATCTGACCCTGTACTCCACCGGGAGCCAGTGCAGCTGGAAAAGCACTGGGTGAATATGCTCCCATGGCAGAGACCCCGTGAGGAGCCTCGCTGCAGCATTCTGGGCCAAACTTATTCAGGGACAGCCCTATTGAGGCCATGCTTTCCATGAAGTCCTGAGCATTCTGGGCCAAACTTATTCAGGGACAGCCCTATTGAGGCCATGCTTTCCATGAAGTCCTGAGCGGTTCCTTGTAAGGTCGTGTTGGCATGGATGTTAAAATCCCCTAGGACAACCAAACTAGGTGTCTCCAGGAGAACATCCACCACGACCAAAAGCAGCTCAGGCAGGGAATCCTTGGTGCAGCGGGGAGGTCGGTACACCAAAAGGAATCCTGTACTGCCCCTATTGCCCAACTTCCAGAACATGCACTCAGAGAACTGGGTCTTCCCATTAGGACGCCTGGTGCAAGCTAATGACTGCATCCCCCCCCCCTGCATCCCCCCTCATCACCTACATGACCTGGGTTGCTGTGCATAGGAGAAACCTGGTGGACAAGCAGTAGCAAGAACAGGACCATGCGCCTCATCCAACCAAGTCTCTGTTACACATGCCAGGTCAAGTCCTCCATCCACGATCATGGATGGCAGTGGTCTTATGAATCATTGACCTAGTATTGCACAGCAGCACCTTACGGTTATGTGGGTCTCCCTTGTTGATTCCAGTATCCTTCCAGTCAAGACCAGAAACCAAGGCAGGGATAGTCTTCAAACAATGACTAAACCTGCCCAACTTTCAGAACATGCACTCAGAAAACTGGGTCTTCCCATTAGGACACCTGGCGCAAGCTAATGTCTTCCTAAAAATCACTACATTCCCCCACCTCCTCACCCACCTGACCTGGGTTGCTGTGCATAAGAGAAACCTGGTGGACAAGCAGCGACAAGAAGCAGCCCATCTGCCTGTTCCAACCAAGTCTCTATTACACATGCCAGGTCAAGTCCTCCATCCACAATCAAGTAGTGGATGACAGCCTTCTTGTGAATCATTGACCTGGCATTGCACAAGAGCACCTTACGGTCATGTGGGTCTCCCTTGTTGATTCCAGTATCCTTCCGGTCAAGACCAGAAACCGAGGCAGGGATAGTCTTCAAACAATGACTAAACCTGCCTCCATGGAAATGACATGGTCTGGTCTTAGTGTAACTCCTCCGCCTACCCGCGATCACTGAGATGGGATGTCCCCTGTGGAAACTGCCCGAGCCATTCTGTTGGCTGGGGCCCACTCCCAAGCAGCCCTGACCCTCTCCCCTTCAGAACAAAATACAAACTATACAATAAACCAGTAAGACCAGGGGTCAGCAACCCCATGGGTCACAAACAGCCCATAGGGGTTGTTTAACTGGCCCACGAGCCGCCTGCTTGGCGAGTCCCATGTTGTTGTTGTTGTTGTTGTTTAGTCGTTTAGTCGTGTCCGACTCTTCGTGACCCCATGGACCAGAGCACGCCAGGCACCTCTGTCCTCCACTACTTCCCGCAGTTTGGTCAGACTCATGCTGGTAACCTCGAAAACACTATCCAACCATCTTGTCCTCTGTCGCCCCCTTCTCCTTGTGCCCTCCATCTTTCCCAGCATCAGTGTCTTCTCCAGGGAGTCTTCTCTTCTCATGAGGTGGCCAAAGTACTGGAGCCTCAGCTTCACGATCTGTCCTTCCAGTGAGCACTCAGGGCTGATTTCCTTAAGAATGGATGCGTTTGATCTTCTTGCAGTCCATGGGACTCTCAAGAGTCTTCTCCAGCACCATAATTCAAAAGCATCAATTCTTCGGCGATCAGCCTTCTTGATGGTCCAGCTCTCACTTCCATACATCACTACTGGGAAAACCATGGCTTTAACTATACGGACCTTTGTTGGCAAGGTGACGTCTCTACTTCTCAAGATGCTGTCTAGGCCTGTCATTGCCCTTCTCCCAAGAAGGAGGCGTCTTTTAATTTCGTGGCTGTTGTCACCATCTGCAGTGATCATGGAGCCCAAGAAAGTAAAATCTCTCACTGCCTCCATTTCTTCCCCTTCTATTTGCCAGGAGGTGATGGGACCAGTGGCCATGATCTTCGTTTTTTTGATGTTGAGCTTCAGACCATATTTTGCACTCTCCTCTTTTACCCTCATTAAAAGGTTCTTTAATTCCTCCTCACTTTCTGCCATCAAGGTTGTGTCATCTGCATATCTGAGGTTGTTGATATTTCTTCCGGCAATCTTAATTCCAGTTTGGGATTCATCCAGCCCAGCCTTTCGCATGATGTATTCTGCATATAAATTAAATAAGCAGGGAGACAAAATACAGCCTTGTCGTACTCCTTTCCCAATTTTGAACCAATTGTTCCATATCCAGTTCTAACTGTAGCTTCTTGTCCCACATAGAGATTTCTCAGGAGACAGATGAGGTGATCAGGCACTCCCATTTCTTTAAGAACTTGCCAGTCCCATGCACTGTGCTAAACCAGTGAGGTGAGGGGACTCAATTCTGCGGCACCGGAAATCATGTCTGCATAGACAAAAATGCTGGAAATCGCGTGCGCGCGATCCGGCCCATGGAGGGATCTCTGCTGGAGTGAACCAGCCCAGGTGAGGTAAACCTTGCCGACCCGAGTAAGACAGTAGAAACTAATTTTTAAAAAACCATTTATACTAAAATAAACTAATCCCCAGCCCCAACTAAACGTTTATCCCATCCCCAACAGAGTAAAAAAGCAACAACAACAAAACATTTAAAATGCCACAGATTAAAAACTATTTTAAAACATTTAAAAGCATTTTTGACATTTGCCCCAACCCGAGTTTGTTCCAGTGAGTCTGGACTCACAGCAGGGCAATGTCCCTCCGTCCTCCCAGGAGTCTCTTATGTTGAGCAGGGTGAGTCTGGTCCCTGCACCGTAGGCCAGATGGAAAGGGCCTTGCAGGGAACAGGTCTTCCTTCCAACACTCATGGCAGCAGCGGTGTCCCAGCGGGCTGAAGCTCCGAAGTCTCCACACGGTCAGGAAAGGCAACACTACATAAAGCACATTTTTAGTTAGGCTAGCCTTGAAGCTCTGAAGTCATGAATGACATTCAGTAGATCTGCACCTGTCAGACCAAGTCACAGCTTCTTCAGCAAGAGGGCCTGGTGGAAAGCACCACCACAGATACCTGGATATTCCAGTGATGGATCCATGATCACTCCGGGGCAAAGAGTCCAAGAGACTAAAATGGGCCATATTTTATCAGAATTGGAGGTCAGGGCCCTTTCAAGTCACAACGCCTGCCAATATGATTACTTTAGTCTTGTCTGGATTTAGTTATGATTGGCCTGTCTTTCTCTAATCCCCAAAATAAAGTTAGGTAAGTTACAAGGTAGTACAGTACTCCTTTTGTGAAGACCAAGACACAATCGGATTCTTTTCAGGATTATCCAGTTGAACCTCTGTGGAACAGGCTCTGTGACAAAGGAAAATGAGTACTAAGGACACTTCTATTACCTTTGTATTGTACATATTGAGGGAGAGAATGCTTTTTTTAAAAAAAATGTACAACCCTAGTTTGACTCAGCCATTTGAATTTTATATTCAAGGCAAATCAAGGATGCAAGCTTCTTAAAGCAGACACCAAGGTGTATTAAGAGAATTTCTAAGAGCAGGAGCATCTCCACACTGCAGGAAGTCAGCCATGCAGACAGAGATTACACAGTGGTTTGACTGCATGGACCGCCATAAACTGAAGTGCATCACACATCTGAGCTACCAAGATTAGAACTGCAGCCAACAATGTAAGGCTGTTGTCCCTCAAAATATTTTAGAAGAGCTACAGTCCATACAGCTCTCTGCACATAGGCCAGAACATTCAGCCCTCCAAATGTTGCTGAACTACAATTCCCAGCAGCCCTAGTAGGCATGGCCAATGGCCAGGGAAGATGGGAGTTGTAGTACAGCAACATCTGGAGGGCCAAAGGTTCCCCACACATTGCATAGGTCTACTGATATGGCCAACAGGGCATCTGAAAGTTTCTCAGACAATCTGAAGAAATGGGAGCAAGAAACTGAATTGCTCTTATCCAACGAAGCCATATAGATGTGTTACATGGAATACAAACTTTTTTTACTAAGTCTGCTGTCTGTCTGTGCTGTCAATACTGAGCCATAGCCATCTCATAGGTTTCTTAGTTTTTTCTTGGGAGAAGAGCCATAGCTCCATTTCTAGGTTTGTGAAAAACACATGTTGGGGATCTACACTGCAGCTCGAGCTTGCCCAGTGCAGATTCACATGCTGGTAATGGTTTTATACCTGATCATCCATACAAAATTACTGCAACGTTGTAAGTGAACTGAATGTTTGCATAGCAATCAGCAATCCCATGCAAAAAATACCATCCCTTGTTAGCTGTGATCTTCTCATTGACAATTTTTAAATAGAAATATAGACTCCTGAAATAATAGCGATGTAAAAGCTAATAAAATTAAAATTTCATAGAGAAGTGCCTATTATAACTCTATACACAACCAACTTAAACACAATCATATTTTTGTGCTTGGCAGAATAGACAAAGGCAGATGCAGGAAAATCATAGTACATCAAGGAAAACCAGCTGAATGAACATGTGGCAGCTACATCTATGCTTTCAGTGCTGAATTCTAACACTTTTTGTGATTTTCTTGTAAGTTTTTCACCTCACTTCAAAGCAATGCCAGTTGAAGTAAGCCAATATAATGTTTAGAGTTGCACCCACACAATTTCTCAAAAATTCTTTTGATAACAAGTGCTCCAAGTCAGCTGCAGTTCAGTACTAACCTGAGATAAACTCAGCATGGACAAGACTTGTAAACACTCCCTCACTTGATTGCCTGTGGCATCCAAGGATCTCTGCCAGGTGACCAGGCAGGAAAACTCTAGTAAAGCTGGTTCTTTTAGGCAACAAATCACTGAGTTATGTGCAGGCAGGCGAACTAGTAGAACAAAAAAAATGTTGCAACTCTTTTGGGACTTGCTTGAAGGGTTCCAATGAAGGCAATTAGTTCTGATTATGCATTGAAAAACACTTTGCATAGCTTAAACAGATTATCCTAACTAAGTAGGCCAGCAGATTTTTTAAAAACCCCTTTTTAGTAAAAGCGCTTTTGCAAACTGCAGATACAGGGTTCTCCTCTGTGTGAGAGAAGGAGAACAGTACTTCTAAGTTTATGCCTAGTGAGACACATGTCTTTACAGAACTACTAGCTTCCTCAGATGCCAACTTATGCAGATTTAAATCAATGAATTAATTACAACAGCCCTGCTATTTGCAAGGCTGATGCAGAGAATCCCTGGAAACCAAAGAGTGCAATTGATCCTGACCAGCTAAAACAGAAGATATTTTGCTAAACATGGTGGCAGATGGAGAAAGAAACAGATATGCCGAGATGGCGTTGATTTTAAAATGACTTGTGTTTGTTTTTAATAAGATGCTTCCAGTTCTCGGTACAACAGTTCAGTCAGAAATATAAACCCTCATTGTCATTAAGCCACATTATGCACGGGATCACTGCTGTTCTTTTACCAGGGCAAGAAAACATGCTAGCCGAAAGCAAGCTGAGCAAGAAGCATAGCATGCACCAGGAGGAATCCAATCGCAACAGATACACCCTGCAAAATAGCATAGTTTCTCCAGTCACTGCAGTATTGGCAATGAGGGTAGAATCCAGTTCAGTGCTCAGCCTACATCAAAACTGGTCACAATCAGTACACTTAACAAAAGCATCCCAGGTTAAATTAAGACTTACTACTCCCCACCACATCATGAGAAATAACAGGGTGCCAAGATGGCCCACTGGAGAACAGATGCTCCCTCATATTCCCCTTTGGACAAAAATAATACTTTTTTTTAAGCAATCAGGAAGGACCAGGAAACAGAACAGACCCACTGGAGGAGTAGCAAATTCATACAGGGCACGTATTTGCACAGCAGAACAGCACCTGCTCAGGAAGGGCAAAGATGCAACTGTTAATTGCAAGAAAATGAGATGTTCAGTGTCTCCTTCTGAGAAGAGGAGTTGTCGCAACTGGTGGTACATCCAGACAAAATCTGGGAGTTGACAAGGATGTAAAAATAGCTATTTGTCAGATTCAAGCCTCAGGAGGCTGTTTAGACAGGTCCAATTGTTCTTTCCTATTGTCTTTTTTAAAAACAAAACAACACAGAAACAGATTTATTGGGGGAAGGGCTGGTGTTATCCCTGCACAAAAAGAGTAGTAGAACTCTTATAGGAGCAGCATGTTATTCAGCTAAAAACAAAGATTCTCCATCTCTGAACTTTTGCCAGCTCCTGTTTCAATCTAAGATGGAGTTTAATTTTTTAAAAGAAGACGGGGCAAAGGCGGGGGGGGGGAATTATGGACAGTGAGACAATTTTTCAAAGCCATTTAGGTTCCAACATAATACATTAAAAAGAATGTCAATAATCCATCATAATTACACAGTACAAACTGAGTCATCATATAGACATCAATTAACGTACCAGGCCTGTAAAATACCCTTCAACATAACTTTATCCTTTAGTGTCAGGCCAAAGGGCTGACTGAAGCTGCTTCCCTAATTCACTAGGCAATTATAGCCCAAAGAACAAGGATGACATTAGTCTAATAAAATATTTCAATTGTCCCAGGATAGAAGAATCTTTGGAACTGGGCCTCTTCACTTGCAGTCTCTCAAATCGGCATAAGCCTGATTCAAGTCAGCTACCTCTGTAGGAAGCATTCATCTCTCTAGGTTACGTGTTGTCTGAAAGTAATAGGCTCTTTATAAACCTCTAGCACCGACTAGATTAGATCCTGGACAGCTATTCTCAAAAGATAGCAACTATGGACAACCAAGTAGGTTATTGAAGGGCAAGTATTTTCAGAGATTACCAAGACAATATTTGTTGCAAATTTGAACCTACTCTTAGAGAAACAGAGCAAGCCAGACTCCCTACCTCCTGACTTTTGTCCAAAAGCATGGAAGTGGCCATCATGCCCTCTTAGAAGGAAAAGAAACAATGTGATAAGGAATGCAATCCCACCCCCACCCCCAGTGATAATATCCATGGTGTGAGCACCTACCCACTGATAATTCTAACCTGCTGGACTCCAGAATAGGCAGAAACTATATTTAAGCAGGATCAATATATGAAATCCCCCATATTCCAATTATATGCCACTTTCCCAGAATACAAGAGCCACATTTCCTTAGTAATCTCCAGTCTACCAGACAGTCTGTGTCCGGGCTCAATCCCTTTCTGCAGGCATGGTGCCAAAGATCGCAAGTAATATAAAACTTTTAAAAAGCAGGCTAAAACTTTATGAATGAATCACCAAAGGGACAGCTTAGCCTGAAAATTGCAATGTTTTTCATACCCACACAGACCCTGATCACCTTGTGAAGAACAAAACCACTCAGAGAAGCTCCTTGTCTGTAAGGAGGTGCACACAGGGTACAATTCAGTATTAAAGTCCTAGGCTTTAGAGACCTCCAAAGAAGCCATTCTCAGCACCATCAGTCCGGGACCCCTTGCTTCCTTTACTAGGATTGGGTGTGGTGGAATATTTGGGTGGGTAACGAATGAAGAGCCGGTCTTCTTCCTTCTTTATCCAGCGCAGCAGCTTAGTCAGGACATTGATGGCACCAGCTTTGGTCACCAAAGGACTGAAGCAGGTATACAGTTCAAACTTACTTGTGACCTAGAGAAGAGAGGATGGGAGAAAAAAACATTCAGCCCCATTCAGTAATGAGGCTGGGAACTCTCTGCAGGTGACCATTAGACAACAGATACAGCCAACAGATACAGCCAAGCTGTAGAATGGCTGGGAAACCAAAGCCTGCAGCTATGTGCAAGAGAGGAACTTACTATTCTGTAACAGCGCCTTATAGGTAGCAAGTTCCCTAAACTACCAGATTTCACCAACCTTTGAGAACCTATAAAAGTTCCCAGCCACCTCACTCAAGAGCTGGACTCTTAATCCACTGAACAGCAGAAAGCATGTCTGTGATCCTTAAA
The DNA here is from genome assembly GCF_964188315.1 of Podarcis muralis. NCBI lineage: Eukaryota > Metazoa > Chordata > Lepidosauria > Squamata > Lacertidae > Podarcis > Podarcis muralis. The sequence goes on along the minus strand of NC_135671.1, from coordinate 41,652,421 downwards.
ACTTTGTGATGTTTGGTGCTGTCTCCAACACAGATTATCAACAGCTCAAAAAGCCAGTCACAAGTTTTCTGTGACTCACCTAAGCTGTTTACCCCAGCTACTCTAATTTATAGGACGCTGATAAGAAAAAGTAAACTATTTGTGAGTACCTAAGGTAGGGGTAAGGAATCTCTGCCTTCCCATCATTCCTGATCATTGACCATGAGGGGTGTCAGGAGTTGAGTCCAACAATATCTGGGGGGCATCAGGAAGAAAGGATTAAAATAAGGGTTTCTTTATTTTAAATCCATGAGGGGTTGGATTTACAGGGGTGAATCAATGGTGAAGAGAAATGTTGAGCACTCCTTTCCTCCCTCCCTCCTGCCTGCCAAGTGTTGACATGAGGAAAGCATGGACTTGGGAGTCCTGTATTATCCTCATAACGGGTAGCTGAGCTCTTAGCTAGCGATCACAAAGTCTCTTAGTTGAAGAAGCAGCCGCAGTGTCATTCCTCACCCAAGCCAAGAGGGTTTCCTTTTCAGCTACATGATAGATGAGACGCAGAGGGCGTGAGGTACTGTGGATACGACTGTGAAGGTAGTGATAGAGGTCAAAGAGTCGGTGCCGTTCATTCTCACTGCAGTAAGGCCCCTCCAGTTCTGGGCTGTAATTGGTTAAAAAAAACATATCAGGAAATCAAAGAACTTTGAGTCCCTCTATACCACTCTTCACTATGGGTCAGGCTACTGAACTCAGGCGTAGTGAAGAATGGGAGGGATCTGTTCACCTCAACCACTGAGCAAATTCTTCAGAGATGGGAAAGGACAAAAATATAATCCCAGAAAAAGCCTCTAAGAAATGTCTGACAATCAGAAAACGTTTAGGCTCCAATATGTTTTCCAGGCTCCAGGCAAGTGGAAGCTATAGGAAAAGTGTCAGAACACCAGCATGTTTTCAGCTTCCAACGTATGGCTGCTCAGTCATTGTGTTGTCTGCACCTGATGTCATACACAGGAGTTAACTTTAGGCACTGCACAGCAAGATGTCACTTTTTAATCAATTCCATGTCTTTCTGAATTGGATCCTGTGCATAGCAGCACCCGAGATACGCATATGGACAAGCATACACCCTAGCCATCTGTCAGCCTACAATGTACTAAAGTGGCCAGTGGAATACGCCCCTCATATCCTAGCACGTCTTTAGGGGAAGGAAGCTGCAAAATGGGCACATGTCAAAACAAGTTACAGTGGTACCTCGGGCTATGAACTTAATTCGTTCCGAAGGTCCGTTCTTAACCCAAAACCATTCTTAATCTGAGGCGTACTTTTGCTAATGGGGCCTCCTGCTGCCGCCGCACGATTTCCGTTCTCATCCTGGGGCAAAGTTCTCAACCAGAGGTACTACTTCCGGGTTAGCGGAGTTTGTAACCCAAAGTGTTTGTAACCATAGGTACCACTGTACATGTAAAACCCTTTCAGATGCCAATGGGGCTGTTTCTAGTTGCTTTTCCCCAAGGAAATGTGGGTGCTTCTGACCAATCAAGTATTCCTTTGGCACTCCAGATGCATTAGCATTGAATCAGTAGCACCTCCTGTCAAAATGGCTTCCAGATTTCTGTGTACCACTTACAAGACTTTGCCAGCTAGCAAGAATCTCCTGATGCCCACCCTCAGGTTCTTCCTTGCGGCCCAGTAGTTTCTACACAAGGATTCTTTTTGATGTGGGGGATAAACCTCATGACTTGCTCTATTTAAAGCTGTAATTCAATAAGGCCATCTTAGCCCTTCCCACAACCTCTGGCTGGGAGTCTTGGGGGGGGGGGGGGAGGAAGACGAGGCAGGAGCTGTACCATCTCTCTAGGTTTGCCTGCCCCCAAAGCTAAGTCTCGATGCATCAACATATCAAATTTAACACACACACAAATCAGTTCTGGGATGGAGCTTCTTCTGGGAATAGGATTGTGCAGCAAGTTAACACTTGCAAGAAAGAGAGAGGGAGAGAGAGAGAAAGAGAAACTGCACTGTTCTGCTTTATCACCCAAGTATTGTTGCATTACAGCTGGCTTCCTCAAACTTGACCCTCCAGCTGTTTTTGGCCTACCATGATCCCTAGCTAGCAGGAACAGTGGTCAGGGATGATGGGAAATGTAGTCCCAAAACATCTGGAGGGCTGAGTTTGAGGAAGCCTGCAGTACAGGATCATACTACCCATTATACAACAGCAAATCCACCACAAAAGCTCACTCAAAACATTAAGTGTTTACAAACACATTTGTATTCAGATTTATGAATGTCTGAATGAGACATTAAGGGGCACACCTAAAACCATTACATGTGTGAAGTCACACAGACACCAGGTGGGATTTTTTTTGTGAGCGGAAGAAGAGATGGCTGGGAGATCACCTGCTCTTGATGGGGTTACACTTCCTCTGAAGGAGCAGGTATGTAGCTTGGGGTACTCCTGGATCCTCTGCTGTCACTTGAGGCTCAGGTGGCCTCGGTGGCCCAGAGTGCCTTCAGCTCATGGCCCAGCTCTGGACAGGGATAGCCTAACTTCTACTGTCTATGCTCTGGTAACCTCTAGGTTGGATTACTGCAATGTATTTGACATAGGGCTGCCTCTGAAGACAGTTAAGAAGCTTCTGCTGGTGCAGAATTTAGCGGCCAGGTTGCTCACTGGGACAAGATGGTTTGAGAGTATTACACCGATCCTGGTCTGACTGCACTGGCTGCCAATTAGTTTCCAGGCCCAATTCGAAGTTCTGGTTTTGACCTATAAAGCCTTAAGTGGCTCAGGACCGCAATACCTCAAGGATACCTCTTCCCATATAAAACATCCCTGACTCTGCAATCATCATCTAAGGCCTTTCTCTATATGCCTCTTCCATGAGACATCCGGAGGCTGCAGTGGCTCATTTGTGGAATGCTCTCCCCAGGGAGGTTCACCTGGTGCCTTCATTATATATTTTTAGGTGAAAACATTTCTCTTCAACCAGGCCTGGCTGATGAATATTCCACGGCCTTTTAAATATGTCTTTGGGAAGGGGGGGGTATTGTTTTGCTTTTTTGTTTTAATTGTTTACTTGTTTTTATCCTGTATTTTATTCTGCGAACCGCCCTGAGATCTTATGATGAAGGTTGGTATATAGATCTAATAAATAATAAAATAATAAGAAGGTGAAATGTGCTACTACATTCACATGAAGTGTCAGATTGGATCACTCCCCAAACAAATAATATTGCAATAAGCAAAATCATTCACTTTCTTTAATGGTCTACAGCCAATGAATTTCAAGCCCTACACATTTGCTTCATTTGCAAATGTATTGGTTTATTTTTGTTTTTATTATGTATTTTGTGTTTTTATATGTTTCTTTTATGTTGTGAATTGCCCTGAGATCTACAGATGAAGGGCGATATTCAAATTTAATAAAATAAATAAAAATAAATCTGGCAGGAAAAGAGATAGGCAAGCAATTAGCATTACAGGACACAATAGCTTTGTCCCTTAACAAGAGGACACTCCCCCTGTTTAAAAAAAACAAAACCCAAAAAAATTTGGGTCCCAAAACCAAGAGATTTTGTCTGTCTACCCAAATTAAATCTTGAGATTTTCAGTACTCTTTTCCAGGACAGATATCATGCAACACTGCACTGAAGCAAAACTGTAGAGCATAAAAATAAGCCAAATCATATTTTCCAGAAACATGTCAATGACGGTCAAAACATTAAGAGGCAAAATGCTTCACTAACACCCCCACCACCATGAGAAACGTTGAGAATTCAGAGGGGCCAGTATCAAGTCACAAACAAATTAAGCCATCCCCTACTGCACTTCCATCTCACTGCCCTCTTCAAAGAGCTCTCATAGGGTTGAGAGCATATCTCAGACCACACATGCCTCTAATTACCTGGTGAACTGGGGAAGCTGCCGGTAGTTATCAGGTATATCCAGAGGCTTATACATAAAGTGCCGGAGGTCTGGCACACCCACCAGCCCCACACTATAGGAAGGGCTTCTCAGGCCGCTTGAGAGTGCCTGCAGGTAGTTCTGAGTCCTCATGCCCTCCTCAATGCGTTTCTTGCAGTCCGAGACAGAATAGAAAGACTCCTTGTCCGTGGAGAGAAGAATGAGGCAGACGGTACATTCTGCATCCAAGTAGGAAATATAAGCATAAAAGTAACAATCCGGGTTGAAGCGTGGCAAGCAAATAGGCGTCCAAATCTCCCCTGTTTGGAATGCAGAGGTTGCCCCAATGAGGTTGAGCAATAGATGCAAGTCAGTGGGTTCTAAACGGCAGTCTTCAATCACTGTTTTCTCCTGCACTGTGGTGACCAGCTGACTCCGGGCCACCAGAATGGAGAAGACCAGATTGGGCGTGATGGCCTTCTGGAGCAAAGTGCCCAGGGAATCCCGCAGGGAGGCTTGGAGCGGCAGGCAGCGCACAGCACCAAGCAGGAAGCAAGGGTCCGACTCCACCAGGTTCAGCAGGCGGTTGAGGATCTTCTCTGAGCCGGTCAGCAGGCGCCGGAGGTCATAGTTCTTTTTCCGCTCAAATATGCGGGTGATGCTGGCCTCTGTGAGCATGCTGATAATCTGATAGTAGACATACAAAAGCTCCTGCCGCAACTGCTGCTCTGACTGTAAGGTGCGCGACACGGACACCAGCACCAGCGGGCCCTGCTGCACAAAAACCAGTTTGTGATCATCTGTGGTGGAAAGGAGAGAGCTAGTCAGAAGGTGCAGCAGACTGAGCTCTGCACAAATAGGACAGAACCAGATGTCAATCAACCCTAGGGGGAAAGCAAGACTGAGTAAAGTGTGCAATTCCATGGAAATGCAAAAAGCCCATATAATGCAGTATTGGGTATAAAATTAGCATCCCTAGAGCATACCTTTTTCAGATACACATTTCTTGCCCTTATGGTTGCAAAGATATACTTGAAAGCGTTCTAGACAACATCAGCTGAATCTCAGCAGCGTGGCTGAACAAGATCCCCAGCGGCCAGAGGCAGCATTTTAATGCCTTGTGTAGCTCCTTGTCTGTCTCCCAACCCCATGATGAGCAGAAGGAAAACACATGCAAATAGTCAAAGGGGTAGGATCCACTATGCCAAACAAGAAATAACTGTATTTGGGTAATTTACGTAATTTATACAGGTTGAGGAATTAAGTTTTTCCTGACAACAGAACTGAAGTAGATCTATTTAAGTCCAGGATACACAGTGTTCTGACTAATTAGAACCTTATTTTTATATTGCTTTATTTTTAAAAAAGTCAACTTTATATAGTCACTATTTTTTTATTCATCATTTTTAACTGAATGAGATTTCTTCCCCTAAGGGATCACAGAGTGAGTTTGTTGGGCAGGATAGGCTATTAAATCTAAACATGCATATGCCATATATTATGATGGAGCACAAAAGACAGGGGTACACCATCTCCCTCCCCACTCCTCCAGCTGATGATCACTCCAAACAACTCTTTTAAAAAGGCAGCCAGGCACATAAACAGGCCCTTTCAAGTTTTATTATTATTATTATTATTATTATTATTATTATTATTATTATTAAAGATTTTCTTGTTTTACAGAAGTATGTGTAATGTCTCTCGTATTTTTTCCATGTAACATTTTTACAAATCCATTTCATATGCTGAGACATTAGGAGGAGGGGTGGGGGGAAGGGGTGGGGGGGGAGATGGGTTGGGGTGGGGTCGGGTGGCGATGTTTCTATTATGCTTAATGTATGTAGGGTTTGGTGTCAGCGTTGCTTGTGCTGTTCACTTGTGTTCCTTTGGTGGTGAGAGGTTGGGGTTGGCCTAGGGTGTGGTTGTTTGTTTGTGATTGGCTGTGGTGATCTTTGTTTTCGTGTGTGAGTGGGGTGGGTGGGTGTTTTGGATCAGGTTAGCCATATTGATTTGTATGCTGTTGGTGGATTATTGTCATTGTCTTGTTGGGCTGTGTATGTGATAGAGGGGAGCCATACCGGGGAAAAGGCATCTTCTTCTATTTGTCCCCGTGTCAGTTTCAGTTTATTGGTTAATTTTTCTAGTAGGGCAGGCCCTTTCAAGCTGTAGCCCTAGATGTTCCACTAGGTCCTGTGTTATAGTGCAAAGCTATACATGCCTTCTACTCATAAGGAAGTCCCACTGAGGGCTCACTTCAGTGCTGAGTGAGCTTACGGTAGCAACCTTTGATGCAAATACATGAAACGTTGCATGCCAGAGCAGGACACATTCTGCACTTTAAAAAAAAAAAAGGAGTATTACTACTACTGATCATAATAAAAATATGCACTAAGAAGAGATAAATTCAGCTGCCTGGACTAGCTATGCATATTAAGTACCTTTGGATTGTTTCCCCTATTTTGCAGAATTCATTCTGCAATTTTTACTATTTTGCTTCTGCTAGGCATGAAGAACAGCATGGAGCAAAACAGAGAAGCAAGGTCCAGTCTCTGACCCCTGGGCTCCCCAGACATCACCAGACACTGCCTACATGTTTCCAAGCATCTCTACAACCATAAAGGTGAGAAAAAGAATGAAAGGAAATTCTTAGGAAGCTGGATTTTGAAGCCAGAACATTTGTGCTTCTCTGTGCTTGCATGAAATCACAACTACATAGCTATGCAGTCCACATGACAGCTTTCTTCATATAAAAGAAAATTACCATGATAAAAAACCCAACTCCCTCTATTGCCCAATAACTGAAATTCTTTTACACAGCCTTTACTGCTAACTATCAGTGGAAACACAAGAGACTCCAAGATCGTTAGGCATCAGTCATGGTTCTGAGAGCCAGTCCAGTTTGAAAGAAACCAATAATTTTAAGCTGTAATTTTAAACTGTAGCTATAGGGATATGGCTTAAATCTGGCTACAACCATGCCCAATAACTCCTATACCAGAGCTTGAATTATGGGGGTAAAAGTAGAGGATCCTTAACAAAATCTACAGGCCCCAACTTCCAGTCACGAGTGAGTCCCAAAGCCTCATAAAAACAAGTTGTTAATTGTAATTAAAACAATGCCCCACTGCCAATCTTTTTCCATACCAGAATAAATGGAACGGATGGAATTATCCCCACTCTGGATGAATGATACAAGTGCCATCATAACACCCATGGTGGAGCTGAGGGCTTCTTCGTTGCCATAGCGCGAGTAAATGGGTTTGCCAGCTTCACTTAAAACAAAGACATGTTTCCTGTGTGCCCGCCAACTGTCAGCTGTCACATCCTCATCCCGGTGTGTAGCCGGGCACAGCTGTGCCACTTCCTCCTCCCCAGGTGGCCCATCGCCCATCACCATAGGTCGGTTAAACTCGCTGGAGTCCTCCAAAGTGTTATCAGTTGAGGCTGAGTCAGACAGGTCCTTTTCACTTGATTCCTCCTGCATATCTGCTTTGGCATCTGCCTCAATTATGGGTCCATTGACTGGGACATCAGGTAGCTCCCCTTGCTCATCCAATGCAGAACAGGGCTCATCCTCACCTGGAAAAAGTCACAGCACAAGTAAAGGATTTCAGGAGTCCTAGCTTATCCTCACCTCCCTACTTGCACCAGCCTTTACCCTACTGAAAAGGCAGCTCAACTACTAAAAGTTGCAACACTTCATGGCCAACTTTGCAGCAAGCTTCAGCATGTCTTTCAGCCACCCCAAAATCCCTTACTTTCAGATGATGAAGTCTCCCTCATCTCCCTTTATGCCCATCATTGGTTCCTAGCAGGGCTTCTTTTCAGCTGGAGCTCGCTGGAACTCTGTTCTGGCACCTCTCAGGTGGGTGCCATTAGAAAAATAGTACTGGTTCCTAGAAGAGGAACCTAGCACTTCAATGCTTTTTCTCCCCAACCAAACTTCACCACCACTTTAGCTGAGAGGGTATTGGTTCCCACACATATCTTGCTATCTGTAATCTCAGCAAAGAAAAGGGAGAGGCCTATGGTAAGCTCCTCTCTTTTTCTGTTTATGTCACGATATAAAACACTACAGGCTTTGCCAGCTTGATCTGGTTAGCAGCCACATCATCTAAAAGGTCCACTGTTAATGAACAAAATTCAGCCTCAGGTAGAATAACTGAACCACAACGGCAGAGACTTAAACCACTCACCTGTCTCTGCAGAGCTGAGCCCAGCCTTATGTTCAGGGAGATCCATCCCACCCTTAGAAGGCAAGCCAGGGTCTTCCCTCTACATCTCAAACAGCTCCTGAGAAGTCAAGAGGCAAATGTGAGAAGAGTTCCCCAGTGTTACAAAAACTAAAAAAAACAAACCAACCAGGATGCAGGTGCTCTGTCGCTTACTCACCAGGCCCAACCCCATTCTCAAATTAGGGCAGAATTTAGAACACTGCCTTCACAGTTCCATTCACACCCTAACTCCATCCTCCACTTCCTAAAAGAAGCAGCAAAAAGAACCTCAACCTTCAGTTTAGAAAGTATGAATGAATGCACATCGGAGAAAAGGGCTTTCCAAGGGAAACAAGAAGAAGAAGAAGAGTTTGGATTTGATATCCCGCTTTATCACTACCCGAAGGAGTCTCAAAGCGGCTAACATTCTCCTTTCCCTTCCTCCCCCACAACAAACACTCTGTGAGGTGAGTGGGGCTGAGAGACTTCAGAGAAGTGTGACTAGCCCAAGGTCACCCAGCATCTGCATGTGGAGGAACGGAGACGCGAACCCAGTTCACCAGATTACGGGAATACCGCTCTTAACCACTACACCACACTGGCTCTCAAAATGCAAAAGTCAAGATGCAAAAGTCAATCTGTCAGCCTTGCCTGCCCTCCCTGCTCTAATCTCAGTCACATGCCTGGGCAGGGATGCCTCAGAGGAGACAGCAGGAAATGCCCTGGTTACTAATCACCACACACACAGAGAGAGAAACAGAATTACTAGCGCTTAACTCCTGGATGGGATTTTAAGCAACTCCCATCAGCCCCAGCCAGCACAGCCAATGGTCAGGGATGATGGGAATTGTAGTATAACAACGTCTGTGGAACCAGGTTGAGAAAGGCTGACTTCGATCACTGGTCTTCAACTGTTGGAGCAGGATCCAAAGTGACACTAGTAATACCACCCTACTTCAAAATAAAACAAGAGAAAGAGAAACAGGCAGTGGACTGAGTAAAGGTAAAGGTAAAGGTACCCCTGCCCGTACGGGCCAGTCTTGACAGACTCTAGGGTTGTGTGCCCATCTCACTCAAGAGGCCGGGGGCCAGCGCTGTCCGGAGACACTTCCGGGTCACGTGGCCAGCGTGACATCGCTGCTCTGGCGAGCCAGAGCCGCACACGGAAACGCCGTTTACCTTCCCACTAGTAAGCGGTCCCTATTTATCTACTTGCACCCGGGGGTGCTTTCGAACTGCTAGGTTGGCAGGCGCTGGGACCGAGCAACGGGAGCACACCCTGCCGCGGGGATTCGAACCGCCGACCTTTTGATCGGCAAGCCCTAGGTGCTGAGGCTTTTACCCACAGCGCCACCCGCGTCCCAGTGGACTGAGTAGGTAAAGGTAAAGGGACCCCTGACCGTTAGTCCAATCGCAGACGACTCTGGGGTTGCGGTGCTCATCTCGCTTTACTGGCCGAGGAAGCCGGCGTACAGCTTCTGGGTCATGTGGCCAGCATGACTAAGCCGCTTCTGGCGAAACCAGAGCAGCACATGGAAACACAGTTTACCATCCCACCAGAATGGTACCTATTTATCTACTTGCACTTCACAGCTGGCCTAGATGTTTCACAGGTGGCTGCATTCCACAACTGCAATAATAATCTCTGAGGGATTAAACTCTATGCAGTGATTCTGAACTTCCTCAGCCTTGAAGAAATGCCTTGGTTAGTTGGGGCTACCAACTATATTCACGATCCATTTCCCTCCTGTATTGGAATTCTTGCATTGGAATGTTCTTCCAGCCTTTAAGCCTTTATGTCCAGAAGAACTGAGCATCTGCCCAGAATGGTGCTACCATGATGTTCCCAGCAGCTTCTTATTCTTGGCAGCTCCAAGACTACTGGAAACCGTCTGGATACAGAAACAGCACTGCCACCATTGTCATATACAGTGGTACCTCGCAAGACGAATCCCTCGCAAGACAAAAAACCCGCAAGACGAAAGGGTTTTTTGTTTTTTGAGCTGCTTCGCAAGACGATTTTCCCTATGGGCTTGCTTCGCAAGACGAAAACGTCTTGCAAGTTTGTTTCCTTTTTCTTAACACCGTTAATATAGTTGCGACTTGACTTCGAGGAGCAACTCATAGCACGCGGTGTGGTAGCCTTTTTTGAGGTTTTTGAAGACTTTGGTGATTTTTGAAGCTTTTCCGAAACTTTTCCGACACCGTGCTTCGCAAGACGAAAAAAATCGCAAGACGACAAAACTCGTGGAACGAATGAATTTCGTCTTGCGAGGCACCACTGTATAGGTTCATCCTCACTCTCAAAGAATGGGCATGGCAAGTTTAAAAAAGTTATTTGCAAAACCACACATTCACAATAAGATTAATGTGAATACACTACTGTACCACTAGTACTGTCAATCGTATAAGGAACAAAAAATGAACAGGCACCAAATCATGATCAGTGATTGTTAAAAGTATTGCAGTAGATTTCCACAGCCCTAACTGGTAAGAAAAGAGTGTGGTTAATTGTGTTAGGTCATCCTTGGCACCAGTTCCTGCAATGGTAGGCTCAGAACAATAAACACTTTCCAAAAAAGTAATTACTTCTACAGCCAAGCAGAACCAGGTTCTGCCATTTCAGCAACCTAGTTCAAAATTAAGTGTCAAAAGCAGCATCCAACATGTACTGTACCCCTTTACAGAACCTGGCGCCACATCAGATTGTTCAAGTGCCCAAGCAACTCAAACTGAGCAAACAGCCTCTTGCTGCTTTATGGCCCAGTCAGAGATGCCTCTGAAGGCCAGTTTACAGTGTAGTGGGAAAACGTGTCTTTTTTGGGGGGGCGGGGGGATAGGTCTATCAAGACATATGGGACCACACACATATCTATAAGAGGAATAGCTAAACCATGTTAGTTTCCGTAACATGTCAAAAGCAAACCCTTATATCACCTTCCTAAAAGTCATAGCAGGACTCCAAAAAGAAAAATCTGTTCCAGCCATTACTAGTCATAAAATCTCTTTATCTTTCTAGAGAGCTACATGTATGCACATCAGCCCTGAACATTAGTCAACCAGCAAACAATTCCAGAAAGTTCACAAAGATCCATGCAACCCAGCCCCAAAACAACACAGCAACTCACTCAGTTGCAGTCTCAGAAAGCTATGCAGCACACTAAGTACATATTGGAGAAAGTGGAAAGGATCCCTTCAGGAGGCTGGAGAGTGGAGACAATTCAACTCTGCCTTCTCAATACAATAATAGATCCCCACCTCTGCTGAGAATTTCCCTCTTAAGTCATAGTAATTTAAATAAGCCAATTGGCAGAAAGTTTTGGGGCTACCAAAATGAAGTGTTTCTTCACACACTGCATAATTCCATAACTGTTGCCATCCCTGAAATATCTTTAACTGACAGCTGCCAAATCCAGCCCTCCATATTTCCATCAAGAATCATCTCCCATAGGATGACAGTTATTTTACTATTATTTTGTGCTGAACTGTTGCAATTCTCTTATGCAAGGGTGGGTTTTGTCAGACACGTCCTTGAGCACATCAATGGAAACCCAACAGACATGGCAACAACCTTAGGTAACTCTTTTAGATAAACTCCTATTGGCCAGATCTAAAAATGTGACGGTGGGGGGGGGGGGAGACCCTAGAAATGGCCCTTTTTCCCATCACCCCACCAAGCCTTTTGGGGGTTTTTTGCAAAAGAAAAAGCATTTGGAGGGGGGAATGCATTACGAAATTTTATTCTTAGTATGATGAGCAAAATGCTTAAGGAAATCTCTAAGCTATCTCAGCCACTAGCCATGAAAACTAAATGGAGCCTCCAGGTGCCACGACAGTCTACCGCTGAACAGCAGGTGCTGCGAGGGAGGCGTGGGAAGGCCAACCAGGCCAGGCACTGCTCCTGGGCTGGGGATAAAGACTGCGGCACCGGACGGGCTTCTGGCCCGGTCCTGCGGGGAAGGCTTCTCTGCTGCTGCGGCAGCTGCCTGCCCCGAGGGGCTTCCAGTCCATCCCGAGGGAAGCGCCGGAGGCCCCCTCGCCCGAGAGGGCCCTGCGGCCGCCCCGCCCCTCCGGAGCCCCGCTCCCGCCCGCCCCTCACCGTCCGCGCGAGGGCTCCGCGTCGCCCCATCGCCGCTCCGTCGCCGCTCTTCCGGACCCGAAGGGGCAGAGGGCGGGCGGGGAAGGGGAACGGACAAGCACCTCGACGAATCACAGGACGAGCAGCGGGAAGGCGAGGGCGGGGCCTCGGGGGCGCGAATCCCGGCCCGCGCATGCAGCCGAAGGCCAATGGCGGACCCGAGCTGCTTCGGAGTGTCAGCCAGGAAAAGGGGCGGGGAGAGGCCGCGGGAAGCGACAGAGGGAGCCGAAGGGGCGGGGCCATTACACCCGGCTGAACGAACCGCAGCCGCCGAAGGCCCGAGGAAAGGGCGGGGCTAGTCAGGAACGTCCACCAATCCCAAATGGGCTTTGTCTGGAGGGAGGAGCCGGGAGCGGCGGGGCGGAGGCGGCTCTTCCAGATACGCGCAAAACCAGGAAGTGGGACGGGGGGGGGGGTTGCTCTGGAGGCGGCGGCTTCCTGAGGGTGGCGCGCAAGAAGAGCAGTAGTTCATCATTACACTGGTACCTCTGGTTACGTACTTAATGTGTTCCGGAGGTCCATTATTAACCTGAAACTGTTCTTAACCTGAAGCAGCACTTTAGCTAATGGGGCCTCCTGCTGCTGCTACGCTGCCAGAGCCCGATTTCTGTTCTCATCCTGAAGCAAAGTTCTTAACCTGAAGCACTATTTCTGGGTTAGCGGAGTCTGTAACCTGAAGCGTATGTAACCCGAGGTACCACTGTATTATTTTACTTAAGAGGCAAACAGTAAAGTCACCAAAATAATAAAATGACAATGACAAGCAATTAGCTAAAAGCAATTAACTAAAAAACAACAAAAACCCGAGCAAGAGTTCAAAGCAACACGAACTCCCAGTCGCCCAACACCCGGAGCCCGCGCGAGCTCTGCCGCGCAAAGCAGAAGCTGAGGCTTCCGCGAGAAGGCGGCGCGGGCGGCCCTGGCCGGGATGAGCCCGAGCTCTGCAGGCGGCTGGGAGGAAAGCAGAAGCGCAGCAGCAGCAGCAGCAGCAGCAGCAGCAAAGACCCCCATCCCGCTTCCTTTTGGCTGTGATTAAAAACAGGTTGGGACGAAAGCCCCGAAGACGCCGCGCAGGCCTTTTTCTCCGCAGCTGAGAAGGGCCCGAGTTCCGCGCGCGAGAGGGAGGCTTCGGCCGAAGCAGCCCCGCGCAGGGGCCTTTCTATTGGGCAGCTGAGCAGAAAGCTCTCTGGGCGGCCGAGAATCAGTCCGCGAAAGCCGCGCCTGACTTCGGGCGGGGAGGTCGGCCGTCAGAAGCGCGCCAGGCCGGGCGGAGGGCGCCCCGGGCTCCAAGGTGAGGCAGGCGCCTCGGGCGGCCCATCGGGGCCCCCGGAAGGCCTGGCCGCTCTGCCCGCTGCCGCCTCCACCGCGGCCTCCTGCGCTTAGGCCAGGGCTACCCCCCCCCCGGGCCCTTCCCTGCTTCGCGTTGCCCCTTCCTTCGTTCGCCCCTTTCCTCCGAGCCATTTTGTGCTTCGCCTCAGGGGCCCAAACATCGTCGCCCATCCCATCTGTGGGGATTCTCGGTGCCTTGGAGTCGGTCCGCTTCTCCGAAGGACAAGCCGTGTGGCCGGAGTCGCCCTGGCCGCGGTCCCAGCTTTGCTCCCGGAGGGGACATGGCGCCCGGGGGCTCCAGGGCCAGGCGGCCGGCACCGCCTTCGGAACTTGGGCTTGACCTTGGGCTTCCCTCTCATGTCTTAGAACCTTAGAACTGATTTTAGTAAGCTGCTCCGGAAGCCTTTTGGCATTTATATAAATGCTATAAGTAAATAAATACATAAATACCAAGGTACCCAATCTTTGCAGTCTCATAATGAATGAAAGAAAGAAAGAACAGCAGAGTTCTCCTGGTCATTGATGGTCTTATGCCATGGTGGGACTTTGTCAACCTAACCAGAATGCTAATCAAGTCCTTGCACTTTATAATCAGTGGCCTTAAAATGTGTCTGTGCTGCTGTTTCAGTTTCATTAACTTACCAATGGCTTTAAAAGGGAATTGGAAAAAATCACGGAGGAGAGGCTGTCCATGGCTATTCGTCCTGATGGCTAGATGCCGCCTTCCAGGTAAGAGGCAGCAAATGCCTTGGAAGAACAGGGTAACAAAAGGAGCTGGAGAGCTCGGTGGCTTTTGTGCCTTCCTTGTGGGCTTCCTAGGCGTCTGGTGCGCCTCGGGGGGAATCGAGACACTGGATGAGATGGGACTTTGGTCTGATCCAGCAGGTCTCTTCTTACCACCTTAAAGATAAAGGTACCCTTGACCATTAGGTCCCGTCGTGGATGACTCTGGGGTTGCGGCGCTCATCTCGCTTTATTGGCCGAGGGAGCCGGCGTACAGCTTCCGGGTCATGTGGCCAGCATAACTAAGCCGCTTCTGGCAAACCAGAGCAGTGCACAGAAACTTCGTTTACCTTCCCGCCGGAGCAGTACCTATTTATCTACTTGCACTTGGACGTGCTTTTGAACTGCTAGGTTGTCAGGAGCAGGGACTGAGCAACGGGAGCTCACCCTGTCGCGGGGATTCAAACTCAGAAGGTCGGCAAGCCCAAGGCTCTGTGGTTTAACCCACAGCACCACCCGTGTCCCTCTTACGACCTTATTAGCGCTTAATTAGCCACTTTCCATAATCTCTGGGGAGGGGAGAGGGTCTTCAATTACTGCTTTCTTCCCATTCTATGGAATGCAATAGCATTATTTCTCTCTATATAAATTAAAGGGGGAAAGTATGCTAGAAACTGCATGTGCACAAACTGGAGTCTGGTCTAGCACGGTTCTCCAGTATGGTATTCTATTTTTATGATCGTCAGAAAATGGTGAAGGGTTGCGGTCTGTATGCACTGATACCGTAGAGCTATTCTAGTACCTAAGTTGAAACCCACTGAGGTAAAGGATGCCCCCCCTTATATAATCTCAAGGTCCAGTCATTTCCTCTGAACTACTAGTGACAATTATAACTAAAGACACAATGTGCAGTCGTGTGTGTGGCTTTGCTACCTTGCTTCTGTCATCTAAAGACATAGCTCTTTAGAGGCACCTTCCTGCTATATGACCCAGTGAGCAAAAAGTAGCACACACACAATATATATATGTTTGTGTGTGTGCCACCAACTTTTTTGGATCAGGGATATGGAATAACACAACATTACACAGCTTTTCCTTGTACTTCCAATTTACAAAAAACTTAACCTACTGAATTTCTGCTCACTATATAGCTCTTAAGGATTCAGGAACCCATTTTCCCCACACTATGCAACAGCTTTCTGTACTCAGAAATCACAGCATTGCTGGTGCCACAGATGTTTGGGCAGCAAGTGTGCATTTATGTTCAACAGCATTTCACCATATATTACCGAAATTTTTGAGATCTCAATGATGGTCCATACACTCCCAGCAGGAAAAGCACAAAGGAAAACTATAACTTTATTTAATATTTAACAGTTTTGTGCAGGTAATGTAATGTGGGGAAAGGTGTGCATGCTTTTACCTTATATTTTAAAAGGAAGGTGAAAAGGCCTAGCTCTATGCACAAATGGCCCTCCAAGTGCACGTGTATGTCCTTGAGGTGGTTGTTTTTTAAGTGACCTTTCAAACACCATCTGCTTCCTGCACTATTACAGTTAAGAGCAGAGCTGTGTGGTAAAGAGAAGACACAGTATGGATTACTCAAGAACTTAGCACTTTTCTTCTGCATTTCCCATAACGCACAGTGATGTGCATAGCACAGAAAGGTGTTACAAACGGGAGATACAGCCTTGTATCTTGTTTAATTGCTTTTATCTGTAAGCTTCCTTGAGTCCCATCAGCAAGATGAATCAAGGGGAGCGTGTGCGGTGCAGTTGCACCAGTCACAGAGTTTCTGGGGCGCCACAACTATGACATCCAGCAGAAGGCGAGAGGGCGCCAAATGGCAGCATCACACAAATTGCAGTGCCACTGAAATTTGAGATGCCAAGGCCCGCCACTGGCATCAGGGAAAAAGGTGGAATATAAATAAATATATGATGATGATAATGATAATTGTATTCTCAAAAGCAGCAATTGCATTTGTGAAAAATCCCAGTTCGAGCAATGCCATGCAGATAGCAGGGCCTTCAGTGAGAATTGCACCAAGGTCTCCCAGCCGACACAGAACATATTTATCTAGCCCTTCTAGTTCAAAGCCTGAGAATACTTGATGCCAAATTGTAGTTCTGGCAGCTCAAGGGCAGCAGCTATACTGAAACAAGCCAGTTCCTGTGACTCCTGAGTCCTGACATTGTGCTCACGTGTGCATGCTGCTGAGCACTCTCATGTGTACAACCCAGTCCTCAGCAGCCAGTTTTGAGGAGGCAAGAGTTATTTTGATTATCATTCCATATTTCCCCGCAAAGTTAAGGCAGGAAACTCTCCCTCCCCTGTTCTCTCCCTGCCCCCCCCTTTTGGGGTTCCTGGGTGTCTGCATGTAGTGTACACACTTTATAAATGAGCAATGCAAGAGCTTGGGCTGCCCTGGCACAGGTAAAGTAATAGAAAAAAGGAGATACATCAGAGCATATGCAGAGTGCAGCCACTGGTGCTCTCTGAGATCAGGAGAAAACAAGTTTTTCTCAGAGGCAAAAAGAGTCCTGGGCTTGACCCCAGGTGCATAACTCCCATTAAAAAAATTAACAACTGGAAATTAAGACTACCAGAATCCTCCATTCACTGCCTTTATTCTTCAAAAGCATTATTTCATTTACAGATTGTAGGGATTTTCCATATATACAGTCATGGGCCCATGATTTAAGAATGGGAAGAAATGGATCACAGTCCCCACTCCAAGACAGCCTCTAAGAGATATATATAGATACACGCACAATATCACGTGTAGATCAAGTTCAGCTGTCACACAGTTGGAAGGACCCCAAGGGTCATCTAGTCCAACCCCCCACAATGCAAGAATCACAGCCAAAGCATCTATGACATCTGCTCTGAAGTAAGTCACACTAAGTTCTGTGCAGCCTACTGAGTTACTAAGGGCTCCTGCCCTTGCTCTCTCTGCTCGCTAACCTCACCTACTGGCCACACATTGTCCTCCTTTAACATCTCAGCCAGCAACATAGCGTGGATTGCAGGCACCTGGGGTGGGGCAAGTGTTACACCCTTCTGATGGACTGGGCAGCTGGGTTGGGGGTGCATGCTGGGGGGTGCATGCAGCAGAACGCGCACAGAGGCTGAACACAGCCCCTCTGCAACAGGCTCCTTGCCCACTGCCTCCACCCCCCTGGCCATTAGACCAACCTGCCTGCTGCCGCACCTCAGCAGCTAGAGCTCCATGCCTGTCATGGGAGCGTCAGATGTGCCCGGGGCCATGGACCCCCTGCCCCCCCCCACGCCTCTGATCTCAGCCAGCCCCTCACTTTTCCCCTCCCATAAATACGACTGCAGAAAAAAAATAAAAAATTCAGAGGAAAAGATTATTTTGAACTACATACCAACTAAATGGAATTGGACAGTTGGACAACATAAATGAATTATTTGTGCCCTGTGACCAAAAAACTGGTACTGATGCGCTGGAAAGATAAGTGTACAGTGGTACCTCAGGTTAAGTATTTAATTCATTCCAGAGGTCCGTACTTAACCTGAAACTGTTCCTAACCTGAAGCACTACTTTAGCTAATGGGGCCTCCTGCTGCCGCCGCGCTGCCAGAGCACGATTTCTGTTCTCATCCTGAAGCAAAGTTCTTAACCTGAAGCACTATTTCTGGGTTAGTGGAGTCTGTAACCTGAAGCGTATGTAACCTGAGGTACCACTGTATACATAAAAGAACACTGTAAACATCTAAATTCTTTGGCAGGTCATGATTGACCCCTGAAAGACAGTAGAAAACTTTACAAAACCAAGACAATTGAGACAATTTATGAGAGACAATGGAAAGTGTGTAATTGTAATTGTAACAGTATACTTTTTGTTTTATTTTGTTCAATTAAACTGCTCTTAAACAACAACAGCAACCACCCATCCCCTCCCAGCTTGCCCCACGCCCCTCTGCTCACAGCCCCAACGGAGTGGGGGAGGTGTTTCACAGAGCAGTTTGTCAAACCACCCTTTGAAGCACCTTCTGTCCCCTCTGTTAAACAGCTTGTCAGGGCAGCCTGCTACCCTGTTGTCTTCTGGAGTTGGCATGGCCACCAAAGGCAGCCAAACAAACTGCAGCATGACGACAACCTTACATTTCTATGTATATAGGAAAATATTCAATCAAGTTGTACTAAGAGTTGACACACTGGAATTAATGGACCTAACTTAATTTTAGTGGGTCTATTCAAACCCATTGAACATAATATAGAAAGTAGGTCTGAATAAACATATCTTGGATTGGATTGCACTTCAATGGTGCAAACAGATGTTAATATAAAAAAAGCTCAGAGAGTATCTCTCGGTCACAAGATAAGCCTAGCTCCCTCCCAGATTCCATATGAAACATGCACCAGATCAAATGCCAGTTTGGTCAACGGAGGTGCTTCAGCCACCTCATCATACTTGATCTCTTTACCTTTTTGTTTTTTTAATAGCACCACACAACCTTTTATTACACCTTTGATAATCATTAAAAAGGAAAACACTAAACGTTTTTAAAAGTACAAAACTGTAGATTAGGGAATGAGATTTTGTGGGTAGATGAGAAGCTCCCACTTGAAAACCTTTGGTTTTGGGGAGCAGGGTTAGTTGAGGTCAATTGTGAGAGGAAATGCTATGTTTAGATTTAAACAAAATGAATGAGATGAAACCAGAGCAGCCTCTTGCTCTAAATACGGTATGTTGCATCTTGAGGCGTCTGTGCACTGTTCCTTTCTTGCCTCCAGGAGGTTAATATGGTGGAGTGAAACAGAGCCCAGCTGTTTAGGAGACCAGGTGGAAACAAGAGCAGAATATTGACTCACTTGCGGTGTAAAAATTATTATAGACGATATTATTTGATATAAAAACTGGAGTATGGATGAATATGCAGTTCTAGATGTTTAAAATGAGACGCCATGGAGGGGATGGGAGGAAGTCTCAAGATTTGGAGAATATCTTTATATAGATTTGTTTTTACAGTTTGTGTTCATTTATATTTTGTATTTGTAAAACCAATACCAATTATTTCAAAAAAAGAGAAAAAGAAATAGAGCTCAGCTGAACTCAAGCAGTTTTTCATTCAAAAAGTGCTTGTGAACTGCTTCAGTTGGGCACTCATGGCTCTTTCATAAAAAAGCTAGTATCCCTCCATAAAGGAGTCCACATCTTCCCAGACTGTGTTGGCTGATCCTCTTTCCTTCATTTTCACAACCTCTCTGTTCAAGATCATCATACTAATAGAGTGTGTCATGACATCCACCTACTCCTTTACCATTGACACATAGCTAATTTCTTCAGCTAATGCTTTTGTTTTCAGCAAAGCAAAGTGACTTCAGACCCTGGTGACTTTATAGTGCAGGGATGGGGAACCTGATGACCCTCAGAGGTTACTGGGCTCCAGCTCCTATCATCCCAGACTATGGCCCATGCTGGGTGAGATCTGATGGGAATTGGAGTCCAACAACATTTAGAGGGATATAGGTTCCATCAAGGCTACCATGGGGTGGGGAAATGCTGCTGGACCAAGTCCCCACACAGTCCCCCCCCCCAAAAAATGGGTTTGCCACTCCTGCTATACACACGTACCTAGGAGTAAGGCCCATTGAACTGAACAAATCTTTCTCTGAGTAGGCATTTATGGAATTGCTGTGTAAATATGGTGGGTCTGCTGGTCTATATACCTTCTATGGCTGCAATCCAGAGCAGGTCTGGCAGCACAAGCAACCTAAGCAGTTGCTTTGGACCACAACACGTTAAGAGTCACCACTGAATTTGTGTGTGATCTGAAAGGTATGTCCCAGAAGCCTTTGCAATAGTTCATTGGATGGGTGTTATGTACTAAGCCTGGATCCTAGAACAATAGGCAAGTAGGATCCTAGAATGCAACAACTGATTGGCCTGCAGGAAAAGACCAATTGGGCTCCAGGAGGGAAGCAGAATCATCCAATCAGATGGGACTCATTGTGCAAATAATGTATATAAAAGCCTGAGGTTTGGAGGGCAATTCAATCAGTTTTACAAGCTGCATTAAAGAGCATGAAATCACTACAGGACTCTTAAGTATATTTCACTGGCGACAAGGGTGGGATCCTGCCGAGCTGTCTGCTGCGCACTGCACACAGCTGCCACAGGCAACACAGCACCGCACTGCGCATCCAGGCTACAGCTCCAGGACCCAAGGACCCAGAACGGCAACAGACAACAGCTTCATGCCATTCAGCCCAGCCTCAGGAGACTGGGAAGGCTATGCCACCCACTTCCAGTTACTCCTGGAGGCAAAGGATGTCACTGATGCAGGCAAGAAGAGGGCGACCTTCTTCAGCGTCTGTGGAGAAGAAATGTTAGAGATCGCCCGAGCCCTCCTCACTCCCACAAATATAGCAATCTTTCCCTACGACACTTAGACCATGCATAGCTTTGGGTGATCTATTGCTCAGCCCAACCACTTGGGGTGGGGGGATTCTCTGGAACTGGCCCTGCTGAAATCATATGCATACTTCCCTGGGAGTAACTGGTCACATGTCTCTGGGAACCAAGGAGGACTTACCTCCCCAGGAACATGCACGGAGAATTGCGTTTCTGAATTGTGTTTCCCACTACAGTCCTGGCTCACACTCTGAGCTACAGCTGCCCCGGGACAATAATGCCAGAAACCTTGGACACAGGATAATATTCCCTAGACGGGGGTGGGGACAGTGCAGACTTTTGCCAGTGATGATGATGATGCCATTCAGGCTGTCCCTGCCAGTTGTCCAGAGAAGCTCACACACCCTGATTGCTGTGTGCAGAAAAGCTACCTTCCCTTTCCCAAGAGAGGGCAAAGAGCCAGACAGGTCTGGGCCCATCCCACCAGCCACATTGGGGAGGCGTGGCTGCAAGAACCTGAACTTCCTCTTAGCATTTCATAGCCTTCAGTTCCCACTCTGCCTTGTCCCTCTTCTGACAGGGATGAGCCGCTGTGCAGAGAGCCTGAAGGGCTTCCTAGCCCGGGTCGAGGCCCAGGCAGGGCAAGAGAAGGGGCAGCTGGCTGAGGAGTTCCAGGTGAGTCTTGTTTACCTGGGCGGGGAGAGGGTGACTCAGGACAGCAATAGACCTCACCCTGCCCTGGGTTAGGACTGACTGACAGCACCTCTTCCCCACCACACTGTTCACTGCAACCAGGGATTTTCCTCACATACTCTGAGGTTTTTCCTTTTCCTGGTGGGCCTCCCATACCTTTACTGGCCTGGTGACAGGCATAAATTAAACCGGTACAGTTTTTTTTCTACCTGTGCATCTCCATTCCAAGAAAAGCTACAGAAGTTGAATTTCTGTCTAATTTTCTAGGAGTGGCAAGTTGACTTGCCTAGTGATTACTTTCACAGAACCAGCACGTTTTAAAATGACATTTCAGTCCTGCTTTGACCCATGATTTGCCACATGACCCAATCCAGCTGATGAGTGCTGGAGGGAAGCCTAACTGCACCTCCCAACTGCATTCTAGGCATGTTGCCTGCTCTCCAGGGGAAGATAATTCCTCTGATGCTCAGAGGGCTCCCAGATCTATGAGGAGAAAAGGAAGGAGTGCAAGAAGATGAGTATTTCATGCTTGCTAAAAAGCCATAACCTTACAGCAACTACAATGGGCTGCCTCGTATCTCCCTTCTAGTTCTAGACACTAGTGTCCAAGTTAGGACTAGAACAAGGCGCAAGAATGACAGTAGCAGAGAGAAGTTGACAAGGGTCTTCTTGGGATTTGAGTCCAAAATGGGTGTCCCATCTGTCCATAGTACAGGCCAGCCTTGCATATTTCACCCTTGATTTGTTCCATCACAATAAGAATACAAGAATTTTATTTCCTGATAAATTTCATTCTATACAACTCTTGGAAAAGAATCTTTCTAGGCTGCTCTATCTATTTGTAGTAGTGTAAAAAGCTTGCATGCAGGTATACACTTACAGGATGCTATATAAGAAACTAAGCAGGCACAGCTGCCTTTTGCGTACTCTTTTCAGGCAAAGATCTGTGCCTTAACACTCGGTGCCCAAGCAGTTTTTCTTTTTTGTTTTGCACCGAGCTTTCCCGTGAAAAGCAGCTCTTTGAAGCTGAATTGGAGCAAACATCAATTCTAGTTTTCCGTGGACTGACATTTGCTCTGGTTGAACTTGAAGAGGCAGGTTTTCACAGGGAAAGCTCTGGATCAAAAAAAGGAGGTGGTGCTCAGACACTGTTCTTTAAATTGTGGGCTGTACCTAGAATCATAGAATCAGAGTTGGAATAGACCACAAGGGCCATCGAGTCCAACCCCCTGCCAAGCAGGAAACACCATCAGAGCACTCCTGACATAAAAAGATCAGTACAAAGGTAAGCGTGGATAAGCCCTAAAGCTGTGAACCAAGAAGCTTCGAGTTCAAATCTCACCACTGCCGTGAACTTGGAAAGTGGCCTTATGCAAGTCATTCTCAGCCTCAGTCCCTCGTCTGCAGTATGAGACTAATAATAAAAACAGTGACTGGCTTTACAGCTTTGTTGTGCAGATTTACAGGGATAATGCCATGAAGTGCTTTGAACACTCAGAAAACACTGCAGAGGTGCAAGTTGTGGTGGTTTATACCATACCAAATCTGGATTGACTGCCATATGTTCCTGCAGAAGAACTTGGGAGTTGTCTTTTTAAGTACAGTAGTATTTTTAGATGATCACTTTTAATGTACATTGTGGTTTTTAAAGGTGTTTTACTGGTTTCCATTGGTATGGATTTATCTTCCGTAAGTCACTTTTGAGACTGTTCCAGTGGAAAGCAACTCATAAAGATAATAATAAATAAATAATAGTTTGGCAAGTGAGCATTGTTGTTGTTGCTGGCATCCATCTGTCTTGGGAGACAATGGAAGAGTGCACCTTTTGGGGTGAAGTCAAACCGCTGGAGTTACAGCACCTGCTGTGGCTGCAGAGACTGATATGGGACAGACATGTTTTGTTGCAGCTGGGGCAGATGAAGGTGCCTAGTTTCACTGTTACAGCTGCGCCATGGCGTTTCTTTTCTCTGCGTTCCTCCCAGTGGTCATTCCTCCTCTGTTCATTACTGTGGATGCACGACTTGTCTGTCTCCAGGCACTGCAGTCGTCTGCAAGGGATTCCCACAAAGTGGGGTTGATGTTCCAAGCCTTCACGTCATGTTTGAGACATTTTTGCAGCTTTGCAGAGTTGGTCCGCCAACAGGCCTGGTGCCTGAAGCTATACTAGAAGCCACTGGCCTTCTCATCTGACAACACTTCCCAGAGCCTCTCTGTTAGGTGCAGGGCCAGCCCGCCCATGAGAGGCAGCTGCCTCAGGCAGCCAGGTCCCCAGGGCAGCGATCTTGATGTTGATTTTTGTTCAGGACCGGCTCACCCATGAGGCCATGTGAAGTGAGTGCCTCAGGTGGCAGGGTCCACTGGGACAGCAGATGCCAATGTTGATATTTCTGCTCTCCTTGTTGCTGAGGTAAATCTCTCCTCCCCCCTTCTTTCTGGCAGGGAGGGGGGCATCATTTTGGGATCTGCCTCAGCTGCCAAAATGTATTGGGCTGGCCTTGGTTGGGAGCCCTGACAAATAGCTCTGAAACTTATTTAGCTCTGTAGTGTAGACGTGTTTATTTGGTAGAGGGTGTGAGAAGCTAGAGTGTCTGCATGTGTTCCCAGATCCGAGCTGGCAAGCAGATTGAAGAGAAGAGTTATTAATACATAGCTGTGGACTCCATGTTCCGTTACACGCTAGCATGATGAAGAAATGTAGGACACTATGGGGCAGGGCTGATGCAGCTGGACTCACCAGCAGCAGGAAAGAGATTTCACACTTCTCCCAGTGGCATCCTAAGTGTATCCTTCTCCTCTCTATCCATATAACTGATGTAGAAAAAACCTGCTCCTTTTCCCTTGTGGGGTATCCAAGAGCCAGTATAGAGCCCTTAAGTGGGTTCTCTATCGGTAGGAGAAAATAACAGAGGCCAACCAGAGAATATTGAGAAGCAAAAGAGCTAGTAAGCATGACCTTTATTAAACTGTTGCAACAGGGTCCTCACTCACTACATGCAGGAGGGGGGAGGAACCCAGAACAATGGTGTGCAAGCCTTTATATAGACTTTTGAAATTGCCCACCCTGTAGCTCAAGACCACCCCCAAAAGCGCCATACATACATCACAGAAGGAGGCAGTCTACAGCAGAAATCCTGTCTGCTAGGATACCTGACAAAGGTCACTGATTGCTTTACTTGAGCAGCCCATCCATTCTTTTGTGATGGTAACGGTAAAGGGACCCCTGACCGTTAAATACAGTGGTACCTCGGGTTACATACGCTTCAGGTTACAGACTCTGCTAACCCAGAAATAGTACCTCAGGTTAAGAACTTTGCTTCAGGATGAGAACAGAAATTGTGCTCCAGCGGCACGGCGGCAGTGGGAGGCCCCATTAGCTAAAGTGGTGCTTCAGGTTAAGAACGGACATCCAGAACAAATTAAGTACTTAACCCGAGGTACCAGTGTACAGTCACGGACAATTCTGGAGTTGCGGTGCTCATCTCACTTTATTGGCCGAGGGAGCCGGCATACAGCTTCTGGGTCATGTGGCCAGTGAACCAGAGCAGCGCACGGAAATGCCATTTACCTTCCTGCTGGAGCGGTACCTATTTATCTACTTGCCTTTTATGTGCTTTCGAACTGCTAGGTTGGCAGGAGCAGGGACCGAACAACGGGAGCTCACCCCGTTGCAAGGATTAAAACCGGCCACCTTCTGATTGGCAAGCTTTAATTCCCGAATTGAGGTCACAGGCTCACCCTATTCATACACAAAGACGCCCTAAAGACAGGTACGGTAAGCAAAAGACAGTGGAGAGGCTTTCCCATTTCCTTCCTCCTTGCTGAGAAACATTTGAGGTCAATTTGGGAGAGTCAAAATGGTTTCAGGATTGCTCTCCTGTACTATTTCAGACATGTGATTTATATTTTTATGTATGTGTTTGCCTTGTAAATTTATGAACATTTACCGGTAATTTATATATTTGAGACCTTAAATTCTTATAACATAAGAGAATGATTATGGCCATTAATTCCTAGGGGGGAAAGAAACTCAATTTGGGAGCCTCCAGGTTTTCTTGTTTTTGCAGTTCTCCTCTCTAAATATTTGTTTGCAGTTCTGCAAAATTTGGGGTTCCCCTCAAATCTGTGGATACCTCCTGGTGCTGTTCTGGCAATGGGTTTGCTAATAGTACGAAGAATCAAGAACCATGCAAAATCAAGACTTGATTCTGTCCTGTAAAACTGGGCCTTAATTGCCCCCTGTTCCTGAGACTGCGAGTTCCCAGCTGACTCGGCCAACATGGCTTTTCCGTGCCCTGTCAGATGGCTGAGATGATGAGTCCTTCTAAGCTGCACATGCCCCCCAATCGGTTGCTGCATATCATGTGCCAGGATGCATTGGACGTGGTCCCCTTGTGGATGAGTTGACTCTAGGAAGGCTCTGTGGGTGGCCTGTCTGGTCTTGATTTGAACTGAGGCTTGCACAAGCTGCATTGCGCCTCTTCAAAACACATGCACCTGAATACAGATCCACACATGTCAAGCACATCCAATGCACATTTAAAGTACATGGCTTCCTGGGAATATTCCTGGGAAATATACGGTAGTTTCCCCCTCCCATAACTAAAACCATTAACAAACTACACTTCCCATGATTCTTTGGGGAAAGTCATGCGCTTTAAATGTGTTCTGAGGAAACTTTAAATGCAAGATGTGGATCTGTCTCAGTCACAAATCTTTTGCTATCACGTCATTTGGCTCTTAAGGTATTTTTGAGGGAGTGGCTTTCCTTGGTGTCATACGTCCCCTTGATTGATCCTGCACATTCAAGATCTTGGTCCAATGAGGCTTTGATCCTTACAAGGTTTTGTTGAGGCCAAGGACCCTCATTTCACTGCGCCCTGCAGCAGTTTACAAATATTGCATTTCCTTATGGTGGGACAGGTTTGATCCTCCTTCTGCCCCCAGGTTCCAGCATTGGCTTTGCCCACAGGCTGCATCCAGGTTCCAGATATTTTAAGTTCAAGTAGCTTGCCAATTTGAATTGAAAGTGAAAATGGGAAACTTTCTCTAAATTTGTGTGTGCCTGCATTTCAACTTTACTTCCTAATTTATAGGCACGAGAACAAGGTATTGTCACACACCTTGAAAATAGGAGGGGAGTGGAAACTAAGTCATTACCACTTTTGCATCCTTTTAGCTCCATGAACTCCAGATACAGTCATGCTTGATTTCCCACACAGACAGAACGTGAATCCAGGTGTCCTGATTCCTAAGCTAGCAAGGTCTAGAGCAGGTTTCAGTGTCACATGCCTGGCCATGTGAGGCTGCTAGCTCTCATTGTTGGTGTCATTCGTGGTGACAGTTCTGAGATGTTGTATAACCCTCCTTGTTTCTTGAGCATTACATAAATAGTAACTATAATCTCTCTCATACCCTTGGAGACTGGCCTTCATTGTTCTGTGTTTGAGAAAGGTCAGCAGAGAGAGGTGCCAGGAACCCAACAAGTAAGAAAGTTTCTCTGAGGGTTTAAACAGCATATCTGGCATGCCAGGGTCACTGCAAATCTAACCTTTGTCCTCTTCCATGCAGTGAAACCTCTTGCACCAACTGTTGTGCAGTGACCATCCTCCACTGGGGCATAGAAACAAGCAAGACTTAGCATAAGACAAGGAGGCAATGCTTAAGTTCTGAAATGGGTCAGGTGACGATTCAAGCTTGCCTAGGAGGGAAGCTGTACGGTTCACCTTGGAAATACCTGTCATCATGTTGTTGATCCAACCTGTAAAACTGTGTTCTTTCAAGTAAACAGCTTGAGGTGGAAAAATGAGAAAACTCCAGATTCTGGCAGGCTCTGCCCAGGATCCACCAGGTTGTGCCCCTGGCTCCTCCTTTTCAGGTAGATCCACATCATACATTTAAAGTACACCCAGTTCCCCACATAGAACTACAGTTCCCATTACCCTTAACAAACTACAGTTCCCAAGATTCTACTCTGCCTTTCACCATCCAGGCTCAGACCCCTATTTAGTTCAGTGAGAGAGTTTCTGCTGTCATGGGATCATAGAGCTGGAAGGGACCCTGAGGAATCTGCAATGCCTTGACTGAAGCATCCATGACAGATGACCATCCAACCTCTGCTTTAAAACCTCCAAGAATGGAGAGTCCACAATATTGTCTGGGTAAAGTCAGGACATTTGAGCCAGATATGGAAGGGTACAAGGGATGCGGGTGGTGCTGTGGACTTGCCGATCATAAGATCGGCGGTTCGAATCCCCGCTACGGGGTGAGCTCCCGTTGCTCGGTCCCTGCTCCTGCCAACCTAGCAGTTTGAAAGCACGTCCAAGTCCAAGTAGATAAATAGGTATCGCTCCGGCAGGAAGGTAAACAGTGTTTCCATGCGCTGCTCTGGTTCGCCAGAAGCGGCTTAGTCATGCTGGCCACATGACCCGGAAGCTCCCTTGGCCAATAAAGCGAGATGAGCGCCACAACCCTAGAGTCGTTTGCGACTGGACCTAATGATCAGCGGTCCCTTTACCTTTACGGAAGGGTACGGGAAGCCTGTGAAGGGCTTGAGGAGAGGCATCGTGGAAGCCTTATACCAAACCAGACCCATACTGTCCACACTGACTGGCAGTGGCTCTGTAGGGTTTCTCTTATGATCTGCCTCGCCCTGCCTGGCGATGCTGAGACTGAACCTTGGACCTTTGCAGGCAAAGCAGATGGTCTACCACTGTGTGACAGCCCTTCCCCATTATGGTTTGGATGGCAGGAAAGGCAACAGCCACAGATGGTGGCAAACTCATACTGTGAACAAAACTGTAGTTTACAATTTCTCAGCAAGCAGAAATGATGTTGTACAATAAGATGAACTTGTTGATGCTGCCCAGACATAGGAATCGCTGCCTGATGCACAGGGGATGGGGAACAGCCCTAGGTGAATAAATAAGGAAAGGAACTGCATTCATGGGCTGTTTACATTACCTGCCACTTCTCAGCTGCAGTTGGGGAAAGGGAGGACAGTGAAGTTTCGACATCCCTCACTGGCAGAATACAGCAGAAGCCAGACACACACTCAGCTTGACAGAAAAGTGAGACAGGTCTGGAGCAAATGATAAATATATGTGGGGGGTTTTTTTGGGGGGGGGGAGAGGGAAGGAAGCATGAGCATGCAAATAACAGTATGCTAAAAGGGTGCATGTTACAGGCACGTATACAAATCAGGACCTGATTCAGCATTTCCTCCTCCAGTTCAAGTCTGGGTTCCCCTCACTTTCACAACCCATTGGACAAACATACTGGTTCATAAATCCAAAGCCCCTTCCCTGTGCTTCACATAATCTGTCTGCTTTGGTTATGTTTAAATCACTTTGTGTGCACATTTATTGAAGTACTGGCATATCTTTACCCTTTCGCACCCTTTCGCACAAAAACAGGATATATATATATATGTGTGTGTGTGTGTGTGTGTGTGTGTGTGTGTGTGTAAAAAATATTTGGTTTAGGCTGTCCATACTGGTTCCTACCCCTCAGTGCTGTGCATAGCCAGTTTCTGCAGAGCACACTGAACAGGTTTCCTTTGAGCTTTTGCTAAAGGAGGAAATTGTACATCAGACATAAGCATGGCCAATGCACATCCACAGCATAAATGAGATAGATCAGGATGTACCCCACATCCATGCTTGTAAAATAAACATAGTTGTTCTCTGCTGAACTTTGAAAACTAAGGGCTGATTCACACTTGCCAGACAAACTTGTTATTTGGTGGGTGCACAACTTTGATGCAGGACTGCTGTGATATTAGAAGAGAGGTGTGTCCCACCTCTTTTTTACAGAATCCACAAGCCCCATTTCCCAAAGCCTCCTTGTTTCAATTTTCTTAATGGTATCTGCCACCCAGAGGCCATTAATCCTATTTTCACACTGCCTCAAGAACACTTCTCTGTGTTATATAACCCCTTGCCTGACCTGGTGCTGCCTTGGGTGAAGACCACAGGTAGATAGAGTCATCATCCAGTGTTCCAGTCAGTTCCTGGAAGGAAAGCCAGTGTCATCACACCAGGGAAACCTGCTCTGATGAGGCACAACATGGTCAGATGAACACTGCATGCTCCAGAAATATACTCAATGAGAGATTGTAAGATTTCATAAGTAGCACCACTCTGTTCACTGCCTCTAGTGCTGTCATTGACCATCTGCTGGGAGTCACTCACTTGCCAAAATGGCTTCCAAGCAGTTTATTCATTTACATTCCTTCTATAAGGGTTTCCCCCTTACAGACTACTTTAATTGCAGAGGGGTCTTGATGGACCACTTAATGATTTTCCTTGTTGTTGATGCAACTGTAATGCACTGGGATAGATACTGTGTATATATATTATTTGTATTGCATAGAATTCAAACTGTAATAACAAAATATAATATAAGAAGTGAGATAAGCAAATAAAATGCAATTAAAATCACTGTGGATATTTAATGCAATTGAGGTGCCTTTTCCCATCTCCAACCACAAATCCACAGATGTGCTACAGACCATGTGAAGCTTGTGGACCACAGTTTTGAAATCCCTGCTCCATACCATTTTATGTCATATAGACCTCAGAGTAAAAATATGCATCAGTAATAACAAAACCAATAAAATGCAAAATTCGAAGCATACAAACAATTCATATATATATATATATATATATATATATATATATTTGAATCTTCCATTTCAGAGAACAAGATTAATGCTGGTTCCAATTAATGCTGGTTTTAATTTTATTGTTATATAATTTTATGTTTATAATTGATTAATGATTATTCATTTTGAAACTACATGTTGAAAGTTCCACATGAAGAGAGTTCTGCCTGGAAACTCAGTCCATAAATGCTTTAGATATACAGGAAACTCTCAATTTACACAGGGGTTACATTCCGAGGAACTGTGTTTTTACGTGTATATCGTGTGCATCAGGAACACCATTTAAAAAGCCTGCAAACACCCTCTAAACTTATGGAAACCCTTTAAAGGCAGCCCTTTGAAGTTTGAAAGGATTGATGTTAAGCCAGATGGGTGGGGTATTATTATTATTATTAATAATAAAAACCCTTAAAAAGCACCCCAAAATCCACCAAATTCCACCACAATTGCCCCCTCTAAACCTCCTTGCTCAAATTCCAACTCTCCAAAGGCCCCAAAGGTTGGTACAAAGGCTCATGGGATTGCTAGATGCTATTTTTGTGCCATTGTTGCCATTTTTGCACCCTTTTAGGATCACTTTTTGCCCCCTTTCAGGTTTGTGGCAATGCACACATGTGTGGATGCCCGTGCCCCAAACACGCATAAATGGGATGTTGCCTGTATACATAAATAAAAAGGAAGGTGTGGCAGGGACAGAGGGACTTTGGGATTCCCAGACAGCCTGGCAAACTATCAGGGATGATGGGAGCTGCAGCTGAGCAACATCTGGCAGTCCACAGGTTTTCCCATTCCTGATCCAAAAGCTGCGGAAGAGGGTATTTTTCATTCTTATTCCCCAGAGCCTCCATTAGGCACCAGGAAACCTGCTAAGCTTGTTACATGTCCATTTTTCTTTTTTTATTACCTTGGAGACCTGTTGTCAGATGGAAAGCCAAGCGTGTAAAGATTTTAATAAATGAACGGATGCTCTTGTCTCTCGGCAGGAAATCAAAGCCCGGGCGGCAGCATTCCGGCAACAGCAGGGCATTTCAACAGAAGCTGGGGGCAACAAGGAGAATATCAAGAAGAACCGTTACAAAGACATCCTGCCATGTGAGTTGCCAATGAGGAAATACTACTACTGTGTGGTGGCTTTAATATTGGCATCTGTGGCATGGGGCCAGTTCTGCTCAACTTGGCACTCACTTCCTCTTCTATGGATCAGGCTGTGTTACCACATTCCTCTTGGGCTCCTCCACCCTAGGAGTGCCTTGAATTGTCTTCCATTTGCTCGTGTCACCAGCAAAATATCCAGTGAGTGTTGCCATGTCCCAGGCTGTAGTTCTCGCGATTCAGGGCCTCAAAGCATCAAGTTAGACCCTAGATCCATCAGCTACTCTCAAATTATAGGAATTTTGTGGCAGTCCTATTGACTATAACAATATTGTTTTAAAAGTTTACTTTTTAAAAATCACAACATTCTGAAAAAAGAAAATATTGCATATGAAGAGGAGGTTTCCTTCTTTCTCCAAATATCCATCTTTTCTCTATTGTAAAAATCATGGCCAAGGAATCATTCCAAGAATTAGAAAAATCTGTTTTTCTCTCCCCCTCCCCTGATTTTTTTGTTTTGTTTTTCCTGGGCCTTCACATCTCTAGCTCTATCCCTTTAGCAGCTGCTCACACTGTCCTTGTGTGCCTGACATCATGAGGAACCTTTCTATTCTGGGATGGGTCTTAATGGGTAGGAGAAGATATATTCATTGCAATTAATCTATCCAGGCTCCCACATGTGTGGGTTGAACAGTTTCAAAGTCCCATCCTTGGCAGCAGAATTAAGCATAGGAATTTGGCTGTAAAACCTCATTTAGAGGGAGTCCTGCTATGAAGTAAGCTGGCTCTCCCTTCTTACCCCGCTGAACAAAGAATCAGGCAACTACAGTAAGTTTAAACTTACTGTTTAAAACAGAAGAATTTCTTACTTATAATTTGCATTGGTTCCCAGCAGTGGCAGCAGTAAAAGCTATGCTGGCAAAATACTTAGATTTACAGTACAACCAGCTTCAGGCATGTACCTAAAGCGAGAGCAAACAGAGATATCTCTGCATCCAACGCTAGTCAAAGGAAGAAAGAGAGGAAAAGGAAATACAATATGCTCCTTCCTCTCCCGGAGAGTAGGGGAAATGACATCACACAGAGCCCTCTCTGCCAACTGTATTTCTATGGTCTGCCTATCAGCAATACAGCTCTGTGGGCTTAGCCCCTTCTCATGCAAACTAGCAGGAATGTGCATTTCTAAGGTTTGGCTGCTACTCTTCCACACCTATGGCATCACTGCAGCTCATTTAGTGAGTCTCAGGATTTGGGATGCTGGAAACCAGGGGCAGTAACTGTATCCAGAACCCTGCCCAGGAAATTTAAATAAAGCTCCAAGCCAATCAGGAGGCCAGACTGAGGAAGTTAACTAATGGATGAAAAGTAATCAGAGGAACTGCAAAAAGTGGAAGTTGATACTTTCTAAGGTGTGCGCCTTCATTTTAGGAACGGAACAATCTGCCACTGCTCTCTGGAGGGTGGTCAGAAGGACAGAGTGGTTGTGACGCTAGTGATGATGAGCAGATACTTTACCTTGTTTTTGGTCTGTCTTAGTTTCTCAGGCTCTGCTCCAGGGCTTCCCAGAGGAGTATGGTTGGCCACTGTGAGAACAGGATGCTGGACTAGGTGGGTCATTGGCCTGATCCAGCAAGTCTCTTCTTATGGACCATCTAATTCAGGGGTCCTCAAACTTTTTAAACAGGGGGCCAGTTCACTGTCCCTCAGAGACTGTTGGGGGCCGGGCTATAGTTTGAAAAAAATATGAACGAATTCCTATGCACTCTGCACTTTTTTTTCTTTAATTTTTTTTTGGGGGGGCCCCAAGAGAGTGGGGCCCTAAGCTATAGCTTGTTTAGCTTATATGTAAATCCGGTACTGGGGGGAGGGTGTTGTGCCTTGTTGTGGTGCACCTGTGGGGTGAAACTAAGAAAAAGCGATTTGGGTGGGTGGGTGTGAAGAGAGGTCGGAAGCACCTGTGGCGATGCCGAGAATGGAATTAACGGAGACCCTGGCAAAAGAAGGAAATGCTCAGATGGCAACAGAAATGCAGCAAGGCACTTCCTCCCGTGGCAGGAGGGAGGCGGGCTGCGAGAGGAGGGCCATAGGCCCGTTAGACAGCGGTGGATTCAACAATTGACAGGCGGGCCGGGTTCAGGACCCTGGCGGGCCAGATCTGGACCATAGGCTGTAGTTTGAGAACCCCCAATCTAATTGCTCCAGGAGCTCTCTTTGTGAATAGTGCTATGCACAGATCCACGGGATGAATGTGAAGCAAGACAAACCTGTCCACTTACTTGGGCAATACCTGTGGAGCAATGCTCACCTTGGTGGGGTCTCTCCTAGGCTATCTTCTCAGGGGGGTTGAGGACATACCTCTCAGGGTGCTACTCTCTGGTCAGTCGTCTGTACACTATGACCTTAGGCGCACCAAGCCATGGGATCCAAACAGCACCAGTGGTTCAATGTAGTCAGGGGTTTGGTCACTGACTTCACAATCTCTCTCCTCTTTCCATTTCCTGTCAATTGAGAGCAGGGTTAGGCTAAGCTGTGACCCTCCAGATGTTTCTGGAGTGCAGCTCCGCCCATGCCCTGACCATTGGCTATGCAGCTGGGGCTGCTGGGAGTTGCAGTTCTGAGGGAACCACAGGTCAGATGCTGAGATTCATGTTCTCTCTCTCTCTAAGGCCAGGTGACTATCTGTGGTACTAACTCCCAGTTGTGTGCATCTCACAGATGATCAGACCAGAGTTGTTGTGAACTTCGTGACAGAAGAAGCCCAAGCTGATTACATCAATGCAAACTTTATTCAGGTAACAGAGTCCTGAACCCTACCCCTCCCCATTGCAAACACATCTGAATAGAGGAATTTTCCCAAACTGATGAGAGCTGAAACACTGGCAAGCTTTGTTCCAGATTAAAGCGGGGGGGGGGGGGGGGCTCAGTTCCCTATTATTACCATCCAAAAGATTTTACTTTTGCACTGTGTAAGTGTAAGAATGGCATTGACCTGCCTCCAGAGAAACCTCCCCCCAGGGCCCCTCAGGTCGACCACAAAATGGCACTTCTCTCCCCATCAGGGAGGGAGGGGTGGGTCAAGAGCTACGCCAGGAACAAGGGGGAAATGAAGATCTACATTGGGATCTGCTGCCCCTGGGGATCCTGCCTCACTTTGCCTCATGGCTGGTCTGGTCATGTTTTTATAGGCCTCAGTGACTGGCCTGTGCCTCATGACTGGAAGGAGAAATGCCCAAAGCAGTGGTAAAAGAGGCAGCCAACTCTGACAGCAAGTAGCTTGGCGGCATCTTTTGTGTCAGAGTGACTGAAGGCTCCAGTATCCCTGCAGAGGTGCAGGCAGCATCCTGCCCTTCCCCCAGGTGAAGATGTTTGGAAGCATGCAAGGCCAGTTTAGCAAATGATGCAAAGATCCAGCAGTTGACCTCCATGAAGAAGGGGGGCTTTTGTCCCATAGTAGCCTTTTCATGATTTTATTTTATTTCTCAAGGTAAGCTAGTTGCGTGTCGAGACCCCACAGCCACCCCCTCGTTGGGAAATAACTCACACAAGGACACAGATATTAGGTTTATGTTACTGGGCAAATTTTGGCCACAACTTTATTGAATTACAGAATGTGAGCGGTATTGGCTTAGGCATTGATTGGACCTGACTATAGCTGACTCTGTGCAGGAAGTCCAGTAAGGGTAAGCCACATGTAGGGGGAGCCCTGTTGATGCGAGCCAGCTCAAGCTCCCCCTGGTGTTCCCATCGGGGTCGTGTCAAAGCCCTAGCCCCCAACCGGGCTTCGGACAAGATCAACACCCCCGGATTCCTTTAACGGAATACCCTTAAGATGGAGGGGCAGGTGATGGCCACACCTCCCCTCCCCCACACAAGGTCAAAAAATGCCTAACCGCAACCCTAACAAAGTTGTGACGATTGCTACGAGGTAGGCAAAAGCCAAGTGGCCAGTGCCAATTTGCCAAGTGGAAAAATTCCTACCAGGCCCCTTGGACAACCAAGGCGACCAACCGAAATCCATAGCAAGGCCAGTGCCTAACCTGCAAATAGGGAGGGAGGGTGATTGAGGAAGCGAGCTCGCTCCTCGGTTTAAACTGTCCCAGCCACACCCCGCCGGCCAGCGGATTGGCTGGCTGGTCTCTGACGTGGCCGGGATCCCCCAGGCAATGGGGGACAAAGTCCCCCGCCCCCGGTGGGGAGTGGGTGGCCATGCGGTCCACCGCAACTCCTCCCCACTGGGAAGTGGAGCAGATAAGTTCCATCAGGCACACTAGAATGGCATTATGGCAAAAGACAGAATTGAAGGCTCTTCCTACCATCAGTTAAAAGTCCCAGTTTACTAGAATACATTTCTAGTCCTCATGGTTAAAATTGACAGTGGGATGACAACGTACTCTGTTACGGCAAAATCTGGGTGCGAGGCTGCTCTGCCACCCAGCTCATCGGACTAAGTCCGTGGGTCCCTGCGGAGGAAAATGAGCTCAGCCGGAGACAGGAGCAAGCAGCAGAAGATCCAAGTTTATTGCGCAACAGGTTCAAGGCGAGATTGAACCCCGAGAATGGGGCGACATAGACTTTTAAAAGTTCCCTCCAAGTCCCAGAATACAGTGCACGAAACGTCATGAATACATTTTGGGAAGGTTGGGTTTCATGGATTGCATCATGAATATTTTACACACGTCATGAATATGTTTACAGAGAGGTGGGGTTACACTGATTAACATTTAAGACAAGGGAGGGGGAATGTGCAGAGTGAGGGATATACATAAATAAACATTTCTTGAGTACCGGTGGTGGCAGGACAATGGGACAGTGATATGCATCGTCTGCCACCTGGTATTGCCCGGAGGAAGGGTTAGGCAGGACGATCTGACAGGATTAAGAAGTTCTTGTGTACGTGCCCTGCCGCTTCAGGGATTATGGAGGTCGGGGTGCCATCATGGAGTCCAAAGGGAGCTGAGTTGAATGACACCAAGAGCTAGGAAATCGGAGTTATGGTTGATTTTATATCAATTTCCAAAGGTTTTCTATGCTTTTTGACCTATTCCGTATTGGTGATCAAAAGCGAAACAAAATGGACACATTGTAGCAAGAATGGATACACTCACGTTAGGAATAGGGTGGGAGAAAGGCATAGGAAAGATGGGGCTTATTCCGCCCGCATGAAGACAGGAAAGAGAGCCCTTTATTTACAAGGCAGGGGTACAGTGTGGTGCCTATGCAATGGTGCGGGGGCCCCTGCAGTGCCCAGCCGGCCTCGAACCCCTTCAGGGAGCGGTGGGGAAGGATGGGTACCCCCCCCCCTGTTCCTTCCGTATCATACTCTAAAGACTCTTAGGAATCCTAAATTTAGCGATAAGATACATGCACTCCCCAGGAGCTGACTTAAATTTTCCACATTTGAGAATATTGCTTTGAGAACATGAATGTTATAGAAGTGGACAATACATACCCCAGTTGCAGTTTAGCACTGACCATTCTATTTACAATGGAATGCAAAGTATTTTTGTCAAGCACAAATCAAATGGGTGAATTATCCAAAGCCCTCTGACTCATTCTAATCTCCAACCAATTGCCCTCCCTCTCCTTTGTTTATCCCCACTTATCTTCAAATAGAATGCTGTTCTCCAGCTCAGGGGTGATGACAGGGTGTTCTGCAGAATGCATGATGTTCAGTTCACGTTTGCGATTCTCTTTTCTTCCCACAGGGTGTGGATAACAAGCAGTGCTATATTGCAACCCAGGGGCCTCTTCCACACACAGTGCTGGACTTCTGGCGCATGATTTGGCAGTACAAGGTGAAGGTGAGTTGTCCAGGCAAATCACAAGTAATATCCTAGATATTAAAGCAAGCTCTGAAGTGCAAATTGTGCCCAGCAGATTGGATTGATCTGTATAAGACCAGTTTCTCTGACACCAAGGCATCTGGTGAACAGTCCCTCTCAAAGCAAATTCAAATTAATGTTTCTGCTCCTTTATGGCAGCGGCAAGGAAACCTTTTTCAGCCCGACAGCCACATTCAGGTCTGTGAAACCTTCTGGGCCACATCCCAGTGGTGCCAGAAGCAAAAGTGCACAGAGCAGCAAATGTAAATTTTACCCATGCACCGTAGTACAGTTTCTACACACCCCGCTGTTCTCTCTGGGCCTGGCGTTCTCCACCACTGCTTCATGATGTCCTTTCATTGCAGGTGATTGTCATGGCTTGTCGGGAAGTGGAACTAGGCAAGGTGAGGCCTCCTGAAGGAGAGATGGTATTTGGAGGCTAGGAAGCCTCATGGGGTCTCTCGTCCGGGCCTTGAGGTTTTGAGGACAGCCATGTTACCTAACCTTTCTTGCTTTCCTATGCCTTTTCTTTCTCAGAAAAAGTGTGAGCGCTACTGGCCTTTGGCAGAGGAAACCTTGCATTTTGGATCCTTCTCTGTGGCACAGGTGAGGTTGTTACACATGGACAGGAAGAAGCTGCCTGCGGAAGGAGGATGCTGGCACAGTTCTTCATCAATGCACAAGCACAGGCATCTCCACTGCCAACCTAACCTGGATTAAAGGCCATTTCTTCTCACTAAGGAAGGGCTGGGAATTGTCGTTAAGAACCTGAGAATTGCCTTGTTAGATCAGACCAAAGTCCCATCTCATCTAGCATTCTGATACCAGCAGTCGAAACCAAGCAGATGCACCTGCTGGAAACACACAAGAAGAGTGCAAACATGATGCCCTCCCCTGTTGCAGGACTGGCTGACTATCCTGCCATCCTCATGATGTCATTGGATCCCAGTTCCCATGAGCCCCATCAGCATGACTGATGGCCAGGAATGATGGGAGTTGTAGTGCAGCTATCCCTTAAGGGCCACGGGCTCACTATAGCTGCCACATAGTTTGTGCACAGTCTCTGGTAAAAACATTAGGTCCGGTCGTGACCGACTCTGGGGTTGTGGCGCTCATCTCGCTTTATTGGCCCAGGGAGCCGGCATACAGCTTCCGGGTTGTGTGGCCAGCATGACTAAGCTGCTTCTGTCGAACCAGAGCAGCACACGGAAACACCGTTTACCTTCCTGCCGGAGCGGTACCTATTTATCTACTTGTACTTTGACGTGCTTTCAAACTGCTAGGTTGGCAGGAGCAGGGACCGAGCAATGGGAGCTCACCCCATCGTAGGGATTCAAACCGCCGACCTTCTGATCGGCAAGTCCTAGGCTCTGTGGTTTAACCCACAGCGCCACCCGTGTCCCACAGTCTCTGGTACTTGGAGGTATATTGCGCTTAGAAATTTTGCTCTCTTACCAGACATAATGTTAGAGCTGGCACCCTTGGGCAATTCCTGGGCCCTGGGCCCTTCCACACTGAGCAGCTGGATCTTCAGGCTGACACCTAACATTTCCCACCATGTTCCCCACTGTTGCATTGCTCCAGAGCACAGAGGGAAATTCCTGCCACCCTCAGCCCACCAACATGGAGGCCGGGGGCACCAAATTTCCCTTTACAGGGGGCCCCTGAAACCTGGAACTAGCCCTGCTCATCACAAAGAGATACTGAAAGGCCTTTCTCCCTGGGAGTTAATTCATCTTTTTTTGAGAACCAGCTAAGTTACCTTTGCCATTTCATGTGTCAGCGAACTCCATAAGCTGCATCACATGTTGTGTGGCTACAAGGTGCTTCTTGGATCCGTCCCATACTTAATTCCTGCCCAGTCAGGAATTTGCCTGATCCCATGTCAAACCATTAGTCCGTCTAGCTCAAAATGGGATGTTTAGGGAAGTTTTTAATGTCTGAAGTTTTATTCTGTTTTTAATGTTCTGTTGAAAGTTGCCCAGAGTGGCCTAGGAAACCCAACCAGATGGGTGGGGTAGAAATAATAAATTATTATTATTAGTAGTAGTAGTATTAGTATTATTAAATTGCCTGCACTGACTCCAGGCTTTCAGGTGGGGCTCTTTCCCAGCCTTTCCCTGCAGATGCCTTGGATTGAACCTGGGACCTTCTGCAGAAAGGCATGGTCTCTGCCCCTGAGACTTCTTCTGCAGTGAACTCCATCCATTGGCAAGAGTATTGAGAATTTGGTCAAAGTTCCCGAACCCTTTCACAAAATGACAATCGCCAGGGTTTAAGTTTGTCAGGAAGCTATTTCTCATGTCAAGCAAGCTATCCCATAAAACAGAACTGTGATGGTTAACAAAACACTGTCCAATTGTACCTACATTAGAGATAAGGAACCTGTGGATCTGCAGATGTTGCTGAACTACAGTTCCCACCATCCCTGAGCTTTGGCTACACTGACTGAGGCTGATGGGATTGAAGAGTTCTCTATCTCTAGCCTATATTATAGGTGGGCAGCGTAACTGAGCAAATGAGATGTCTCCCATTTGGGGAGATAAGAATATTTTGAACAACGTGATGGGCGGTTTTCCTGTCTCTTCCTCAGGTTAAAGAACAGGAACTCAATCCAGATGTCATTCTGCGGATGCTTACCCTGACCTTTCAGAAGGTAAAGCTACTCCATGGCACTTAATTGCTAGGCAAGGCCCACTGGAATTGTGGGGCACACCCAAGTCCAGGTCTTGGGGCTGCACTTTATGGCTCTGGGGCCTCAAGGTCAGCTGCATGAGCTGGAAGCTGAAGGAGCAGCAAGTAGAAAGCACTGCTCTGTGGACCAGGCAGGAGCACAAGGCGGGGCTCTGAATATTTATAGCAGGCTTCGTCCTGATTGCCTGGAACCTTATCAGGCCCTATCCCTACTATGGTTGCTGGCAAAATCAGCTTCTTTGCTGCTGAGTGAAGCACCATTCCTTTTGACCACTGTTAAGAGACTGGTGTGCTCCACAAACAGGGGAGAGCGCTCAGAGATCCAGGTCGGGAAATGTCAGTGTTCCTTCCAGATCCCTGCGGCAGTGGCACAGGAGAAAAGGAGCCCCTGCTGCAGTGCAGTCATTTCATTACCACCATCAAATACCAAGGGGTTTGAGACCCACAAGGAATCGTCCAGGGGCAGATAAGGCCTGTGCGTTTAGGGTTTGCCACCGGTGCTGTAGACAGGCCTTCACGGGACCAGAGTTCCAGAGTTCCTTGGTTGAAGACAAACCATTCAATAGTCTTGAAGAATGGGTTTTAATTTGAGGTGGCATCAGGTGCTTGCATTAGCAAACATAAACATGTCAGAGGGTGCAAATGGCTTTCCTCTCCTACCACCTGTTCTGTGTCAGCCCCATTCAGACGTGGTGATATTGATCTGTACCTCTCCCCTCCCCCCAGGAGGAGCGGGAGCTATCCCATTTCCAGTACGTGGCTTGGCCAGACCGGGGCATCCCAGACACTTATGGCCACTTCCTTGGCATGATTGAGCAAGTGAGAAGCAAGCAGGGTGAGAGTACTGTGCCCATCTGTGTGCACTGCAGGTAAGGGGCAGCCCCAGGGCAAAGCCCTATAGACAGACCACACCACAGTTGTGGGGTCAGAG
Source organism: Podarcis muralis (assembly GCF_964188315.1). Taxonomy (NCBI): domain Eukaryota; kingdom Metazoa; phylum Chordata; class Lepidosauria; order Squamata; family Lacertidae; genus Podarcis; species Podarcis muralis. The sequence goes on along the minus strand of NC_135671.1, from coordinate 41,611,849 downwards.
GATGGGTCCTCTTAGAGGATCAGTAACTGGTTAAAGGGAGCAAAGAGCAGGAACAAATGGGCTGTCCCCACAAGTCACAAAGGAGAGAAGCACAGAGTCTCCCAAGGATCTGCACTGAACTTGTTGTGCTTTAACCCATTCATAAGTGATCTGGAGTTAGAGGGGAGCAGTGAGGGGGTCAAGCTTGGGCACACAGCCATATTTTTATTATTATTATTGGTATAATAAATTTTATTACAAGTCCAATAAAAGCCACATTGTCACATTACCAAATTACAATCCAATTAAAAAGAAAGAGAGCCTATTATTCAAAAACTAAATTAATCAATTTGAGATGACTTCCCATGTACTGGCTTTCTGGTTACAAAGTTCTTATGTCTTCCTCCTTTCATAATCTTGATTAATCCAATAACAACAGTTCTGACCTTAATCCTTTGTGACAGCCACTTGTTTCTTGACTTCCATTCGTAATTGCATATTTAATAACTTTTATTTCTGCAAGCAGAATTTATATCCAATAAATTTCCTGTGTGATATGTTAATTCCAGTTGTTTCTTCCTTTTCCCTGCTTTAACTCGATCATAAAAGGCACCTATGCTTCCACATTTTCGTTTTCACTTCTGTTCTCAGAAGCTGTTATTTCCACTGCACCATCTTTGTTTGTCTGAGCGAAGGTCTGGCACTCTGCCATAGCCCCAGGCAGAACTCCAACATATCCTTTCTCTTCCAATACTTAGTTCTTAATGATCTGGTGTCCTGCCACTGCTCTGGTGGATCAAGGAACCATAATCTTAACTGCAATTCAGTGGAAGTTAGAAGCTTCAATCGTATCAACATTCTCACGCAGTCCCATTTCCATTAAAAAATCCATAAATATTATCTTATTCTCTTTGATTTCCTCTTGCTTTTTATCAATCCATTGATATTCTGGGAAAGAGTTGCCGAATCACTGATGCAGCCAAACGTAATATATATTCAGAAAGGGTAAAGGCTCCCCTCCCCCAGTCATACTTCACCTTGTTATGGTGGAAATCTTCCTCTCTCCAATTCAGATCGTTGTCGCTCAGTGGCTGATTTATTTAGCAGTTTATCTTGTCTCCTTAGCCCAGTACATGTCTGTAAATTAGATCCTATTAAAATTCCAAAGTACAGAAGAACTGCCAATAAGCGAAGCGCATTGCACCCAGCGCCTCCTGCCTCCATCTGGAGTGAGAGCCGGGTATCAGAAGATCTGCAGGTGAAGCTCACCCCCTCCCTGGACATGGGGGTGGGGAGCTTATAAGGACAATTGCCTCGTTATTCTTGTTTATACAGTGGTACCTCGGGTTACATACGCTTCAAGTTATATACGCTTCAGGTTACAGACTCTGCTAACCCAGAAATAGTGCTTCAGGTTAAGAACTTTGCTTCAGGATAAAAATGGAAATCTTGCTCCAGCGGCGCGGCTGCAGCAGGAGGCCCCATTAGCTACAGTGGTGCTTCAGGTTAAGAACAGTTTCAGGTTAAGAACAGACCTCCGGAACGAATTAAGTACTTAACCCTAGGTACCACTGTACTTCACCTGCCAGTCTCCGCTACTGCGAAGCTCTGCGCGCATTTTGACAGGAAGCACCGGAAGTCCACACTGCCATTATATTTATGGGGATGAACCAAGAAGATTTTTCTGAAATAATTTCTTGAAACAAAATGGCAAAGTGTTCTCATTTGTGTTGCAATTCCTGGCTGGATGTGATCTGAAAGAAGGTCTGTTATTTTGCAGACCCTCTCTCACCCTCTTTCCTCCTCTGCAGTGCTGGCTGTGGCCGGACAGGTGTGATCTGTACCCTGGAATACATACGGCAGCTGCTCCTGAAACAGGTATTTCTAGGCAAGTCAGATCTGAGGGATGGAGGATTGAGGAAGCTGGGTGGATTTGTTCCAATATTTCTGTCTGTTGGAACAACAAATATCGGAACGATGTTTGACCAGACACTGTTGCTGTTTTCTTGTTTAAAGAGTGACTGTGTGTCTGGCTATTTCTTGGCTGGCTGGGTGGATAGGCAGACAAACGGACAGACAGATGGATAAAATGTCATGTAGACTTTGTTTTTAAAAATGGTGTTTAATTGAAATATGATTAGAATTTGATTTTAATAGAATTTGCCCCTTCTTCCCCAAAAGAGATGGAATTCCTGAAGCATCTCTGTTTGGAATATGTTCGGAATAGAACCAGGTGTGACGAGTGCCTGTTCTGGCTTTGCCAGTGAGTGTGTGTTTTGTAGTGAACCTCTTGCTACATCTGTGCATTGCATGCAACACTTTAATTAAATCTGTTTTCTATATATGGCAGAACTCTGGACATTGTTTATTCATTTAGAGCATTTGAACCCTCCTCAGCCAAAAAGGCTCCTGAAACAGCCTACATATAATCCATGGAAACAAGACTGTCCCCTCCTAGGAACCAATTCAGTTGTTCATAAACTAGCTTATCAGAATAAGACTATTACTTACAAGTAGTTTTGTTTTTACACTTGGAGGTGGGGATAAGTGTTCAAAAATATAACCTTTCTCCAGCCGTCTGAGTTGACACAGTCCATAATTTCATATATAGCCTCCATCTGTATATAAAATGAGGAACAAAAATGTCCCTTGGAGAGGACTATTGCACTGCAGAGTCTCAGCTCCCACAACAAACATCAAGATACAGTACTTGGTAGATCCCTGCAAAATTCGCATCTTCCCTTGCCTTCTGCTTCTTTGGGGAAGATACCTCTTATGATACCCTCACATAGCTCAGAGGAAACAGCAAATGAAATAGGGAGTAGTAAAGCAGAGTGGCAAATGTGGGAACCCAAATGAAGGTCCTTGAGTCAGATATCATGCAGCCCTGTATCAGGAAGTTTTTAATGTCTGATGTTTTACTGTAAGCTGCCCAGAGTTCCTGGGGAAACCCAGCCAGATGGGTGGAGTATAAATAATAAAATTATTATTATTATTATTATTGCCGACATTTCCCCAGTTCTCCTCTACTTTTCAGAGAATCCCCCCGCATTTCAGTATTTTTGATGTTGTCCTAGAAATGAGGAAGCAGAGACCAGCTGCTGTTCAGACCCAGGTGAGCCCCCGCAGTCATCGCTCCTGTCCACACCAATACATTTTGCTGCCCGAAGCAAAGATGATGTGTGTCCTCACAGAGTTCCCCAGCATTCTAAGATGGCTGGACTGGCAGCTGAATCTGGCAAAGGGACGGCACCAGTAGCTAGGCAGGGGTGAATTGCCCTGGGTGGCGCTGGGCTTGCAGGGTACCCAAACCACCACATCGCTCCCGGTGCCCTCTAGCTGGATGGCGCCCGGCAGGGACGCAGTCACTCTGGCAGCGCACCCCATCCCACAGTGTGCCCTCCCCCATTGCGCTGCGCAGGTGCCCGCCTCAGGCACTGGTGGGGCTCACTCCAGCACTAGACAGTACCCCACACTGCACCAGGGGGCAGCAGACTAATTTAGTGTACAGGCTCTTTATCTTCATATCTTGGTATTTGGTGTTCCTAAAGCAGGGGTCGCCTCGAGGGCTTCACCTGATGTCCCAAAAGGCTTCTGAGCTCCCCTGATGCTCTCACCACTTAATCATGAGGGGCTGAGGGTGGTTACCTTTTCTCCCTTGGAAAACCCACAGAGCTGAAGGAGGAAGTGGGAAGGCGGATGTTTTTCCCACCTCCTCTTTGGGCTGCATGGGCTTCTCAAGGCTCCTATGAATTCTTTGCGATCCAAGTTTTGCCCGGTCCCTTGGAAAAGCAAAGTGAGTGCACACGTCCTCTCCTTCTGTCAGTTGTGGGTAAGCTTTTCTGGGATTGTAGGATGCGGGTGGCGCTGTGGGTTAAACCACAGAGCCTAGGGCTTACCGATCTGAAGGTCTGCAGTTCGAATCCCCGCAACGGGGTGAGCTCCCATTGTTCAGTCCCTGCTCCTGCCAACCTAGCATTTCGAAAGCACATCAGAGTGCAAGTAGATAAATAGGTACTGCTCCAGCGGGAAGGTAAACGGCATTTCCATGCACTGCTCTGGTTCGCCAGAAGCAGCTTAGTCATGCTGGCCACGTGACCCAGAAAAACTCTGTGGACAAACGCCAGCTCCCTCGGCCAATAAAGCGAGATGAGCACTGCAACCCCCGAGTCGTCTGTGACTGGACCTAATGGTCAAGGGTCCCTTTACCCTTTATCTTTAGGACTAGAGAAGGCATGGCACCCATGGCACTTGCTCAAAAATTCCACTGTGTCCATGGGCCTCAAAAAGTTGGTGACCGCTTCCCTCGAGTGTGGCTGAACCTTAAGGGCATTCGGAGCTTCCCTTTATAGATCAACGTTCTCCTCTCATATCTCATATCTCCTCTTTTCTTGGCAGGAGCAGTATGAGTTTGTATACCATGCGGTCACTGAAATGTTCCGGGCTGCCCTGAGTTTATCTGACTCAAACTATGAAAACGTCAAAGAAGTAAGAGACAAATCCAAACTAAAAGCAACACTGGAGTTACTGGAACTTCCCACATAGGGCAGCTTTTCCTCATTCATCTGTGAAAGTTGGCAGAAGAGGTGGGGGGTGTTGTTGTAGTCCTCAGTGGAGATCAACCCATTGCAGTTTCTCCTTGGATTGCTGTTTTGATTGGGGAATCTGAAAACAGACACTTCTAGCCCATAGACCTCCAGTTTTTGAGGGGCATAAATTTCTTCATGAGTTTTAATCAAACTTGACCAAATATTTAGTTGATCCTTCGAAGCCTTTCTGAGTTATATTTGTGAGCTGAATTCATAAATGTCACAGCAGATTCCTGAAGATTGTACCTGCAGTTGTGGCTTTAGCTCTCATAATTTTGTTACTGCAAATATTTCATTTTCTTCAAGGAACTCAGGGCAGCATACATGGTCTTCCACTGCCCCATCCTGGCCCCTGCTTTAAGAGCGACTATCCCAAGGTCACCCCGGGGGGTGGGGGTGTTATACCTTCGTGTCCCAGGTCCACACTGGCTTTGAATGCATGTTAAGAAGAGGAAAAGGACTAATCTTGGTTTCCCAGGACAACTGCAATGCTATCCCCTTCCTTTTTTGCAGGGGTTGAAAAACTGCAGCCCTCCAGATGAACCTCAGCCAATATGGGCAGTGGGCAGGGATGATAGGAGTTGCAGGCTGCCTTCACACGGCATGTTTAAAGCTCATTTCTTCCCCATTTTAAGAATCCTGGCAATGGAGGGAAAGATACAGGCAGCTACTATAAAAGCAAACCCAGCTAGCTGTCTTTCTCTCTGTCTGTCTCTGGCACACAAGTGCAAGTGCACACATTCCCCTGCCGGGAATCTGTGCTTTGAGGAGGTTCCTCTTTCATATTCACTTCCCCCCAAAATGGCCTCTTATCTTTCTGATCTACTAACTGGGGAGTTCCAGCTGTGTAAGTCTGATACCACAAGAATCTGGAGGCTCTGTGGCTTTAGGTTACTTTCTGTGGGCTTGGGAGAGGCAAAAGTGACAGCAAAGTGAGTGAGATATGATGGTGGCCCCATGGGCATAGGTAGGATTTTTGTTAGGGGGACAGAACCAATGTGATGGGTCAGTTAGTTAAGTATTTCTATTGTTTTACTCGCCCCCCCCCAGGTTACACCCATGGGTGGCCCAGAGACTGGCATTTGAAGGCCCCTCAGGCTCACAACTGGGCAGGGAGACAAGAAGTAGCCCATCAACTGCTTCAGACTTTTCATAGCCAAGCTTCTCAGGGCTTGTCCACATTTGAGCTGGATCTTGCTTGGAGACGACATTTTATCCTTTTGAATTTGGCTTCATTAGACCAGTGCACCCGCCAGTGCCACAGCTATTTGGGGGGTGGGGTTTGCTCTGGGTGATGCCTCCCAAGGGGCACCATTGAGGCTCCCAGCCTGTGTGTGTATGCAAATGCACGTGGGGTGCCATTACTGGGTCTTTGACCCGAGTGAAAAAAAAGCCTAGCTTCACCGCTACACACACAAACACACACACACTTCAACTGCAGTTGAAGATCAAAACTGCTTGCTCCCATTCACACCAGTAGGTGTTCCCTTTTTCCTTTCCCCATCTTCCAGTTTGTTGATTCACTTTTTAAAATTCTGAACAAATGGCATGTGTGGAGAGATCAGCCGAGCAGCAAACACTTTAAACATAATTGTCTGCCCAATAATTGCACAATCCTTGTGGGAATGTACACCTCAATAAGGGGGGGGGGTTAATAGAGAGAGGATTAGGTGGCGCACATTGGAGCCAGAGGGGAAGAGAAGTAAATGGGCAGCTGTAGCAATGGGGAGGAGGAGGAAGGGGCCCCACTGAGAGGGCACCGTGGCTGAGGAAGCCTCTCCACCCCCCAACAAGCCCTGGAACTGCCACTGAATGGGTGTATCCCTCAAACACAAAATCCCCAGCTAGAGGGGAATACTGGAAGACTCAGGGCCGCCCCAGGAAACTGAAGGCTGACAAAGAAAGCCCTTCTTCACCCACTGCATAGAAGGAGTGCTGGCCACCGGCTTGGATGGCTTTAAAGAAGTAGACCAATTCATGGAGGAGAAGGCGATCCATGGCTACCAGCCGTGATGGCTCTGTTCTGCCTCCGCTGTCGAAGGCCAGATGCCCCAGTAGACCAGCTGCTGGGAATCCCAAGTGGGGAGAGTGTTGTTGCACTCCAGTCCTGCAGGCAGGCTTCCCATAAACATCTGCCTGGACAATGGGTGAGCAGAGCGATGGACCTTTGGCCGGACCCAGCAGGACTCTTCTTCTATGTAAGAAGGGTGGCAGGAAAACTACCCTTCCCAGCAATCTTCCCATCCCAGCCTTATAGGCAGGTCAGTTAAGTTCTGTGCATGAAGGCTGCTCCAGGGCCTTCTTCCAGTGTAGCGCTTCTTCCCCCACACCAGCCACACCTGGATTCGGAAGAGACAGAAGTGTTTGTAAATGAAATAAACAAAAATTAGCTTGTTTTCTCCAAGCAACTGAAATCTGTGTTTGCTTTGGTGGGTTTGTCTTGCTACTATATAAAAACCAAGTCTTGTTTTTATACAATTAAACAAATTCTTAAGCACAAACACAAACTTTTATTTTACATCATCTGCGTTAATAGGCACACTGGCTCTGTTCCTATTAATTTCTGAAGGGGTGAGCAGCTTGGCAAGGGAGCAGGGAAAGCTCCTTTCTGTGTGACTAGGCAGTCTTGACAAGGTTGTATAGCAGCCGTCCTAAGTTCTGGAACACATAGGAGGTATAAGTGATGTTGCAATAGCAGTGAAAAACAAAGAGCTAATTTTAAAAATAAATGAATGCTCACATGAATGCAGGAGTAGCTGGCCATGCAGGCGGGGGCTGATGGGAATTGTAGCCCCACAACATCTGAAGGGTATCCCGTTGGCTACTGTAGATTGAATGTGTGTGTGCCACCCTCTCAGAAGCACACAGACGTGGCTTCCTGCAAACTTCCTGCTGTAGGATGTTCAAACAGCTGTGTTGGCCTAAATCGTCCCTTACTTCCTTTCTGTTCTTCCGGATTTTGACACAGAACCGTCTTCCCCTCTATGACGACGCCCTCTCCCTCCGACACCTGGCTGTGGCCCCGCTCAAACGAAGCACCGTCCTCCACCGGTAAGGAAGGCTGAGGGAGCCTTGAAAACGGCAGCCCAGCCGTCTTGGTTTGGCAGGAAAGCAGAGCCATGCTTTGCAGTGACACCCGAGATGTGGGAGTTCTTCTCTGGGGAGGCCCAGCTGGTGCAGACTTTGGGCTGCCTTAGGAAAGGGGTCAGGACCCTCCACATTGTACAACAGGGTTCTTTCCCCCCCCCCCAAACCGGGTGCTGGTTATACATTTTCATATTTTAAGATGGTAGATGTGATTATTGATTATTCGGTTGCCTGGTTTTATGCTTTGAATGTTTATGTGGAGCTGTAGCTCATTTTGGGTTTATTCAGTGGAGAATGGCAGACACTAGTATATGGGTATTATTATATATAATAAAAAATACGGACTGTATTACAGCAGCTGTGAGCGCATCTCTCTGACCTTGGTACTCACTATTTTGACATCCTTCAAATCACAAAGCTCAGGCTCGGACATGTCAGAGGGGCATATGAAAACCATCACTTGGGTGAAGAAGTAAAGCCCTGCCTCCTTCTCATCCGTCAAGCCTTCCTCAAGACATACCTTTCCAACTGCAGCTTTCAGATTACCTCTCCTCCCCTTAATCCCTTATCTACTGCAGTCTGCCTTCCACCAATCAGTCTAGGGACTTGGATCGAGAAGCTTCCAGGCAGCCAGCTGAGAAGCACAAAACAGAGGCCTGGAAGCAGAGGCAGAGCATGGCTTGGGGCTGGAAGGCACGAACAAAGAACCCCAGCTTCACAGCTCTGTGATATAAGGAAGGAGCAGCAACTGCATGCAGTTCTTCACTAGGAAGGAGGAGAGAGAAACCCAAAAAACTGTGTGACCACAGCTATAATAATAATAATAATAATAATAATAATAATAATAATAATAATAATAATTTATTTATTTATTTATACCCCGCCCATCTGGCTGGGCTTCCCCAGCCACTCTGGGCGGCTTCCAAAAGAATATTAAAATACTGTGATACATCAAACATTAAAAACTTCCCTAAACAGGGCTGCCTTCAGATGTCTTCAAAAAGTCTGGTAGTTGTTGTTCTCTTTAACATCTGGTGGGAGGGCGTTCCACAAGGAGGGCGCCACTATCGAGAAGGCCCTCTGCCTGGTTCCCTGTAACTTGGCTTCTCGCAGTGAGGGAACCGCCAGAAGGCCCTCGGTGCTGGACCTCAGTGTCCTGGTAGAACGATAGGGGTGAAGATGCTCCTTCAGGTATACTGGGCCGAGGCCGTTTAGGGCTTTAAAGGTCAGCACCAACACTTTGAATTGTGCTCGGAAACGTACTGGGAGCCAATGTAGGTCTTTCAAGACCGGTGTTATATGGTCTCGGCGGCCGCTCCCAGTCACCAGTCTGGCTGCTGCGTTCTGGATTAGTTGTAGTTTCCGGGTCACCTTCAAAGGTAGCCCCACGTAGAGCGCATTGCAGTAGTCCAAGCGGGAGATAACCAGAGCATGCACCACTCTGGTGAGGCAGTCTGCAGGCAGATAGGGTCTCAGCCTGCGTACCAGATGGAGCGGGTACACAGCTGCCCTGGACACAGAATAGACCTGTGCCTCCATGGACAGCTGTGAGTCCAAAATGACTCCCAGGCTGTGCGCCTGGTCCTTCAGGGGCACAGTTACCCCATTCAGGACCAGGGAATCCTCCACACCTACCCGCCTCCTGTCCCCCAAAAACAGTACTTCTGTCTTGTCAGAATTCAGTCTCTCTTTTTTTTATAAGATATTTATTAAAGTTTTCAATATTAATACAATAAGAAAAAATCAAAAAGAAAAAAGAAAAAATAACAAAAATACAAAAATTAAAATAATTAAAAACACATAAAATTTCCATAACTTATTTTCCATTAACGTATTTCCCAGACCTCCTCCTACCTCCCTTTTTTGTATTCCAATTCAAATTGTTAATTCGGCAAATCCTTGTCAATAAATTTTAACCTGCTTCTTTTTAATTCAACAAATCCTTATGTTCCAGTTCAAATTGTTAGTTCATCAAGTCCTTATCACCAAAGCCTTAGTTTTACCATATTTTTCTTTATATAACCTGCTTTTTAACTTTATCCAAACTTAATTCTCGTCCAAATCTATATAACGGTGCTTATTCTTAAAACATTTCCCTAAGGTCGAAAGAAGGTTCCCTTCCACAGATTTCCAGTTCTCCTAGAAATAAGACAAAAAAAAGATTGAACAGAAAAGCAACTTATATCATGTACCCTTCCCATTTTTCATTCCACCCACCCCCCTTCCCGGTTTCAGTCCCAACAGATCCCAAAATAAAACCATCAACCCGGTGACCTTATGTCCGAGGCTCTTAAGTCTCTCTCCTGACCCCTCTGCCAGTCTCTTTGATAGTCTTTAATATTCAAGACCAAATCTCGATGGGGCTCCCGCCCTGCAGCATCCACGTTTCTTCCAGCCAGGCCTACGTACTTGAAAGTAAGGCCTATAGGGTATTCCACATCTTGTTTCATTCTCCTTAAGATTCCAAATGTCCCTATAGCTCCAACTTCCAACTGAATCAAATTTATAATCCAAGTGTCATATGATCTCCAGATAAGGAGATCTCTCCATTTTTCATTTTCTAATTCAGGCCAGGCTTCCATCTTCAGAGGTTTGTTTCTTCTTATTACCATCGTATCAGGCTTCAGGTTACAGCTGACCTTTTGCATCTGCAGGGTTGGGTCCCCCCCTTTTTTCTCTTCAATGGCAGCATTATTCTCCTTCTCAATTTCCTCTGTTTGTTCAGTAAGTAGAAATCCTGTACCAAGTTCTTATCAAGTTCATTGCTAGAACTGGCTCTTGTGCCCAAGGTTGTAACATTTGTAGTCAAAACACCTATTTGATCTTGCAACTTTCCCAAGAGAAAGAAAGTCTTGTTCAGTTCAGACTGTATTTCTTTACCAACTGCCATTCTTAAACATATCAAGGTCAGAAAACAATTTCTCAGCTGGTTCTTAATGCAATGTCCCAAAACTCCCTCTAGGGGGATTTAAGTTTCTTTTAACTCCTTTCAGCACAGAGCCAAAAGTTCCATACGTTAGATTGTAGCAATCCTTCCTTCTTTTAAAACATAAAATTGTAACCAATACTTACATTGTAACCAATATAAGCAGCAGAGACAAAATCCTCTTTTTGTATCTTGACAGCTAACTTGACAGCTGTCAAATTGTTCAATTACTCCTAAACCGGCTCTCACGGACCACTCCCGGGTCCAGGGGGGGTGGCACGTCGGTTTTTAAATTTAGTTCTTCTCCCGCAGGTTCCCCTGCTTCCAAATAAGTTTTCTTGTAATTTCAATCAGTATAATTAAAATCTTTTATAAAAAGTAGAGTTCTCCACGACCTTAGTTGGAGGTTCTTTGCTTTAAAATATTTACAGAAAGGGGAGGCAGACTTCCTGGTTGTACCTTCCCCGATCAGTGTCGAATTTAAAAATATTTAAAGGATCCAATTTCCGTACTACTCACGGGTTGTTGTTTTAAAGTCCCAACTGTTCCAGGAAAAGGCAGCGCTCTCCGGCAACAGCAATGCGGCTTCCCTCCACGGAAATAGCCGATGACTCTCAGCACCGCGCCGCTTCCCCCTCTTCACTTCGGAGCCCGTTGGTGGGTTCCTTAGTGGGTTGGGGGGGCGCTAAAGGTCCCATGGTCACAGGCTTCATCCGCCTGTGATTTTTGAGAGGGTCCCCGCTTTGCCGCAGCAGATACGACCCGTTTCGCGCAGAGCTGATCCCTCCAGTTCAGAGGGAGGCAGCCACTGCCGAAGGCGCCACCCCGGAAGTCTTTGTCAGGATTCAGTCTCAATCTGTTAGCCGCCATCCATCCTCCAACCGCCTCCAGACACTCACACAGGACCGTCACCGCCTTCACTGGTTCTGATTTGAAAGAGAGGTAGAGCTGGGTATCATCCGCATACTGATGAACACCCAGCCCAAACCCCCTGATGGTCCTCCCAGCAGCTGCATGTAGATGTTGAAAAGCATGGGGGAGAGGACAGAACCCTGAGGCACCCCACAAGTGAGAGCCCAGGGGTCTGAACACTCATCCCCCCCCCCACTTTCTGAACACAGCCCAGGAGGAAGGAGCAGAACCACTGTATAACAGTGTCCCCAGCTCCCAGCCCCTCTAGACGGTCCAGAAGGATGTTATGGTCGATGGTATCAAACACCGCTGAGAGATCCAGCAGAACTAGGAAACAGCTCTCACCTTTGTCCCTAGCCCGCCAGAGATCATCAACCAGCATGACCAAGGCAGTTTCAGTCCCATGGTGAGGCCTGAATCCCGACTGGAAGGGATCCAAATGGTCCGCTTCTTCCAGGCGTGCCTGGAGTTGTTCAGCAACCACTCGCTCAATCACCTTGCCCAAGAATGGAAGATTTGAGACTGGGCGATAGTTGGCCATCATGGCCGCATCTAAAGATGGTTTTTTAATAAGCGGTTTAATAACCGCCTCTTTCAGTGGGTCTGGGAAGGCTCCCTCACGGAGGGAAGCATTCACCACCCCACGAAGCCCATCGCCCAGCCCTTCCCGGCTAGCTTTTATAAGCCAGGATGGGCAAGGATCAAGGAGACAGGTGGTTGGTTTCACTCGTCCAAGCAGCCTGTCCACATCCTCGGAGGTAACAGATTGGAATTGACTTTTGCAATTTGACTAGACAGGACTCTAGCACTCTCCCGCCCCGGCCCTGCTCCCATGGTGGCGTCTACCTCTTTCCGAATCTGAGCAACTTTATCTGCAAAAAACTTTGCAAAATCATTGCAGGAGATCATGTGGCCCGTACTGGGCCCCGATGTAACAGGTGGTTCCGCTAAATTGCGAACCACCTGAAAAAGTCTCCTGCTGCTGTTTTCTGCAGATGCAATAGAGGCGATGAAGAAAGTCAAAATGGAGAGGAGGGCAGGGGGTTCCTCTGGAAAAATCCTAGGCTGGGCTACAGCTGAGAAGTAAAATTACCACAAACCCTTCCTCATGCATAAGATTTCTTAAAGCAATTATTGTTCCTAAATTGTTTTATACTCCTCTGCAGTGGAAATAACTAAAAGAAATCACTTGAGAAAATGTACATGTACATTTTGTGCATTACAAATATGCATCCTTTAAAAATATATATACCGGTAACTTCAGTAGCCTGACTCATAAACTCTTTCCCTTCGCCTTTTGTGGAGATTTCACATAAACCTCTGTGTTCCCTGATCCAGGAGCATCTCGGTGCCGGTTGACCCTCAGCCCACATCAGCGCCAGAACAACCGCCCAAGCTCATCAGGGACATGGGTGATACCTATGCGGTTGTGAACAAGCTCCGGCGAAGTGGACTGGGCGCTTCTCCTCCTCCTCCTGCTCCAGGCAACGAGGCCCCGCTTAGTGGAGAGGGACCCCTTTATGCCGCAGTGAAGCCTCGGATGAGCAATGTGCCCGACACCTTGGCAATTGACCCCAGCGCCTTTGTAGGAGTGCAAGCCAGTCACTCGCTGCCTGGAAGCCCCATCCACCGGCCAGCTTCTGCGGCAACCTGCGAATACGCCCAAATTAACCCAGGTGATGTGAAGTAATAGTTTGTGTGCACTTAAGAACTTGTATAACTGTATAACAATAAGACTTAACATTTATGCAGTAGTTTTAAGTGCTCCAGTTCTTTTATAGTAATAATAATTTTATTATTTATATCCTGCCCATCTGACTGGGTTTTCCCAGCCACTCCGGGCAGCTCCCAGCAGAATAGTAAAAACACAATAGAACATCAAAGATTTAAAACTTCCCTAAACATTATCTCAGTAACCCTAACATCAGGCCTGCAAGATATGGCAGGTCAGCGTTATCATCTCATGTTGCAGACATGGGGGAAGGGATGCCAGAGCACACCTACTTGACAAAAAGGGTCACCTGGAACTGGTGGTGACACTTGCTGTTGAGCCAACGTGCACAGGCTGTTATCTACTACTAGCTAATGACAGAAGATACATTTGAACTAAGGATGTCCCTGGATCATAGCACATTTTCTTAAAATACTGTGCTAAACTAGCTCTGTGAATATCGTATGATTTCAATGCAAGTGAACAAGATTCTAGTCATCATGACAAATTTGGATTTGGGGGTATTTCATGGGGTTTTTCTTTGGGTGTACAGAACCCAAGCAAATTCAAATGGGAATTCACAAAGGCTGCAAACATAGATTAGATGTAACTAATAAAATCCATAGTAAAACATTAAAGGCTGCAAATATCATTCTTCAGTCATTTTTCCTGGATTGTTTTATTTAATATTTTAATGTGTTGTAATCCACTTTGATTCCCCCCCCCTTAAGAATATAAAGTGGTATAGAAATAGAAATACAATAATATAATCTTTATTGCGGCCCAACGACCCATAACATGGATTCAGAATAAAATACAGATTCATACAAAGAACCCCCCAGGGAAGGGAGACCGAAGCACTATTGGTTTAGTCATGGATATGTTGATCTGGCTTTGGTGAAAAGACGCCGATATGTTGGTACAGACAAATTTCTAAGATATGCAGGCGTCTGAAACTCGAACCCATAGTGAATTCCTACTGCTAATGGGCCACAGATAACATGAGATTGAGATCGGAGATCACTATGTGATATGTTTCAGAGGCTTTGCCTCAGAGATTCAAGGGTGGTATCATAGCCCAGATGGTACAGGAGAGAAGGTGGCATACCAAGCCAAGTGGCTTTTCTAACCATCATTTTCATCTATGAGCTGGCAAACTCCTCGTTGTTTAGGTATGGAAGGTATGGAACCCCTTCCCTAGGCCAAAGACTGAGATCTTGAGCCAGTATCTCAGGGCAGCCCACCATGCTTTACTTGATAGAAGACATTCACCTGTTTCTAAAAATAGTATTGCCTTTGGAACACAATTTGGAACTTGTAGGAGGGACCGGAGAAACTTTGCCTGGAAGTCATCAAACCTGGCGAATGAGCCATTGAACCAGATGTTTGAGGCCTAGAGGAGTTGAGAGACAGATTTTGCATTAAATACCTTAATGGCTGATGGAACATAATGGCCTCCCCTTTTATAAAAGAATTGAAGTATAGCCAGTTTGCTTACCTCCGCCTTTTGATAGGCAGTTTGCCAATGATGTTTCCAGGACTTGGAATGATGGAACAGAAGCCCTAGGTACCGGAAGAATTTGGTCTGCTCTAGTTTGTGACCGTCCAGTACCCATTTACTCAGGGACAATCTCTTCTCAAACACCAGGACTTTTGATTTTTCATAATTGATGGATAACCTATTACCAGAGCAGTAGTCTCAGAATTTCCTTAGTTGGTAGTTCAGGCCAGGTCTGGTTTGGGAGAAGATGGCCGTGTCATCTGCATACAGCAAGAAAGGGGTCTTTCTTGTCCCTATTTTTGGAAGATGGCCATCAGGGTCCATTAAGCTTGCCTCTAAGTCATTCAAAAACAAACTGAACATCTTATAAACTGTTTATAGGAAGTAAATAAGGAGGCCAGATACAGGATAAAGGAAGTATTTTTTGTTGTTGTTGTTTGTATTGTTGTATGTTATGCTCACTGTATGTTATGTTCACGTTTAATGAGGTGGATTTGTGTATTGGGGTGTGGGGGTTTGTGTTATGTTGTAAATAAAATTCCAATAGAAATTTAAATTAAAAACAAATAAACAACAAACTGAACAAGGTAGGGGCCAAAATGCATCCCTGTCTCACTCCCCTGGCCATCTCAATACAGTCTGAGAGCTGGCCCTGCAACCCACACCTAACCTGCAAATTGCTTCCACAGTGCAGGGCTTTAGTAAGATATAGGAGACGTTTATCCTTCAGTACTAGATGTAATTTGGACCATAGTTGGAATCCAGGGATGAAGTCAAAGGCAGATTTCAGGTCCATAAAGGCCACAAAGAGTTTTCCCTGTAGAGGTCTGGTGTACTTCTCAGCTAGGAGGGACAGCGTTAGACAGTGGTCTGATGTTGAGTGTTTTTGCGGAAAGCTGCCCGAGCTTCAGATATATTTATAGTCATTTAGAAAAGTTGTCAGTTTGTTACAGAGAAAGCGGGCATACAGCTTTTCTATAATTGAAAGCAGACTGACTGGCCTATAATTAGAAGGCATGTTTGGCTGGCCTCTCTTAAAGATTGAAACTACTATTGCATGTTTCTAGCTAGATGGTACTTTGCTTGAGTTAAAAGTGCCGCCAGAAGAGGAGCCCACCAGTGCTGATTTGATATGATCAATTCAGCTGGGATAAAGTCATTTCCTGGGGCCTTACCACTCTTAAGGTTCCCAATTAATGTATAGACTTCTTCCACTGTAACTGGGCTCCATTGTGGGAGCAGTGACAGTTCTGCTGAAACTTCATCATAAAAACTGGCGGGGAGATTTGAATTTTCCATGAATATATTTCTAAAATGGTTCTCCCATACCTGAGCTGGAATGGCACAGCTGGGGGCAGGAGAGCTATTGCTCAGGAAGCCAGAGACCAGTTGCCAGAAGAGTTTTGTTTCGTTGTTTAGCGAGGCATTCAGCAACAGAGGCCAGGAGTTTTGTTCAGACTGCCTTTTTTTTTGAAGCCAAAAGGGCTTTGTACTCTTTTTAAATTTTGAAATAAGTTGGGGGTAAATAGTTTAGGCCAGTGTTTCTATAGGCCAGTGTTTCTTCTTTGTGCGGCACTCTTGGTCGAACCATCTGCACCCTTTAGCAATGCGGGGCTTGCTGGCTGGGTTTATGTTAACAGAGACCACATCCTGCAAGAACTCAATGAGATTATCGTAAGTTGTCAGGGAGGAATCTGTTGATAGGTCATTGATTATACAGTGGTACCTCTGGATACGAACGGGATCCGTTCCAGAGCCCCGTTCGCATCCTGAAGCAAACGCAACCTGCGTCCGTGCATGCACGGGTTGCGATTCACCGCTTCTGCGCATGCACGTGATGTCATTTTGACCATCTGCTCATGCGTGAGTGGTGAAACCTGGAAGTAACGTGGAGCACAACCCAAAAGCACTCGACCTGAAGCAACTTCAACCCGAGGTATGACTGTAGTTGAAATATAGTTGTACCTCATAAGTCGAACGGAATCCATTCTGGCTCCTGCAGCCAATCAGAAGCCGTGGAAGCCGCGTCAGACGTCCAGGTTCCAAAGAATGTTCCCAAACCGGAACACTCACTTCCGGGTTTGCAGCATTCGGGAGCCGATTTGTTTGACAACTAAGCCATTCAACAACCAAGGTATGACTTTTAATAATACTAATACTAATATCATAATCCCGAGGAAAAGTTTAGGTCCCTCTGACCTGTCGTGGTTACAGCAAAGGGAGTACAGAAAGCACCTATCGGGAATAACCTTTTCTTTGTCTGATCTCTTCTCTCTGCTACAGGCGATTCCAATCCCAGAGTCACCTCCTCCTCTCACATCAATGGATTAGGGAAAAAGCCCCTGAGGAACCTGCTGCCCATAGTATGTTCTCTGCGCGGTGTTTCCCAGCCACATTTCTATGTCACAGGACCGGGATAAGCCTCCGACAAAAACTGTAGACCAGAAGGGATGGGGAGCCTGTAGCCCTTCAGATCTTCTTCAACTCCCACTGCCCCCTCCCCGACCATTGACCCTGCTGGCTGGGGAGGAGTTCAACAGCATATTGGAAGGGCCACAGAGTCCCCCAGCCCTAATTCAGATTGGTTTTTAGGGTGTGTGTGGCTTTACTAGACCTGGCCTCCAGGGTGCCAACTTGAATAAAATATGGGGGGAGGCAGGTAAGAGCCCCCCCCCACATAATCAATCCCAATACTTGTTGCCTGCAGACGATTTGAATGGCAATGGCCATCCACTTGGAGGGGGAGCTGGCATCCTCAAATATTTTTTTGGGGGGAGGGACTTTGGCCCCTAGGAGTTGGCTCCTATGCCTGGGCTCAAGTTCCTCTTCTACAATGTATTTGTTGTTTAGCTTTGGATAAGTTGCCTCAGCCTTGATTTTCCCTGTAGAATTGGAAAATTAGTGAACAACTACAGACAATGTGAACCTGATATTTCAAAACACTTTGCAAGTTAATAGTACACTGTGTGGGGATGATTAGGGAGGCAGGAGAGGATATATTATTTTATGATATCCTTCCTAACTTGCGCTAGCACGTTCCATATTCTAGCAGTTCCAAACATCCCCCTTTTTAAATTATGCAGCGATCAGCTTGTTGCTAACCCATCTGAGTCTTACTATTAAAGATTCCTTCCTGATAAAATCCCTTCTAATCCCTCTTAAAAAGAATAAACATAAGACTCTGATTAACATTAATATAAAAGTAGCTTACTCACAGATTCATTCAGGTTCACAGACATATCCCTGAAGGCAGACTTAGGTTACATAACAACTAGAACTATTCCATAAAGAAGTTAGTCCCAAGTGACTGCGACTAAGCACACACACTGATCCGAACATGGAGGCCGTGGGCTCCTCCATGCCAGTACAACAGACCGCACCTTCTTCAAGTCTGTCCCAGCTCAGGAGGAAACGGGAAGTCTTCTCCAGAGTGGGACAAAACATCCCCTAACGTGTCCACTGTAGGAATGTTGTACTTGACTGCAGCTTTACATCCCACACACTGGAGCATGAAACATGTTAGGCATCCCTAGGAATATGGAGGCAGTAGCAAAGGGAGGTTCAAGCCCCCTCCATTTCAGTGTGTGTGTTATGATTGAGTCAAAAGGGGGAAAGTCAATCCATCATTCCCCGCTCCCAGCTGTGCAGCTTAGTAAAGTCAGGGCTGGAGGAACAAACTGGCGAAAACTTGGCACTGAATGTAAAAAAACCAGATTCCTAAGAACCTTGGCTTTCACTTTATAAAACACACATAAACAAACACCAAGTTTCTAGCCATTGGGACTGAAGATGTGCTTGAAAATGTGCAGGCAATATTTAGTGAAGCCTCATAAGGAATTGCATATTTTGAATATGATTTTCCATAGTAAGCACGACTTCAGGAGGATACAAAATGACCAAAATGTACATAAAAAGTTATGCAAATAAGAAATTATTCACATGTGCTTGGCATCCTTAATTTATAGAAGCAGGGAGAATTCAATTTCCTTTGTAGCAAAATGGGTCTTCCCTTGGCTCAAATGTCTGGGCTGTTTCTCTTAGGTACACAACAGACAAAACCCTAAACATAAATATGCTAGAAGTCAATGAGGCAAAGTCCTTTGTTCTTACTCTGCAGCAGCAGCGGCAGGAGCAGGAGGGGCTATGTTGCTGACACACCAGAAGTCACTCCTGGTTCCTGAGAGGAGGAGCAAAGCAGCAGGGAGCTTGGTATGGCCCATGTGGCCCAGCAGAGCCCATCTGATGTTCCCACCACCTCACTTGCACCAAGCCCCCCCCCCCCGCTCCTCTGCACTTGGTGTTGGAAAACCAGCCTAGCAACCCTGCCCACTAAGGCTCACTCCATCTGTGTATAGCGATATAATTTTATTTCCCCCTAGATCTAACCATAGTGCTGCTTATTTTAAGAATAAGAGTGAGAACTCTTCCCTTCTTGTCTTGCCCCAGGTCATCTACAGGCAGCTGTTTCATCACCGGACGAAACAATGCTTTTATAATGCTTTTCTTTTGGATGAGCTTACTACCCTGGGCTCCTTCAAAAGCAAGGGCGGAATATACATTTAATAAGGGAATCAATAAAATGCATCCTTGTGCCTCTCTCATTCGCCAAGGGCAGTGCTAGAATGAAGTGTGTTTGAGCAGTGCAGCAATGTTTTATTTCACAGAATCATAGAGCTGGAAGGGACCCCAAGGGTCAAGCCCCTGCAATGCAGGAATCCCAGCTAAGGCATCCATGAGATTTCTTCTTCAAATACTTCTTTTCTTCCCTTGCTCTAGGTTTTTAGTTCATCACCTGGGAAGAAAGGTAAGAAGCAAAATACTTTCGAATGGTGATGGGGAACATGGATGTTGTTTGACTACAACTCCCATCATCCCTGACCATGGTGGGTGGAGCTGATGGGAGTCCAAAAACATCTACAGTACAGGGACGTCTACTTTTAACAAGGTGGAAAGAGAAGGGAGATAATGGGGTTTTGCCTCTTTTACATTGTGCTAGAACAGGGGATCATCAAATGTTGGTTGGCCACTGTGAGAACAGGATGTTGGGCTATGGTGGACCTGTGGTCCGATCCACTGGGACTCTTGCTGTGTTCTTTCTAAACTAGGGTTAGGCCAAGCTCAGAGAAAGTTACACAGAACCGATTAGCTGGATCCTCTTCAAATGGCTTACGACTCATTTCTGAGAGCGACTGCCTTCCAAGAGATGGAAAGGAAAGGGTGTATTCACTGCAGCAGTGGGGAACCTAGGCCCTCCAGATGTTGGTGACCAACAACACCCATCAACCCTAACAAGCAGTCAATGGACAAGGATAATGGGAGTTGTAGTTCAGCAACAACTGGAGCGTTAAAGTTTCTGCCTTATTAGTTTCCCACAACCTCCTGGAAGCTGTTGCTACCTTCTACAAGGTCTCCTTCAGAGTTGCCATACTGGAGTGCTAGTTTGTCACGACCCTAGTCGTTCCAGGATGACAAATCTCAGAAAGTGGTGCGGGAAAGTTGTGGGTCTTCCTTGTGGTCTGCAAGGCTCAGCTGGCACTCTTCTTTCAGCCCACTTTTCACAAGACATGAACATCCCTATATTCTAGCTTCCTAGATGATGTTTGCCCCAGTGTTTGTTACAGGCAAGCTGATGTGAGAATTGACATCCTCTCATGTTTTTTTACTAGCCCCACCATCACCACGGACTGCCCCCACCCAAGAATATGAAGATGTGGGCAACATCAGTCCCAGGAGTAGCCCAAATGCGGTGGTATCTTCTGCCAATGGAATGGGTAAGTAAGGGGACCTTTAGGCAAAAGGTCATGATAGTGCTGCAGGGTGCATTCGTGTGGAAACTGAGGGGGCGGAGAGGGCCAGGTTCCTACCCAAATCTCTCTCAAACACACACACACACACAAAGTGGTTCACACACCTGTGTAGATTTCAATATACATACTAGGGTCTACTGCAACTGCTTGCTTCACTGATCAACCCCACCTCTCTGCCACCACCTTTGCCAACTACCTCCCCCCCACATGACGACACCCACCTTCCTTTTTTCACACTGGAGCTGGTGCAGCTGCCTAGTGGCAGGCACATGAACTGCAGCATAATGACAGCCTTACATTTTTATGGGTACAGCAAGATATACAAACACCTCCAACATAATCCACGTTAGGAGGAAAGGAGAGTGAAGTTGTTAAAGATAGCTCAAGAGGACTGCATGATTCTCCACATTCTGTCATGTGTTAAACTTAAAATACACAAAAGGACAATTGCCATCAGAGATGTGAAGGGGAGGGAATCATAAAAGAAATAGAACAAACCTCTCAGTGCTTTGCCCATCTCCTCTTGCCCCTCCAGGGTTTAACTTCCGCATCGGGAAGCCCAAGGGACCAAGAGACCCTCCTGCTGAATGGAGTCGCATCTAGGCAGCATGACAGAGTGACAAGGACACGGCTTCTGCCATTGAGCAATACAGATCGGGACCAATACTGCTGCCTGCCCACTTCCTTAGGGAATAACTGTAAAAATAATAACCACCAGCAAATTGTGCCTCTGGGGCCATGGACCAAAAGGCAGCAGCAGTTGCATGCACTATACTCCAGGACTTTTCTACCAGAAGAGAAGGATATGGACGTGCTCGAAATGTTGGGATCCACCAGCTAAGGAATGTGTGAACCTGGCAGCCACCTTCTCTTCACCAGCTTCTTGAGCGGCTCTTAGTTGGCCAGGGCAGTTTTGCCCGCCAAAATTTAAAGCCTGGTACCCCATGCCAGGAACCATCAACACAGCACATCCCTCCTCCCATTAAACAATATTTGCTAATTTGTGAATTGCGCTTTTATCAACAGCCACTGGAGCAAATCCATTCCACTCAGGAGTCTGCCTGATTGCCCCATCTTATGTCAATTTACATTTCTCCTCTTACTTACTACAGTCATTTCTGCAACCTAGTCTATGGAATGGGAAGGAATGGAAGGAAGACATTTGGTGCCTTTGGGATTCTTGTTCTTCTCCCATCTGGAGGGGGTAAAATCAAGGCCTGGCACCAGCACTTCAAATTAGCTCATTGGGTTAGGGAACGCACCCCCCCCCCACCGCTGGGTGTTCCAATTGCAACATATTACTTCTCACATGCAGAATACTTTTGTCAAAAGATTGCACTCATAAGGCTGGGGAGAATGAGGAAGGAAGATGGAGCTCCTCCCTTGCACCAGTTACTGTCCTTGTTTTGGTTTTTTTTCTTTTTAGTCTGAATGTTCAATTGCTCTGCTCTTTCCAAATCTCTTGCTGGAGAACTAGAAGCTTCCTGGATGTCTGACTTTCCTGGAAAGTAAACACACA
Organism: Podarcis muralis; assembly: GCF_964188315.1. NCBI lineage: Eukaryota > Metazoa > Chordata > Lepidosauria > Squamata > Lacertidae > Podarcis > Podarcis muralis. Next base: position 41,589,818 of record NC_135671.1, on the reverse strand, counting down.
AGAGCTCTGATCTACCCAGGCTTTGGGATGCTCACATCCATGCCACTTTGGAGTCCATGTAAGCAGTGCTAGATGCCCTATGGCAGGTATGTCCAACAGGTTGATCGCAATCTACTGGTAGATCCCTGTGAGGTTTTGGTAGATTGCAGCCGATCTCTGGCTCCCTTTCCTTAGTGTCGCTAAAACTGACTCCTGCCTCGCCCTCCATTGTTGTTTGATCTCTGGAAGGGAAGACGGAGCTTTCTCTGTGTTGCTGTTTTCATCCATAGCGATCTTCTTGTGAGTGAGTTTACCCCTTTGTCCCTTGCCTTTACCCCCCAAAAAACTGGAAGCCCCCCAAAAGCTATTTTTGAACCCCCAAATTGGGGCTTTCCTTCCAAAAAAGAGCTCAACAGTAGATTACTGCCAGTTTTTAATTCTGAAAGTAGATCGCAGTCTCTTGAGAGTTGGCCACCCCTGCCCTATGATTTAACTGCCCTAGAGGAAAGCACCAGGAAGAGAAGATGGACGTATAAAAATCTGTAAATACCAGTGGTGGGGAGTGGTTGCTGCCCCCATCCCTTAGAACTCCATCACATTGGCTGATACAGCCATCAGAAGGGAAGCATTCCACATCACCTAGGGGTGCATTCTATGCCAATTTCCCTCCCTTCCGCTACTCTGTAAAACTCCTCCCACAATCCCCAATTTCCATCAATCAGCCTGCCTACTCTGGGATCCTCTCCAAGAAAAACATTTTCTGTGAAACAGAGAGATGAGAAATACATCTCACAAAACTAGAGCAAAACAAAGGGGCAGGGAAGAATTTGGGGCCCCATTGAAATCTATTCTACTAGCCATTCTCCCATTTCCAGGAAATATAGCTGCGCCAAGTTGACTTACTCTGTGGAACAGAGAAAGAAAAGTAATTCCATTTGTTCTATCAGGCCAGAAATCATGAGAGTTGTAGTCCAGCAACATCTGGGAGGCACCAGGTTTGACAAGGCCATGTTTTCTATCCTGCCTGCTCCTTAACAGCAACTAGGAGCGATTCCATCTTCACTCATTCTAGGACTGCTTGAATGGGCGTCAAAGTGGGCCTTCTCTTGGCGACCACTGCTGCCCTCGTCATCCATTCCCCTGATGCTGTTTTTGGAAGGAAGGAAGGAATGACAGGGCTCACTGTAATATGTAGCCCAGTATGTGTGCGCCAAACCCACAACTGAACAGGGATGCAGAGCAGGAGAGCAAGCTTCCAAGATGCCCCCCCCCGGTACAAAATAAAAACAAAAAACCCCAGGTAGAATGCTCTGTGCCTGGAGAGGGAATCTGTCATGGAGATTCCTGCATGGCAGGGAGTTGGACTAGATGACCCTTGGGTCCCTTCCAACTCAAAGATTCCATGAAATCTAAGAATGCTTGGCATAGTTGGGGGGTTTTTGTGTCCTTTGTCTGCATGGGCCAAGGAGATTTTCAGTGGCAGAAAGCACAGGTTTATGGGGTGAATTTGAAGACTCCAGTTCACAGAGGCCCCAGGCTCCAGGCAGTGGACAGCCTCCTTGAGGAGGAGGAAGAGAGAGGCAGTGTGGAGTCCATGCTACTCCACGCTGAGGAATTTCCGCTTCTTAGCTGTGCGAGTGTATGGGTGCCAGCGCCACTCCACATCTGCTGTGCTCTCCTGCTCCAAGGTTCCCAGTTTGATCATATATACTGGAATAAGAGAAGAGCAGCTTTAGAGTCTCATCCAGCTCCACTTGAAGCAGACATGCAGCACCCACCAACCCCTAACTCTGCACAGTTCTGCCTGTTAGTCCAGACACCCACCCAACTGCAGCCTTCTAAACTTTTGGCAGAAAACATTTGGACACAGACAACAAGGAAGAAGAAATGTGGACTAGCAAATACCACGGTCGTATCTTGCAAGTGCTTTCTCTATGTGCTTGAAGCATTTCACACACCTTTATCTCAATCACAAGAATGGCTTTGCTGGAGCAGACAGGAGGCTCCCCTAGGCCAGTGGCCCACTTCACCAATCACCACCAGCCAGGCGCCTCTGCAAGATCTCAAACAAGGCCTGAAGGAGATGGCCATCACTGTGTGGTACCTGGAGGCATATTGCTTCTGTAAATGGAGGAGAACCTCTGGTGGGGGGAAACTGTGGCCCTCCAGGGGTGTTTGGACTACAACTTCCGTCATCCCTGAACACTGGTCCTGCTGGCTGGGAGTCCAACCTTTGTTCACTATGAAAAGCTACTGTGACTGAATAAATGGGTAAAAATGCTTCAAGTGCGTCATAGTAGTCTAAAGCAGTTCCACTGCTGTGACATTGAGCTCTTTTAAAGTGGCACTCATGGCTGACCTAAATTAAAAGGCAATCAGGCTTGTATGTATTGCAACCAAATATCTGGAAAAGAAATTCCTCTAGAGCAGGGATGGCCAACTCCTGAGAGACTGAGATCTACTTTCAGAATTAAAATCTGGCAATGATCTACCCCTGGTTTTTGGGGGTTCAGGTCAAAGTTTTTGAGCTTTTTTAGGGAGGGGGAAAGCCCCACTTTTATACAAATACTTTCTTACAAGGTAATTTCTGTTTTTTGGGGGGGAGGTTAAGGCAAGGGTCGAAGGGAAGAAGTCACTCACAATAATATCGCTTTGAATGAAAACAGCCACTTCCTCTCCACTGGTCAGACAACAGTGGAGGGGGGGGCGGGGAGGGCAGGAGTCAATTTTGCTGAGGAAAAGGAGCCAGAGATCGACCTGCAATCTACAAAAACCTTGCGTGATCGACCTGTTGGACATCCCTGCTCTAGAGCATACGAAAGTAAATGTATGTAATCGTTTTTCTGTAATTGCGTTATGTGGTGTGTGTTTTTTAATATTTACGATTTGGCACACTCTTAGAAGTGAATTAAGGCTGAACAGCAGCCTGCCACTTTAATTTACTAATCAGGTTTGGCATTCAAATGTTGCAGGAGAAAGAAAAAAGAGGCAAGGAAGCAACACCCCAAATTCTTGTGAAACAGGCTCCAGTCAGAGCCAAACTCCAGGCTCAAATATATCACTTTGTAAGTAAAAAGGGATGGAATCACATCAAATGCTCTTCTATGCTTAAAAAGAATCAGCAACCATTATGTGCATGGCAAGGTTCCCCAATGGGAGGAAGCACAGCCTTTCCCTGACATGCTGAAGCTTTATGCAGAAGGACTCTTGTATAAAACAGACTTATCTGATGGTGCCATCCTCCAGTTGCACAAGGAAGCGGTTCAGCTCCTGGAGGGCTATACTACGGATATTTCTGAAGGTATAATTCAGCCCTAAGTGACACATTCCAGCCATTCAACAGTTGGAGATTTCAACAGCCAGAGATTTTTACACCCACCCACTTACCTAGAGGAATGGTGGCAGTTCAGGGGCACATTCCAGCCAGGCAAAAGTGCCTGAGGTAAGTGCAGAGCAGGGCTGGGAAGCGGCTGTGGCTCGAGGAGTGCCTGCTGTGGAGGCCTGGAGGGCCACATTCACCCCTGGGCCTGGAGTCCCCCACCCTCTGCTCTGTTTGCCCTATATTCCATTTGTGGATTTGCACCATGCCCTTCCAGTGTTCTAGGCAGCTGACTTACGTTTCATCTCAAACCTTGGCCCAACCTCTGTAAGCTCTACGTTCCGGTGGTCGGTCTTCTTGTAGACGTGGTGCCTGCCACAAAAAAAACAAGTTTTGTTAAGAAGCTAGTGCTGGAACAATCCCCAACAAGCCCATACTCACCGACTACCTCCCTTTTTGCTGCTGCCCTCTCAGTGCCAGCCCCAGAGTTTGGCGCAGAGCAGAAGAGTGACAGGTCCCACAGCGCAAGGAGACCTGGCTGAAATCAGATGCACCGTCTTTCTAGGCAAATGGGCAGCCTTTCGTTTCCCATATATGCTGCAGCAAGCAAATACTGTAGCAATGCTTCTCCGAACACATGGAGGACTATGGAAGGAACTTGTTGAATTAGCACACTCGTGCCTTGCTCTACTTTGTGCTTTTTAGAATCTTTTATGGTCCTTTTGTCATATCTCAAACTGACTCTGCTGGGTTGCAGTTTGTTGTGTTTAATTCCACCCCCCCCCCAATAAAACAAAAACTCTTTGCCACATCAGCGGAGAAGAGGTTGGAGGCCAGCATTCTTGGGGGGACCAGCACTTTGAACTGCAGCCTCTCCCCCCCTTGCAATTCACCCCCCACTTCAAAGAGAGCAAGTGTCTCTTCACCGCTCACCCCACTCACCCCACACTTTTGCAACCTATCAGTGGGACCAAGAAGAGAAAAGAGAACACTGGCAGCCAGCCCTAGCAGAAACACAAGACAAGTTCCCCCTACCGGAAGGAGATGTAGTCTTCTTGGTTGGCAAAGGTGATGACCCGTTTGCTATCATCTTTGGGCACTGGAAACAGGTACTTGAGAATGCTGGTGAGCTGAGGAGGGAGAAGTGAGGAGAATGTGGGAAGACTTGTAAGCTGGTAGAAAATGGGACAGATCCACACCATACTTTTAAAGCACATCCAGCACACCCTTCAAGCACATGCTGGCCCCCCAAGAATCCTGGGAACTGTTGTTTGTTAAGGGTGCTGTGAACTGTAACTCTGTGAGGAGGACACTACAGTCCATGGGGAAAGCCATGTGCTTGAAAGGTGTGTTGAATGTGCTTTAACCGCCCACAGAACATGTTTGATGAATCCCAGAAGCAAGATCTTCCACCACTGGGGAAGCTCTGGCCTGCAGGCCCATGAGACTGTTTGCCCCAAACCCATCCACCAGAACCCTGGCATAAGATAAAGTGTTGGCTGGGTCAGCTACACAGATGATTGACAAGTGGACGACCCAGCTGCCCTGTCCAGGCTGGGGTGAGAGACCAGGATTCAGCAGGCCCCCACCCCTGGCTTACCCCTCCCCCAGTTTAGATTATAGGAGTTGGAGTGCAACAGCATTTGGAGAGGCTAGAGGGTCGCCGTCCCTCCACACCCTAATAGACCCTTAGTTTGTAACCCTAAACCTGCCAGTAAACTCAGTTGGACTTCCAAGTACAAAATATAAAAGTTCTTTTACCACTCAACAAAAATAACAAGCCCTGACCTTCACTTCATATGGAAGATGCTCCAATCTCTCAATCGTTCCGGTTGCTCTTTCTGTACTCTCCCACCCAACCCCTGTACTACAGGATCTTCATTTGAGCTGGGGGGACCAGAACTGCACAGTGGAACATATTGCACAGAATGCAATATGCCAAGGTTTGCCCTATGTGCACAAGACTCCATGGGCCAGAGCGAGACTTGGGCCGATGTTCTCCACCACATCCCTCTCCTTTTCTCCCTTTCTCCTAAACTTGGCTTCTTGTTGTGTATGAAACCAGAGAGTGCCATTCATGACTGTTTTGAGGGTTTTATTCTTTTAAAATCAAGCAGTGTATAAATGTTATGAAATAACTAACTAATTAAGGTTAGTTTAACAAGCCAACTTCAGAAACCATGGTTTGAAGTTGTCTTGTTGAGAAACTGAGCAGAGGGTTTTTTTAAGAAACCATGATCTCTGGTTAGCATGCAAGGACAAGCAGAAATTAAGGGACGGTGATAGCAAATTCTGCTAAAGTCGTCCTTCCAACTGCACAGAAGCATGCAAGCCTGTTGCGTTTGGACTTGTTCCAGTTCACACAGAGAACTAAACCATGGTGTACATATGAACGGGGCCAGTACCCCAAAGGCAGCCGCGCTAGATTCAAAGAAATGCCTTGAGTGCCCACTTTTCAATCACAAATAGTGACTTTGCTCATTTTGACCTCCAAGTGCATCTTACCCGCTGCCCAAGACGGGAAGTGAAGTTGTGAAAGATGAGGTGTGGATGTGCCTCTGACATGGTGCCAATGTCTGGGATGTCGTGGCGCATGACCACATTGCAGAGCGTGAAGAAGGCAGTGGGGCCAAACGGCAAGTGGCTGATTATGAGGCCATCTACATGGTGATAAAAAGGTGGCTAAGTTAGTCAGGCCCCATCACCAGTGACTGCAAGCTGAGAATAAAATCCCCCGGCGGTAAAAGGCAATGCCTTGCTATCAGTGCTATGGAGCTCAGGCACCAGTTCTACCTCCTGCTTATAGACACAGAAAACTGCCTTATACACAGAGTTCATTTAGCAGGAAACCAGGCAGAGGGCCTTCTCGGTAGTGGCGCCCGCCCTATGGAACGCCCTCCCATCAAAGAAATAAACAGCTATCGGATCTTTAGAAGATATCTGAAGGCAGCCCTGTTTAGGGAAGCTTTTAATATTTGATGAATCATTGTATTTTAATATTCTGCTGGAAGCCACCTAGAGTGGCTGGGGATGGGCGGCATATAAATAATAATTTATTATTATTAATTATTATTATTATTATTACTACTACTACTCCTCCTCCTCTATCCTTTCTACTTTGACTGTCATTAGCTCACCAGGTTTTCTGAAAGCAGTTTTTCCCATGCAAAACATGTGCTCTACCCACTAAGCAGCAGTTACACACCTAACTACGGAAGCCACCACCAAAGAGCAGGATCCCAGCAAAACCGCTCCCGGTCACTCATACAAGTGAGCCATTCTACACACTGCATAGGCAAAGATTAAAAACTGCTCCCACAATCTAACAAAGGTAAATTGACAGTTCACACATAGCAACATTTGCTCTCAACAACATTTGTTTCAACTCTCTAATGTGATGCAATCCACGTCACCCCTGCCCACACCCAGCCCCGGTCAAGCCACTCACCTGGGACCCCTCTGTGCTCATGCACCACCAGCAGGTCGGTGACCCCGTTCGCTTTGCAGGCGCGGACAAGGGCCCCCACTTCATGTCGGCCTCGGTTCATACGCTGGGCCCCAGGGAAAACCAGCTTGACTTCCTAAAGAGGAAATGGGTGGAAGGAGATGGGAGAGTGATCAGGAGGCATAACCTGCAAGAGTCAGATTCAGGGTCACCTAGTGGTTAAGGACAGGTTGGCACCAGAATGCCTAAAACGCACATCCGCTAACCAGGAATGCCCAAGCCTTCATGCAACACAGAGGATGAGAGCAGGAGGTGCACTCTGCACATACTCCAGAGGCATTCAGTTACTACTTCTCCACAGTCCCAAGACAGGGCCCTGGCTCACACTCAAGCCTTTTGGTGGGTCTCCAACATAACCTTCCTAACTAGGCCCAGCAAAGACCTGCTAGTTAGACCTGGAAGAGATATATCATGGACTGATCCCAGAACCTCTTATCACCAAAACAGGAAACACCGGAGGCCTTGCTCCAGACCTCCTCACTGCATGAGGTACTGCAGGCTGCTACTAAGAGCAGGGACTTTTCATCTATGTTAGCTATCTTTGTAGAATGTTCTTCCAAGCAAGATCTCTCACTATTATTTTAGGCGCTTGGTTAAAAGGAGGATGCTGAAAGCGGCTTTCAGCCAAGTAAAATTTACTATTATAGTTGTTGTTATTTGTTATGCTATGCTCTTGGGCTGCTGTCTGAATTGCTTTTGGGGGGAGGGCAGTTTAACTATGTTGCATTTACACTGTTCCATCACTGCTACTGTTATTTTTATATGTTGTATGATGTCATGTTCCTAGAAGTTGCCTTGAGCATTCCCTTTCATTTTTTAAAGTTTTATGGATTTAAGCTTTTAAAACAACGAATGCATAACACTAAGCTGAGGAAGGTGATTGATCTTCCCTCCTTCCCTATAGTGGGCACATAGCTTTTCCACCCCTCTTCCCCCACATGCACATATACCTCTTCCTAAAAGAGAAGGAACAAGTGCTGCTTGCTTACTTTGGCAAACATCTTGAGGCGGGAGCTGGGGTCGCGGGAGGTAGTGACCATGATGCGAGGATCCTCCACACCCGCCCAGCGGTACTCGTCGTCCATGTGGCTTTTCACACCTACCACGGCAAGGCAAATTACAAAGGCAAGTGACAAATCCACAGACACTCTTTGAACTCTTAACAAGCAAGCACATACCCTGCAGCTGCACTCATCTGGAAACCAAACTTGGGTTGCAGAAAAGAAGAACTTTTTTAAAAAAGAAAACAAGTGGTTCAGTGGTTCATCCATGCTCAGGGATGATTTGAAAATTTCTAAGGGTCTTGGCAGAGCACTTAGTGATTTTTCTGCCGGCTGTAGCAATTGCAATCTGCTGTGTTAGATGCTATAGGATTTTTCTAGCTGGTTCATTTACTTCTTATATACTGTATATTATTGTATACAAATCTGAAATCCATAGAATTCAAAAAAATCACTATGAATGCTTCTGTCTTCAACCACAAAACCACAGGCCAGTTTGGGAATGCCTCTACCAGAGTTCAAGGTTGCCTGGAAACCACAAACTAAATGATTGGAAAAGGATAGGCTACGTGGTTCATCAGCAGAGAGAGGAAAACACATCATACACCTGGGGAACGTCCTCCTCATCCTCTTCATGTTCATTTATAATTCACTTCTGGAGCAGCATTCCAATTCAAATCCAGATCTACAGGGCTCCGACAAGTGATGCAGAGGTAAGTTGCGCTAATGTGACAAATACAACACTTTCAAATGTGCCAAATTTCAACTGGAAATTGGTTGATTGATCCAATTAAGTGGGCCTGATGGGCTTTGTAGTCCAAATCCTCTGGAAGGCTCCAGGTTAAGAAAGGCTGATTTATAAGATGCCATTAGTGAGAAGTAATGCAATAGGGAATGCAATAGCTAATTCCACCACTGTCCTCCTTCTAGTTGTTGTCTTCTTCCTTCCAATTCCCTTTCTGCCATTTTGTTCTCTGTTCACTAAGGGTAAAGGCTACAGCCTGAGGATGCTTCCCTCAAAGCCAGTAAAATGATATATTAGTTTTACCATTCTTACCATTTTGCTCATATCAGCTACTCACCTTCTCCACCCCCATCATCAAATTCGAGAGCCTTCTGGAGCCCCAGAGCCTCCCTCCGCAATTCCGTGGGGATGAGGCAGTTCTCTGGAAGGGAAGAGGTAAGAGGAGTTACGAAAAGCAGACACAGCTGCAGGGCTCTTGACCACCATTACTGACTTCGGGGAAATGCATTATAGGGAAATGCAAGACATACATTTTTCAACGGGCTTTTGAAGCCGAGTTATTACTTTATGTCACCCCTTTCCTCCAAAGAACTTGAAGCAATGTAACAGTGTTCTCCCGCTGCCTGTCCATTTTATACTTAACAACAGCCCTGTGAGGCAAGTTAGGCTGGAAAATGGCGGCTGGCCCACTGTCACCCAGTGAGTCACCGTGGGTCTCCCCAGTCCTAAGAGTTTACAAAGGCCAACTGCTCCTGCATCTACAAGACACTGTACACATGCAGGTTTCCACAAAAGGCACCCTTCTCAGCATACACACATCAGTTTTGAGCAGATGCAAGTTAGTTGTTCATACCATCTAGTGCTTTTTTAATTTTTTCCTTCTTCTCCTGGATCGCCCGAAGCTTTTCCTCCTGGGCTTTGCGGTAAAGATATTCTCGCCGCTGGCGGGCTTCCCGGCGCAACTAAAAGAATACAAAGGTATGAATGGAACGACAGAGAACACGCTCTCTCCACCACTTTCCAGTTTAACAAATCTTCAGGACAAGGACGGATGATCACTTCCTAAATACCTGCTAATCCTCAAGTGAGGATGTGTCCAAACGTTTGTTCCCAGTCCAGCAGAAACTATGGCCACATGCACACCATACATTTAAAGTGCTATGCTATGCCTTTAAGCAGCCACACCTTCCTCCAAAGAATGATGGGAGCTGTCATTTGTTAATGGTGCTGTGAGTTGTTTGGAAACCGGTTTCCCTCCCAGAATGGTTTAATCACAGGGAACTCTGGAAATGGTAGTACTTGGAGTGGAACAGGGGCAACTCTCAGCACCCTTTACAAACTACAGCTCCCATAATTCTCGGGGGGAAGCTATGTTTAAAGCAGCATCATAGCGGCTATGTTTAAAGTGGCATTATAGCCCTTAGGCTATAATTCCCTAGCAGCCGATGCCATATTGTAAAGTGTCAGGACATAGGACACTGTTCTACTGCAAACCTAAACACATTTACTGTACTACAGAGCATATACCTCACTGAACATTGTTCCGAGTAAACATACATAAGACTGCATGGTTAGGGTCACATAGCTCATTTATTCAAAATGGGTTTAATCACGCCTAAGCACCCACTGGATTGTGGCCATTGAGTTCTGAATCACAGAATGTCAGCCTTGGAAAGGCCCCTGGAGAACATCTAGTTCAAGCCAATATTCAATGCAAAAACCTACAGCACCCCTAACAGGCAGCAGTCTGGATTCCTAACGGATAGCTATCTGGACACCTGCAAATGAAAGAAAACCAACGCGGCCCATAAGGCAGTCAGACTGTTCCACTCTCAAAGAGCTCTTCGCATTCGCTAGTCATTGTGGGTCTGAAACTGAGAAGAGGAGTCGAGGCAGCAACTGGTTACAATTTGCTCCTCTCCCACGATGCACTACTATGCCAACCATTACGAGTGATTCCTAGGATAGCGCTGCCGCTGGGCAAGCGGGCCTGGCCACCCAAAGCTGCTGCTACCAACACGGCCGCCTTCAGGATCCCTGCTTGAGCTGCAGCTGCTGGGACGCGGCCCGCTCTGGACCGCTTCCCCAGCAGCGCCACGGGAAGCCCCTCGGCCGGCCTGGCAGGGCCCCCTTCGCCCCACAGCACCAGCAGCGCTTTCCCCAGCGGCCCCCGAAAAGCCTCCGCCGCTGCCGGCGGCTCCTCACCATGCTGCTTCCCCACCACGCCGGACTCCACCTCGCGCCGGAAGATCTCGCCCCTTCCTGCCTTACCGCCCCTTCCCATTGGCCAGCGCGAGCCTGATAGAGCGGAAGAGGACGCAAGCGGAAGGCCGTTTGCCCACAGGAAAGATGGCGGAGCAAAAGAAGCTAAATGAAGGATGACTAGAAGGGTGTGCCAGAAACAAGGATGGCGGCCCAACTGCTCGCGCAATGGTGTTGCAAAGCAAAGGGCTTGATACCCTTAGGATTCTCGATTAGACTTCCGGTTCCCGAATGCAATGGTCAGCAAGGGTGATGGAAAGACAACCGAATTAATGTTTAAAATCCTAGTTTCCTTCCTCCTTAATTTTCCATATCCCCAGGATAATTAACTACGAACCCCAAAATTAGACATTCCCCTTGGTGTTTAAAACAACCCCGAATTCTGTTCCAACAGCCGATGAGAGAGGGAAATAACTTTTATGAAAAAAGGTGCCGAGGGATGTCAACCGACAGAGGGCGTTATTTTTGTCAAGGCACAAAGCGAGAGGGAGTTTCGAACTCGGCCTTATTTCTACTTTTGCATTTCCATCCTCACGCACTGCCTAAGGGGGTCCTAACGGAAACCAGAAGTGGAGCTTTTTTTCTTGAAGCTGTCGGCTTCTGCCTCTTTGAGAAGGAGGCGGGCTTTGCTGCCTCGGAAAGCGGCCTCCGCGGCCGCCCTTGCCCAAGATGGCTGCCCGCGGGGAACGCGGCCTCAAAGAAAGATGGCCGCTACGGAGGCCGAGAGATCGGAGCGAGGAATTGCTGTACAGTAGTAGCTCGATGGTGGCTAAGGAGGAGGAGCCTCGCTTCGGGTCACGTGAGCAGGAAGCGCCGAGGGGTCGGGAAGCCCCCTCTCTCCAGGCGAGGCAGGCACCTCGAAGCTCGCCCCGAGCGCCTGGGCTTTTGCTCCAGAGCTTTCCCTGCAAAAACCTGCTCTTTAAAGCCGAAGCAGAACAAAGCTCTGGAGAAAGGGGGGCACTCACACGTGGAGCTTTAAAGGGGGGGAGGTGGTGTGGTAATAATAATAATAATAATAATAATAATAATAATTTATTATTTGTACCCCGCCCATCTGACTAGGTTGCCCCAACCACCTTGGGTGGCTTCCAGCATATATAAAAACGCAAAGGTAAGTGTGGATAAGGCCCCTACTGCCCATCATGTTACAGTTTCAGTTTTTGATTGCCGTTTCTGTAATTGGCCTAACAAGGAATGAAGGAATGCACCTTTTGCCGAATTCAGCCCATGCTCAGCACACAGATGAGATTAGGGGGAAATCCCACAGGATGAAATGGGATTTACTTCTGAGTGAACCTGCCTAGGATTAAGTTGGACCACACTTGGTGCAGAGGGTACTTGGGTTGCTCCAAAGGCAGAAATGGGGAACCTGTGACCCTCCTGGTGGTGGCTCCCGCCAGAGATTGCGGGAGTTGTAGTCCATCCGCACCTGGGGCGGCTACCGCTTTCCTTTTGCCTTGGGTAAAGTATTTTCGCTCTACGTTTTCTGCAGAGGACATGACAAACAGTAGAACTAGCAGGCAGAGTGCTGCTACTTTTATAGTGCTATCCTCTTACATAATTCTTTACAGAACAACATAGAACAAAGACAAGAGCTTGCAATCTAGTCTTAGACAGACAGCAATGGAGGGGGCAAAAGAGGTGAGCCGAGTGTGAGCAGATGCAGTTGCAGTTACAGGGGTTTCATTTCAGATGGCTCCAGCACAGAATGCAGGACCAGCTGAAGTATGTGAGGAGTTGGACCAGGTCATCCTCCACCTTTTTGATACTCTGGAGATGCTCCAGACCAAGAGGAAAGCTTTTAACAACTTGATAGAGCAGGTGAGACTTGGGTTTGGGGGAGTTGCATAAAGGTGAAGGGCACTTCTACCACCCCGGGTCCCCTTCCTCCTCTTCTTCCCCCGCCCCCCAACTCCATGGTTGCTGCTCTGTAGCCCTTTGCCCATTGCCTCTTGTGGGGATCTGGCCAAGAACAAAATTTTCTCAGAAGGTGCCCACTGAGGAAGATTCTTTCTAAAGAGAGAAGCCTCATCTCTTAACATTTTGTGGCGGTTATTTCTTCCCCAGGGTTGGTTCTCGCTCTCCAAGTCCCGCTATGCCATGGGTAACAAATCTGTCTCTCCCCTTCAGTATGGACATCAGATGACTCCAATGGTTCAGGTGAAAACTAGGTGAGAGCAGGAAATATCAGAATTTGGAGGGTGGAATCCCATGGAGCAAGTGAGAGCCTATGAAGTAACAGGAGAGGGGAGGCAGAACAGCCAGTATTCTTTCCTGTTGGTTTTGGTGACTTCCAGCTTTATTTCTCTCCTTGACAGATTTTAGCTCTAGATGGGTATCTGTGCTGCTTGTATTGCATAGAGGAGCTGACCAGAGCTGTCGGCCAACAACATCTGAAGGGCCACGAATTCCCCATTCCTGACTTAAATTGCAATTCCACTATTTACTTTTTGCAATAACATTTCAGCAGTACTTTCTTTGGGTGGAATCCAATGTGACACTAAGACGAATTTTTGGTCAATGCAAGGATTTCTGAAGTGAAGCAGGATATAACTTTTATGAAATAAATAACATTTCTGCTTGCACATTTTTTAAAAGTGTTCTAAATCTTCTCTAAATCTTCTTTAGGGCTCGAGCAACCCCTAGAAATCCTTGTGCTGACAGGATTCATTCGTGGAATCCCGCCCCCCCCCCCCCCCCCCGTTTCCCTTATTGCCTAACTACTCATTTACACAGGGAGCACCAAATGGCGATACTGCCATTGCTTAGGGGAGTCTACCCCAATCTGGTGCCCTCCGGATGCTGCTGGACTCCAACTGCTATAATCCCAGACCGTGGAGGATGTTGGCTGGGGCTGATGGGAACTGTTAGCCAAATATCTGGAGGGTACCAGGTTGGTGGAGGCTCTTCTGAGGTCTACGAGTGAATTAGTTATTACTATAGATTCAATCTTACATTTTGCTGTTTCTCTGCTCTGTCTAGAAAGAAAGACAATGGTCAGATGGGGTTTCATGTGGTGTCAGAGGATGTGAAGGCTGCCAAACCAACAGCTACAGATGCTGCGGAGGAAATTGGCCCTAGTGAGCAAGGTGAGGGTGCAAACCACAAGGCTGGTCGGGATGGTATATGTTTGGGACTACAGTAAACTGAGGATAGAGATCCTCTTATCAAAATGCCCATGCCTAGCCATCTGTGTTTTTAGGAGTTGCAGCTATAGTGAGGTGTAACAATTTCTCCCTGCCAACTGGCTATTCGTGCCATTATTAATGAGATCTTGGGGTGGGGGGAGGAATTGGCGAATAGGCATAAAAGAAGGATCACAGATGGGTAGGTTAAAGTAAGATCTTTGGGGCCTAGAAGCATTGCAAGTGAATTGTTCCATAAGTGATTTTGAAGTATAATGTTCCTGCTTGTGTATATGAAGCTAATCATATCTTTTTAAAAAATACCTTAGGATGGCTTTGCCTTCAAAACGACATACAAATACTTTATTTAAACAAACAAAACACAAAGGAGTCCTTTTTATTTCTGTTGGAAATAGTAATGAAAGTCACAAAGATTTAACAGACTCAGAAAACATACGTGCTGGTCAATGATCTCCAGCGGGCTAGGGACAAAGGCGAAAGCTGTTTCCTAGTTCTGCTGGATCTCTCAGCGGCCTTTGATACCATCGACCACGACATCCTTCTGGGGGCACTGTTATACAGTGGTTCCGCTCCTTTCTCCTGGGCCGTGTTCAGAAAGTGGTGGGGGGGGATGAGTGTTCAGACCCCTGGGCTCTCACTTGTGGGGTGCCTCAGGGTTCTGTCCTCTCCCCCATGCTTTTCAACATCTACATGCAGCTGCTGGGAGGACCATCAGGGGGTTTGGGCTGGGTGTCCATCAATATGCGTATGATACCCAGCTCTACCTCTCTTTCAAATCAGAACCAGTGAAGGTCCTGTGTGAGTGTCTGGAGGCAGTTGGAGGATGGATAGCAGCTCATGGGTTGAAGTTGAATCCTGACAAGGCAGAAGTACTGTTTCTGTGGGACGGGGTGGGCGGGTGTGGAGGATTCCCTGGTCCTGAATGGGGTAACTTTGCCCCTGAAGGACCAGGTGCATCAAATGTGAGTCATTTTGGACTCACAGCTGTCCATGGAGGTGCAGGTCAATTCTGTGTCCAGGGCAGCTGTCTACCAGCTCCATCTAGTACTCAGGCTGAGACCCTACCTGCCCGCGCACTGTCTTGCCAGAGTAGTGCATCCTCTGGTTATCTCCTCCTTGGACTACTGCAATGCAGTCTATGTGGGGCTACCTTTGAAAGTGACCCGGAAACTGCAACTAATCCAGAATGTGGCAGCCAGACTGGTGACTGGGAGCGGCCGCCAAGACCATATAACACCAGTCCTGAAAGACCTACATTGGCTCCCAGTATGTTTCCAAGCACAATTCGAAGTGTTGGTGCTGACCTTTAAAGCCCTAAACGACCTTGGCCCAGTAGACCTGAAGGAGCGTCTCCACCCCCATTGTTCAGCCTGGACACTGAAGTCCATCTCTGAGAGCCATCTGGCAGTTCCCTCACTGCGAGAAGTGAAGTTACAGGGAACCAGGCAGAGGGCCTTCTCGGTAGTGGCGCCCGCCCTGCGGAACACCCTCCCATTAAATGTCAAAGAAATTAACAACTATCGGACCTTTAGAAGACATCTGAAGGCAGCCCTATTTAGGGAAGCTTTTAATATTTGATGAACCATTATATTTTAATATTCTGCTGGAAGCCGCCCAGAGTGGCTGGGGAAACCCAGCCAAATGGGCAGAGTATAAATATTATTATTATTATTACTACTACTACCACTACTACTACTACTGCTACTACTATTACTATTACTACTACTTGCCATAATGTCAGAATTACAGAAGAGGAGAGAGAGAAATCCTAGTTCGCAACAATAGGCCAGTGGCAGGGAACTGACTGGGGTGGGTGTGACCAAAGACTTATAATGTTGTGTGTTTTTCTCACCGCTAAGTTCCTGACTAGTAAAGGTGTTGCTTTAATGTTTCCAGTTCTACGATGGCGAAAAGGTCCAGGGAAAGCACAGGCTCCAGCCCAGCCCCCAAAGGCCTTCCGCAAGGCTGCCGAGGGATCAGGGCATCAAAATCCCCTGACATGGTTTGGAATCCTTGTGCCCCAAAGCCTCCGACAAGCCCAAAGGACTTTCCAAGAAGGTGAGTGAAGTGGCTGCTCATACACTCCACATAACCTGTTCTTCCTTCCCCTTCTCATTGTACCCCAAAGAGCAATGAAGACTCTTCTGAGAGCACAGCCCTCGTTTCTCTTTCTGTCAAAAGGCAGTGGGGCTGTACAGATGGGTAAATCTGAAAGTTGTCATTGATCCTGACACACTGGAAGCAAGCAGGGATGTTGCTCTGCCCCTGATGAAAGTCTTATGTGCCCAACACTGAAAGCTAGCTCAGCTGAATACCACAAGTGGCGGCAAGGACTGTGCTGTTACTTATACCCCTTTGAGTGATCCTGGGGTGCTGGATTTGGTCCCTCCAGAGACACACGTTTCCCAAAATCTCCTTTTCTGTTGCCTGAAGTCCTCTCAGTGAACACATCATACAGCTGCCGTGAGGAACCTTTGGCTCTCCATTGCTGCACTGCAAGTCTCCTCATTCCATTGTCTTTGTTGGCTGGGACTGATGAGACCTGGAGTCCCAACAACCTGTGGGGGGCCACAGGCACCGCCCCCCTCCTGCCTGCCTGCCTTAGGGGGAATGTTCCAGGTTCTCTTCCATGATGCATCATCTCAAGTGCCTCTCACCCTCTTCTCTTCTAGGAATTCAACTGGCTGCAGAAATCGCCTCGTTACAGAGTGACATTGAGACCACACAGAGGCATTACCATGCATTGCTGGGGGAAAAGCACAAACTTGTAGCAAGGGAAAAGCAACGCTGCCCTTGAACAGCTATGACCATCTCTCCGCGGAGAGCATAGATAGAAGAATGGGGCCTGTATTTATTGGGATGCATCCCAGAAGCCGCTTGCTCCATGTATTTTTTAACTGTACTTAATAAATAAGGGCTTCAGAAACGTCTGGAAACCTTGCTTGTGGAGATCTGTGTCCTGGTTCTTTTTGAAATGCTGGTTAGCCTTGTCGAGAGCCTTACTCTCATCCTGCCTTTTCCATAATTCTCAGGACCACATTACAATATGATTGTAGGTTTTTTCCTCTTATTTTTGTATGTTTTCAATCAGTGAGGGGGATGTCTTTGAAACAGATAAAGATCCAGTATTAACTCTTGTCTGCAAACACTGTTTAAAATACTTTGGGCCACCTCTTCACTAGCTGAGGTCGAATTGAGATGAGGTACATAACATTTGGTAATGCTAGATAAAGGTAAAGGGACCCCTGACCATTAGGTCCAGTCGTGACCGACTCTGGGGTTGCGGCGCTCATCTCGCTTTATTGGCCAAGGGAGCTGGCGTATAGCTTCCGGGTCATGTGGCCAGCATGACTAAGCCGCTTCTGGTGAACCAGAACAGCGCACGGAAATGCCGTTTATCTTCCCGCCAGAGCGGTACCTATTTATCTACTTGCACTGTGACGTGCTTTCAAACTGCTAGGTGTGCAGGAGCAGGGACCGAGCAACGGGAGCTCACCCCTTCGCAGGGATTCAAACCTTCTGATCGGCAAGTCCTAGGCTCTGTGGTTTAACCCACAGCGCCACCCGCGTCCCAATGCTAGATAGAAAGGGACTATTTTATACTGTTTCTTTTTGGGGGGAGGGGAGTATAATTGTAGCACTGGAAAGAGATTCTGAGAGTCTTCTAGTCCACAAAGCAGGAATCTCAACTGAAGCATCCATGACAGATGACCATCCAACCTCTGCTTTAAAACCTCCCTTTTGCCACACCACTGAAATTAAGCAGCATAAAAATGTCATGGATTTAAAATAGATTAACACTCTCTTCTCCTTCCTGCTACCCTAAAAGCTCCTGCAAATTTTCCAGAAAGTGATCCTACTTGGCCTCTGATACATCCTCTTTCTATCATTTTCTCCCTCAACATAAATTTCAAGTTTGTAGAATCAGAATTGTAGAGTTGGAAGGGATCCTGAGGCTCATCTAGTCCAACCCCTGCAACGCAGGAACATGCAGCATTGTATCCTGAGACAGATGGATAGAGGGATGAGACTTGCAACCTTGGCATTATCAGCACCGGCTCTAACCAGCTGAGCTGTTCAGGGCAGCCCTGCAGAGGGGGAGGGGCAGTGCAGACTTACTTTGGAAATGATGTTATAATTATTATGGGAAGTAGTCGTGTAACTGCATATTAAGGTGAATACAATGAGGCTTATATAAGCTCACAGTACAGAAAATGTTTACATTCTTAAGTGTTACATCACACATAGTTTCAGAACTGGCAGCTTGAATGTGTGAATTGTGTCCTTTGAAAAGGATTAAGATTGTGGGAGAGCTGCCAACAATTGAAGAGCGAAGGACTGGAAACCAGAGCAGAGAACAGCGCAGGGGCAATTTCACATGAGTTTGTAGCTTTGAAAAGATCACTATCCAGCCAGGATTGAACTGGGGTGACCAAGTGTGTTTACTCTCAGCTTTATGATCTAATTGATTCCTGCCAATATTTTACAGAAGAAGTTAAAGGATAGAGTGAAAAAACAAAGTTTGCAAGGGAGGGACACCGGTTGTGGGTGTGGCAACTGCAGGGAAAAGGAAGCATCGGAAAATCTGGTGCATTATGGGTGTAACAAGTAGAAGCAGATTAAGGTTTCTTTGTGGGTTTCTCAGCAGTTTGCAGAAGTGCTTGCAAAAGCGAGTACCTTGATATGACTGGCAAAGGGAGGATTTCCCCATTTCTGCTGCATTTCCTTGCTCTCTTTAGGTGCTAAGCCAAAAGCTCCTCCTCTATCTCACTCCCATATGGTCTAGCGGTTAGGATTCCTGGTTTTCACCCAGGCGGCCCGGGTTCGACTCCCGGTATGGGAAGAGTGATCTCTTTTAATGCATGCCAGGATGAAGAATTAAATAGTATCAAAGAAACGGCGCGCCAACAGTTTTATTTCTGATAGTGATCTACGTATCGAGAAACTGGCGCCTGGCTGCCCCTCCTGAGCCGGGAGCGGCTGCCCTCTCAATGGCTTGCAACCTGGAGTGAGTTCTCTCCCGCGGCGCTGCAAGCGCGGCCGAGCCCGCCTTGGGCTTCCAGGAACAGCCAGCAAAGGGGAGCAGCGAGGCGGCTGCCAGGCCTCCAAGCAACTGCCCGTGAACCGGGCGGCGCATCTGCCGCAGGCTTCTCAGAGGTGATTGATCGGTCTCGATGCGGGGGGGGGGGATTCAAATTCCGCAATTGGTCAGTCGGCGTCGCACTTCAGCTCCCTTCGCTCAGGCGGGCGCACCAGAGAGAGGTTTCGGGCGAGAAAAACCCACATTTCCCCCCGCAGTTGCCCGCTGCTGTCTTTGACCCGGGAGCTGAATGTTCGAGCCCCACTCGGGGAATTTAAAAGTCTCAAAACCGTTCCAGCTTTTGTTTGCACCACCTCTTAATGCTCCTGAGACTGTTTCTATAGAAGGCTCTTTGCGAACAGGAAGAGGAGGATTGGGTTTGCATCTGCTGAACTGCATTCGAAAGAGCGCTGGGCTTGAGGCTGCAACGGGGCTGGGATGGCCGCTCTTCTTAGAAGTTCTGGTCTCTGTTGGCAGCAGGACAAGAGGTGGGGGGAGAAGAAGCCGGCGAGCCGGGCGGTGGGCGCTGATCCTGCGAAAGCAGCCGGCGGGCGCGCTCCCGTTCTCTGCCCGGGGGGGGGGGGGCTGGTTCCGGAGACTCCCGCAAGGAGGGCAAGGCAAGCGCAGCCTGAAATTCCGGCAGGCGGGCACAGGGAAGTGCAAACTCGCAGCCCCATCTACCGCAATGCCAAAATCCAGACACCCAAATTTTCCAGCAATCCTGCAGTTAAGCAGCTGCAATAATTTAGGGTTGCCATATTTCAAAAAGTAAAATCTAGGACACCCCGAAAGTTGTTGCGCTTCTTTTAGACAAACCGCAAAGTTGTTGAGCTTTTTCTTACAAAACCGCCCAAACACCGCGATTTCTCGAGTGACTTGCCTAAGATCTAGGACAAAGCAGCGCCTCTGCCTTTGCAATAGGAAGGGGGCGCGAGGATGCAATTCCCTCCTCTTCCCGGAGGGGGCAACGGTGAGCATCTCTGTCCTGGACTGGCTCGTACATTACCCGGTGCCTGTTCGCGCTTCTCCCATATGGTCTAGCGGTTAGGATTCCTGGTTTTCACCCAGGCGGCCCGGGTTCGACTCCCGGTATGGGAAGAGTGATCTTTTCCTGCCCCCGCTCTGCACCATTTACCTTTTTTCAGAGCATCTGCTACTAAATAACCCTTTAGGCCAGGCAAGAAGAGTCTTCCAAATGTCTGTTTAAAGCGAGTAAGGAAGGTGTCTGCACATGCGAAGCGCCTGAGAGTGAGAGGTTTGTGTGGCAGGCTATGCAGGGTTAAGCGCTGCAGCCCATGTGCTTTGCATGGCACCCTCTTGTTTTGGAAGAGAAAAAGTGATCACAGACACACACAAATATATTCTTTCCTGAAGTAGAATAATATTACACTTGCTTATAGAAATCTTCCTAGGAAATGCTTTTGCTTCATTTTTCTTCCAAAAAAGAGAGAGAGAAGAAATAGTATCATCCTGGTGCAAAGTGTGACCTGCTCTCCCCTGTCTGACAAGATTCAGCGAAGGAGGCTTCTGCCAGCCGCCTCCCATATGGTCTAGCGGTTAGGATTCCTGGTTTTCACCCAGGCGGCCCGGGTTCGACTCCCGGTATGGGAAGCTCTAAATTTTAGTTTCTCTCTTCCACTTAACATCTTGTAATTCAGTCTCCCTCCGCTTTCCAAATGCGCTTCAGGTCATGAAAACGCTCTTTATTTGCCGTTTTGAATGCGATGGAAAGCATGCGCGCCTTTTGCCGCTGGCCATCGCAGCAGCGCCACGAACTGGGGGAAAAGGAGGAGATCTGTGCGACTCCAGGGAACAAAAAGCGCACCTTCCCATACCGGGAGTCGAACCCGGGCCGCCTGGGTGAAAACCAGGAATCCTAACCGCTAGACCATATGGGAGCCGCTGCTCCGCGCTCTTCCGCGCGGCTTCCTCAGGCGCCGAGAGCCGGGCGGGCGGCGCTGCGGGCCTCCAGGGAGAGGCTCGTGCCCGGCAGGCGCGCCTCCTGCTGCGCGCGTTCCCGCGGGGCTGCCGGCCAAGCGCGCCTCTCTGTACGCCGCTTTGCGTGTTAGAGCAAAATAAAATAAAAGGAAGCGGTGCGTAATATTTTCTAATGAAATAAATAAGCAAAGCTGCTTGCTGCGCGCCCCGCGTGCACGCGCAGCCCGGGAAGCGTCGCCATGGCAACGCGGGCCGGGAGGATGCTGGCGGGAGCCGGAAGTGCTCTCTCTCCCGGCCGCGTTTCCAAGGCGAGGATGCCCGTGACGGGCGGGGAGGGAGGCCAATGGGAGAGAGAGGCGGGCCTTGGCGGGAGCTGGTCCTGATGCTGCCGCCGCCGCTCGGGGCTGCGGGGTGAGGGCAGGATGGAGGGGCCGGGCGAGGAGGCTGGCGGGGGAAGGGGATGGAGGCCGGCAGGGCGGGCAGGCCTGCTGGGTGGGTCTCCCCAGGGGGTTGTCCAGGAATGGGGGCTGGTGGGGAGGGGGCCGTTGGAAGAATGGGGGAGGCAGAGGGAGCAGCCATGGCCACAGGCAACCTGGGCCTCATGGGGAAACCAGAAAGAGCCATCTGGGGTGGGGGCCGCCTTTGCCACACACCTGCACCCAAGAGGAAATCCCCCTCAGCATGTTGCTGGGCAACGAGAGGGGGCAGGCTATCAGTAGTGACCCGCTGCCTGGTGGGCAAGTGTGCTGTAACAGACGGGTGGCAGAGAGCAATGGAGAGAGAAGGCCAAGTGGATGCAGGAATAACGGCTGCACAAGACCTGGAGACCAGGGAAATGTTTGGGGCAGAAGAAGGTTCCTTGGACCGGGGACAAGGGCAGGGTGTTGCAAAATGTACTGGTGTGTAGATTTTGAGGGAGGGCCAATTGTGGATGTCCGTCTGGGGGAAATGGCAGGGACGCCAAGGAAGGGTACAGCCTTTTGTGGGTTGTGGGACCAACAGAGAGGGTGCGGTTCTTTTGGTGGCATGGCAGCTGTAGAACACTAGCAACTAGCACTTCTTGAAGCTTATGAGAGGAAAAAAGGATTCATCCCTCTGCACCCCTCCCCCCTCTGCTTTCCCACAGAGACAGTGGGGACCATGGGGCTGGTGGCTTGCAAAGGGCACTAGCCTCTGCCTGTGAAGAGGCCTCAACTCTGTGACCCCCTCCCCCCCACCATCATGGAGCCCCTGAAGGAGAGGGCTGGGTGGTGCGCAGGGTACCCGGGGGAGGAGGCTGTCGCTGAAATGAGACCCTTGCTGCAAGAGGACATCGGCCAGGTGAGTGCCACCAAGACCACTCATTGGGATGCCTGATCTTTTCTACCTGCCCCCCTGCATCCCTCTTTGGAGTTGCAGAGCTCTAATAAGCCCAGCGCCAGACTTGATCCAATAGCAAGGCTCTTCTTGTGTATGGAAACTCACAATAAGTGCCGGAAAACGATAGCCAAAACACTGTGAATTCTGGCGACAGCAACAATTCACATGAGAATATTTCCCTCTGCATTGGCTGAGGATTGGCCACCCGTACGCCCAGTTCCATTTCCCCTCTTTCTGCTGATCCTCCAGCAGCAGCAGTAACTGGGAGATCAGACCAGCACCCATCAGATTTCCAACAATGGGTGACCCTATGCCTCGCCAGCTATATTGGTAGGACCTCATTGTGCTGTGTGTGGTTTCTTTCAGGATGGCATTGCGATGAGGGTTGAGCCTACAGGCTGGGGGACAGATGACCCAGACTTAGAGGAGAATGAGGTTGGCACAGATCCTGTTCGGGTCATGATGTTGCCACTTCAAGCCCAGCATGCCATGGAGAAGATGGAAGAATTTGTCCTGAAGGTGAGTGACATATGTGGCTGGGAAGCGCCTGTGAGCAGTCCTGGCTCAAAACAAGCCTCCTTGGGCGCTCCCTGTTTTTCTTGCTTCACTCTTCCTCAGTTTTGCCCTGAGGAACTGGACACCAGTTCTCCCCCTGGCTGTCCGGCCGTCCTCTCTTCTTCATTTTATGGGCTGCTACCCAATCAGTGCTAAGGCAAACTGGGCATGTCACAAAAGTGCCCACGGGTCTGATATTATGACTTCAGCTACTGCCCATTGGCCTCCTCCCCAGCTTCGCAAGGCGCAGGGAAGCTCAACAGTCACACAACCCTGGAGAAGAGGGGGAGATGGAGTAGTGTAGTCGTGGGCAAGAGGCTCTCCTCTCTGCCATGACACCCCGCTCTGAGCCAGCTCTCAGGGCCAAGCCCAACAGGGCATAGTATCTGGAAGCCAGCGAAGAGAAAGCAGCCCAGTGGTGCTCCCTCTCTCCTGATGGGGTCCCCTGGAGGCCCTCGACTGAGGGAGGCCATGGGCAAGGGAGAGAAGGCCACACAAAGTGCAAAAAGGACTGGCCTGAGGGGTCAGGAAACAGAAAAGGAGGCTGCTGCACAGGAGGAGGAGGACTGCTGCTGGGTTCAGGCAAGTGACAACTAACAGGGTGGGGCTTTGAGGGCCTGTGGCAACCCCACTGGTTGGTTGACCTCAGAATTAATTGCATGGTTTCACCAACCACTGCATTTATTTATATATTTTAAGATATTTATATGCCTTGGCAAAAAACCAACCAAAACCCACAATAAACAAACTACCGTGACATTTATATAAGCACATTTCAAATGTTCAAAGCTTTACCATAGCCCTGTAAGGTAGGCCAGCATCATTATTGCCCCACATTGCAAATGGCGGGCTGAGAGAATTGGCAGCGCTGCTAAGGCCTACTGAGTGTGTTTATGGTGAAGTGCCAAAGCAGACAAGATCCTTATTTGTATATTTACCTGTCTGCCACACTCATGTGTAATGAATTTGGAGGTCTGGCTTCTTTATTTATTTTACACCAAAAGGTGGCATGAGAATGGTGGGAACGGGGACACCCACACATTGCCACCTTATCGTCTGCCCCGGTCTCCTGCTTCACCTTCAGTGTCTGTCAAGCTGGGCTAATGGAGGTGGGAGCACCCCGCACTATGCCCCAAACATGCTCCTCCCCACACCTTATACTTAGTGGGTCAGATGCGTGAGCAACAAGCATGGAAGCCCAGGTCGCCTCTGCTGTGGCCCTGAGGTGAGGATGCTTGAACCAGGCTGCAGACTAATACCCACTGACCTGGGAGTAAGCCCCATTGAACTCAGTGGGACTCTGAAAAGGTATTTATGGGATTGCCTTTGTTGCCAGAGTGTTGAGCGGGGAGGGAACTGCGTTCTGTTCCCCCTGCAGCCGTGAAGCTGAATCCACAGAGAACTCTTGGCTTTGCTTCACCAAAGCAGCCCTGGAGGTGGTTGTTTTCTTTACAGAATATTCTCAGCACTCTCAAAAGCCACATCTTCTGTGTTCCTTATGAAATGCAATGACACTTTAAAACTTCCTTATGTAAAAAAATTCTCTTTAGAGCAGTGTCCTCACCCCCATTTTTAAAAAAATAAATGAAGCATACAGAATCAGCACACATGTACATACTTTTGATACTGGGGGAACAGTTTGATTTTAGTTTACTTTTTTGAATTATGGAGACACAGTTCACTCTTACAAAAGATGAATACCATATTATTCTAGTTCAGCTCCTAGTATAATCAACAGGCAAGATCCTTTCCTGTGCCTTAGCCTCAGGCTGCACTCACATACTGCTCATTCTGCACCCAGTTTGCTCCCACCACGGGTAGCAGAAGTGGGGTACACACATTAACCACAATCCATGCCTATCCTTTATCTACTGCATGCTGTCATTTTAAAAAAATGAAGTTCTATGTTTCAGTGTGTCTTTCCTCAAAACAGCTCCGACTGAAGTTCAAAAAGAGAACGGCCTAGCTGCGTTTTAAGCCAGTAATGTCTACACAGCCTCCGTCTTTTCTCCCGTTGTAGGTCTGGGAGGGCCGCTGGCGTGTCATGCCTTATGATGTGCTGCCTGACTGGCTGAAGGACAATGACTTCCTCCTCCATGGGCACCGGCCGCCCATGCCCTCCTTCCGTGCTTGTTTCCGAAGCATCTTCCGCCTCCACACGGAGACAGGCAACATCTGGACACATCTGCTTGGTCAGTCATGGGGCTCTGCTCCGCACAGCAAGAACCTGGTGTGGTGGGGGAAGAGGAAGGGGGCAATCTGGATTAGCTCCCTTCTTCTTCTGTGTCTCACATCATAGCAAACTATTTCAGCTTCAGAATATAGCTACCATCTTCTTTGTTAATATTTTTTAAAAATCAGCATAAGAGATACTTAACAGGTAACACAAATATGGTTCACTGATGGTGTTTTCTGACAGTATGCATCCTAATCACTATGTTAGTGAGCTTCACTTTTCATATACAGTGGTACCTCAGTTTTTGAATGTAATCCGTTCCGGAAGACTGTTCAAATTCTGAAACATTTTAAAACTGAAAACTCAATAGCAGACAGCTAGGCCTCAGGATCTTGCACTTAGCGGAAGCTGCGTGGCATGTTCGACTTTCGAGGCATGTTCGAAAACTGAAGCACTTACTTCCGGGTTTATGGCCTTCGAAAACCGAAATGTTCGTCAATGGAGACGTTTGAAAACCAAGGTACCACTGTATTAGTAAGCTTCAATGTTTATTGTGCAAGTACTCAGGGCAGAAGATTAGACTTGTTTACCTCTGTTTGCTTGTTTATTTTGCATATGCACCTCTCTTGTGCTGCAGGGAAACTGTGTGTGAGAGAGAGATAAGGGGCGATGGGACACAGGTTCAGGTTTTTCCAGTTGACACCCCTGACTTCATGGGGAAGTGACCACAGACCGCCAGGCCCAGAGACGGCCCCCTCCAGGTCTCTATTTGTGCAGGGCTGCTTGTGACCTCTGCCTGCTTCTGGCAGAGCAGAGTCATTTCCTCCAAATTCCTGAGAGGACCACCCTTTCAGTGTGGTTGGGGTATGTGGAGACACCTAGAAAGAGATGTGGGCAGCTTTCTTCTCTTCCTCTCCCAGGGTTCCTCTTCTTCTTGGTCTTGGGCATAGGATACATGATCAGCCCCAACATGAAGTACGTTGCCCCCATCCAGGAGCGTCTTGTCTTTGGAATGTTCTTCTTGGGAGCCATCCTTTGCCTCTGCTTCTCCTGGCTGTTCCACACGGTCTACTGCCACTCAGAGGAGGTTTCCCGCACCTTCTCCAAGTAAGTCTACCGCCTGCCTGCTTCACCTGCCCCCCACCCCCCCAGGTCTTCTGGGACACATGGGAAGTGGGAGACGGTGAGGAGCAAGAGTATCTTCCGTGGCACCGAAGCTCTCAAGAGACACAAGTGCTTGGAGCATCAGTGGGGAGCTCTTCTCTGGCTGGCAATAGATGCACGGACGGTTTTAAGAGAGTCAAAGCCCTTGTGTTAGGGTGGCCATGTGTCCTACTTTACAGAGGACTGTCCTCTATTTCTGAAGGGCTGTCAGGGGCCATCACTTTATCTGAAGGTATCCTCTATGGGAGGGCTGCTCAGGCCATGTGTGGTTTAAATATAGAGGGAGGGGGCCCTTGAAGTTGCCTCTCAGCCAGGGTGGATTTGATTTAAATCACTAGGCAGTAAGACTTGATTTAAATTATTTTTTTACAGAAAGACTCATTCTTGCTGGTATAATCTTAATATTTACAACCAGATGAAGGCTTCATTTTTGGAATAATAAATGTTCAGAGTAGTTTTTACAGTTATATCAAAAAATACTGATTTGGTTATACTATTAGAAATACATAGATAGATAATTATGAAATTATTGTGAGGTTTAATAAGTTAACTGTTTCTATTTGGACAACTTTTCTGCTGTACTTGATTGGAAGGAGAAAAATAATAATTTTCTTAATAACAATTTAAACAATTTATTTAACTAAAACAATAACATTATAGCATATGTATCCATAACTGATGTATCCATAACTCCATAACTGAGTTTTAGCACACATGAAAAACTTAAAACAAATCCTTATTTCCTAATGAATAGCCTTTGGACTATCATGTAACTTAAATAGAAAACTATCTTTAGAAAGATTTTTTCCTCCAAAAGCATTTTATTTTAAAAATCCAATTTAAATTTTAAAAAATCCAATTTAAATAATAAAACCCGATTTTTTATTTTAAAAAATCATTGATTTTTATCCGCCCTGCCCTCAACAGTTAGCAGCACCTGCTCAGAAGACAGAGCCAGCTGGCAAGCTGTCCACGTCTTCCCTACTTGGGTGAGGTGGTGTTCATTTCCATTTAATTATCGTAATTATTTCTTAATTTGCAGCTGTGAGTATAAGTCACCATGTGCAAATTTTATGCAGATTGGTGCCCTCCTTTTTGCCCTGTTTTGTGCTGATGTGTCACTCTGTCCTTCTGTGCTGCCATAATGCCAAGCATTGAGAGCCAGTGTGGTGTAGTGGTTCAGAGCGGTGGATTCGTAATCTGGTGAACCGGGTTCGTGTCTCCGCTCCTCCACATGCAGCTGCTGGGTGACCTTGGGCCAGTCACACTTCTCTGAAGTCTCTCAGCCCCACTCACCTCACAGAGTGTTTGTTGTGGGGGAGGAAGGGAAAGGAGAATGTTAGCCGCTTTGAGACTCCTTCTAGTACTGATAAAGTGGGATATCAAATCCAAACTCTTCTTCAAACTCTTCTAGCATACAGTCCCTGTGCCTCAATGGGGTCTACCCTGGGCTCCCCTTTTAAAGAAATTTCTAGCATGTCGATCAGCATCAGCTGGCTAGGTCTGGGAGCCCCCTTTAAATTTCCCACAATGCCCCCCAACCCAGTGTTGCCTGGGGCAGCATGAGAAATTCAAGCATCTCCCACATTGGCCTCAGCAGCACATGCCATGTGAGGGGCATCATGGGAAATTCAAGCAGCCTCCTGGTGCTGGGGGAGGGCTGCCTGCTCTGTCTGTCTACTGGCAAGCCCACCCTGCTTTCTGTTGTGCAGACTGGATTACTCTGGAATCGCCCTGCTCACCATGGGCAGTTTTGTTCCCTGGCTCTATTACTCCTTTTACTGTTCACCTCAACCCCAACTCATCTACCTCGTCATCATTTGTGTCCTGGGCGTCACGGCCATCATGGTGTCGCAGTGGGACCACTTTGCCACCCCACAGTACCGGGCCGTCCGAGCAGGTAATCATGCACAATTGTCGTTTTGGCATTGCTTGTGATGGATCGGGCCCCATTGGAGGATTTCCTTAGAACACACCCATGTAGTTAGAAAGCCATAGGCTCTGAAAGTGCCAGAACACAGCTGGACCCTCAGAATGGATCTCATTCTGATAAATGCATTTCCCAGTTGAGATATAGTACTTCTACACCAGGAATCACTTTGGAAATCAAGCTCGGTTAAAATAGTTCTGTTTACTAGCAAAATACAATTTTTTACAGAGCAAAAGCTTAACTTGAGGGTAGTGCAAAAATACAACCAGGATGATCCAGGGTCTGGAAACCAAGCCTTCTGAGGAGTGGTTGAAGGAGCTGCGTATCTTTAACCTGGAAATGAGACTGTGAGGAGATAGGGTAGCCATCTTCCAATATCTCAAGGGCTGCCCCATGGAAGAGGGACCAAGCTTGTTTTCTCCTGCTCTGGAGGGGAGGACCTGAACCAATGGCTTCAAAGCTCCAAGAAAGGAGATTTGGACTAAACACCAGAAAGAACTTTCTGACAGTCAGAGCTATTTGATAGTGGAAGGGACTCCCTTGGAAGGTGGTGGACTCTCCTTCCTTGGAGATTTTTAAGCAGAGGTTGGATGGCCATCTGTCATGGACGCTTTAGTTGCGATTCAGCACTAGATGACCCTTGGGGTCCCTTCCGAGTCTAGAAGTCTATGATTCTGTGACATGGCCAAAGTGTGCAGTAACACGTTGTTAAAGGCATTTTTCCCACTTGGAAGCTAGTAACAGGATTAGTACATAACAATGTGTGGAACTAGCGTAGCATAATGGCAAAAAGTTTAGTGGGAGAGCCAGACTTTAGTTCAAGTCTCATCCTATGGCTATAGATGAGAGTTAGCCAATCTAGCACCTCTATATATTGTTGGACTCCAACTCTCTTCAACCCTGACCACTGGTCATGCTGGCTGGGAATGATGGGATCTGGAGTCTAGCAATCTGAAT
Source organism: Podarcis muralis (assembly GCF_964188315.1). NCBI lineage: Eukaryota > Metazoa > Chordata > Lepidosauria > Squamata > Lacertidae > Podarcis > Podarcis muralis. The sequence continues at coordinate 41,560,702 of NC_135671.1, read as the reverse complement.
TCCATGGAATATTTTAATACCTATTTTTAATACTATCCTGTTTTATTTTATACTGTTGTAAAATGCTGTAAAATGTTGTAGGGACGCGGGTGGCGCTGTGGGTAAAAGCCTCAGCGCCTAGGGCTTGCTGATTGAAAGGTCGGTGGTTCGAATCCCCGCAGCGGGGTGCGCTCCCATTGTTCGGTCCCAGCGCCTGCCAACCTAGCAGTTCGAAAGCACTCCCGGGTGCAAGTAGATAAATAGGGACCGCTTTATAGCGGGAAGGTAAACGGTGTTTCCGTGTGCGGCTCTGGCTCGCCAGAGCAGCGATGTCACGCTGGCCACGTGACCCGGAAGTGTCTCTGGACAGCGCTGGCCCCCGGCCTCTTGAGTGAGATGGGCGCACAACCCTAGAGTCTGTCAAGACTGGCCCGTACGGGCAGGGGTTCCTTTACCTTTACTAAAATGCTTAGAGATTTCATTTACAGTGAAATGGCATACAAATTTTAATAAATAAATTAAATAAAAATACAATTAAAAAGCATACAGTATCTAGCACAGTACAGTACAATTGTTACAACAGACAGAAAATCATTGAGGGGTCTGTCAAGACCCCTAGCAATTTTCAAGTGGTCCTGGTGCAGGAGCAGGGAGTCTGGGAACCATTGGTCTAGATAATTCGGCTTCTTTGTACATGCTCTTCTATTCTCCATATTTGACATTAAACTTTAGTTCCAGGATTGAGACCAGATAAGGCCTTCTTTCTATTAATCCCTGAGAGGAGCTCATCCACACAGTGACCTTTCTTATTTCTTGGACAGGGGTGTTCCTGGGCCTGGGGCTGAGTGGCTTGGTGCCCACACTCCACTTCATGATTGCTGAAGGATTCATCAAGGCCACGACTGTGGGGCAGATCGGCTGGCTCTTCCTCATGGCAATCCTCTACATCCTGGGCGTGGGCCTGTACGCTGCCCGAATCCCTGAACGCTTCTTCCCGGGCAAGTGTGACATATGGGTACGTGTTGTGTGGGAGGAACTGGCCTTTGGGGTGTCTAAGGGCAAGATAAAAACTGTGAGTCTGAATTCCCTGCATCTTCATGTCAGGTTTGGAATATCTCCTTCCTCAAGGGACAGTAAAGCTCAGAGTTGGAAGACACACTTGGCCACAGGATGTCAAAAGAATCAGGGGATGCAGAAGCCCTTTTTCTGCCCAAGACCCAAGAGAATAATAATGATAATAATCTTTTATTTATATCCTGCCCTCCCCAGCCAAGGCTGGGCTCAGGGCGGCTAACAAGCAATAATAAAAATAAGTTGAATAAATACAACTTAAAAACAAAATTAAAATACATTAAAATATTGAAACATTCAAATATTAAAATGTAGCCTCATCGCAGGAGGAGAAAGGAAAAGAAAAAAGAAAGAGTGGGAGGGAATCAAATTGGCTCCAAGCCAAAGGCCAGGCGGAACCACTCTGTCTTACAGGCCCTGCAGAAAGAGATCAGATCCTGCAGGGCCCTGGTCTCATGAGGCAGAGCCTTCCACCAGGCCAGAGTTAAAAAGGCCCTGGCTCTGGTTGAAGCCAATCTAACTTCCTTAGGGCCTGGGACCACTAGGGTGTTGTTATTTATGGACCTTGAGGCTCTCCGTGGGGCATACCAGGAGAGGCGGTCCCGTAGGTATGAGGGTCCTAGGCCGTGAAGGGCTTTAAAGGTCAAAAGCAGCACCTTAAATCTGACCCTGTACTCCACCGGGAGCCAGTGCAGCTGGAAAAGCACTGGGTGAATATGCTCCCATGGCAAAGACCCCGTGAGGAGCCTCGCTGCAGCATTCCGTACCCGCTGGAGTTTCTGGGACAGCTTCAAGGGCAACCCCACGTAGAGCGAATTACAGTAGTCAAGCCTGGAGATGACCGTCGCATGGATCACTGTGGCCAGGTCGGGGCAGGAAAGGTAAGGGACCAACTGCTTGATGCGGTGAAGGTGGAAAAATGTCACCTTGGCTGTTGCTGTAACCTGCGCCTCCATGGAAAGGGAGGCGTCAAGGATTACACCCAAACTCTTAACGGAAGGCAATGGCACTAACTGGGCCCCCGCAAGAGAAGGGAGTTGGTCCCTCATCCCCATGCCATCCCGACCCAGCCATAGGACCTCTGTCTTCGAAGGATTTAGTTTCAATCGGCTCCCACAAAACTATCCAGCCGCAGCTTCCAAGCATCTGGTCATTGTGTTCGGGGCCGAGTCAGTGTGGCCATCCATCAGCAGATAGAGCTGAGTGTCATCAGCATATTGGTGACAGCCCAGCCCAAAGCTCCGGATAATCTAGGCAAGGGGGCGCAAAAAGATGTTAAAAAGCATCGGGGAGAGGATTGCGCCCTGCGGCACTCCACACACCAAGGAGTGGCGCAACGACATTTCCCTCCCTAGTGCCACCCTCTGTCCCCGACCAGAGATAAAAGAGCACAACCAGTTACGGGCTATGCCCTGTATCCCCACGTCAGCGAGGCGGTGGTCCAGAAGATCATGATCGACCATGTCAAAGGCTGCTGACAAATCTAAAAGGATCAGCAGTCCTGACCCGCCTCGATCCAGTTGTCTACGGAGATCATCTGTTAGGGCAACCAGAGCCGTCTCGGTCCCGAAACCAGGACGGAAACCGGACTGAAATGGATCTAAAGCCGATATTTCCTCCAGAAACCTACCAAGCTGTTCAGCAACCGCTCTCTCAGTTACCTTACCCAGATATGGAAGATTTGAAACTGGACGGTAATTGGATAGGTCTAAAGGATCTAGTGAAGTTTTCTTTAAGAGTGGACACACCACTGCTTCCTTCAATTCCCCTGGGAATGTCCCCGTGCCAAGGGACAAATTGATAATTTCAACCAGGGGGGCCGTGCAACATCTGGACACGCCCTAATCATCCAAGACTGGCACGGATCAAGGAGGCAGGTGGTGGGCCTACCAGCTTAGAGGAATCTATCCACATCAGCAGGGAGTATCCGATCGAAATGGTCCAACACTGGACCTGAAGTCAGTCGAGGGGCCTCCAGTTCAGTCACTGTATCTAAACTGGCAGGGAGGTCACAGCAGAGCAACAGGACTTTCTCCACAAAAAAGCTCGTGAATGCCTCACAGCTGTGGGTCGAATTTGTGCTTAAATTTGGTTGTCCTCCTAAGGACGTTATTGACTTAATTATTCTAAAAAGTTGTTCCGGGCGAGAGCTAGCGGATGCAATGGTAGCTGCAAAGTAAGATTTCTTAGCAGCTTTCATAGCCATCTCATAGGCTTTCATAAGCGTCCTCTAAGATGTTCTTGAGGCTCCGTCACGAGTCCGTCGCCATACTCGCTCTAGCCGTCTGAGATCCCGCTTCATTTTCTGGAGCTCCTCAGTAAACCAAGGGGCCCGGTTTCGACAGGGTCACAGAGGGCTCTTAGGCGCAATCTCATCGATGGCTGCCAAGAGCTGGTTATTCCAGTCCTCAACAAGGTCATCTAATGAGTTGCCAGGAGGAGCAGGGTCCCGCAAGGCCTGACGGAATCTATCAGGATCCATCAGCCTTCGCGGGCGAGCCCAAATAGGTTCGCCACCCGAGCTGGGGAGGAGCGGGAAGTCAGTCTTGGCTTTCAGAGCGTAGTGATCAGACCATGGCACTTCCACAGGGGGGAGCATGATCTCATCTATGCCAGCCCCAAAGATCAGATCCAGCATGTGGCCTGCTTGATTAGTGGGGCCCAAAATAAACTGGGAGAGCCCTAGTGTTGCCATGGAAGTCACTAGGGCCAGAGCCTGTGAGGAGGGAGCGGCATCGGCATGGACGTTGAAGTCTCCCAAAACCAGTAGGCTTGGGAACCCCAAGGCCAAGCTCGCCGCCACCTCCAGCAGGTCTGACAGGGTCTGAAGAATCAGATTTAGCAACACTGGCACAAGGAAGCCCCACCATTTTTGTGATATTAATGCTTGAATTTATTTAAGCTTCCTGTAAACCAAGAATGGGGAACCAGAGGTTGTTGGATTCCAGATCCCACCAGCTCCAGACAGCACAGCCAAGGGTCAGGGGCTGATGGGAGCTGTAGTCCAGCAACATCTGGGGGGTCATGAAGGCCCCATCCCTGATCTAAAATACAATGCGATACAAAATGAGACAATGCAATCGTTATACAGTGGTACCTTGGGTTACAGATGCTTCAGGTTACAGACACTTCTGCTAACCCAGAAATAGTACCTTGGGTTAAGAACTTTGCTTCAGGATGAGAACAGAAATTGCACGACTGCGGCGGCAGCAGGAGGCCCCATTAGCTAAAGTGGTACCTCAGGTTAAGAACAGTTTCAGGTTAAGAACGGACCTCCGGAACAAATTAAGTTCTTAACCAAGAGGTACCACTGTACCTGAAAAGCCTGGCCTGGTTGAGAAATAGCTAAGTGTCCATTAGAGTTGCTTCTTTCTGTCTCTCTGGGCAGAAATCTTGCACTTTTGACAGCTTCACAACAGTCAGATGTTCAACTGGTCTGGCTTTTCTCCCAGCATGGAAAAGCATTGGTGCAGTAAGCTTCACTTTAGACATTTATGTCTGTTGTGGAGCTGTAAAATGCAAAGCAAATTGGCCAGAATGAAGGAAGCATTTCTAGTGGCATTGCAGCTTTAGATGGTGCCTCAGCAACGCCTACTTCTGAGTGAACATAAGTCACACAGTTTAATGAAGAATACAAGTAGCTTAGGCAGGCTGCATTCTACAAGTGTGTTGGGTACCTTTTAAAATTAAGCACTAAACTGGGAAGCGAAGCATTCCTGGCTTCTCTGGGCCATTGTTTCCCTCCAGGTTTTTTGTTTAAACCCATTGGTGGGTTTAAAGTAGGGATGGGGGAACGGGAACCTGTGTCCCTCCAAATGTCATTAACCTCTGACCCCCCTTGGTCCCAGCCAGCAGGAGCAGTTGTTGAAGATGATGGGCTTGTAGTGCAGGTTCCCCATCGCTGGTTCACAGGGGTTGAGGGGAAGGAACTCTCCAGCCGGCAAGCCTCACGTGGAGAGAGCCCATGCCATCAGAAATCCTGGGTTCAGCTTCTTTCTCTCTTTCTCTCTCTCTCTCTCCCCCCTCCCGCTCCTTCTTCTTCCTGCTCCAGTTCCACTCCCACCAAATCTTCCATGTGCTGGTGGTGGCGGCTGCTTGTGTCCATCTCCACGGGGTCTCCCAGCTGCAAGCGTTCCGCTCTTCCTTGGGGGGCACCTGCACCGAGAACACTGTGCTCTGATAGCCTTCCTAGAGCAGACTGACCACCTCTCCTGGACAAGGGCAGCCCTTCACACTGCACTCCGTATGGACCAAGAGGACAGGGCCTCCCCCCCCTCTTATTAAGGGCACTGCACCTGTTTGAGGAGGGGGCTGTTCCTCCCTTCTCCTTCCTTCCTTTGAAGAAAATTGCTGTGTCTCAGATCTTTTTATTCTTGGGGGCAGGGGCTTCCTTTTCTCCCTATCAGGGCAGCTCTCTCGTGTGTGCACACACATGCACAAAATGCCAGAAGGTATTTAAATTAGGATGAGGAACCAAAGCAATGGAACAGGACTAAAACAGTCCCTGGAAACAGCTTAGGACTCCCCTAGCCAACCCCGAAGTTTCTGAGAGTGGGATGGGTGCAGGGGGCCTCTGTGTGGGCCAAGGGGATGCTGATGTTATGGTATGAAGGTCCAAGCATGGGTCTGACAAGGCCTTAGTGTGTGCGTCTGTGTGTTCAATCAGTATTTATGAGGGATTTGTTTTAAACTGGCCACTAAGGGAGCATGCACTCTGCTCAAAAGCACAGCAACCCCTTTTTTTGCTCAAACTGAACTCTGATCTCTTTGGTCAGGCAGGACTTCTGGCTTCCACGCCCAGCCCTCCCAAGGAAAGATATGGATTGGTTTCTGAGAAGCCCTCTAGAGAAGCCCATCTTAGGGTCTTGGGTCAAAGGCCAATGGGGAAGAGCCTTCGCCAGGCTGAAATCAGTGCACAGCAGACTTGCATAGTTGTCATCCTGGCAAGGGAAATAATCAGGGTGGGGATGGGTGCAGCTGTGGGCCCCCAAGTCGTCCCTCCTTATTCTGGGGAGTGGGGTGCCGAAATGTGCTACGGGGCAGGCAGGAGCCAGGATTACTGGGCTCTGCAACCTGCTAGAAAAGATGTATGGTAAACTCTTTTTTTGGTGGGGGCAGGGGAGGGCAAGCTATGTGGATTTTGTCTGGTAAAATAAGAATGCCTTTTATGCATAAAGGGATCAATGTCTTAGGCAGGGGAAAGCCTTCCTGCACAGACATAGACTGTGATCTCCACCCCTTCACCAGCATTTAATAGCCCAGAGATGGGCCTGTGGAGAGCAATCCCGTGCCCAGCACTTTTTGTCACAGGCCCTCTGCTTCTGCACCCTCCACTGTTGGGTTGAAATAAACGACAGACGAATGGCAAGTGTCATCTGGGAGGCATCTCCCGAGCATGTCTCGGGGAGTCCCTTTTATTGAATATTACAGCATTGCCACGTATGTGCTTGTTGCTGATTGGTTAACACAAATACATTGCCAGGGCTGCATATAAGACATTAATCATCGATAGATAAAAGGTTGGGAGAAGGAACACAGAGTTAGACAGGCCTGAAAGCCTCCTTATTAAACAATTGCTAATGATTGATATAGCGAGACTTGAAGAATGTACAGAAAGATAGGAACAGGTCAGGGATGATGTTTCATGAACTCAAGATGAACTGAACATTCCAGGGTGGTAAGAAGAGAATGTCCCATCACTCCACCCCACAACAAACAGCAGGAGGTCTTCTTTTTCTCCACTGAAAACAGTGGTGCTGGGACTTCTTTGATCTAGGGTGTTTGGCAGGTGAAACACACCTGAAGGGGCTCCACTTCATTTACCTTTATAACGAAAGGCCATCAGTCCATGCACTTGCTGAAGAATCCTCAGCCCTTTGCTCCTTGGGGAGAAGAGGTGCAGATGGCAGGGGCCAGTGTCTGTATTGGGGAGGAGGGCACTTTCCCCCTTTGTTCATGCCAAATTAGAAGGACAAGTCGCTCCAACCCAAATTAGAAGGACAAGTCGCTCCAATATCATTGACCTTGTTGTGTCACAGTCTCCTGGGAATGCAAGCTGCCCAGCAGCTCTCTGGATTGGGCTGCACAGTGGGAAAGCAGGATATGGATCTCCTAATTTGGGAGTGCTGTGCAGTGTGCGCCCAACACCAGTGCTTCAACTCTGTGGGAGAGGAGCACTGGCAGAGGAAGGGGGGGTGCGGTCCGCCCTGGGTGTCATCCCTGAGAGGGGCTGCCCCCGTGGGCACAGCATGCATGCCGCTCTGGGTGCTGGAGCAGCTAGCTCCGCCTTTGGACAGGAGGCAAGGCTACGGCCCAATGGACAAGTCTGAAAGGGCAGGCGGGTAATTCTGAGATCTGAATCTTATTCTCTTTCTCCTGCTCTGCACAGTTCATTTTTACGTATATTAAAGATGCAATGGCACAGGGAATGGGATGGCAAGAGGAGGCCCAAAGATATCCTGTATTCTGTTTTTATGGTGAGAGTGTAACCTGACCCCCAAAGGAATGGAGCAGCAGGAGGAGGTGGCTTGGAAAGAATAGTCCTTGCAATTCTTTGTGCGACTCCTGCCTCTGCCTTATATCGAACAGTTGGGAGGGGGATGGTGGCATTTAAGCTAAGGCCTCTCCTGCTGCTTTTTGAATATATGACACTGCCACCTTTCTTTCGTTTGGCAACTCTAGCCAGCTTGTAAGGAGTAACGAGGCATGCTTCGCACCCCATTTGCCTCCATGCCGGGTCTGCTGGGAGCATGTGGAAGCACTTTAATCATAAAGATAATAATATCTAAGTTGGTGGCACCTCTCCAGGCGAGATGGTACATGTTAACATTACAGAATGAAGAAATCCCTCCTTTTGTGATGATCTTTGTATTTGCCGGGGGGGGGGTGATGAGAGAAGAGGCATAACTTAATGCAGGCCTGTGATTTTGGACCCTTAAAGCAGATACTGTGAAATAGCTGTATTGTGACTTCCCAGTTGTTTGACAACCCCTTTGTTTTTTGCAGTCCCAGGCAGGCAGCAAAAGCAGGTTTACCAAGGGGCATGGGACTGCATTTGGATTGGAAATCACAAGCCGGGTAAACCAGACTTAATAGGACATAATTGTTGGCAATAGCTTCCCCTGATATGAGGTTAAATGTCCTTTTCAATTACAGATAGGTAGCCATGTTGGTCTGCCATAGTCAAAGCAAAAAAAATTCCTTCCAGTAGCACCTTAAAGACCAACTAAGTTAGTTGGTCTTTAAGGTGCTACTGTAAGGAATTTTTTTTATGTTTTGTCCTTTTCAATTTATTTTTCAATCTGATTCCCTGCTTCGTGCTCAAGCTCTGCTCTTTCTCTGGAGACTGGCTTTGATTTTGTGAATTACTTACCACAGTGTGAATTTGCAGCTGGCACCAGAGTCAGACTCATAGCTGTCAACTTACAGATTTGAAAATAAGGGACCAGCAGCCTCGAAAATAAGGGATCATCAGCCAAAATTAGGGATTTTAGACAACCAACTGAAATACGAACTTAAAAGGGACCAGATAATTTTGGAGAGCAGCGCCGGTTTTTAGCCCTTCGTTTCCAGAGGTTGCTTCTAAAGACACCAGCTGATGAAACACTGCAATTAAATAACTACAAGCAGCAACCACTTTTTGCCCAAAACGAAGTCCAAGCTACAAAGATGCTGCTGCAGTTCTGTATCTTTTCTCTCGTGCTCCATCTGCAGCTCTCAGTTCCATCAGGCGGGGCGGGAGGAAGGGGGGGGGGAAATAGCGCCGAAAGTAAACCCGCAGATCAGACCATCTATGCTAGTCTACCACTACAAATCTATGGGAGAAGCACTTGCGGTCCTTCCTCCGCTTTCCCCTTCTATGGTTAGCCCTTGGAACACCTGCCCGCGCCTCCGCCTCCTCCTCTCTCTGAACTGCTTTATGGTTGCCCTCGCTCTCCTCTCAAGGCTCTTCAGCAATTCATAGGCCTCGCCAGGCTGCCCATCTTATCTGGGTCCTTCGGCGGCACAGCCACAGTACAGCCTAGCGGGAGCAGGAGCGGTGGCGACGGGCAGAGGGGAGGCCCCAGGCAGAGACGCTCAGTTTGGCGGTCGCGAGGAGGATGGTGGCGGAAGGGCCCGAGGCTCCCACCAGTCCTGGCGGGGAGGGGATCCCAGGGGCTGAGGCTGGTGAGAGGAGGCCGGAGGGGGGCAGGCTGGGCAGCCAAGCAACACAGTTGGAGCCTCCCTCCTCCCTGGCCGGCAGGGAGGGAGAGGAGCTGCTTCCTTTGAAACCCGGGAAATTTAAGGGACATCATCAATAAGGGACAGTAGCAGGACACTGCGCTGGGATAAGGGAGTTTCCCGCCAAATAAGGGACGGTTGACAGCTATGTTCAGACGGTAGAGAACAAGGTCCTTGTGCCGCAGTGAGCCAGCAGCTAAAATTCTCCAGAGAAAGAAATCCTATTTATTATTGTTCTCCATATGGATTTTCCAAGGACTGGTTCTTACTTTTCCAGTAGGTAGTTTGCTCCAAAGCAGGGCCTTGTCTGCATCACTATGAAAACCCGGTTGCTCTGCACATAATAAACCGAAGTCTTTGTGAACCACTCACTCCATAAAAGCATTTCTTCCTAACCCTGACATCTCTGCTCCAACGCTGCTCCACAATGCCCCTCCCGTCACCTCTCCAACCCAACTTTTGTGGGAAGCGCCAATGAGCGCACCTTCATTTCTAAGAGTTTGGTTATTTTTCTACTGGCCATTGTGATAAAAAAATCTTAGAAGCCAGACACTTTTAAAAAATTGAAGAAAAAATGTGAAAATATTTGAAAGTGTAATAAAAGTTTGTTTCCCTAAATTCAGCCTGACTCAGTCTGATTCTTTGATTTGGTAGGTCTGTTCATGGGAATTTGCTGTCTGGGGCCTCCATCCCTTGGGGCAGGAAACCTCAGAATAGCAGGTGCTGAAGCCAAGGGCAGGGAAGGGCAGCTTCCGGGATGCAAAGGCTTCCTGGGGAGTGCCTTGCTTCTGGGCTGCCCCTTGGCATCTGGTTCCCACTGTGGGAAACAGTGTTGGTCTGGAGAAGGAGGCTTGGAGGATCAAGTGGTCATTTAGTTCAGCAACCCCCTCAGTGCCGCTAGTCAAAGGCCTTTTTCACCCATCTTGCAGGAGAACCCACTGGGATAGCCTCCTGACTGTGGACTTATTTATTCTATTTTTAAAACACAATGCTAGTTCTCCTCTACATTTTATTTTACAGGTTATTATAGTGTTGCACAAAGTCCTTTTTCTTTTTTGGGTTAAATGTGCTGCCTGTCCATTGTTCTGGACTCTGGAGGAATCTGTCAAGCCCTGGCTAGGATGAAGAAAACTTGGGCGTGTGCTTTTGAATTCTGCACAGCAACAGGAAAAGGTGCCAAATGGACATTCTGGGGCAGGGAAGATTCCGTAGCACAAGTGTGTCGCCCATCTCTTCCTCCCTTTATTGAATTTTCCCATTTTTTTTATCCCGCTTCTATCCCGCCCTTCCTCCTAGCGACACGGGGAGCTTCACAACGAGGCGATCCCTCCCTCCCCTCCAGACCCATTTATTCTGGGAAGCCCGCCGGTGGCCGGGCCGAAGGCGAAGCGAGAGCCGCCCGGCGCCGGCGAAGGCCTTCGGCCCCTGCGGAGGAGAGAGCGCGGCCTGGCCCGGGGCGGGGCTTGGGGAGCCATGGCGGCCGCCGGCTGGTCGGCGCGGGTCAGGGCGCTGCTGCGGAGGATGAACTCTTTCCACGGAGCAGGTAGGGCCACGACCAGAGGGCGGCCCCGGGGGCATCTAGTCCAGCCCCTGCGACGCAGGACTCCTTTGCCCTCGCGGCGCTCGAAGCCACAACCGACAGAACTCTCCCCGTCGCAGGGGGGTGGGCGGCCCTTCCCTGGAAGCTTCTCGGCAGAGCTTGGCCGGCCCTCGATTAGGGATGCTTGAGCTGAGATTCCTGCCTTGCCGGGTCGGACTGGATGACCCTCAGGGTCCCTTCCCACCCTATGATTCTATGACCTCTAATTCCAGTTCACTCTCTCCCCTCTCTCAGGCTCCATAGCAAGCTCGCTGCTTTTCCAATTGCCCACAGCCCTTTGCAGTAAGGAAGGGGGTCGAAAATTAAGACAGCGGCCAACTGAGAAGATCCATAAAAAAGCAACTGTACAAAAAGGAATTCTTGTGCCAATAATATATTTTTTTTGGGGGGGGGGCACCAAATTTTGTCCTCACATTTTGGTGGGGGCACCATATGACCAATATCTGCTCCTGGCCAGGTCTAGTTCATCGGGACTCCACTTGACAAACCCTAAAATAGGCACTCCTTAGTTTTAAAATATAACAACAATAGGATGAAAATTGCCTGCCCCAAAAAGCAATAGAGAACAAGAAAAATAATGTTATATGTCAGCAGTGTTGTTTGGGGAGCAGGGCAAGCACTTTGAATATTGCCATAGTCTTATCACCCTGACAGAAATAAACTCTTGCAGTCTACGATTGCTATCTTATACATGCTTTTCTATGAAATTCAGGCTGCAATCTTACTTGCGTGTAGGTGCTTCTGAAATCAATGAAACCTTCTTTTGAGTAAACATGTGTAAGAAAGCAATTCCAAGCTGAGAAGCATTTGCCCGTGTCCAAAATGCCTTTCCCTATCAAAATGTTGTTGTTGTTTAGTCGTGTCCGACTCTTTGGGACCCCCTGGAGCACGCCAGGCACTCCTGTCTTTCACTGCCTCCTGCAGTTTGGTCAAACTCATGCTGGTAGCTTCCCCATCAAAATAAACTTTTTAAAAAGAGGCCATGTTATTGCTTACGCTGATCAGAGATGCTGCAAAGCAGCAGAGGCATAAAAATTAAAATATTTTTTATATACTTAAATATGGCCCTGCTCATAGGAACTAGGACTTGGCAAAATGATTACAAATTGACAGCTTCATCCCCTTGCAGGTTCTTCAAAGGCTTTGTGCCTGCCATTTATGGTTGCTGGACAGCAGGTGGGCCACGTGCTGCCCTCTGTAGCCAAATATCTCTGTCAGTATCCAGCTGTTTTCTTGGTGTCTCGGGGTGATGGTGTGCCCGCTTGCGTGGAACTTAACAAGAAGCTGGCATCCTCTGAGCAAAGAACAGATGCTGTGGAAGGAGTACTCAGGGAAATGAGAGCACAGCAAGACTTCCCTTGCCTGAAGGAGTGGAGAGAGGAGGTGAGATTACCAGGCACCCAAGGAAGGCGAAGGGCCATGTGGCACCCATGGGTGTCTTTGAATACTGTAAGGGTCAAGTGGGAGGGACCCAGGGCTTCCATTCAGGATACTAGCTCTGGGAGGAAGGAGTGGTTGGGCCAATGAAACAGTTGTCCATGAACCAAAACTTGCTTTCGTTGCAGCTCTACAGTGTGATGCCCTATTTTTGTGACACGCCTCTCTTCAGCATGGAGCGCTCTGCAACTCGTGAGTCTGAAAAACCTTTAACTTCCTTGCTTTGTATTCCATTGATATGAGACACGATTCATGCAGAAGTAATTAAGAGAGACCTCCTAGAAGCATTTGTCCAATCCCATCCATGGTAACAGTTAGGAGCACAGCTAAGAGCTCAAGTGCAGATTTGTCCAAATATCTCCTTTTTTTCCCTGCTGGAGAAATCTAGCTTCTGTGCTCTATAAAGGACTATGTCAATGAATGAAACATGAATGCAAGTCCATTTTAGTGGGTCTACTCTGGGTATGATTTAAGAATAATAATTATTATTTATACCCCACCCATGTGGCTGGGTGGTTGGATATCACCCCAATCATAATGTTTGTCCTTGAAAATGAGACAGCATTCAATGTGAAGTGGGAGGCTTCTGTTCCAATCCTGACTTGGTCAACTGTGCACTAGGTGGTCTCAGACATTGTCACAGACTCAGTTACCCATCTATAAAAAGGGATAATACTTTACAACCCAAGACAGATTCTTAAGGTACTAAAGCCTGATTGCTTCATTCCTTTTCAGAATTGCCTGCTTTTTATCTCCAGCCAGGACTGCGTTGTCTGCTTACTGCTTGCAAACTGTTCTGCATTCATTTTGCTTTGTTAATCCTAGTCATCTGGGCTTAGGGGTTGAGCACCTGGAAACACATATCACAGGGAGGCTTTCCCTTGAAATTAGCTGTTCCCAGTTCCCTCTATTTTTACAGAATGAGAGTGCACTGGTTACTTTCTTCAGTTCTTTTTCTGCCCCGTCCACCCTCTGAAACTCCACAGGTTTCAATAAAATGATAACTCCAGAATTGCAGCACTTCAGGAGATCTGTGGGGCTTTTGTGGGCATTTGAGGTTTAGTTTTGATCCAGTGCTTTTTCTGTGTAGCTTCATTTAGCAGCTGTTCCAGGCCTGTGAAACCTTGTCAGGCATCTTAATATAAGCTGGAAATTTTGGAAATGAGATGTTGATAGTGACTTCCTCTATAGAATGACTACAAGAGAAGCTAAAGAAAATTGCACAGCAAAAGTGCAAAGTAAGTGCATATTCAGTCTTCTCACCATGCATTTCCTTTTCACTTGCAACCCTGGCTGTGTTCCTGGTGCCCCTCCAATATGGCTCTCCTGTCATTCTACGGAAGAAACTCCTATTCTCTAAGCAGTGTTAATTATCTCAGCCTACATCAGACTTCCTCAACCTTGGCCCTCCAGGTGTTTTTGGCCTACAACTCCTTTTTTTTTTTAATAATATTTTATTAGAGTTTCAAATAATACAAAAAACAAAAAGAAAAAGAACAAGAAAAAAGGGGAAAAAAGAGTTCATCCTTTACAATCCCATTTTCAATAACTTTTTCCCGCAACTTCCCCTCACCTCCCCTTCTTGTATTCCATGTCCAAATATTTATCCAACAAGTTCTTATCCCTAAATTTTTAACCTTAATTTGTTATTATATTTATTATATTATATTTTTAACCTTAATTTGTTATTATATTTGATTCAATTTATATATCAACTTATATACCTCAATCATTTATATTTGAAAGCTTTTTCTAAGGTCGACCCAGTTTCCCTTCCACGAATTCCCCATTCTTATACTAATAACAACACAAAATTAAAGACAGAGTAGAAAAAATCAAACACCCTTTGGATTTCCAAACCCCACCCTCCCTTCCCCGGTTTCGATCCCGGAACCATTGTCCATTAGTCCATCTACTATCAGCCTGGCAACCTCACGTCCGAGGCCCTTAAGTCTCTCTCAATCCCTCTCTGCCGGTTTCTTTGAAAGTCCCTTATATTTAACACCAAGTCTCGGAGGGGCACTCTCTCTATAATGTCCATGTTCCTTCCAGCCAGACCTCCATGTTTAAAGGTGGAGTTCAAATCTTGTTTCTTAATCCTTTTAAGCCCAAATGTCCCAAGAGCTCCAGCTTCCACCTTGATCAAACTTGTAGTCCATAGATCTTCAGATCCCCACAAAAGGAGATCTTTCCATTCCTCATTTCTAAGTTCAAACCAAGTTTTCCTCTTCCAGTCCTTATTTTCTTTTATATCCATCTTGACAGGCCTCCGGCCGGCTCTCATTTGCCTTCTGCAGCATTGCAGCCCCTCCTTTCTGCTCCTCCTGTTCAGCGTATATTTCTTCCTCTTCTTCCTCAGTTTCCTCTAGTTTCTTTTCTTGTTCAGCTGTCTGGGTTTTGTACATCAAGTCCTTTTCCAACTCAGTAGATACATTTGCTGTTGACTTCAAATTTATGGCACTTGTAGACAAAACATGACCTTGCTCATACATCCTTCGCAACTTTCCCATGAGAAAAGCAACCTCATCCAGGTCAGCCAGTATTTTCCGACCTATTTCCATTCTTGTAATGTCCCTGAACCCCCTCTAGAGGGATTCTGGTTATTTAGTATTCCTTTCACTTCCAATCCAAAAGTCAAGTTAATTTGTTTCAGTCCTTCTTTATTTTCAGCAACTTGTAGCTATATTGTATCTAATATGACTGGCAAAAACATCAGAAATAAAGTTTTCTATTTTTTCCGACTTTGACAGCTAATTTGACAGCTGTCAAAATCTTCTGTGTCTCCTCAGCAGGCTCCTCTCGCGGATCACTCCCGGTCCCGGGAGGGGTGGCACTTTAATCAGAAAGTTAGCTCTTATCCTCCAGCACAGTTACTTATACTTTCAATCCGTGGAATTAATAACTTTTATCCAAAAAGACTCTTCTCTCGACCTTAGTTGTCAAATCCTTGCTTTAAAATGTTTACAATGGGGGGGGGGGAGACGGACTTCCTCTTTGCACCTCCCCCGCTCGTACCGAATCCAAAAAAGAAAAGTTTTTAGTCCAATTTCCAAATTACTCACGGGTTGTTGTTCTTAGTTTTAAGTCCAAATTTTCAGAAGAAGAAGTCAGCGCTCTCCGACGAATGGCATGTGGCTTCGCTCGGCAGGGGAAGCAGTAGACTCACAGCACCGCGCCACTCCCCGTCCCCCGCTCCGAAGCCTTTAAAAAGGCTCCTTCGCGGGTCGGGAGGGCGCAAACGGTGCCCGCCAGGTCACCAGGTCCACGGGCATCCGCGCCCGTGGTTTTTGAGGGTCCCCGCGTCGCCGGCGCGGCAGAACCCAACCCGTCGAGCAGATTCCCTCCGGAGCTCGGAGGGAATCCGCCATTCGGTGATGGCGCCAACCCGGAAGTCTTGGCCTACAACTCCCATGATCCCTAGCTAGCAGGACCAGTGGTCAGGGATGATGGGAATTGTAGTCTCAAATATTTGGAGGGCCGAGGTTGAGGAAGCCTGGCCTACATAATACGCCAAGTGTTTGGGCAGTGGTAGGGGGAAGATCGGCCCACTCCTGTACTTTTTGGGGTTGCATCTGGAAATGATTAACCTGGACAAGTTACTTTTCTCTTTTGCACCCAGCATTGTTTGGAGTGAAGCGCTATGGCACCCACCTGAATGGCTACACTTGGCGCAATGGGCAGATGTTCATGTGGTTGGCCAGGAGGGCGCTGAGCAAACTGACTTATCCTGGCTTGCTGGACAACATGGTAAGAGATGAGATGGAAAAGGCAATAGGTCTGCCTCTTTGATGTGAGAGTTGGGAGCAGCTCTCAATAATCAAGTGTTCTTCTATGGGGCTGGTCAGATAACAGCCACAGGGAACAGTGAGCTAAAAGGCTGAATGCACAAAACATGCACCTGTCTGGTAAGTGAATGAGTATTTCAGCATGAGCCATTTCACCAGGCGGCTTGGTGCCCAGCATTAAAGGTGAACTCCTTCTCCCCACTCTGCAAATTGAGGCACAAGATAACAGACAGTTGGGGATCATCATCCACTAAATGGGTAGTAAGCTTACCAGGTACTAGGGCCAATTCGGGGGGAGCAGAGCTGCTTTGTGCCCATTTACCATAGTAGCTCAATATTAATCCCTCATTTCGCTCGCCTTAGGCTGCTGGGGGCATTGCATCAGGGTTGGGTGTCAGAGAGACGCTGGTGAAGGAAAGCCAGGAAGAAGCTTGCATCCCCGCTTCTCTCACTGCACTTGCCAAAGCTGCTGGAACTATCAGGTAATATTAAAAAGCTACCTCAAGTTCAGGAAAATGCAGTTGTGTAGGTAAGGGGAAAATTAATATTTAAAAGCCAAAAAAGGCTGTTTGTATTCTGTGCCTCTGCAAATTTGTTGTATGAGCACAGACACTTCAAGCTTGTATTTGAGAATTCCAGCTATATTGTAGAAAGCCACCTTGTAGAAAGTGCACAAGGAGTATGTGGCAAGGCCTCTGGTGCCAGGGCTTAAGACTGCCAACTCTGACTGTGATCCTTGAGCAGCACTTCCTGTTCTGGCCCACCAGCTGCCTTGCCCTTTCATGATTTGCCTCCTTTGCTTCTTACAAACTAATCCTAACTGAGCTTAATCATGAAAATATCTATCATAGCTTAGGTATATTTCTAATGTGCCTCGAGTATAGAAAGTAGATTGCCTTCATTTCTCTCCCTCTCTACCAGCTTTTCCAAACATCAGTAGGAATCGATGAAGCAGAGAGTCAAACACCAGAATCACTGTAGCTATTCTGGAAAAGGCAGATTCTCAGTAATTCAGATCAAAGTTTACCTCCCTCCCCAACCAAATAAGAACCTAATGCAACTTGTCTCCACAGTCATAAATACTGCTGAACTCTTTCCCCTGCCTTCTCCCACCCCAGCTACACCTATGAGGGTGCACAGGGAGGCATCTATGCTGAATGCCAGTTTGTATTTGACCTGAAGTTGCCTGAAGGTTTTGTGCCCCAGGTGGGAGACGGAGAGGTGCAGCAGTTCTACCTCTGGCCACTTGAGAAGGTTGGTAGGTGTAACTTGACTTAGGGCAAAAAATGACTCTTTTTGCAAATCAGAAGTTGATACTGCAGAGAATTACACTGCAAATTACAACAATGGGTTAAGGCCTCCCACTAACATGACTTCCTCAAAGTTACTCGCTTTCATAAAACCACCTGCCAAAAGCTCTAATTGTTGGTTAGGGTTATAAATTCCTGTGTCTGTATAAGAAATAGTCCAGAGAGGGATGGTTGGTAATTTGATAAAAGAATTTTTGAGGTAGTGTAATAATAATCTGAGAAGCAGTGTGATATGTATAAGCTGCAATAATTCCATAGGCTGCTGGTTGACTTCTGAATTTGGGTCTCATCCTCCTCCTAAATTCACATAGCCTAGAATTTTGTTTGACTGGAAACAATTATCCACCAGTGGACTTTGTGCTTCCTAACCAAGTTCACATTCTTAATAAGACACAGCTACCCTGTATAGGTGGGTTAAACCACAGAGCCTAGGACTTGTCGATCAGAAGGTCGGCAGTTCGACTCCCTCTGACGGGGTGAGCTCCCGTTGCTCGGTCCCTGCTCCTGCCAACCTAGCAGTTCGAAAGCACGTCAAAGTGCAAGTAGATAAATAGGTGCCGCTCCGGTGGGAAGGTAAACAGTGTTTCCATGCGCTGCTCTGGTTCGCCAGAAGCGGCTTAGTCATGCTGGCCACATGACCCAGAAACTGTATGCCGGCTCCCTCGGCCAATAAAGCGAGATGAGCGCTGCAACCCCAGTCGGCCACAACTGGACCTAATGGTCAGGGGTCCCTTTACCTTACCCTGTATAGGGTGAACACAAAGTAAGGCCATGGCAATTAGCATGCCACCTCCTAGTGAGAGAGATATGTGAACGGTAAATACAGTGGTACCTCGGGTTAAGTACTTAATTCGTTCCGGAGGTCCATTCTTAACCTGAAGCACCACTTTACCTAATGGGGCCTCCCGTTGCTGCCGCGCCCCCGAAGCATGATTTCTGTTAACATTCTGAAGCAAAGTTCTTAACCCGAGGTACTATTTCTGGGTTAGCGGAGTCTGTAACCTGAAGCATATGTATCCTGAGGTACTACTGTATTCCTCTTCTGTAGGTGAAAGAGGCCATTGGATCTCCAGATTTCAAGCCCAACTGTGCAATGGTGGCTCTGGATTTCCTTATCAGACATGGCTACATCCAACCTGATGGAGGTAGGCTGCAGGAGAAAGGTGGCTTGTCTGGTAAGAGGGAATTTATGTATGAGGGGCAAGAAGGATACAAGAGCAAGATATAGCAGGGGCTCGCTCTGTATAGGTATGCATGCATCACTGCACCATGGCTAGAAACAGACTCTTTTAATAGATTTCACTTTTCTTTCAGAACCTCATTATGTAGAGCTTGTGGAAGGGCTACACCGAACACTCTAGAAGGAAAAGGCTGTCCTTGTGGTTGATACAGAGGTCTTCTCTGTTGGTTGGTTTTTGCTGGACCAGTAATCATGGCCTGGACTTCAGTTGGATTCAACAATGGCTGCCCCAGCAGAGTAATGTGCAGAGCTTGTAGCTCAACAGGTTACTATGGTATAGTAAATTAATGTATTTCTACACCATTGTTATATATAGATGTTCCCATAAGTGCTTCATAACTGAACAAGGGCCAGGAGTGCACTACTTCTTCCACAGGCCTCAGCTATGTTAAAAAAACAAAAACGTATTGCCCATTTCAACATTTAATTAAAAAAAAAAAAGTCAACCAAAAGGAACATTTTGTGAAAGTGAGGGACGGGTGAAGGGAGACAGTCAGCAGCAAAATACTGTACAGGTGGGTGCTCCTTGAAGAGCTCATTCTGACTCATTGAAACGAGTCAGCATCGTCTTGTGCAATGCTTCACGATAGGATTCTGATGCTACCGCCCCGTAAGAGCTGCCACGGGCCCCTAAGCCAGAGCCACGCACTCGTGTTTGGGCCTAGGTAGAAAAGAAAAAAGAATGTGCATCAGACATTTTTAGAGGAACAGCTTTTGTCCCAAACCACATTTCACCCAGAATGTTAGGACACCCCACTGAGGTCCCTCCTTGCCTACAACAGACTAATACCACCACTTTGTACTTCCTTCTGGTGCAAGTTCTCCTCAACATACTGCCAAAGGGCCTCTTTCTCAATTGTCCTAATTTCCCATGTGCTGAGGTGACCTTTTCTGAAGTGGGGGCGATGGTGATGGCAGGGACAAGAAAGCTATGCCTGCAAAACTCACACCAAGCAAGAAAGCCCAACTACTTCCTCCCTTATTTTAGGTTGTTTTTGCAAAAATGGGGAAGTAACAGGAAGACTAAATGCTCCTCAAAAATCCGAGCACTATACACTTTGCTTTATCCACAGTAACTTGAGCAAGGTATTTTGGTACCTCAATAGGGGCAACGATCCCCTGTTTCTTGCGACCCAAACCACTGCCCTCTTTCCAGCCCATGGCTTGTAGCATGCGACTGCCAATGTTGTCACTGCCAAGTCCATCCCGCGTTGGTTGTTCAAAATCCCTGTTGTAAACGAAGGTGGGAGAAGAGAGGAACATATTCAGATGCCCTGCCCTCTAACTTTGCCAACTGAGCAAAAAGGAAATAGCATGTTGCACAGAGGACACTAAGGATGTGTCACTATGGGATAGAAATGCCTCTCACCATTACCAAAGCAGACTGCTCTAGAAGGGATCTCTTATCTCACCCTGAGTACACTTAGGGCATGGTGGGACTTACACAGTGGCTGGTGTCACAGCTGAATACTTCCTTTTCTTGGGTTCTGGTGGCTCAGGAACACCATACTTTTCCCTTCGTTCAGCTGCACGATCTCGATATTTCATCTGCTGGTGGTCATGAAGAGACAGCAATAAGGCACTGGCCAGGTAACCCTCACCCTCCTGGGGCCACTCTCTACTCCCATACCTACCTCGATGTCGTTTTTCTCAAGTGCCTCAAGCTCCTGTTCTGACAAGTGTGCCCTCCGATGAATCTCCAGATTTTGCTGCACAGGGGAGAATATAAAAATAGAGACAAGGTTAAGGTGGGCACCTGAAGATTCCCACTATGTTTTATTTCTATATAAGCATATTAATAATCTACCTTTGTGTTTCAGTTCTAAGGCAGGGGTTGGGAACCTCAACTCTGGAGGCCAAACATGGCCCTACAGGCCCTTGGGACTATGTTCAAAGAAATTTCCTCCTCTGCCTCACCCCTCAGCAACTTCCCTTTGCCCTGGAGTGTTTTTGGCTGGGACAATGCCTCTTGCTTCCCTGGATGGAGGATGGGATGTCTAAAACTAGACTACTATAAAAAGGTCAAATTGACATCCAGTGCTCCACTCAGTTTTGCCTCTGGCCCTGCTCATCACTGGCATATGGCCCTCAGAAGGTTGCACAGAATGTGGCCCCCAGGCCGAAAGACTCCTTACATCACCAAAAAACAACCACCAAATATCACTTCCAAAAGAAAATAGCTAAAGCAGCACATGCTAAATTTCAAGATGATGATGATGATGATGATGATAACAACAACAACAACAACAACTTTTTTATACCCTGCCCATCTGGCTGAGTTTCCCCAGCCACTCTGGGCGGCTCTTAATCAAGTGTTAAAAACAGTACAGCGTTACATATTAAAAACTTCCCTGAACAGGGCTACCTGTACCAAAAACTATGTAGGCAACAACATAATTTGTAGACAGCACCTCAAACTGAGACAGCACCTCAGATCTGCCAAGCAGTCCCAGGAGGATGCTAGAGTTGATGGTATCAAAAGCAACCAAGACACTTCAGCTACTGGAGTGCTGGCTCCTAGGGGCCGAGCCCTTTTGGAGCCAACCATATTTTTGGGGTAGGGACTGCCCCCCATACCCCAAAAGCATTGAGCCAAAGAATGGAGCCAAGAGCAGAATGCCTCCAGCAGCTAGCTCCTTCTCCTCCTCCTACAGGAGAGGAGAAGGAGGGCTGAGCAGCCTCTACCGGTGGCGGAGCCATTGAGCCGTGCGGCCGCTGTGTTTGGCTCCACCTCCGGCTTCTCCTGACATGTTCTCAACATTGGTCCCCTACCCCAATCACCTTTGCAAGCTGGTGCCTCTGTCAGCTACATAACTTTTTATTTTATATTTTTTATTGAAAAATAAAAATTACAAGTGCACGAGTAAGACACAAAAAAGAAGAAACAAGAAATAGTATCCATGTAGAAAACAAAACAGAAAAAATTTATTGCATACATTACAAAAAAGGGGGGAAATTGTTCTTGTAGTTAACTAAGACCTTTACGGTGGATCTAAACACAGGAAAAAAGTGCTATAAATAAGGCAGAAATTAGACCATTTTGACAAAAGAAAAAAAATCCAATGAGAAATCCAGTTTTTAAACAATTCTGGCTCTCTGGCACCATCTGGTGTTGCATATTTAAAGTGCATTCAATGCATAGTTTCTCTACTAATGTAGCCGAATCCCTAATAAAAATGAATTCCAAATAACATTGAATTTGTCCATGGCAAGTTTACATTTGTACACCACTTGTTCATGTGTTGCGAGTTTGTCCATTTCTTCAATCCAATCATTAAATGGAGCCTGCATTTTCATTTTTCCAGTTCATCAATGCCAGACTTTTGGGGGGTGTGGAGAGTCCATTCATAGAATCATAGAGTTGGAAGAGACCACAAGGGCCATCGAGTCCAACCCCCTGCCAAGCAGGAAACACTATCAGAGCACTCCTGACATATGGTTGTCAAATCTCTGCTTAAAGACCTCCAAAGAAGGAGACTCCACCACACTCCTTGGCAGCAAATTCCACTGTCGAACAGCTCTTACTGTCAGGAAGTTCTTCCTAATGTTTAGGTGGAATCTTCTTTCTTGTAGTTTGGATCCATTGCTCCGTGTCCGCTTCTCTGGAGCAGCAGAAAACAACCTTTCTCCCTCCTCTATGTGACATCCTTTTATATATTTGAACATGGCTATCATATCACCCCTTAACCTCCTCTTCTCCAGGCTAAACATGCCCAGCTCCCTTAGCCGTTCCTCATAAGGCATCGTTTCCAGGCCTTTGACCATTTTGGTTGCCCTCCTCTGGACACGTTCCAGTTTGTCAGTGTCCTTCTTGAACTGTGGTGCCCAGAACTGGAGACAGTACTCCAGGTGAGGTCTGACCAGAGCAGAATACAGTGGCACTATTACTTCCCTTGATCTAGATGCTATACTCCTATTGATGCAGCCCAGAATTGCATTGGCTTTTTTAGCTGCCGCGTCACACTGTTGGCTCATGTCAAGTTTGTGGTCAACCAAGACTCCTAGATCCTTTTCACATGTACTGCTCTCAAGCCAGGTGTCACCCATCTTGTATTTGTGCCTCTCATTTTTTTTTGCCCAAGTGCAATACTTTACATTTCTCCCTGTTAAAGTTCATCTTGTTTGTTTTGGCCCAGTTCTCTAATCTGTCAAGGTCGTTTTGAAGTGTGATCCTGTCCTCTGGGGTGTTAGCCACCCCTCCCAGTTTGGTGTCATCTGCAAATTTGATCAGGATGCCCTTGAGTCCATCGTTGATAAAGATGTTGAATAAGACCGGGCCCAAGACAGAACCCTGTGGCACCCCACTAGTCACTCTTCTCCAGGATGAAGAGGAACCATTGATGAGCACCCTTTGGGTTCGGTCAGTCAGCCAGTTACAAATCCACTGAGTGGTAGCATAGTCAAGACCGCATTTTACCAGCTTCTTTACAAGAATATCATGGGGCACCTTGTCAAATGCCTTGCTGAAATCAAGGTAGGCTACATCCACTGCGTTCCCTTCATCTACCAGGCTTGTAATTCTGTCAAAAAACGAGATCAGGTTAGTCTGACATGACTTATTTTTCAGAAATCCATGCTGACTATTGGTGATCACAGCATTCCTTTCTAGGTGCTCACAGACTGTTTGCTTAATGATCTGCTCCAGAATCTTCCCTGGTATTGATGTCAGACTGACTGGGCGATAATTATTTGGGTCCTCTCTTTTCCCCTGTTTGAAAATAGGGACAACATTTGCCCTCCTCCAGTCTGCCGGGACTTTGCCTGTTCTCCAGGAATTCTCAAAGATGACTGCCAGTGGTTCTGAGATCACATCTGCCAGTTCTTTTAATACTCTTGGATGCAGTTCATCTGGCCCTGGAGACTTGAATACATCTAAACTAGCCAAGTATTCTTGTACTATGTCCTTAGTTATTCTGGGCTGTGTTTCCTCTGCTGAATCATTTGCTCCAAATTCTTCAGGTCGGGCATTGTTTTCTTTATCGGAGAAGACTGAGGCAAAGAAGGCATTGAGGAGTTCAGCCCTTTCTGTGTCCCCTGTTTGCATTTCACCATCTTCTCCTCTGAGTGACCCCACTGTTTCTTTGTTCTTCCTTTTGCTACGAACATACCCATAAAAGCCTTTTTTGTTGCTTTTAACCTCTCTAGCAAGCCTGAGTTCATTCTGTGCTTTAGCTTTTCTGACTTTGTGTCTACATGTGCTGGCTATTTGTATGAATTCCTCTTTCGTGGTTTCCCCCCTTTTCCATTTTTTGTACACATCCTTTTTTAATCTTAACTCAGTTAAAAGTTAAAAGTTCTTTAGATAGCCACCCTGGCTTCTTTAGGCACCTTCCATGTTTCCGTCTCATTGGTATTGCCTGAAGTTGTGCTTTTACTATCTCCCTCTTAACAAACTCCCAGCCATCATGAACTCCCTTTCCTTTTAGTATTACTGTCCATGGGATCTCACATAGCACTTCCCTAAGTTTTATGAAGTCGGCTTTCTTAAAGTCAAGAAATTGAGTCCTAGTATGCTTGGCTGCTCCTTTCCGCTGTACAGTAAACTTCAGAAGAGCATGATCACTTGCGCCTAATGATCCTTCCACTTCTACCCCACTAACCAGGTCATCAACATTGGTTAGGACCAGATCTAAAATGGCTGTTCCTCTTGTTGCTTCTCCCACTTTCTGGACAATGAAGTTGTCTGCAAGGCCAGTGAGGAATCTGTTTGACCTTATGCTCTTGGCTGAGTTTGACATCCAACAAATATCCGGGTAATTGAAGTCCCCCATTACTACTATCTCCCTTCCTTTTGCATGCTTGGCCATCTGTTCCAGGAAGGCATCATCTATGTCCTCCGTTTGGCTTGGGGATCTATAGTAAACTCCCACAATGAGGTCTCTGTTATTCTTCTCTCCCTTAATTTTGACCCAAATGCTCTCACTTTGGCTTTGAGGTTCTAAATCTTGGATCTCTTCACAGGTATACACATCCCTGACATATAACGCCACTCCTCCTCCTTTCTTGTCTGGTCTGTTTCTCTGAAATAGATTGTATCCCTCCATTATTACATTCCAATCGTGGGACTTATCCCACCAGGTTTCAGTGATGCCTATTATGTCATATTTAGTTTGCTGTACCAAGAGCTCAAGCTCATCTTGTTTATTTCCCATGCTTTGCGCATTAGTGTACAGACATTGAAGTCCATTAATCATTCCCCCGTGTCTCTTATTTAAGGATTTTTTCCTCCCACCACTAGGTCTGCGTGCTGTTTGCTCCATTTGGTCTATGACATTTGGATGATCATCTTCATCAATTGATAGACTCCTACCTTCAGGAGCACTGTCTCCCTCCCCCACATTAGTCAGTTTAAAGCCCTCCTGATGAGGTTTCTGAGATTTTTGGCAAAAACATTCCTCCCAACCACTGTGAGGTGCAGCCCATCGCTTGCCAGAAGTCCATCTTCAAGAAACTGCAGTCCGTGATCTAAGAATCCAAACCGTTCCTGTTTACACCATTTGCGAAGCCAGCTGTTCACTTCCACTATTTTTCCCTCTCTCCCTGGGCCATGTCGTTCAACTGGGAGGACAGATGAGATGACAATTTGTGCATTTAATTGCTTCAATTTCCTGCCCAGAGCCTCGTAGTCTCTTTTGATCTTCTGGAGGCTATTGCTTGCAGTGTCATTGGTTCCCACATGAACCAAGAGGAAGGGGTATTTGTCAGTGGGTTTTATGATTCATATTGTCCCTTTGTTAGATTCCATGTATTGGGTATATAATTGAAAAGGATTTAAGATTGCTCTGTATAGCATGTTGACCGTCTATACAGGTGACGCGGGTGGCGCTGTGGGTTAAAGCCTCAGCGCCTAGGACTTGCCGATCGAAAGGTCGGCGGTTCGAATCCCCGCAGCGGGGTGCGCTCCCGTCGTTTGGTCCAAGCGCCTGCCAACCTAGCAGTTCGAAAGCACCTTCGGGTGCAAGTAGATAAATAGGGACCGCTTACCAGCGGGAAGGTAAACGGTGTTCCGTGTGCTGCGCTGGCTTGCCAGATGCAGCTTGTCACGCTGGCCACGTGACCCGGAAGTGTCTGCGGACAGCGCTGGCTCCTGGCCTATAGAGTGAGATGAGCGCACAACCCTAGAGTCTGTCAAGACTGGCCCGTACGGGCAGGGGTACCTTTACCTTTTACAGGTGAAACTCGAAAAATTAGAATATCGTGGAAAAGTTCATTTATTTCAGTAATTCAACTTAAAAGGTGAAACTAATATATGAGATAAACTCATGACATGCAAAGCGAGATATGTCAAGCCTTTATTTGTTATAATTGTGATGTTTATGGCGTACAGCTGATGAAATCCCCAAATTAACAATCTTAGAAAATTAGAATATTAAATGAAATCAGCAAAACAAGGATTGCAAATAGAGCAATATTGGACCTCTGGGAAGTAGAAGTATGCATATGTACTCAGTACTTGGTTTGGGGCCCTTTTGCATCAATTACTGCCTCAATGCGGCGTGGCATGGATGCTATCAGTCTGTGGCACTGCTGAGGTGTTATGGAAGACCAGGATGCTTCAATAGCAGCCTTCAGCTCTTCTGCATTGCTCGGTCTCATGTCTCTCATCTTTCTCTTGGCAATGCCCCATAGATTCTCTATGGGGTTCAGGTCAGGCGAGTTTGCTGGCCAATCAAGCACAGTAATTCCATGGGTTTTGGTACTTTTGGCAGTGTGGGCAGGTGCCAAGTCCTGCTGGAAAATGAAGTCAGCATTCCCATAAAGCTCGTCTGTGGAAGGAAGCATGAAGTGCTCCAAAATCTCCTGGTAGATGGCTGCGTTGACCCTGGACTTCATGAAGCACAGTGGACCAACACTCTGGAAACTTCACACTGGACTTCAAGCTTCTGGCATTGTGTGCCTCCCCATTCTTCCTCCAGACTCTGGGTCCTTGGTTTCCAAATGAGATGCAAAAGTTGCTCTCATCAGAAAAGAGGACTTGGGAATGCTGAGCAACAGTCCAGTTCTTTTTTTCTTTAGCCCAGGTAAGACGCTTCTGACGTTGTTTCCTGTTCAGGAGCGGCTTGACAAGAGGAATACAACATTTGAAGCCCATCTCCAGGATCTGTCTGTGTGTGGTGGCCCTTGATGCACTAACTCCAGCCTCAGTCCACTCCTTGTGAAAGTCCCCAACACGTTTGAATGGTGTTTTCCTGACCATCCTCTCCAGGCTGCGGTCATCCCTGCTGCTTGTGCACCTTTTTCTTCCACACTTTTCCCTTCTGCATAACTTTCCATTAATGTGCTTCGATAACAGCACTTTGGGAACATCCAACTTCTTTTGCAATTACCTTTTGAGGCTTTCCCTCCTTATGGAGGGTCTCAATGACGGCTTTCTGCACAACTGTCAGGTCAGCAGCCTTCCCCATGAGTGTGCTTCCTACTGAACCAGACTGAGAGACCATTTAAAGGCTCAGGAACCCATTGAAGGTGTTATGGATTGAATAGCTACTGCACCTTTTCACAATATTCAAATTTTCTGTGATTGTTAATTTGGGGTTTTCATCAACTGTACGCCATGATCATCACAATTATAACAAATAAAGGCTTGACATATCTCGCTTTGCATGTCATCAGTCTATCTCATATATTAGTTTCACCTTTTAAGTTGAATTACTGAAATGAATGAACTTTTCCACGATATTCTAATTTTTTGAGTTTCACCTTCTGCCAAAATATGTTCAATATAGGACATTGTACAAACGTATGTTTAGGGCAGCATTATCTCTGTTCCATCTCCAGCAGCTAATGCCTTAGATAGTCCTTTCATAAACAAGCGAACTGGAGTACAGTAAGTTCTAAAGCTTATTTTTTGTTGTATAAGTCTTAATCTAAGATCCAGAGACACCCTTGTTATAGAACTTAACAGAGTTCCCCATAGTTTGGTTGAAATCAACGATCTCCAATTCTTTCTTTTGTCAGCTACATACCTTGTGTAATCCTGAGAGCTGCTGGTGACGAATAAGTGCCTCCTTGCTGGGAAACTGCCTCCGACAAAGCAAGCAAGCCAGCTTGTGCCAATCTGTCAGTTTTTCTTCCCGGTCAGCAGCCTTCTCCTGCTCCTCCTCACTGTCACTCTCCCCGCTGTAAGCAGCCACTAATCCTCGTGGGGGACTCTGCCAAGTTAAGCAAGGTCACAAGACGGAATATATCTCGGCTGGAATCAGATTCAGAAGGACCCCACAGGCCACTTACCTTTGTCTCCTTTCCCTCACCCCTGAATCAGCCTACTCTACCCAGACCACCATGGGCTCACAGCGGAGAGTCGGTGCACCGTACAGCTCGACTGCCTTGGAGGAAGCCCCCACTTCAGAGGGCTTTATGTGGAAGACTTCCCCATGTTCATATTGTGCACCTCATCTATTCCCTCACCATTAAAAGGAGATAAGAGCAGAGAGTCCCTGCACCAGCACCCATTATTCTATAAGACCCAGAAGACTTGAACTGGGGATTAAGTGGAAAGGGAGAGGCTTACCAGTCTATCATCACCAGCCAGCTTGGACAGGTCCATGCCACTGTGCTGCCTCTCAGCCAAAGCCCCCTGAGGATACCCAGAAAAGGAAAAGGAAAAAAAGAAGCGTTAACTCTGACAGAAGTTCTCACATTCTTTCCCCAAATGAACAGCATGCTTTCTTTCTGCTCACTCATCCAGCCAGCCCCTGGATGACCCACAGCCCTGGGAAGAGATCAAACACAGGTGGTTCTCCTTACAGGGCCACTTGGCCTCAATTTAGGCCAACACTCTAATTAGCATAGGCAAGACAGAAGCTTGCTTTCTTGAAAGAGACCCATCTTGCCCTTTGAAAATCACGGCTTCACGGATGTGCTCACTGCTGAAACAATACTCTTGACAAGAACTTCTCACATTAGCAGGAGAGAAAAGACTAGCACTTGACACTGTTCGGTCTCACAGACAAGAGATCTGAGGAGAGCAAGAGAAGGTGGGAGATGTAGGACTCTGTCTTAGCAGCATCTAGGCCACAACTGCACTGCAGACACACTGAAACAGATGATGCCACAAGGCTGAACAACCTGCCCTCACACCCTCAGGTCATTCAGTTTTGTTTAGGCTTCAGGAATTAGCTGCAGTAGGTAATTTAGTACTAATCTGCTCCTGGTAATGGATGAGGAGACCCAAGATGTTACCTTTTTCTCGAGGATAGCATAGCCAGCATCAGCTGTGGCCGATTCCCGCCTCTCATCCTCTCGTATAGAGGAAACTGGCTGGAAGCTGTTCTTGAAGTTCTCCTTCTGCTTGTTGAGGCTACGGGCCCAGCGCTCCATATCTTTTGCAATCTGCAGAGGATAACACAAAAGTGGGGAATAATCCAGGAGAGGGGGTGGGGGAGGAGGAACAAAGGAGTTCTTAGTCCAGGCTGAAAATAGGTGTTTCTCAAAAACAACAACTGACTGGAACTGTGCAGCAGGGCTGAAAAACAGCTATTTTTTTCACTTAAAATGGCCCTGGAGGTTCCAAAATTAGCTATTCTCTTTCTCTTCCAGTCCCTACAAGAAGGAATGCTCCTCCAGCAACTACTTCCAGTTGTTCTCCAGCAATACAACCCTATGCCATCCAACTGTTTTTCAACATCTTCACCAGAATACCCAAATAAGGCCTTCCCTATGCAGGCATTCCCCCTTTGGCCACTCCAGAGAAAGGAGGCTAAGCTTACTGAGAGGCTGAGGCATCACTGTAACTACATGACCCAAGACCTAGAGCCCTGGAAGCAGACCAAAGGGCTTTTCAAGTTATGGGCAAGTAGGGGGCAGGCAAAAGTTTAAGATAAGGAGCAGCAGGTACAGAAAGGGGATATGGGGAAATCGTGGTTCTCACCTGCTGAGCTGTTTTTGTTTTATGTTTCTCCTTCTTCTCTTTACCCTCCTTGCCACTGCCACCCCCTGGTCCACTGCCATCCTTGTGGCTGTCAGAGGCTTGGTCTGAGGCTGGGACGTAAGTACGTCTCTCACCTTCCCAATACAGGTACTGCTGCGTCTGGGCATTGTAGTAGTACTGGAAAGAGACAATCACACATGAGTCTGTGCTGCATCTTGTGCCAAGACAGTGTACCATATCAAGTTGGGAGCACAGTCACCTCATGGTGGAGAAGCAGGTATTTCAGCATCTACCTTTCAGCTATCACTTCTCAGCTCTTGGCCATGCCCAGAAAGGAGCAAAGTGGGCCCAAAGAGAGGTTCAACTCACCTGGGAATTAGGGTCATAGTAAAGGCCAGTCAGGGGGTCATAATAGTAGCCAGAACTTTCATCATATTGATAGGTGGATACATCTGGGACAGCTGGAATTGGGCACAGAAAAACAGGAAATGAACTAAATAACAGCACATCAAACCAGAAGAGCAGTAAAACGGAAAAATACTCAGGAAAGCTGGCCAACATATAAAATACTTCTAAAAAATGAAGATAACCAAATAAAATTTTAAAAAAATGAGGAAATAAGAGAACACATTTCAGACTGGTTCCAATACCATCAGTTATTTGAAAAATTTAAATCTGACAAACAAAAGGGGTTCTCAGTAGAAATTTCTCGATTCGAATCTGATCTTGTAAATTCTAAAAGAAAAACTCTTTCCAAAACTTACCGACTCCTCCATGACTAGACAGTCAAGGAGGAGGAGGTAACAGTGGCAATGGTGAGGTGGTCCCAGGATTTTGGCCATTCAATAACCATGGCCCAATGGGAAAATTTATGGAGATCAATTGGAAATTCACAAACTGTTACACGATTAGAGAGAACTTTCAAAAAATGCAACATCGATGGTATCTAACACCATGGAAACTTTCAAAAATGTATAAAAATGTGTCAAGTAATGGTTGGAGATGCAGAGACTCAGGAACATTCTACCATATGTGGTGGATATGTAGGAAAATACAGGTATTCTGGGAGAGTATACATGCAGAATTGCAAAAAATGCTAAAGATCTCTTTCAATAAAAAACCAGAGGCCTACTTCCTGGGAATAACAGATTTGGATATTCCACAAAAGAGGAAGGGTATCTTTTTATATGCGACGGCGGCAGCAAGAGTTTTGATCGCAGCAAAATGGAAGAGTAATGAATTAGATGGTTTATCAGAAAAGATAAAGAATAAATCAAAACAGGAATTTGTTTCTAAATGGGAGGTTTTTAAAGAATATCTGAAAAATAAATATAGTAGTTTAAATTCTGTTGCAGCATTCGAGGAACTTCAGTAATAGTTGCTAGGTAGATAGAAGAAATTAGATTTATTGAGAATAAGTTTAATTATGAAAATGTGTATTGGCAATAAGTAATATGAATTTGAAATATGGAATAGACAGGAAGTTGGGTCTTTAGTGTTAAGACCAATAGATGTTTTATTGTTTGCCAAGAAAATTATGTGTCTATGGTTACTTTTGTAATTTGTGTGTAATTTTGTATTTATGTTTTTTGTGTGTGTTTTTGTTGTTGTATAAATAAAGATTTAAAAAAATTAAAAAAGAAAAACAAAACAAAAAAACCAGAAGAGCACCTGATCTTGGCCCTGTTCCCTTCCTCCTGAACTAGGAATAAAAGGCTCCCAGACCCCAGCTAGTCACATCAATCCCCAGTCACTCCCAGACCCCTCACACTGGCCACATCCTCCCTTCCCACCCTCTGTTCCCTACAGAATCCAGCACTCACGGTACTGAGTGTAAGGCTCTTGCCCTACAGGGCTGGTAACGGGCAAACTGGAAGTGCTGGTGGAGATGCCTGCGTTGGGGGGCTGAGCAGTACTAGGCATGTCAGGCTTCAGTACAGCTGGTGAGACGATAGTATATGACTGAGACTGTGAGAGAGAACACAAAAAGGCAGGTTGGGAGGTACAGATCATTGCAACTCTCTCTCTCTCTCTCTCTCTCTCTCTCTCACACACACACACACACACACACACACACACACAAAGTTCCGTTCCAACTGTACCGGAGCAGCAGCAGCAGCAGCATTTCCCTGGGCAGAACTTGATCCTTCAGTGCTGCCAGTTGGCTGGTATGTGACTGGCACAGCTGAGGTCTGGCTGGTACGGGGGAAAGTGGGTAGGACAGGCACAGGGTCTATGCCTGGCACACCAGGCTCCAGTGATGCCTCCACTACTTCGTGAGAGAAGAGGAGACAAGAAGGCAGAGAGAGCACAGTGAGTCAGGAGGCAGAAAAAGTCTTCAGGTAAGGTGGAAAGAGGAGACCAGGCCTCTTACCTGCCACTGAACTTTCACTGTGGATCTTGTCAGCCTTCCCCACAGCTGATGTCCCAGATGTGCCACTCTGCAGCTGGGACCCTTTCAAATATGCTTGTGTGTACATTGTGGCTTCCAAACCCTGAGACCCATAGGCTTCATCCTGCTGGTAATATCCATAATCAACCGTCTGCTCATCTTGAGCTGCCCAGGTTGCCTCACCACCCTGTGATGCCTATTGGAAAAATCAAACAGGAAACTGGTCAAAGAATTTGTTATAAAAGGAGATGCAAGGGTATGTACTTTGGCCTATCAGGAAAAGGTTTCACTGAAATGTCAATGCAAAGATTCTTTCCCCACCTAGAACAATTCCTTTTAGAGGGCTTTTCTATGCTTAATGTATAGCATATTCCAAAAAATATTTCTGCATATATTAGATACAACATACTCCTCTAACTATACTTTCTGGGGGCAGCAGAACTGCTAGGAGAGAAAAAATGTGTTCAGAGTCAAGTAGAGATGTAGTCATTTTAACTCCCATTGTGGTGCTGGTTTAGGCGGAAAGATATAAACCTTCTCTATCCAGTGGAGCACCACAATGGGGATGCAAATCAGCCCCACGTCAGATGACTGATCGGAATGGCAGTCAGCTGGGTGCACATGTCTGTATCCTCCGTGTGTGCGCGCACTTATGTGTGTGAAGCATGCAGCTCCCAGCAGGTTGGTCTATGACTAACATTTCCCCACTCCTATACTAAGTCAATATGGGCCAATAGCTAATGAGGATAAGCCAAAGACATTCCTGCTACCGAGAGCAGTTCTCGGGAGCCATTATCACTCTCCTTGTCCCATTGTTCCTTGTTCACTACGTTACCTGCGAGATGGCCCACTGAGCAGCTGCAATGGCAGTGCTGGCTACAGAAGCAGCACTGATGCGGTTTCCATCTGATGAACTCATGTCCCTGCAGAGAGACACAGGAGTCATTAGGGATGTCTGCAGCAGAAACTGCAGCAGGCCCAGTTCTGGACACTCCTATACTCACCGCTTGGAACCTTTGGCAAATTCCACATTAATCGTCTTGCCATCAATGTTCAGTGGTGGATGCAGGGCCTGAAGGATCTGCAGCAGCTGAGCTGCCTCCTGGGAGAGAGCATAGGGAGAGAAATTAAACTACCGAAGCTCTTCAGCTGGACCATAAAGAAGGCTGATCGCCGAAGAATTGATGCTTTTGAATTATGGTGCTGGAGGAGACTCTTGAGAGTGCCATGGACTGCAAGAAGATCAAACCTATCCATTCTTCAGGAAATCAGCCCTGAGTGCTCATTGGAAGGACAGATCGTGAAGCTGAGGCTCCAATACTTTGGCTAACTCATGAGAAGAGAAGACTCCCTGGGAAAGACCCTGATGTTGGGAAAGATTGAGGGCACAAGGAGAAGGGGACGACAGAGGACGAGATGGTTGGACAGTGTTCTCGAAGCTACAAACATGAGTCTGACCAAACTGCGGGAGGCAGTGGAAGACAGGAGTGCCTGGCGTGCTCTGGTCCAGGGGGTCACGAAGAGTCGGACACAACTAAACGACTAAACAACTAAACAACAACAAATCCCTTTCCTCTACAGCCCCCCATTCCCACTGCCTTTTTCTAAGACAGGACTGGAACTACAACATGCTGTTTGTGGCACTCACCACAATGGTAGAGAGCTGAATGAACGCAAAACCACGGTTGAGTTGTGTCTGCTTATCTTTGATAACACGGACGTTTGAGGAGGAGAGAACAGCATATGGTGCCAAGGCACTTAAAATGGAGTCCATTGTGCTATGAGGATTCAGGTTTCGCAAGATGATTGCTGTGAAGAGTAACACATGGTATGGTAATCAGAACCCTGGCCTCTTTCAACCACCTCAGAGCTCTCCTTCAACAGGATTTAAGAAATTTCACAGCTGAGAATGGATTATGGATTAACAAAGCTTGTACAAGTTCCCTAGAATTTTGCCTTCAATTTTTTGGAAGGAAAGATCAAGCTTCTGGCCCTCATTGCTGCAGAAAAAACGAAACAAAAATGTATCAGCTCTTTCTGCTCCTGAGAGAATAGCTGCACATTAAGAAAAAGTGCACAGAACACTGAGCACACTTTCAGACGGAGGTTGGATGGCCGTCTGCCAGGGATTCTTTAAACTGTGATTTCTGCATTGCAGGGCATTGGACTAAAGACCCTTGAGATCCCTTCCAATTATCATCATCATCAACATCATTATCATCATTATTATTCCCCTGCCATATGGGCAGCACATATAAAAACATTAAAAACTTCCCTGAGCAGGTCTGCCTTCAGATGTCTTCTAAAAGTTGTGTAGTTATCTCCTTGACATCTGACGGGAGGGCATTCCACAGGGTGGGCGCCACTACTGAGAAGGCCCTATGGCTGGTTCCCTGTAACTTTGCTTCTTGCAGTGAGGGAACCACCAGAAGACCCTCAGAGGAGGACCTCAGTGTCCCAGCTGAGGGATGGGGGTGGAGACGCTCCTTCAGGTCTACAGGGCCAACACTGTTCAGGGCTTTAAAGGTCAGCACCAACACTTTGAATTGTGCTTGGAAATGTACTGGGGGCCAGTGGAGATCCTTTAGGACTGGTGCTATATGGTCCCAGCAGCTGTTCCCAATCACCAGTCTAGCTGCCGCATTCTGAATTAGTTGTAGTTTCCAAGTCATTTTCAAAGGTAGCCCTACTGCAGTAAGCGAGAGATAACCAGAGCATGTACCACTTTGGCGAGACAAGGCAGAGGCAGGGAGGGTCTCAGCCGGCGTACCAGATGGAGCTGGTAGACAGCTGCCCTGGACACAGAATTGACCTGCACCTCCATGGACAGCTGTGAGTCCAAAATGACTCCCAGGCTGTGCACCTGGTCCTTCAGGGGCAAGGTTACCCCATTCAGGACCAGGGAGTCCCACCCACCCACCTGCTCCCCATCCCCCAAGAACAGTACTTCTGCCTTGTCAGGATTCAACTCATGAGCTGCCATCCATCCTCCAACTGCCTCCAGACACTTCCAACTCTACAGTTCTAGGATTCTATAGGTGTGTTTGTGAAGGATAAAGCATATATGCTGCAGTCACTGACTGGCTGCTCCACCACTGCCACCATCTCTCTTCTCTGCTTCCTGCTGGGGTACGAAGTGCCCTACCACCAGTAACCTGATGCAGAAGGAATTTCAGCTATTTCCATTTCATACACTAAGGAAGCAATGAAAGAAAACACTTTGCTGTATGACATCTTATTTTCCTGCACACTCACCTTCCCATTGCTATTGAGGCCACTACCTCCTAGTGTTGCTGCAGAAAACAATGCCCTCTCAGATCTAACTAACTGTCGGGTGCATCATTCCTGGGGAGGACGCAGCAGCAATGAAGCAGCCAGGCAATAGCTACAACCTATATCACTGCCAGATTCACCGTTATGCTCTAGCCACTCATATAGTGTTAGAGACAGAGCTCAAAGCAGATTTCACAGTGCTGTGAGCCTCTTTTTAATGCATGCCTGTCTTCTTCCATAGAGGTAAGAAGGAGTCATCACTCAGCACAGCTCTCAGTCTACATTTTCCTCATTTATAGCGTTACAGCCGTTCTCTCTGCAGTTTTGAAATCTATGACAAAAATAATTAATTACAGATCCTGCCACAACTGACTCTTAACACATAATCTACTCGCTGGATAGCTCAGTTGGTTACAGTGTGGTGCTGATATTGCCAAGGTTGCAGGTTTGATCCCCGTATGGGACAATTGCATATTCCTGCATTGCATGTGGTTGGACTAGATGATCCTCAGGGTACCTTCCAATTCTATGATTCTACAGTGGTACCTCAGGTTAAGAACTTAACTCGTTCTGGAGGTCCATTCTTAACCTGAAACTGTTCTTAACCTGAGATACCACTTTAGCTAATGGGGCCTCCTGTTGCCGCCGCGACATGATTTCTGTTCTCATCCTGAAGCAAAGTTCTTAACCCGAGGTACTATTTCTGGGATAGCAGAGTCTGTAACCTGAAGCATCTGTAACCCGAGGTACCACTGTGCTCTGATAGTGGAACTTGGATTTTTTTTGGTGGTCAATATATTTAGCACAACATTCCAAAACTTGTAACATTACAATCAAATGTACCAGGCTTTATCTCCCCGCAGCAGCACCCTCATGGCTATGAATCTCACAGGCTCTCAGACTCTTTAAACCAATCAAATTCCATTCTAGGGTAAATCAGAGACCTGCCATCACTGCCATGATCTGTTGCCCTGTAAGTAACACAGGAATTGGAGCTCGCTGAGGTGGTCAGGGATGCCTAACAGGGTGATCTCAGCAACATCATGATACTAAAGTTTGTCACTTTCACTGGGAACAAGCCATAAAACTGAACAGGTTTAGGTCCGATTGCAGCCACGTAACTGAAGCTCTTATATCACTCTCCAATTCCATACTCACTGTCATTAGCATTCTCCGCGCAAGGTTCAGACATTTGTGCCACAGGCTGAGTGGACAGGGCTGCTGACACTTGGTATGGCTGTGGGAGGGGCAGAAGGCCTTGGCTGAGTTCTCTTCCTGACAGAGCCACCAGCTGGTCCAAGCGACTACCAGGTGGCAGCTTCTGCTCAGCTTCTGTTGAGGGATGGTCATAAAGAAAAAGAAGAAGAAATAATAATATCAACAGGGAGGTCACTATGCTACAGACTACACTATGCTACTGAGCTACATATCATCAGAATGTTAAACTTTATCTCCTCACTACATGTGGACATGGCCTTCTTCACTTGAACTAACACTTTGAAAAGTGCTGTATGTTTGTTGTAACTTGGACTATATTCCCGCTGATGTGAAATGGCACAGTAACTGTAGCACTTGGAACTACTGTGATTATCAGACCAGAGCAGGGCTGCCATACGTCCAGAAGTTCCCAGACAAATCTGGAATACTGCAGTCGGAAGCAGCGTCTAGGCAGAAATCGCTAAAATGTCCAGGAAAATATACATGTATGGCAACACATGTTGGCAGTGTAGTTGGCAATTTTCACTGTTTGAAAAACGGCAACCCTAATCCAGAGGTTATTTACTTCTTTAGTTAATTGGTTTTTATGTAGTGAGAGGTTTTGCTCTTTTTTGGAGAGCATGTACCCATGTCAAATGTATCTTCCATGTGATTGGTACTTATATCTTTGTAATTTGAAAATAGAAATCATTGTAAAAAAAACAACAACCACCCCATTAAACTTTACCAGATCTGGGAACGCCACACTTGAAGCACTTCTCTCTGCGCTTGAAATTCTGCACTCCACACTGTTGAGAGAACAGACACATCCTGTCTTTATTTAACTTCCAGAGATGGGAAAAGGCTGACCCTACAAAGTCTTGCTACCTCCTGCAAAACATCTAACACTTGCCATAAAGCTGGTTTGGTTGCTGCATGCCTTCTCTGCTTTTCTGGCCCTCAGATTTGTGAAGAAAAAAATCAAAAACAAAAAACCCTGATAAATGCTTGGCATAATCTCAGAAACTAGGTCCTTTCTCATGTCTGCTGTGCCTTGATCTCTGCCCCCAGTAAGCTGTTCTTTGTTCATTGTGCCTTGTTTTCTTTCCAGTCCCAGCAATCATTGTAAAAAGCATTTTAAAACCTCTACTTGAAAGCAAAACTATTCAAAATAAACAAAAATACTTAGGGCAGGATTGAATTAACTTGAACATACAGAATGAGGTCCACTCAACAGGACTTTCCCCACATTTCCTACCCCCATGGCCCCTAAATCTGCTCTGGATGGTTGAGATAACCCCCAGAGCAGGGGGCAGGCAGGAGGAGGACAGAAA
Source organism: Podarcis muralis (assembly GCF_964188315.1). Lineage (NCBI taxonomy): Eukaryota > Metazoa > Chordata > Lepidosauria > Squamata > Lacertidae > Podarcis > Podarcis muralis. Next base: position 41,522,994 of record NC_135671.1, on the reverse strand, counting down.
GTCCCACTGAGCACATGGACCTCATTCCCTGCACAGATACCCTACTTAGTGCCATGTTGATTTTCATTTCCAATTGACTCTGATAAAGGAAACTGGGTCTCCTGGATGCTGAGTTTGGATTTCCATATTGCACTGTTCCTTTGAAGCAGCCGTATCTGGAAGAAGCTAACCATTACTGCTGCACAGTAGAATCCCATCCCCATCCCCCACCCCCAAAAATTCCTCCAGCCTTCTCTCCACCCTTCACCTTGCTCACACAACACCCTCACACCCCATCTGTCTCCTCTGACATCCTCAAACTGACCACAAAGCAGTTACCTTACTGCATAGCCAGTCCTCATTGATCTTGGGCTTGGGATCACTGTAGTGCATGGAGACCTTCTGGCCAAGGATTGTGAGGGAGTGCTGCAGGGAGAGAAATGCTGCAATGAGACTCAAACGCAGAAGTGGTGAGCAGGTGCCCATCACTGCCACAGCAGAAAGAAGGAGAGGTTCAAACCCTTCAGCTGAATGGATGAGGGTGAGGGAGGGAAGGCAGCACAGGCCGAGAGAGGTTTGGAACTTGGCTACTTGGCTAGCACACACCTAACCTGGCCGACAGAGGCACCTGTCTCTACCCAAGGCACCGGGACGTCCGGCTACTGTGATGGAGGGAGAGTGTGTCAGAGAGAGACAGAAAGAAAGATGGAGAGGAGAAACAGACAGAGAAAATGCAGCCATGCTCCGAGACACCGCCATACAATAACCTCTATGCCACTAGAATGATCTGTCTTGAGCTTCCGTCCTGAAAGCTAGCAGCATGCATTTCCAGCCTCTCCTCCCAACCCAAAGCCATTGTGCCCCCACAGTGGGCACCTTCCCCTAACTAGGGATCACTCCCTCATTCAGCACAGACCTCTGCTGTGCTTATGTCAGCTCCCATTTATGGGCATGCTTGGAGGAACACCCAATGTTCTGGTTGCAACTCTGTCCAAGAGGTAAAAACTTTGGGAGACCAAAAATAAGGTTTTAAGCTACATACACATCCCCAGAGGTTCAGTACTCATCTTCCTACCCTACTTCGCTCATGCACACAACTAAACTGCTTCCAACTCATCCTATCTTTCTAAAGTGGCCTCTGAAAAGTACGGTTATCCTCAACTGGTGATTCTCAACACCTTGTGAGGGCATCAAATTTATAAGAACTAGAGAGCTAAGCCACACCAATTTCTAAAAGCATTTGCTAGGAGCTTTTAACTCAAGGTCCCATAGGCTAGAATCTTCTTCTGACAAATACTACCTCTGACCTGCTGCAATCTTACAAAGTAACATATTACTACTTTCACACGCTTGTAGAAACTGTGCTGGAAATAACCCCTTGCCCACATCTTCCTGTTAGGCCAGGTTTTGCACTATCCCCTCCTGCATCTGGAGCAAAGTGCATCATCTCAGCCATGCCAAGGCTACCTGTGTCAGCTCCCACTGGGGATGCGCACACACGGCCCGGCTACACTGCCAACACAAGAGAACAGAAGGAAGAGGAGGAGGAGGAGTCGATGGCAGAGGCAATTGCCATGACTGCATAAACACTGGAAAACCCAAACATATTGGGCTAGGGGTGCATTTTCACCAACCTTATGGCTGCTTGGAAACAGGACCATAGTTTGAAACTCTGGTCAAAACAGACAGTTTGGGGTCTAAAAGCTTGGTTTGTGGCCCTTCACACCTTTACTGTGATCCTACAGTGCTGGATAGAAACAAGGGGTCTCGCACAGATGGGCTGTCAAGACAGGGACTGCTGTGAGGAAGGAGATAAGGCCTCCCAGGAAAGCTTCCTATCTTGAACCCTGACTGCACTGGGAGAGAACGCACACGCAGCATCAGCATCATCTCTGACAGATACCCATTGAGACTGGAGCCTGTATCACACTCAGGATCATCCAGAGCAGAAAGAGCACACAGGAGTCCTAACTCCCCAAACCCTTTCCTTACTACCAGGAACTCCTCCAGCCCCCACTACCGTGGATCATAGCCTAGATCCTTAGTTCCCCTGCTCAACTTGCTAGACCACCTTCTCCCCAATGTGGAAATTAAATCCAGAGGCTAACCCACTCCCTGGGTTGTTAATACCACTCAGAAGTCCTGACTTTTTGTGTCCCTATTCTAAGACACCAGAACCCCACTTCTTGGGACTTGGGTGGTCCCAAAAAGTCAAATTCTCTGTTTGATTCCTGAGACTAGAGATATCTGATTCAGACCTAACTCCTCTTCCCCATTCCCTTCCATAATTTCCTATGGGGAAAGCGGCTGGGGCTTTTCATATGAACCAGGTGTTTGGATTGGTCATTAACAGTAGCAGTACTTGTGGGTTTCAAGTGCAGCAAAGCAACCTGATTGGCTTCCATCCATCGTGTAGCGTCCTGCAAGTGATTAAACTCGACGAAGGCGAAGCCCCGGCTCTGACCTGGAGGACAGCATTCAGATACAGACGCAGTGTGTTAGTCAACAGATCCAGCCAACATCACGCATCCCTGTCGCTGTACCAATTGGGGCAAGGGCAGGATGCGGGGGAGAAACAGGGAAGAGTGGAAAGGCACAGAAAGGGCACCCTAGGTGTAAAGTGGGATGGTGCAGACTCAGATGCTGACCACAAAAAGGGAGTTGCTTGCTCTTCTGATCATCCTAAGCAAGGAATGTTTCTGATGTACAATTGCCACTCACCTCTACTCAAACCTCCAAGTATTTCTCCCCGTCCCTCACCCCAAGCTGGGAACAGATCTGTGAAGTCACAACTTTCAGTCCTGTGCCTTTATCAGCCAACTCATAATACCTCCAAATGGCGAAAAGTTTAACAGAGAGTGATGGCTCCAAGCAGATCTATTCCTACTGCTTCCACTAATGCTATCTTTTTCCATTAGCCATCCATCTATCACTTTTTCCTTAAGTGTACGCCACAGTTGTGGCAAAGCATCTGTGCAGGAGGTTCCTTCTTAATACCACACTAGGGCACTTGTGCTATCATTCGGAAAGGTGAAGTGCCTGCTTATTTTGGAAGGAGCACCAAAAAAACACCCACCACAGAGGGCACTAGCACAAGGGACCCAGCAGCAATGGCATCTTCAAGATACACACAGCTGTGATCTGTTGGACTTGAACTTAGAAGATTTGGGTTCAAATCCCAGTTCTGCCTCAAGACTCACTGAATGACTTTGGGCCAGACATTTAGCCTCATTTCCCCATTTAGACAACAGAAATAATATAGATCTCTTAGAGCTGTTGTGAAGAAGAATGAGCTACATAAACACCAGTAACAACATGTGCCTATATTGGAAGAAGGTTCATACAAACCCAGAAAAGATGTGCTGAATCCAACCAACTAATATGGCAGTGATTAACCTCTTCCCCACTTTCCCCCTTAGCAATACCGTAACTAAGCACAATGTTGGAAGTCTATGAACAGGTTTCCTATTCTAATATGACAGATGATTTTTTAAAAGAATTGAACCAATATACACAAGAGCAAGCTGCTGTGGACAGCTCTCAAGAGGTTACAACTCTCCAGGGAATTTTATTCTCAAGGTTTGCAGACTCTGCTCTTGTAAAAATGGGTTTTCCCATTTATGTAATGTGTTGCAATGTGTCTTTGCTTCTCTCAGCCTTTGGCTGCCCATGGAAGCAGGGTGCCTTTCTGTACCCTCCATCTTGTAGTACCAACCAGCCCTTTTCAGGCCTGGTATAACAGAGGGCAGATACAGAGGACTATAGTTACATACACACCTTGCTTTTAAAAAGAAAAAGGTACACAACCATGACTCATAGGCTGCAAGTGTGTGTGATATGCAGGGAGTAACCCTGGAAAGAAGGAGCAAACTTACCTGCTTGGTTATAACTTTACTCAAAAAACAGTCCTAAGATGCAGACTGGACAAAGTCTGACCATTTCTCTTGGAACAGACTTAAGGGATCTCATGCTTTCCTTTTACTTTCCAATGCCACCCCAATTGGTTGGTAACTACTTTCCTTAATGGAGGCCTGCATAACTTAGGATCCACTGAAACTGACCACAATACTTGATTGGTGAGTTGAAAATCCTCCCTCCATGCCTGCCCATGATAATAAGAAAAAATTCAAACAGATTTAATATGTCCCTGGTAAGCCATATATGGTTAAAGGGCTGCATTCAACTTGATAGGTTAAAAGTTGTATAGCCTGCCTTCATATCTGTTTCCTCAGTGCCACTATTAAAAAGAGCTCAACTTAGGCTGCAAAGATCCAAGAAGAATCACTGCAAACCTCATATCTGATCAAATGAGGCCAAATAGAAGACACCATACATATCCAAAAGGATTGTCTTCATCCTTCATCCATTTGATGGTTTTTGTCTCCTACCACAGAGAAAGAGGCCAAGCAAGAAAGGCAGAAAAAACCCAAAGAAGATCTTCCTATGGAAATAAATGCTGAATTGCTAGATCTGAGGATGCTCACAATTATATAGTATGCAACAAACCTTGGAAAAGAACAGGAACCAAGAATAGGCCTCAATGTTCTGCCAATCACACAGCAGAGGAACTACAGAGTTCCAAGTTTACAGAACTACAATAGCACACAAGGAGCTATTAATGATCCATTGGTGACATCTAAAAGCCTGGTTGGTTCTAAACACTAGGGGAATGTACATAGCACAGACCAAAACTAATGCCACAGGGCAAACCAGCTCCACATAGATACATATCTGGAAGACTGCACTCTAATTTGGAGTGTGTCACATGGTAGGTGAAACACTATGGCAATACCAAGAGAAGGGAAAAGATAGAACTATGAACGGGAGCTCACCTGAAGCTTTATTCCGCATCAGCCGCACCTCTCGGGGCTGGAATCCATGTGCCTGCAACTGGGCTCGGATCTGCAGAAAAGCATAAAAGGAGTGATCAATGCCAACATCAGGGAGCATTGAAGAGGTAGGAGTTAGAGAAACAAGGAAGCAACAGCAACAAGTTACTGCAAGGAAGCAGTGCCTCCCAGCCCAACTGCCTAACGTACATCATTCTCAGTGGCAGACTGGGGCAGCATCCTCAGCATAATGATGCTGCTAGCCTTCTGTTCTTCTTCCTCTTGCTCAGTGCGGTAGTCCTGGTCCCGGTAGTCACCATCTGCAGGAAATCCCAACTGCTCACTGGGGCTGTCCCGCTTTCTACGTTGTGTCTCTGATCCAGAGGAGGCCTCATAGGAATCCTGGGTTAGGATTGTTGTACAGAAAAGAAGAGAAAAGCTCAGAATGGATGGGGCTTAACAGAGTAGTGCCCAGCTTTGCAGGACAAGGCTTAACAATTCCCTACTAAATGTCCGGCAGTCACAGCACCATCACCACTTTCCCTCCTCTGCCTTTGGTGGTGCCATAGGAAAAGCAATCTTCCAAAGCATACAGCATTTTTCTAGCAACTGGGACTGTTTCACAAGTCCAGTTCCATTACCTGTTCCAGCACTTCCCTCCATGATTCCTTCACACAACCAGTAGCATATTGTCCCACATGACCACATATTTCGTTGTGGCAGCTACAGTGGTACCTCAGGTTAAGTACTTAATTCGTTCCGGAGGTCCGTACTTAACCTGAAACTGTTCTTAACCTGAAGCACCACTTTAGCTAATGGGGCCTCCTGCTGCCACCACGCCGCCAGAGCACAATTTCTGTTCTCATCCTGAAGCAAAGTTCTTAACCTGAAGCACTATTTCTGGGTTAGCAGAGTCTGTAATCTGAAGCGTGTGTAACCTGAAGCATATGTAACATGAGGTACCACTGTACTTAACTTGTTACAGTCTCCCCACAACAGCAGTTCTGCAAAACTACACCCAGAAGCACAACTGTTGGGTGCTAGATCCCACTCCTACTGCCAGCTGCTTATAAAAATCAGCTGTGAAATCCTCCCATCTGATAGTTTCCTCTGGAGACGCAGCTCTTCAGAGAGCCATGCAGGCCACTGCATTCTACCTCCCAAGAGGTAGTCACAAAGAGGACAGGCGTCTCCAACAGCTCTGCACCACAACTTACCTCCACACTGTGCTCCTCAGAAGAATCATCATAGTCATTGGTAGGCTCCTGGCTGTTGAAATCTCTCATATAGGATCTATAATCCATATCTCTGTAGTCATGGTCTCTCTGGTTCCGGCCTTCTAACCTCTCATCCAGGGTCTGCTCAACAGCACCATACCGACCAGTCCGATCTCCACGACCACCTCTAGAGCGTATAAAATGAAGGAAATCTGCTGTGCTATCAGTGCTGATTACCCATAAAAGTAACCCCCACTTTGTAATCTG